>NW_023425344.1:111036547-111778334 GCF_014108415.1 Molossus molossus
TTTCAAACCCTCTGTTCCTTATTGTGTTGCCTGCTTTTTCTTCATTGTTACCTTACAGGGTTTAAACACTGGTCCGAAGTCTCAGCATATAGAGTGTTTCCACTTTCAACAATCCTCCTTTACTGCTGAATTTACATGTCAATTGCCTTCAGTCCTTTGCTTTGACAATCATGTTCTTTTTTTTTCTTAATCCTCACCTGAGGATATTTTTCCAGTTATCTTCAGTCAGAGAGGGAGAGAGGGAGAGAAGCATTGATGTGAGACACATCGATTGGCTGCCTCCCGCATAACCCCGACCAGGGCTGGGGACTGAACCGCAACCGAGGTACATGCCCTTTACCGGAGTCGAACCCGCGACTCTTTGGTCCATGGGACAATGCTCTAACCACTGAGCAACTGGCCAGGGTGACAATCATGTTCTTTTATATTTTATTTTACCTTGGTTTAATTTTTACATTTTACTCAAATACATGGGCTGATCTTTTTATTATTATTATTTATTTTTTACTTTTTTTTTATCCTCACCTGAGGATATTTTTCCATTTTTTGTTTAGATAGAGTAGGAGGGAGAGAGAGGGAGAGAGAGAGAGAGAAACATTGATGTGAAAGAGACACATCGAGTGGCTCCCACCTGCACAACCCAACCAGGACCGGGGACAAACTGCAACCGAGGTACACGCCCTTAGCGGGAACTGAACCTGGGTCTCTCTGGACCGCAGGTCGACGCTCTAAACCACTGAGCAAAACCGGTTGGGGCTGGGCTGATCTTTTATTAACTTAAAAATATCAGTGCACACATATTAGCCAACGAGGGGAAAACTCAGTCATCTGAGTTGCAGACTGAATTTGGTCTTTATTCATTCTCTTCCTTAGCCTGAAATCTTGTACGGATTCCACACTGAATGGTGAATCACATACCCTCCTGGACTTTTCTGTGACTGCCAGGTTATGAGGCAGAACTTTGAGTGGGTTGAGATATAGACATTTAGCAAATGTGCAAAGTGTGTGAATGATTATTCATTTATTTTATATTTCACATATATCTCAGGAGGCAGGTGCCTGGCTGCCCCCCACCTGCCTTTTCTGATTTTCTGTAAATGCCCAGCTTCTTCGCCTCTCTTCTCAGTCAATGCCGCCAAGGACCAGGAACACCACATAATGTCCTTTCCATGTTCTGAAATGTTTTATTTCTCATCCTGCCTCAGAATTCCAGTTTTCTGTGCCAGATCTCCACTGACATGGGATGTACTAATTTATATTAAGATGTGAATGACCGATGGCTTTTCTGTTCTAACTGGATTCATTAAGGATAATCACCGAAGTCTGACTTCCAAATTCTGAATATATGGCCATCAGCCTTCCTAATTTTGTGAGAGAGCCAGGAAGCTGAAGATGAAACGTCTCTGTGTGATTAGTGTCTTAAATTAACCTGTGGCAGGGATAACTATCAATGTCCCATCCTACATTTCACTGATGCCAGCCCAACAGTCACACACACTGATAACAGAAACCCCCAGAGTTGCTGGAGTTTTCCCCAATGCTCTAGGTGGTTGTTCGATCTCTTGCATGGCTGTATTTTATTTATTTATTTATTTATTTATTTATTTATTTATTTATTTATTTATTTTAATCCTTATCCGAGGATATTTTTCCATTTATCTTCAGATAGAGTGGAGGGAAGGAGGGAGGGGAAGAAAGAGAGAGAGAGAGAGAGAGAGAGAGAAAGAGAAATATTCGTGTGAGAGAGACACATTGACTGGTTGTCTCCCGCACAACCCCCACCAGGGCTGGAGACCGAACCGCAACCAAAGTACATGCCCTTGACCGGAATTGAACCCGTGACTCTTTGGTCCATGGGCCGACACTCTAACTGCTGGAGAAGGGAGGAGGAAGAGAGGGGGCAAGAGAGAGACACATCGAGTGGCTGCCACCCGCATGACCCCAACCAGGGCCGGGGACAAACTGCAACTGAGGTACGTGCCCCTAGCGGGAACCGAACCCGGGTCTCTCTGGACCACAGGCCGAGGCTCTAACCGCTGAGCCCAACCGGCCAGGGCCATCATTTATATTCTTAGTAACAAACTGTTCCTTCAGTTTGAAATATACATTCACTGTGAACCAGTTAATTCTAAAATCTCAGTATTTTAACCTGCCTTCTGATTTCGTTTTTCATTTCACTTCTTGCGCGGCTCTTTCTCTTCCACCGCGTAGCCAGATCCTGGGAGAAGTCGTCTGTGTTTGTTCTCGCCTCCACCCGCTTCTTTAACCACAACAGTTCCCCGGAGGGCGGCAGTGACCGACATCGCTAACTCCAGAAGATACCTTCCATTCCTATTTAGCTCCACCTCTCACTCTTATCAGGGCTTTGAATTTATAGACCACTCCCCGTCGCTTGAAAGATTCTCACACTTGGTTTGCAAATCACTCCATCTGACCTTTCAGCTCCTTCTTCCTCATGCCCACATCAATCCATCCTCAAGTCCTGTTTGTATGTTAGAAGTCTCTGTCTAGAAGATGGGACTCTCTGCTGCCCCATAGGTGGCGTCCATGACTGACTATGGTTGCTGGAATTTGCTTTATCCTTACCTCTCCTTTGGGTGGTTGTGGTGACCTGCACCCTGGTCACCATGCTCCACGTTGGTGTCATCTCCATCCATTCTCCACACCACAGCCAGGTGGAATTTTTAAAAAATGGAAACTGGACTACAGTCTGTGGTTACAACTCATGTCCATCATTGCAATCTCCACCCCAGCCAATTTGGAATATATATATTTTTTTATTGCATTAAAACCAAAACTGAACTCTCTCAAGCCCTCTGTTGCCTGCCCACTACTGAATTCTCCGAACACACCAGGCTCCTCTGGCTCCTTTTGCTCCACCCATGTCGGTCTCGTACTTCATCAAGTGTGCTGTACTTCCGTCAGCTGCAGAGCACAGACAACACTGACCCTGCCTCCCCAGCCTCTCCTAGTTAATGTGCACTAATCTTTCAGTTCCCAAATCAGTCACCCCTTCTTCAGGAACGCTGTCCCTGGACAACCCGGTCAAGCCCCTGCTGCTGTCCTGGAATGGTATTCTTCTTCATCACACTGATCACAGGATGACTTTTCACTGTGTGTGTGAGTCATTGAAGACCTGAGCAATCTGTGATCCATCTAGTTTAAACAGTGCAAAATAATGATGGAAAAATATTTTCATCAGAAGGAACCCAGAATTTTGCTCGATGGTTCTAAAAATGGGTCAAGGCTCAGTATAAGAACAAGGGGTTGGAAAGCGTAGTCAGGTTTCTGCTCAGGAGCATAATCTCAGCTTCAGATTGGCTCCATGCATCTTATTATTGACCTTTCTTATTTGTTTTCCATAGTCATTGATTTCATTTTAAATTTAGTCTCCCCCATGAGTGACTGAGTTCCTACTAGAACATCTTAAAGGGACCATTTTACCTTTGACAAGAAGCATTTGGGCAGTTGTTATTTGCAGCATCATCATTATTATTCTGAGGCAAAAGTCACTTCACCCACTTAGTCTCTATTAGTAAAATGGAGATGATACTTCCTCCTCGAGTTTTTAATGAATACTCAATATTTAAATGTTCAGGGCACAGTGTGTTATATGTTAAAGTCTCAGTAAACTATTGCTACTATTATGTTCCATTTAATATTATTTTCTTAAGCTACAATTAATATTTTACTAAAACTAGTTTAAACTCTAGGCATTGTTAATAAACAAAGCAAGTTCCCGAGTAGCAATAACGCTGTAATCAGTTCAGTTCCAATCCTCTGCCTGGGGAGGCATGTAAACATCTCTAAGCCCCGGTTTGGCTTTTGTGGTGCATTTCATGTGAATTATCCTATGCGTTTGATAAGGACCAGTACTTCCTATTGAGTTTGTTTTGTTTGAACTTTCTTTGATCTCTTCTGGTTGGAAAATAGGTCGCAGAGAACAGAAAATATTAAGCTTCAACTTTCCAGGCTACAGTCTTCCTGTATATCCTTTGCAGGAGAAAAGGACTTCCCTTTATCTGAGCAATCTGTGGCTCATCTCCAGCCCAGCCCCCCACCCCGCCCCCTTTCAAGATGGCTGGGCAAATCGGGTTTGGCAACATGCTCTGAGGTCCAAGGTGGAATTACTTGGAGTAGCCTGAAGGGTAATCAATATGACTGTAGATGGAGCAAAGAGATTCACATCCCGCCCTTTCTTCAGATTATTTAGCACCCCACCCCTGTCCCAGCTAAGGGCTGGCAGCTCAGGGAGGGACCAGATCATTTTTATCTGTGGGGCAAAGCCTGAGGCCAAAAATGAAAAGTCCCATTTGGAGGGAGCCAGAGGCCAAAGGCGGGAAAAGGATTGCACAGTTCCTAGAGTCCAGGCAGAAGCAGAAGCTGGATTTGGGGCTGAAGCCAAAAAGCAAAAGAAGATGAATTCCACAGCGAGCCTTGAGAGATGTCCTGGAGAAGTGCCTGAGATGCAGCTGGCCCGGAGTAGTTTCGAGGAGCACTCAGGGCCCATTTGTGCACGTAAACCAGGCTCATTAAATTAATGTGAGCAGAGCTGGCCTCCTGTCTGCCTTTCCATCTGTGCAGGACAGAGACCCATCCTTAGCACAGACGGAGCCCTTTGTATACGTACGAATTGCTTTCTCCTGAAAAATACAAGTAAGCTTTGCTTTGGTAAGTTAAGGATTGTGAAATAATGAGACCCTTTATAAAAGAAAGGGGTGTAAACACAGAATACACTGGAAACATTTCCCTTAGGAAATGCTTCACAGAGTGGCGTGTTGGTGCAATTAGGCAGAAGATTGATTCCGCATCGCAGTGATGAAAGTCTGTTTTCGTAGGGTTCAGAGTATTAATTCAGGATCTTAAATATGTTGCCAGACAAAGTGTGGAAAAAATATAGTTTCTTATTCTTCTCCTTTCCTCCCCTTCAAAATGTCTAACTAAGGAGAACTATAAACTCTGCCAGCAAAGATTTGGTATTAATGACTTCTGTGCATTCTCTTCACACACTGAACGATAATGGCAGTGACCTGGATTCTTTTTTTTATTTTTATTTGCAAAGTAAAATATATTCGGAAATCTTAGTATTCATCTTAACAGTTGATTTTGTATTTTTAGAACTTGTGTTTTCCACACTTATGTAATGCACAACTGATTTTAACTTAACAACTTCAAAAAGGCAGGGCCTGTTCGTGCAGCTGGAGCGCCAGGAGGGGCCTTGAGCGCTCAGGCCCGTCAGAGCTCCGTGCTCCTTCCGAACAGCACCTGCAGCCAGCCAGGTGGCCGGACAGCACTCCTATTTTCACAGGCTTCACAGCCTCGCCTTTTCACAACCTAACTTCTAGATTAGTTCTACTGCTGCAGTGATCCCCTTTTCCCTACATGAATTGAAACTGTAACAGGTCACCACTTCATTATGAAGGGGCCGTTCCTTTCTTGTGTCAGAGAAGGCACCACCCTCGCCCAGGGGCCAGGAGCAGAAACCTGGATGTGACCCTTGACCTCTCCTTCAGTGCCCAGTTCCAGTCAGTCACCAAACTTCAGCAGTTTCGCATCCTAAACATCTTCCAAATCTATCTGCTTTTCTCTGTCCCCCACCACTACTCCAGTCTAAGTTACTGTGATGGTTAAGTTTGTGTGTCTGTGTGACGAGGCTGGAGACCTAAGTTATTTAATCACATGCTAATTCGGGTGTTGCTGTGAAGGGACAGCGTAGATGTGGTTGACTTTGAGCAAAAGAGACTGCCCTTGATAATGTGGGTGAACCGCATCCAGTCAGCTGACAGCTATCCTCACGAACAAAAATGGAGGTTTCCTAGAAGAGAGGAAATTCTACTTCAAGACGGCAGCATCAACTTCTGCCTGAGGTGCCAGCCTGCCTCCCTGCCTCACCGGTTCTAGACTTGCTGGCCCCACAGTTATGTGGACCAATTCCTTAAAATAAGTGTCCTTAGATTAGATAGATAGGTATGAATGTAGGAATGTAGGTAGGTAGGTAGGTAGGTAGATAGATAGATAGATAGATAGATAGATAGATAGATAGATAGATAGATAGATAGATAGATAGATAGAGATAGGTAGGTAGGTAGGTAGACTATTAGTTTTTTCCCGGGAGAGACCTACCTGACATAGCTGCTCTCTCTATTAACTCTCATCTAAATATCTCTTAACTGGTGTTCTGCATAATAAACTCTCCCAAAACTTGGCTCACAGCAATGATTTAATATTCGTTCACAGTTTCGGGGGCTGACGGGCCTTAGCTGAGGGGCTCTGAACTGGGGACGTTCATCCAGGGGCAGTCCGGAGGGACAGGCGTCAGCGCACAGCTCGCTGGGGCCGCTGCCGGCGGCATTGCCCTCCTGGGGCTGCCATCGGGGCGTCTTCTCAAAGCTCCGCGTGGGGCTTGAGCTTCGCACCGTAGGGTGGCGGGGTTCTCTGAGGCAGCGTCCAAAGAGTGAATATTTCAAGAGAGCCAGGCAGAAGCCCCGAGGCTTTTTATGACCGAGCTTCAGAAGCCCGAGAACAGCGGTTCTGTGCCCTTCGCTCCGAGTAGTCGTGCAGTTGGCCCCATTCCGGGGGAAGAGTTTAATCTGTGCTACTTGATGTGAGGAGTAACACTTGTTTTTTTGTTTTTGAAAACCTTTTTCATTTTTAATTACAGTTGACATATAATATTCTATTATTTGCAGGTGTAGAGCATGGTGATCAGACATTTATATAACTCACAAGCTGATCTCCCTGAAAAGTCTGGTACCCACCTCACACCACACATGGTTATTACAGCGTCAGTGACTATATTCCTGTGCTGTACTTGACATCCCCATGACTATTTTGTAACGACCAGTTTGTAGGTCTTAATTCCTTCCCCCTTTTCACCCATCCTCCCAACCCCGCTGTCATCTGCATCATCCGTTTATTCTCTGTATCTGTGACTTTGTTTCTCCTTTTTAAAAAATGTTTTAGAGAGAAAGGGAGAGCTAGAAACATCAATATGAGAGAAAAATATTGATCGGTTGCCTCCTGCACACCCCCTACTGGGGATCGAGCCTGAAACCCAGGCATGTGCCCTGACCAGGAATTGAACCACGACCTCTCCATCCACGGGATGATGCTCAGGCCACTGAGCCACACTGGCCAGGCAAGTTTGTTTCAGTTTTGATGAGGACTAACATGTGTCTAGGGAGAGAAGGAATTGATGTGGCCATCTTTGGAGACCAACTACAACACTGGGTCCCTGCCCTGTTCTCCTGGTTGACCACACCACCTTTATTCAGACCCTCCCCCCAATCTGTGCTCCTCCCTGAAGCCAGGGTGTACATCCTAAAATACATATCTCATTGGGTCACTACCATAAGTAAGACTTTCAATTACTTGTCCTTTCCCATGGAAGAGAGTCTAATTATTTACCTTGTCTTGCTTGTAAGACTCCTCATGATACGATTCTGCAGTGTCCCCCACCTGGTACTCTACCTGCTGATACAGACAGACTTTCTTTCACCCTTCCTTTCTCTCCCCTCCCCCCTCCCGGCTTTTACACTCCCTGTTCACTTTTTCTCAGTCTTCACCCCTCCACCTCTTTCTCTTGCCTTACCTGATTAACTGCTGCTTTTTTTTTGGTTTTCTGCTTAAACTTTGTTTCTTCTGGGGAACTGAGCCTTGACACCCAAGTTTGGATTGGATACCTTCCCATATGCTCCTGCCCACAGCACCGACTCAGGTCCTTGAGTTGGCATGAATGTGGAACCGGAGCCACATTAAACTTGCTTTCACTTTGCTTTATTACTGAACCAGCAAAACATAAATACGGCCCTGGCCAGTTTGGCTCAGCGGTTAGAGCGTCGGCCTGTGGTCCAGAGAGACCCGGGTTCAGTTCCCGCTAAGGGCACGTACCTCGGTTGCAGTTTGTCCCCGGCCCTGGTTGGTCGTGCGGGTGGCAGCCACTCGATGTGTCCCTTTCACGTCGATGTTTCTCTCACTCTCTCCCTCTCTCCCTCCCACTCTATCTGAACAAAAAAAAAAAAAAAAATGGAAAAAATGTCCTTGGGTGAGGATAAAAAACAAAAAACGTAAATACGAGGTAAAGGATTCAAGCGAGTGGATGTCCCGCTCAGGGCAGTGTGCGCAGCCTTTGGAGAGTGAGTAAGGGCCCAGACCCCAAAAGGTGGGCTCCCTTCCTTACACTGGCAGGCATGTAGGTCTCAGAGGTCACTCTGTCATCATAAAAGGAGGTTCCCGCTGGGCTACAGTGTCACCCGTGTACCCTTGTGGGTTTTATTTCTTGTGTGTCAGTGGTATACAGCAGGCCTAGCCCGGCTCCCCACTTTCTGGTCCCCCTTTGCAGTGCAGGACTGAGGACTGGTGTCCTTGTTTGCTAAGGTTTTCTTCTGCCAGACGACAAGCTCTTCGTGAGCCTTCACTCGGCCCGTTTGTCCTCGTTATATCCCTAACGCTGAGACAAGTCGTTAGGGCTTGATCTGCTGGATAAATGTACACACGAATGAATGAATGAAATCTTCCGTTCACCTGAACACTGGTCTGTTGTCTACACTGGCCCTCCGGCTCGCCCCCTCACTCTGGCTGTTCCATCTCTTCTCCTTAGTGTCTGACCCTGTCTTTTCTCTCAGGAGCTGTCTTGGTTGGACGCTGTTTCACTCTTTATGCACAGAGTTATGAAAATTCAGCACGGTTGGAAAATCTTTCATCACAATTAACAAAACGTCTCAGACGTAGACATTTCCCCATAAGGTCAGGGAGTGTATCTGCATGTTCTGTGACAGAGGCAGTGAGGCCGTGTCAGTAGCATTATCCCCTCAGTGTGTCTCTGCTACACGGTTTACTCGTGTGTAATAAAGCAACATGTACAGGGAGGCCAGGCAGCGGTTAAGAACTCGTGGACATTAGATGTGGGTTCAAATCTCAGTCATGTCATGTACTAGCGGTGTGACCTCGTGCAAATAATTTAGCCTTTCTCAGCTGCCACAGCTGCAAAATGAGAATAAAAAAAATACTGATAATAATGGTGTTTTCCTCATAGGGCTGTGATGACGATTAAGTAAGTGACTGTGTAAAGTGCTTAGAAGAGCCCTGGCCGGTTTGGCTCAGTGGTTAGAGCGTCGGCCCATGGACCAGAGAGTCCCGGGTTCAGTTCCCACTAAGGGCATGTACCTTGGTTGTAGTTTGTCCCCGGCCCTCGTTGGGGTCGTGTGGGTGGCAGCCGCTCCATGTGTTTCTCTCACGTTGATGTTTCTCTCTCTCTCTTCCTCCCACTCTGTCTGAAGATAAATGCAAAAATATCCTCAGTTGAGGATAAAAAAAAAAAAAAAGAAAAAGAAAAAGAAATAAAGTGCTTAGAAGAGCGTGTGAGACATAGCAAGAGCCACGCGTGTGTTGGCGGTTATTATGTATGCAACAATGGACTTGAACGTCAAACTCATGTTTTGCTCTTCATGCTCCTATCTGGGCCGTCTCGTGGCTCTCTTTCCGGCCCTTCTGTCCAGTGCTCTGCGGGGTGAGTGTCTGCATCTCTCTCTGGATGTTCCATGGTTTCTGTGTCCTGGCAGCTTGTGTGTGTCTTTCTCTTCCTGTCTTCATCTCTCCGCCGTCCTCAGGATTTTCTTCCTCTGGTTTCGCTTTGATGTGTCTGTCTCTGTTCTCCTTCTCTGCCCCTGCTGTGTCCATCTGTCTCTTTTTCCTTTTTCTGGGTCTCTCTAGTTATTTCTCTCTTCACCTTCCACCTTTCCATTTCTCCTCTGCAGGTACCCACAGTATAAAAACTCATGACTAAAACATCTTTTCTGAATTCATGAAATAGTTCCTGTTCTTTTCAAACTTTTAGAACCTGTGGGTACAATGTATTCTATTGTTCTTTGCTTATACGATGTTGAAGTGATTTTCTTCCCTTGCAGTTCAGTGACCCTTTATGTGGAAAAGATTCCCCTATGTTGCTGGCCTTTCCTTGTCAAACACAGTGAGCAGACCTTTAACCACCTTTATTGCTGTGCTCGGAAGCCTTTTTCCATTTTCTGCTTCTCCCGTTGTGCTGCCCCGGAGTGAGATGAGGTCGGTGACAGGGTCTCTCACGCCTGACATGGCCCCGGGGTCTAGCACAGAGCGCTCTTGGTGAGTGTTGGTAAAATTAATGAGTTCCGCTGGGGAAGGCTGACAGTCAGGGGGAGACTGGGCAGAGCATCCTGTCTCGGGGTCCTTGTCTTAACTCCTGGCCGCTCTTGTTTATCCCTTATTCTTGTTCCTTCACCTCCTACTGGATAGATCTCAAACCTCCCAACCCCATTCCACGCCTGCCCTTTCCACTCTGAAATCGCTTGCTTGATGTGGGCCCTTCTCATCTTCATCAGGCAAACTCTACAACAGATGCTCAATTCCTTCCAGTCCTGCTTCTCTCCGGTCTCCTTCGGCTACTGTCCATCCTCCATTATCTGAGTGATTATCACCAAACAGGTTTCCTCATTCATTGAACGGATGTTTATCCTGAGCCTCCTACATGCTGGGCACCAGACTAACACCATCAGGAAATCTTCCCCTGACCCCCAGGTCCTTCCCTGTGCTCTTACCATGACCTCGTCATACCTTAAAATACTATATTGAAATTAAATTGACATACCAGTTATATTTTGTGTCTGTCTTTCCCGATGTTGGCAAGCTCCTGGAGGGCAGGACTCATCCACACTTCACTCACATGTGGAATTAAGAATCTGTAAGTTGTAACCTCATGTCCTTGAACCATGGCCGTTACTCAGTGGGTGCTCAGGAAATAGGCTGAGTCATGCTGGGCACCAGTCCTCATGCTGTGTCTTGAAGTTACACAAGTTACATCTAATTCCCCCCAAGTCTGTACAGTATTTGAAGATAGTTATTGATCTTCTTGAATCTGTCCTTCGCTGGTCTGGGCATTATCCATCTTCATCTGTCATGGATTTCAATCCCTCTACCATTACAGATCTTTCCCCCTAACAGGCCCTGGTTTCTTAATATACTTTTGAAAGCAAAGTTTCCACAGCAGACCCAAGCTCACTAAGTGTAGTTTGAGTAACACAGAGTAGAATGTCTCTCTCCCTGCCTCTGTTCTTTCAGTTGTGTTGTTTCAGATCACATTTGACCTTTAGGAGGCCTGTGCACCCTGCTGAGTTATATCAAGTCAATTTAAAGCCTGCAGATCTTGCCCGGCTGGTGTGGCTCAGTTGTTGAGCATTGACCCATGCACCAAGTGGTCGCCAGTTTGATTCCCGGTCAGGGCACATGCCCAGGTTGTGGGCCTGATCTCCAGTGGGGAGCATGCAGGAGGCGGCCCATCAATGTTCTCTCTCATTGATATTTCTATCTCTCTCTCCCTCTCCCTTCCTCTCTCTCTAAAATCAATAAAGAAAAATAAATACATACATAGATAAATAAATAAATAAATAAATAAAGCCTGCAGATCTTGTTCACTCCTTAAAGGGCCTCTGGCCAGGGATGGCTTATTCTCAATGTCCCAAACCAAATGGTTCTTTCTCTCCCCCTCGCCCATGCCCCTGCCCTGCGGAGCAGCACACGTGGGCCCACATGCGGGCACACGCACTGGGGCACGATGACTGTGCACACGGCTGCCTGGGGTCCTCCCCCTGGTGTGATACCAGCATCCACAGGACATGAGAGGTGCTCTGAGCCCACAACGCTCTGACTTTTATTTTTAAACATGCTTCCAATTAGGAACTGGAGAATTCTAGAAAAGTCTGTTGGGCAGTAAGATATGGTCGTTCAAGCAATGACATTTTACTCATTTAATCTCCCCCCACTGTTTTTGGAGAGAGCACTGTGCCCCACGCTGCCTTGTAGGGCATTGACTGAGAGGGAGCTCGAACCCTAGATCTGAATCTTGGCTTTACCACTGACTATCCTACAATTTGAAGGGGAGGAAAAGTAATTTTGCCTCTAACCTTCTGAGTCCTTACTTGAGACACCCTTAATAAAAGGCAGATTAACAAGAGAAACACAGAAGTTAATTGACACACAGACCTCATGTATTCATGGGAGGCGCCCCGGGAAAGGCGAGGAACTCCCCAGGTGGCTTAGAACTCAGCTGTAAATGCCACGCTAATAAGGAAAGGAGAGGGGGGAATATAGGTCTTTTACGGGAGAGTCAGTAGTTGTGGGGGAAGAGGAGGGTCCTTAGAAGAATAGATGGGGAGCATGATCGTTTGTGACAAAGTCTGTCTGGGTGTAGCATCAAGTTCTCGTCTCCTCTGTGATCAGAGCCCATCGCCCTGGCTGATGAAACTGTTCAGTAGGGAGTTTATGACAGCTGAGCTCCTCTGGGAAAATCTGTCTTTAAGCAGATAGAGAGAGTTCAGAGAAAACCTCTTTCTGCATTTACTGTTTTCTTAGTGCCTAAGGCTGAAAATAATCAATATAGCCAAGTGGCATATTGGGGGTGGTTGGAACATTCTGCCAACCTTTAAATTCATCCTTATGATCCTTTCTGTTTTCTTCCTAACCAGATCAGAAACATCATAAAGGCAGAGACTGTGTATTTTACTCACCAATGTATCGTCAACACACTTCACAGTGCTTAGCATCTATTTAGCTGCTAAATAAATATGAATTAGTGAATGATGTGAGATGTGACCTGCTTACCTTTTATAAGCCTGAGTTGTCCTCAGCTGTAAAGTGATTGTCAATTATACCTACTTTGTAGAGTTATTGTGGGGCTTAAAAGAGATAATGTATGGCCCAGCTGGTGTGGCTCACTGGTTGAGCGTCAACCCACGCACCAAGAGGTCGCCAGTTTGATTCCCAGTCAGGGCACATGCCCAGGTTGTGGGCCCGAGCCTTAGTGGGGGGCATGTAGGAGGCAGCCAATCCATGTTCTGTCTTATCGATGTTTCTATCTCTTTCTCCCTTCCTCACTTGCTAAAAATCAATAAAGAAAAAATATTTAAACAACAACAAATAAATCCTTAAAAAAAAGAGAGATGATATATGTCAAATGTTTAGCACCTAAGGACAATGCACTAAATATTTGATATGGTTACTAGTGGTCAATCAATGAATTGTATACTGTAAGGTAGGGACTGAAGAAAGGCAGAAAGGAGGGCACCAGCAGGACAGAGGTGGGGGGTGTATCGCTTGGCCTAAGCCTTGTGGTTTTGGTGAAGAAAAAGAAATGTGACTGTTTTAGAAATGATTGGGGTGGTAAATAAGTCCCTTGAATTTCTGAAAGTGCTTGTATTTTAACACTCTTTTTCTTGGGAACCTTATTATAATCTTAGAGAAGGTTCCCCCCCAAGGTAGCTCTGTTATACTTAGAAAGGGCCTGTAGCCTCTGGCTCGCCCTGACTGCCCCCACAGCTCATTAGAGAGGCTCAGAGATTTGGAGCAGGAGAGACACCGGGAGCTCTGGGCTGGGGCAGTCAGGCTGTTAATATTCAGAGAGTCCTATAGCGTGTAGCACACTGTAAGCCTTACGCGGTCATCAATATTTCATGGAAATCCGGGAAGCATCCCATTTAGAACAAAGGACAAATTTTGACCTGAGACCTGAAATGAATCAAGAAAGCAAAACAAAAAAAATAAAAATAGAAACAAAGGAAATAGCACCTACGATGTGAGAGAAAAAGGAATTTTCACAATTTTAACAAAAATCCCTTTCTCAGAGGTCGATTCATTACACCAACTGTGATGCAAAGATGTTTTCCCACATTTGAGTCCATAAATCGAGGTGAAACATTCGGTCCAGTTCTCCCAGGACCAGCCTATTTCTTGAGAGTTAAGCACTTTTAAAAGTAGGTGAACTATTTTCAGTTTGGGAACTGAGTGCAGTGCAGTGGGTCCCTGTTCTTTCTTGGGTGTAGTGGGGAGCGGGCAGTATTCACTTTTTGCAACTGGATCATGTGGAGGAAGTTGCTGAAGGTATGGCACAGGGAGAACTAGATCATCATCAACCCAGAGGATTCTTCTCCATTTGATACTGGGGCACATTGGCTGGGCCACTTGACTTCCTTGACCTCCTGGGGGATCCCGTAGCTCCTCCATGTAGAATGAGAACCTTCAGTGTCTCAAATATATGTAGGGTTTGACACATTTATGTAATATATATTTTTGCAGCCTTTGAGTTGGTCTGGGCAAATTGTCAGCATGGTGCTACCCACGTTATTTTGGGGACCACTGTGTTCTTGTGGTGACATTATGGAAAGCATCCTAAAGGAAGAAACTCAGGTGAGGGCATTAAACTCCCCACCCCCAACTACAACATCCTCTAGTATAAACTACAGAGACCTGAATGTCAAAACGGCATAGGTTTCAGTCATAGACGGCCTGTGTGCCTTGGTCATGTCACTTCACCTTTCTCAACACCTTTTCTCATCTCTACAATGAGAATAATAACATCTTCTCCATCCCTGGTTGTTGTGGGAATCAGATGAGGTCACGGGTGTGAAAATCTCTGGAAAGCGCACAGTGCGTTACAAGTGTAAGGTTCGTGCATACTGATCTGGTTGGACATTTACTACTGTGGAATGTGAAACTACACGTTACAGACACTTTAGATGTCGTGGTCACAGCATGTCTTCCAGTGTCTCAGTTCTAGTTGCGAGTACAAAGTACCATGGATTGGGTGGCTAATAAACAAGAGAAATGTGCTTCTCACAGTTCTGGAGGCGGACGTGGGAGATCAGGGTGGCAGCTTGGCTGGGTGTTGGTGAGAACCCTCTTCCGGGTCGCCGATGGCAGCCTTCTCTGTGTGTCCTTAGTGGCAGAAAGAGGGAGCATGCTCTCTTGTGACTGTTAAAAGGGCACTAATCCCATTCATGAGGACCCCACCTCATGACCTCATCTAATTCCAATCACCTCCTAAAGCCCCATCACATAGTAAGTAGGGTGTCAACATATGAATCTAGGAAGGACACAGATGTGTAGTCCATGACATTCTGCCCTTGCCACCCCCGCCACCAAAATAAGTTCCTTCTCACACAATAAAAACACATTCATTCCATCCCATCAGCCCCAAAGTCTTAAATTTGTTCCAGCGCCAATTCCAAAGTTGAAAGTCCAAAATCTCATCTAAATATCATGCAGATCAGGCGTCTGCGAGCCTTTGGGTACATTCATCCTGAGGCAAAGTCCTCTCCAGCTGTCAGCCTGTGAAAGCAAGCACTTTATGTGCTTCCAAAATATAGTGGGGGACAGGCATAGGATAGACATTCCCACACCTAAGGGAGAAATTGGAAAGGAGGAAGATTGACAGACCCCAAGCACGTCCAAAACGTAGTAAAGCAAACTCCACGAGATGCCAGTTCTCAAGATAATCTTCTGTGGCTCCGTGCTCTGCCCTCCAGACCCTATGGTGATGGTCCTGCCCTGCAGCCGGCCGGGCATTCCCTTCCCCGTGTCTTCGGGGGCCCTGCCCTCAAGGCTTTGGGCTGAGGCCCTGGGGCCCATTGAAAGCAGGTCTCCCCTTCTGTAACTGAGAAGGCAGCCCTGTTGATCTCTGAATCACCTTTGTGATCATTCTTCCCTTGTCTTCAACAACAGAGCACGTTGGTAGCCAAATCGCTTTATAATCCCATCCTTATAAGATCCAAGAACTCCAACAGCTTTCCTTCATTCCTTTCCATCTCGTTCCTCTTCAGTTCAAACTGGCATTTTCCCTGCAGGTGTGGCTGATTAAATCCGGGGTTCACACCCACCTTAATCTCCTTACCCAGTGTAAACTTGGTCCCATGTGTAGTGTTCTCTCCTGAGCATACTTGCTCATTTTTGCCATATGTATAGGCTGAGAATGTACAAATCTTTAAATTCTGCTTCCCTTTTTATTAATAGGTGTCTCTTCAAGTCACTTCCCTCTTCTTGCATTTTACTGTACGCAGTCAAGAGGAGCCAAGCTGCTTCCTCAACATTTGCCTTAGAAACCTCCTTAATTAAGTATTCAGTTTCATTGCTCACAACTTCCACCATAAAACACTAGAATTGTAACACAATTCAGTCAAGTTCTTGCCACTTTATAACAAGGATGGCCTTTTCTCTACTGTTCAATAACACGTTCATCATATTGTGTGAGACCTCATCAGAATGGCCCTCGCTCTCCAGGTATCGACCAATGTTCTTTCCAATCAGGATCACTAATGTTCTCTTTAGGATGGAAGCTTTGTCCACAGCTGTCTTCTTTTCTTTCTGAGGTCTCACCAGAAGTACCTTGACAGTTCTTTTCATGACAATCTAGACTTTTTCTAGCACATGCACAGAACCCTTCCAATCTCTACTATTACCCAGTCCCAAGGCCACCTCCACGGTTTTAGGTATTTGTTGCAGCAACACCCCCCTTCTCCGTACCAATATCTCTTAGTTGGGGTTTTATGGGAAAACAGAGCCTCGTGGATATGTATGAGCACACAGAAAGAGATTTATTACAAGGGGTTGACTCATGTAATTATGGAGGCAAGTTTTATTATCTGTCATCCACAAGCTGGAGACCCAGGAAAGCTGATGCTGTAAGTTCCAGTGTGAGTTTGAAGGTCCCAGAACTGGAGGGCCAATGGGGTAAGCCTTTGTCTGAGAACAAGGAGCACCAGGGACCAAGAACAGGAGAAGATGGATGTTCTAGCTCAAGCAGAGAGCAAATTTGCCCTCTTCTGCCTTTTGTCCCTCAGTGGATGGGATGATGCCCGCTGCGTTGGTGAGGAGATCTTCTTCACTTAGTCTGCTGATTCAAATGCTGATCTCTTCTAGAAACACCCTCATAGACACACCCACAAATATTGTCTTACCAGCTATCTGGGCATTGACTCAGCCCAGTCAAGCTGACGTAAAAGTAACCGTCACGTCTAGTTGATATCGTGTCCTTCATTTCTTAATGTCTCCTGCTCTTTTCACAGAGGGTGAATATTACCGTGCCCTTCCCTGTGAACATATCTCATCACCAAGGATCAGAACTTACTGTTTGGGGGCATGATGGGAGATGGAATAGCAGAGATAAAATTCCATTTTTGTTTGTTTGTTATAAGCAGCTCAGCGTTATATGGACACTGGTTCTTACAGGGTCCCTACCACATGGATGAGCTGGGAAGTGACAAAGAGCATACATTTATAATTCTGCCACTGTATATAAAGGCTTAAAAAGTCCCATTAGTTAGTGAAACAAGGCAGGCTTCAGAAATAACAGTTTGGATCATTATTCTGCCATTTTTTCCTCAGAGGTTATTATGAGTGACGAGGTGTTTAACTTTGATTTGGACAGTGATTTCTCTAAAAGTGTGAGGATAGGAGCCCCGAGCTCTGGCACCCTGTGCCATGGAATCTACTCTAGCAACCCAGAGGTGCCAGCTACTGATACATGCAGCAACGGACATGGATTGCCAAAACATTTACGCCAAGAGAAAAAGTCTTTTTCAAAAGCATGCATACTATATGATTCTGCTTATATAGATTCTAGAACAGACAAAACTAATTTTTGGTAAAAAAAAAAATCACAAATGTGGTTGCCTCAAGGTGAGGGAGGACTGAAGACAGATTAGGAAGGGATATGAGGGAATTATCTGGGGGTTCGTAATATCCTATATCTTGATATAGGGGAGTGGATAACAGGGGTGTATACATCTCTCAGAATGTACCAAACGCACTTATGATTTTATTGTATGTAAAATTTACTCCAAAATAATGAAATACATGCTGAAGTGTTTAGGGGTAAAGGGTACTGACACCTGCAATTTACTTTGAATTGTTATAACTACAATAATGGACTGATGGATAAATACACAATAAGACAAATAAAGTAAAAAGTTAATTGTCCAGTGTAGCTGGTGGTTATTCAAGTGCTCATTGTTCAATTCTTTCAACTTTCCTGTAGATTTGAAAATGTTATAATACAACGTTAAAAATATAATTTCAGAACAAAATATATTAATATTAAAAAACCAGAAGGGTATTCTGGTTAGTGGGAGGGTGGGGGGGAGGTTGGTGATGTAATATTCTTTTAAGCACAGGCTATCATTAGAAAAATTAAATTACTTGTCAAAGCTAAATGAGAATTAATTCCATCATCTTTTCTCAAAATGGGGCCTAAAAGAGACATTTAAAATTATAAACACATAAGGTTTTTTTTGTTTTTTGTTTTTTTTATTGTAGTTTATATTCAACATTATTCTGTATTAGTTTCAGATGTACAGCATGGTGGTTAGACAACCACATACTTTACAAAGTGATTTCCACCAGTATTTCAAGTACCCACCTGAGCCCATGCATATTTATTACATTATTGACTATATTCCCTGTGCTGTACTCTTCATTCCTGTGACTATTTTGTGACTATCAATTTGAACTTCTTAGTCCCTTTAACTTTTTCACCCACCCCAACCTCCTCCCCTCTGACAACCACCAGTCTGTTCTCTGCATCTATGAGTCTGTTTCAATTTTATTTGTTCATTTGTTTTGTTTCTTAGATTCCACATGTAAGTGAAATCATAAAACACGTAAGGATTCCTGAGCTTGCAATATGTCATGTGAATGCTTATGATTAAATTTATAATTAAAAATTACTTAGTATTATGTTTTGACTATACATCACTTCATTTTCAGGTATTTTTTCTTTTGCTAATCTCTTAAATTCTGAAATACAAAGAGGGATGATAAGTAGGTGATAAGATTCAGTTAAGAAGAATGTATTATTTTAAATGAACTGATAAAAAGTATTGTTGAAAATCTTGATTTTAAGGTACAAATATAATGAGAATTATTGGAATTCAGGAAACCTGGATTATATTTCAAAATGACCAGGATAGATAAGAACATTGTACTTTTATAAAGGGACAAAATTCAGTAGGAACATATACAAAAGTAGACCCTTCAGGTATACCAGAAAGCCATAACAAAGTGAATGAATTCAGGGTGTTAGCACTGCCCATGGTCAGCTCTGCCCACTGAATAGTGGAGAATGAGTAAAGGCTTAAGGGGGAACAAGATGAATAAAATTACAAAGAAACAACAACAACAAAAAAAAAACACTCCTCCGAGGAAAATCTGAGAGAAGAGGAAATTCTACAAAACTCTTTAAGACTGAAAAGGCCAAGTTTTGCTTGCTTACCGTTTTCAATTACATGAAGTGTTTTCCTGAGGAGATTCTCTGAAAAATTAACAAGGGAAATGGATTTAAGTGAAGTACTAGTTCAGTTGTGCAAATGGAAGAATCTCTTGACTTCAAGGTTGATTCAAGTCTAGGATAATTATCAAGAGATGTAGCCCTGGCCAGTTTGGCTCAGCGGTTGGAGCGTCAGCCTGCGGACCAGAGATTCCTGGGTTCGGATCCCGCTAGGGACACGTACCAAAAAAAAAAAAAGATATACTGTGGGATCTACATCCCTGGAGGATTATGTAAATAAACCTAATATGAAGCCTGAAGGTGGGGGCAAACTCACAACAAGGACTTTTTCTGGGTTTTCTTTCTAATGATGATATTTCACTCCACAGTAATAGATTTGAAATATAGCTTGGTACTGAGTTACATTTTTTTCTGGGCTTTCTATAAGGAATGGCAACTTTAAATTTGCTTCACTTAAAAATTCACTGTATTAATGTATAGCAATGTTACTGTAATTAGAAATACTTGAAATTTGCTAAGAGGGAAGATCTTAAGTGCTCACAAAAATATATATATAAAACATAATAACTATGTGAGGTGATGGATATATTAGTTAGCTTGATTGTAGTGATTATTTAATAATCTATATGAATATCAAAACATACAGTTTTACACTTTAAATACAATTTGTATTTGTGAATCATGCCTCTAGAGCTTGAAAAAAAAAATCACTGTAATGAATCTTTTCATGGATTTGTCTCATAGTAAATGATGGCATATTGCTTTGGTGACTGCTTTGATTTTTTAAAATATTTTTTTCTTTATTGATTTTAGAGAGAGAGAAAGGGAGAGGGAGAGAGAGATAGAAACATTGATGAGAGAGAACATCGATTGGCCACCTCCTGCATGACCCCCACTGGGGATCGGGCCCACAACCTGGGCATGTGCCCTGACTGGGAATCGAACCGACGTCCTGTTGGTGCATGGGTTGATGTTCAACCACTCAGCCACACTGGCTGGGCTTAATGAGTATTTTCTATTTGTGAGAGGGTCCCTACCTACATATAAGTAAGCCTGTTGACATTCTTTGCTATTTTACCCACCAAGTTGCCATTTCACCGTGCAGGGCCAGTTAGAATGAAATGAGACAAAAACGTCTTCTTTGTAAATGATTTCTTTCCTTCAGAAAGTCAATGTGGCAATATCCTCTTTTGCATTTCCCATGGTAGCCTGTATCTTTGGTTTCTTAATCTTATTCCGTGGCTCACTTTTATTCTTATTTTTTTGCAGAGCGAAACTTGCTTCCTGTTGTGATGCTGTCCAAAACTTCATTGTTTCTCAACATAATACTCCAGTTGGGACTAACATGACTTACGAGGTGGAAAGTAAAAATGCAATCCTAATTAGAAAGAACATTTTTAATATGTTTCCAGTGGTGAGTAGAGATTTGTTGTGGTTTATTTGTGTCATCGTTCCAGGCGAATTTCCTCTCACTTTCAGTTATAACTCTTAATAATGGAGGAGTTCATTAATTAAAAGACCATGCTCTGTTGTATAAGATATGTATAGCAGTCCATTTTAAAAAGGCAATTTCGAATGCATGGTGGCTCTGCAGGGGTGATGTTTATGTCTTAAATGATAAGCTCTTCCCACTTCTTGAGTCTTCATGACTCATCCTTGAACGAGATGAGCTACTTGGGCTTTCTGCACAGTAATTACTGGCGCTTAGGAGGATGACCATTTTTCACCTGCAATCAGAGTCTTCCAATTGTCAGTGTAGTGACCGAGTCAGTTCCTTCACACACACACACACACACACACACACACACACACACACACTGTAGGTTTATGCAGTTAATCTTTGGGAAGTAAATATGTAAGAATTTTTGATCAATAGACATAACCCCCATAGACAGATTTTTGCCTGTGTTTACTGATGTATCCCAGTCTCCTAGAACAGATCCTAGTACAAAATGCACGTATCACATATTTGTTAAAGTAACTAATGAATAATGAATGATAGAGTATCAATACAAGAGGAAACCTGTCCCTTAATATAAATTCAAAATTGGGAGAAACTTTTGTCATAAACAATATCCCATTGCTTAGAAACATACACTCTCAGGAATCTTTTTTAATTGTTTGATTAAGAGCAATTAGGCCAAGTCAATATGGTCAAAATGAGATCACTTTATATATGTAATTTACCAACTATAGACTATTAGTTTCTTACAATTAACTTTTTTGAACATTTGACTTCTTACAACTAATTTATTGTTCATCATATAAGTTGCTTCATTTTTTAAAAAATTATTACAATTCAAAGGAAGATTATTTTTCTGGGAATAAATGAAAATAAATAGGAAACAATAAAAAATGTTACACGTTTTTGGAGAAAAAAGGGGGGCAAAAACGTAACTCATAAAACATTCTAAAATGTCATCACGGTGCGTTGAATTACCAATAATTGGAAAGACAATAATTAAAGAATATTTATATTCCCTGTCAAGGAAGGCGGGAGAGTTCCCCAAGGAGCAACCCTTTCATCCATGCAACTTTTGCTAGTATTTTTCTCACTTTAGACTGACCAGAACAGAGAAGCAGCAGGTATTTTTTTGCTTCTAATTAGCACCTTGAAAAGAATAACTTAACAGAGGCTGGATAATTCTGCATGCAATTAACGATATTTATTTTCCAAATTTGTAACTGATTTTTAAAAGCTGGGGCAGGACATTTCTGAGGCTAATCCAGTAACAACCGCAATGCTAGGCAGCAGTTTCTGTGTTGCTTAAATATTCCGGGTTCCGTGGATGTGGCTCCTGGGGGTGCCGACCTCTTCGCCACCTCGCTTCCTGCGCGTCCTCCTTGTCCTCCCTGCTCAGTTCTGCTCTGCTGCACTCAGCTCAGAACTGCTGGGCAACACAGCAAGAGACCGCAGTGGATGCTTTTGATGAAACATGGTGAAGTCACCTTCTCCAAAAACTTTGCTAAGTAACTTGCAAAGGAAAACCAACTTGGTTTTCAATCAGAGTGAGCAGTGTGCAGACACTGGAGTTGTGTGCATTTGCATTTTCTTAGGAGGTTTATGTTAGGGAATGCTGATGTTTGTAACTTATTTAAATTCTTCCTGAACACTGAGATCCCAAAGCATATGGATGGTCTCCCCTGGCTGACCAAAAAGCCAGAGAAAAAGGTACACTGTTTTGACTGCTTTCTTGGAAATCTGCTTCCCTCAGTAACCTTCTCTATTGTGCCATAAAAAGCCTATTTGCATCCTACCCTATCTATAAAATTCAGAATTTATTGTATTAGTTATTGTGTGGTTAGTAAACGCTGTCTGAAGATACCTTGAGCCAGAAGTTTAGTGACTTGAAACTCCCTGAGGTATTTGGGAACCGTTCCTTTAAGAGCCAGGCAATCTGCTAGGCACTGCGGATACAAAGAGAAAAAAGTTGCGTACTTAAGTTAATGTTTTATGAACCAGATGGGAGAAGCTGTGTAATGTATAGGGGTTAAGAGCAAGGACTCTGGCACAGACTGCCTGGGTTTGAATCCCAGCTCTGCCACTTTGTAGTTTTAACTCACACCTCCGCTTCCCATCTGTAAAATGCTTGTACCGTTGTTGTGTGGATTAAAGGCCTTGGTAAGTTATGCACTTGGTAGCCTTGCATAATAAGTACTTTATGGTTTTTAATTTTTAAAGACAAACCCAAAAGTGCTGAAAGAAAGTTCTTTTGCTTGTCAGGCATCTCCCAGAGGCACCAGCAGGAGCAGATGGCAGTCACAGTGATTCTGGGGTCTGCCGGGCGGCCCAGACCACACTGGCCTCGGGGTGTCGCTGGTACTGCTGGAAAACTGGATTTGGGGGGTCAGGTGCCCTGACTTGTAGCATTTGCTCATTTTAGCGATGTAAACACCCCCAATGTGGTCAATTTTAATTTACCAATGGTTTAACAATCCGCTCATAAAATTCCTGAATGTTTACCTATTGCCTCTCACAAGCTCCTCACAAGTAGGCTTCAGCACGACGCTGGGGCCGCACCAGGCTGGGACACTAAGTTTTCTTCTTATTCCTCAACCGAGGATATTTTCCCATCTATCATTAGAGAGAGTGGGAGGGAGGGAGTGAGAGAGAGAAACATCGATGTGAGAGGGCACATCGACTGGTTGCCTCTCACATGACCCCGACCAGGGCCGGGGATGAACCTCAACCAAGGTACATGCCCTTGACCGGAATCGAACCCGAGACTCATTGGTCCACAGGCCGACGCTCTAACGGCTGAGCCAAACCGGCCAGGGCAGGGTGGGACACTGATTTAAAGTCACTGCACTGTGCTAGGTCGGCAGTGAAAGACGAGGAAGAATGAAAAGTAATAAACATACTCTCTGCCTTGAGGACTCAAATTCTAAAGAGAAAAATAGGTTCCTCGGGACCCTGTCACTGTGGAATATGAGCTGGCGCCCTTGCTGTTGGTCAAGGTTACTCCATTCCTCCAGGCAAAGCGACCAGCAAAGGAAAAGTGTAGTGTTGGAGTGAAAAGTTATGTTTCAGACTGGGGAGGACTGAGAGAAAGTGGGAGTCTTTGCGGGTAGGCAAGTTGGGTCCTTGGGAAAAATTAAAAGATTCAGGGCTGGGAAATTAATTTGAAATATGCCCCCACAGAGTGGGGAGGCCTCCCTGAAATGCCATGGCTGGGCATTTGCAGACATGGCAGGCATAAGTCTCCTACCACCACTGAGCCTGAAGGTCTAACTATTTAAGAAGCACGGGAAATTTTGCTAAATTAGCTATTAATTTTATTTCTCAGCAAAGAGGATATTATACCACTTTCCAATTGCTCTCCTCTCTCTCTTTTGCTGAAATCGTTCCTGTTGGTAAGGCACAATGTGGGATTTTGCCGTTCTCATTTGATCTAATCATGTGATGTAAACTGCATTATATTACATGTTGTATACAAATATATTATGTTTTGAATTATTACATTATGTGATATGCTGTGTGTTTCTTTCCAGAGAAATAATAAGTTTAGAGGACTTTTTATTTAAGTCATAAGTTGATCTACGTGTTATGGTATTGCTACTTCTCTGTTTCTTGTTTTATTGTGTGTGTGTGTGTGTGTGTGTGTGTGTGTGTGTGTGTGTGTTTTCCTTAGCATGTGTGAACATTAAGCTACTTGAATTAAACTGATGATGCTTATGGTTCTAAAAGTAAAACTATGTCATGGTGGTTTTTCCTTTTCCCTGCTAGTCGCAGCCCTTGGTGGAGCGCCCTTACAATCAGTGTGCCGTGGTTGGAAATGGGGGGATTCTGAATACGTCTCTCTGTGGAGCTGAAATAGACAAATCTGACTTTGTTTTTAGGTAAGAAAATCAGCTGGTTTCTGTGAACCAAAAACCAGTTGGATATTTTACAGGGTCGGTGTGAAGATCAACTATCAAGTTTGACCTTTGAGCTGTGCTTTTTAAGTCTACAAATTATTTTGGTAGGCTTTCCTGCAGTGTTAAATGGGTCATTAGTTCCTCTGACTGTGGATACCAGATGGATGAAAATGTTCCGTGATCATTTACTTTTTAGAAGCTCTGGGTGAAATCATGGTGCAAGAGGACCAGCACTGCAGGACTTGTCAGAGCCTTCATTGTCTTAAGGATATTGTGGCTCCTCTGACTTGAAATGTAAAAAATTTGTGCAGCTTCTAAATTATGTTACTTTTAAATGTTTATATCTCAACACCAGCTAGCTTGCAAAAATAGAAACAAAAGTGGTTTCCATGTGTGCTTGTACTCATAAGCCACATTACAGGGCATCTCTTCTTTCAGAGTATGAAGGAAAAGTGATTCATCTCTCTGAGAATGGATTGCAGTTGAAATGCACCTTTAAAATATTTTTTTAATTGATTTTTACAGAGAGAGGAGAGGCAAGGGAGAGAGAGAGAAACATTTAGGGGAGAGCAAAACATCGATTGGCTGTCTCCTGCACACCACCCACCAGAGATTGAACCTGCAACCCAGGCATGTACCCTGGTCAGGAATCAAACCGGCAACATTTCAATGCACAGCACAGTGCCCAACCAACTGAGCCACAACTGCACCTTGTAAAAAGGTAAATTGAAATCTCTTTCTTCCTATTTCAAGAATACTGATTTTATACATCAGAGAAGATCCTTTGATCCTTATCTATTCAATGCTGCCCTTTTTAGCAAATAAAAAAGAAATTGATCTGTAGGTCCTTCCTCACCTTAATCTCATTTAAAATGTTTATGCTGAAGGTAATGACAGAACAACAATTATTGGGTGTGTTCCTCATGATGAATGTTAAAGGGGCCAATACCTGAATGATTTAGCCGTTGGTTACTAAAAAGCCATCATGAAGGTAAATAATTCTTCTTGTAATAGACTTTTTAGAAACTTAAAATTCCCCTAAACAGCTGTGGTATCATGCCTAAATATCCAATTGACTTTATGCACATATAGAAAATACAAGTTTATTTAAAAAACTTTTTTTTAACCTCAACAGCTACTTAATTTATAACTTCAAAACAAATACATATAGCCCTGCTCAGTTTGGCTCAGTTGTTAGAGTGTCAGCCTGCAGACCGAGGGTCTCAGGTTCAATTCCCAGTCAAGGACACATGGCTGAGTTTCAGGTTTGATCCCTGGCCCCAGTCGGGGTCATGCAGGAGGCAACCAATGGATGTGTCTCTCTCACATTGATGTTTCTCTCTCTCTCTGTCCCTCCCTCCTTTTCACTCTATCTGAAAATCAATGGAAAAATATCCTTGAGTGAGAATTAACAAAAAGATAAATAAATAAATGCATATATTTCTGGAGTCTACATTTGCTGATGGTAGGTACCTTTCTGCATATAGAGTTCCCTTTGAAGTTTGCCTTACAAAGCAAAAGGCAAAATGAGAGCTAGACGTCACTGGTGTCATCAAAATGTATTTACTTTGTAAGCCTGTAATTATTTTGGCTGTACATGTTCATATTTTATAAAAACAACCTGCAA
This sequence comes from Molossus molossus, assembly GCF_014108415.1. Classification (NCBI taxonomy): domain Eukaryota; kingdom Metazoa; phylum Chordata; class Mammalia; order Chiroptera; family Molossidae; genus Molossus; species Molossus molossus. The sequence continues at coordinate 111,062,617 of NW_023425344.1, forward strand.
AGTGCTTATTATTACTATTTTTTTCATTTTAAAAGATTGGAGCTATCAGTTGGTATAAGGAACCAAGGTGACGAATGGCTTTCCTGTACTACTGTGTATATACAACACCCAGTATTTCCTGTAGCAGTCTCCTTTGGTACTACTGTATATGGAAATGACCTTTTATTCTTCAACAGAATATGAGACTGTCCTAGAAAGTAGACTTGTTTACAGGAAGCCAACTATTGAGGTCAATTCTGGTCTATTATCTATGATTAGTGTTTTCTCTAAAGTGCTATATTTAATTACTTTCAGATATATCTTTTTTATCAAGGTGGGAAGTACATGTTTCATTTGTTTGTATGTTTAATAGAGCATGGAACAGAATTTTCAACTTCATTCATTCTTCAGAGCACATGAACTTTAAGTAGACTTCCTTAAGAAAAGGAAGAGATGCTCCTTTTACATGTATAGTTTTAAAGACTAGGTCTATTTGAAATTCTGTCAACGATACTTAGGGAGTCATAACCAACTTTCCCTTTTCTTGTGACAGAAATATAATTACTCAAAATGACAATTTTTAATTCGTTTTCCAATGTGAAAACAAATTAGTACTCAAAAGAGTACTAAACATCATTATAACAATATTAAGATTTTAGTTATTAACAGCATAATTTGGTGAGAAAACTGTCCATTTGGGAATCAGGAGATTTTAGTTTTTAAAAAATATATATAATCTTTGTTCTAGCAGACTCTATAACCTTCATCACAATTCCTCAGTGTTTTAAAATCTGTAAATTGGTGATGATAAATATAAATAATAATTTTAATAAGACGAGTGTGAACTCTTCAAAAGCTAGGCAAGGTTTAATTGTCATTTCTAGTTTTGTTACATATAAAGGTTTCAACCAATGTTGAAATCATTGATCAAATTTGTATATTTTATGCAATGTTGAATCAACTAAGAGTTCAGTACTTATTAGTTTTAAATAAAAATCAGATAAATTCTGAGGAACTCTTAACAGCAATGATTTTCTCAATAAAATGTTAATGGGGGGAGGTGGAGGATGGTATAGGGGGACAAATGGTGATGGACAGAGACATGACTTCTGGTGGTGAACACAAAGTAAAGTGTGCAAATGTGCTGTGGAAGTGTGCACCCGAAACCTATATAATTTTGTTAACAAGTGCCACCCCAATAAATTCAATAAAAATGAAAAAAATGACGGTGATCACATATGTATGTATTTGTATGTATGTACTTTATTTTTTAAGTTGTATTTTGAAAATAATTCTCTTCCAAACTTCAGGTGTAACCTCCCCCCAACAACAGGAAATCTTAGTAAAGATGTTGGCAGTAAAACCAACCTTGTGACCGTAAATCCCAGTATCATAAGACTAAAGTAAGTACATCCAATTTACATCACAGCTCAAGAACATTTGTTCATCATTTAGCATGTTTCTGAGTCTGAGCACCAATCTTATTGCTGAGACTGACTTGCAATACAGCCGGAATGGCTTTGTGGGGAAATATACAAGAATGTATTTGTAATTTTTGAATTTCTGTCAAGGTTGTGGCTCATAAGAGATTATGACCCGTCAGACTTGTAATGTTATAAACTAAATGTTGCGCATCAAATAAAAACTTACTATCTCTTTATCTTTTTTTATAATAGTGAAGTTACTCTTTTCAATTTTCTTTTGGAATTTTAGGGTTACTCTTTTACCTTGGTAGTACTTTCTTGAAAAAAAAAAAACCCTAATCTATTTGGCAACTTCAGAGCACAAGCTTAGAAGAACCTGGCAAAACTTGATCTTCACTTTGGATAGTATATTACTAAAGAATAATTCCCATGTTTCATTTTCCACATGTCACTACCATGAAATGTTGGTTGGTTAATGCAAATTGTGTACATACTTTTACTGTATTATTTTAATCAAAAGTGATTAATAATAGTTATTAATAGCCCTGGCCGGTTTGGCTCAGCGGTTAGAGCGTCGGCCTGCGGCCCTGAGAGACCCGGGTTCGGTTCCCGCTAAGGGCACGTACCTCGATTGCAGTTTGTCCCCGGCCCTGGTCGGTCATGCGGGTGGCAGCCACTCGATGTGTTCCTTTCACATCGATGTTTCTCTCTCTCTCTGTTCCTCTCTCTCCCTCCCACTCTACCTGAACAAAAAATGGAAAAATGTCCTCGGGTGAGGATAAAAAAAAATAATAATAATAATAATAGTTATTAATAGAATGCACCCCTCAACTAGTTCTAATATTTTTTTAAATAATGTAAAATATTGCATCTGTATTCCAAAAGCTTACTTTCAAAATACACACAGTTGTGATTATTATTTAAATTAAACATGTAGAGAGCTATCCCAACACATTAGAGGAAATTTAAAAAGTATATGTTTGTGTGTATTTTTAGGTTTTCTAAAGGAAACTTATTTTATAATCACATATGTACAAAAGGTGTACAAATCACAAGAGTACAGTTCAATGAATTTTTCTAAATGTATAGATAGTTTAAGAATGTCTGATGTTTGAGAAAAACATTTCATCTTTATAAATTTAGAAGGTGTTTCAGCATCAAAAAGCAACTTAGAAAAAAACTATTGAGATTGAAGATCAAAGAATATAAAAAATGTGTGTCCAGCAAGAAAGTAAAAATAAAATCCTAGAAATGCCAATAGAGAGAGATTAAGGCCTAGCCCTTGATATTTATAAGATACTTACTGTGAGTTTTCTCTGTGTCTCTGGTTTGTCTTTTATATACGCAGTGATATGCATGGTTCAGTTGTTCTGACCAGAGGTAAATTTAGCCTGTGTTACCAAAACCACTACTTTGATTATTATTGTTATTATTATTGTTGTTGTTTTTTTAAAATTTGGCAGATACAGGAACTTAAAGGAAAAGAAAGCAGTATTTCTGGAGGACATTGCAGCCTATGGAGACACATTCCTTCTTCTGCCAGCGTTTTCCTTCAGGGTCAATACCGGTGCCTCTTTTAACGTGTACAACACACTGAAAGAGTCTAATGCAAGACAAAAGGCTGTATATTTCCATCCCAAGTACCTGAAGAATCTTGCCCTCTTCTGGAGAACTAAAGGTGTCACAGAGTATCGCCTGTCCTCCGGCCTGATGATCGCGAGCGTGGCTGTGGAACTGTGTGAGAACGTGAAGCTGTACGGATTCTGGCCGTTCTCGAAAACCACACAGGACACGCCTGTCAGCCATCACTACTACGACAACAACTTACCGAAACGCGGTTTCCACGAGATGCCCAAAGAGTACAGCCAAATTCTCCAGCTTCACGTGAAAGGAATCCTCAAATTACAGTTCAGCCAATGCGAAGCATCCTAAGCAAAGGGACTTCACGTGGGGATAGTGTTAGTGTAACCCTATAGGTGAGTAACGATGTTTCCGAACACAAAAACTGGTGGTTGTAGGGTATAATAGGAGGAGCCCCAAACTTAGTTTGATCAAAGCTCCCCACTAAGTGTGCAGCCTCACTTGTTCTGATCTTCAGTTTCTCTGCCTGTGAAATGGGGACCAGGATGTCTAACTCGTGTTAGAAAAATGTGAAAATCTATGAAAACTCTTGGCAAAGTATTTGCCTGAGGCAGGGACTCAAAGTCTGTTTCCTTGTTGATAATTGTAACGTTTCCACCCTCACCAGACTGAGAATAAAAGGTGTGCTGTCTTGGAGACCCTTTCTGGGGAGAACTCCTTATTGCCAGTACTCACTGAGGTTCTTTCTCTGGCAGGCCTCTGTATTATCAATAACATCCTTCTCATCTCTCCTCCTGTCTTAAAGAGTGCATATAAGAGAATTATGTGCTTAAACAAGAAACCTTGGGCTATTCGGGAATGACATCCTTCTCTTTGTATGGTAATGTGCCTGCTTCTGACTATATTCACTGTGTCATTCACTGTGATGAGTTGCATTGGTTGCATTTTAGGTCAATTCTTTTTCTCCGTTATCTACATTTTATTTTTTGTTAATCCTCACTCAAAGATATTTTTTCCATCAGAGAGAGTGGAGGGAGGGAGGGAGGGAAGGAGAGAGAGAGAAACATCTATGTGAGAGAGACACATCAATTGGTTGCCTCCCAAATGTATCCCAACTAGGGACAGGGATCGAACTTGCAACCCAGGTGAGTACCCTTGATCAGGAATCAAACCAGTGACCTTCGGTGCGTGGGCTGATGCTCTAATCATTAAGCCACACCGGTCAGAGCTCCTTTATCTACATTTTAAAAATCACTTTTTATATTAACTTCCTGCCTTACTCTTAAGCCTTTTCCTCGCTCACTGACAGGATCTACTTAAAGGATATGAATGGTTGCAATATCCACTACTTCTTACCTGTTCACTTGTCTGTGGGCTCACTTATTCAATTTATTTTTAAAAAATATTGAGTAGCTACTTCATGCTAACCTTGTGACAAGCTCTGTGAGAGGGATACAAAGATGACTAAGTTCTGCAGGAGGAAGCAGACGCACATGTCATCAGCTGTGATATGGTATGATAAATGTTATCACAACAGTGATGAATAAAGAATTATGAGGAACAGAGGAGGGAATAATGGCATCTACTCCAGTGGAATCTATTCCCAAGAAGAGGTGATTTCTGAATTAAACCTACATGAGTGAATTTTTCCAAATGAAGCGAATTCTAGGTCGAGGGAATATGATAGGAGAAAAAGTGGTCCCCTTGATTCTGATTCATCAAAACTAGCTCATTTGAAGGTCGGTCATGGTCTTTGCCCAAAAATCTGCCACATGAGGGTAGGATATAAACTATGGGGTGCCGGTTTGGGCCCACATCTGTGAAATGGGGATAATACCACCCTGACAGCTTTTATAGGAGAGCTTTGAGGAGTCAGACACGAACACTTAATTCTCATAAGGAAAGGTATGTGTTCACAGGAGAAAGAAGACTAATCAATTAAATATCAATCTATAATGAAGCTAGCATAGATATTGACTATTAGCATTTTCAAACTACTCCCTTACATTATACCTGTTAATATTGATCATTTTGGGGGGGTTGCAGGGCTAGCTGAAAAAGGTAAAAAGATTAGGCAAAGAAAAGAAACAAATATATATATATATATATATATATATATATATATATATCATCCCTGCATCTACTGAATAAGTTATTTGACTTGAGTAGTTATGTTACAGGGTAGTGAGAAGCGAAGAAAATTCCAGGGCAGGAGGAATAGGGAAACTGAGACAAGAAAATTAAACAAAGCCAAACAGTTTAGACAGCTTGCAGCCAATTGGCAGCCAAACCTTACCTTGAGCACAAATGACTGATAGCTCTCCTCACTCACCACATACTGCAGGCCCGGAGGAGAGTGTTAATGCCTTTTCTCCCCACCAGACAATACATCGTGCGGATCACCCTGGAACTGCCAAGGCAGGAGGGGGTAGGGGAAGGAGCAGGAGGAAAGAAGGGAGAGATTTATCTCACCCACTAAACAGAGAAGTCGTCCACTTTGGGAAAGGAGGAGAGAAGAGGGAGATTTTATCTCATTGTTTAAACAGAGAAGCCAACAGTCTCAGGGCTCGTTAAAGCTAAAATTGCCAGGTGCTTCTCATAAATTCTGGGAAAGCCATAACAGAATAAAAGGGAGACCTTGAGAGTCCATATATACCAAGATACCTGGCAGAGGAATTTAAAAATCTGTAGACAAAAAATATATAAAAAGCCAGTGTTCTACCAGGCAGCACTTCTCAGACTAGCTAGAAAGTCCATCTGCGCTTCATAAGCCAGACTTATAGATTTGCTTGTCTTGCTTCTTTAATACATTTACTCGCTTTACTTTAATAAATTGGCTTTACCACAACGCAATTGTCTGGGCCGCTCATTTTAATTCCTTCCTACGAGACTGACAAGAACCAAGGAGGGAACAGCCTTGTCTCTCCAGCTCAGGGGCTGTCTGAGCTGATAACACCTTTCTGCAGTTTCTGGTGCCTATAACAATTATGTGCATACTTTCCTGCGTGTCTCTGTACTATTGCAAGGTAAGTGAAATAGGCTGGGTGGGCAGCACGCCGAATTAACGTCAACTCTAATTCTAAATTCTTACCTTAGCCAGATTATTGTTTCACTAACTGTTCACTTTTAAAAATACTCTGCTGTAAATTGGTTATTTTGATAAAGTACATCTTTAATTTGATTGTAGTTGGCATTCTTTTATTCTATTTTCAGTTCACATTTTCATTTGTCCTTCTAGAGCAAATGAAACCTATTATGTCCATAAATTGGTTAAAAGTTCACATGTAAATATTTTCCAAAAGAAACAAGCTTTTAGTTGCATACAGTCTAATTCAATTATCTTTCTTTTTCTGGTGATGAATAAGTGGCTGATTTTTGTTGCTTCTAATGTGTTTAATTAGCTTTTAAAAATCTGCTAGCAGTATTGGTAATGTCTCCATCATGTTACTAGCAATGGACTATTAAAAACAGATCAGAGAATTCCAACATTTAACAGTTAGTAAAATATTTCTTTCAAAATATCTTCTGGTGCCCTGGCCAGTTTGGCTCAGTGGTTAGAGCGTCAGCCTGTGGTCCAGAGAGACCCAGGTTCGGTTCCCGCTAAGGGCACATACCTCAGTTGCAGTTTGTCCCCGGCTGGTTGGGTCGTGCGGGTGGCAGCCTCTCGATGTGTCTCTTTCATGTCGATGTTTCTCTCTCTCTCTCTCTCCTACTCTATCTGAACAAAAAATGGAAAAATGTCCTCAGGTGAGGATAAAAAATATATATATTTTCTGGTGAATAAGAACTTAAACTTTCTCTTTGATGGTATTTGAACTAGATAATGGATGAGTAAAAGTAATAGAATATACTCAAATAAGTGATTAAATGTACAATATGGAGACTTTATTAGTTATTTTAATAAAAATTACATGTGATTAGGACATTTGGAGCTTACTTAAGTCTTTCCCATATAACTTCCCATTTTAACTTTGAAAATCTTCTCTAGACTATCAAAACAAAATCTTCAATGTCACTGATCAGGATTTCAGAAATGTTCAAAATGGTATGAGACTAAGGAGCAATGTCCCGATGAAACCCATGTTCCAGAAGAAGTTCAGTAGACAACAAAATCTTAAGTTGTGGAGAAAATTGTAGACCTATCCACATGAGCACAACTAAAGTTGGTTTCTTATTTAACATTTGTATCGTCATCCTAAACGCATGTTGAAATTATACAACAATCCCGGCTAGATCCACATGAGCCAGAAGTCTTTAGTCAACAGGAACACGTGTATCTTTTGTCTGTTTCCCAAGTGGGTTGATAGCTGCTGTGCAGTCTCAACACCTCGCAGTTCTCTGTCGCGAGAGGACTCTCTCCACTCTCTCTGGTGCAGTCAGTGGGTTGTGGAGACATAAAGGGAGTGGATGGCCTCATTCACATCATGACATCTCCTCCCTGGCAGAGGATGACCTTTCACCTGTTCCACTGTGACATGCCAATCGGGTCCTTCTGTTCCTAAACAAAATTTTAAAAATTTTTCTAAATTAAAATAGGACATGAATTTTTATAATGTAACAATCTCAGCTTATGAGAATTATAAATCATAAGTCACAATTCTTTTTTTTTTTTTCTGTCCTGGTGAATTATTACAGGTTTTTTTTCACTAAGATCAAAACAAAAAGAAAAACTGCACTCCATCTTGTAGATTTATAGATGAACTACCACCAGGTCTGACTGTGAAACTCTCAAGAAATCTCTGGATATAATGAGCATTGTTTAAATGTTGTGAGATGGGTTGAGTTTGATCTTCTGCTCTTAAACTTCAAGTACACCCATGGGCATTGAAAACAGAAAGTCTGAGCGCTGGCCCAGCCAGTGTGGCTCATTGGTTGAGTGTCGACCCAGGCACCAAGAGGTCACCAGTTCAATTCCCAGTCAGGGCACATGCCCAGGTTGTGGGCCCGATCCCCAGTGGGGGGCATGCAGGAGGCAGCCAATCGGTGTTCTCTCTCATCGATGTTTCTCTCTCTCCCTCTCCCTTCCTCTCTCTTTAAAATCAATAAAGAAAAAATTTATGTATTTTATATATTTGTATGTGTATATATATATATATACATAAAAGAAAGTCTGAGCACTGGTGTTAGAGAGTACTAAACCTTTAGTTCAGACTCTGGCTCCTAAAACCCATGCCACCCCTTTCTAAGGGAAATACTGGTTTGCTTGATTCTATTTTCTGCTTGTTGGGCAGCATCACTGGGCAATGTAACCGAATAACAAGATTCTAAAAGGATTTCCATCCAAATCCAAAGGAAAGGCAGAAATAGTCACCGAAGCATGCAGCGCGCAGTGCGGTTTGGTCTCTGGGAAGGACTCCATAAATAATCGCATAGATTTACGTTTCACCTAATGGACTGGTCCTTGAAGTCTCTGGTGTTTTTCCCTCCTAAAAAAAGGCAAAGGCAAATAGATTGTGACTTTCATGAAAGAAGATTTCATTCTGCATGTAAATTCCAACCCAGTAAATATGTGGGCTCTCAGCCAGGTAATCAGCCAAGGACTTTTTTTTTTGAGGACTTTCTATGTATAGAATACTGAATTAAACCATAAATCAGACTTGTTTCAGGCTAGATTTTTTTCCCCTGCTTACAAAAAATTTACCAGTTAAATACTTTATCATGTCAGGTACCCTAAGTCACTCCATGAATCTCAGGAATCTGGGAAATTGGAAAATTTTGTGGATAACAACTCTGTTCACATCCTAAATGGCTACTGCACAAGGAGACTTACAAAACATTTCATCTGCATAACACGGCATGAAAACACACTGCTGTGCTACTAAACGCCAAAGGAATTGCAGAAATTCGCACAAAATATCTGAAGCATTTGACATAATGAGACTATTTATTCTTGATTTTTTAAAAAATTCATTTGGAGCTGCTGGATGAGTTCAGAGTTGCCTGTTTGCTGGGGCTTTAAAGGGTGGAGAGTCACCATCACCCTTTTGAAGAAGTATGGGCAGGAACGTTCCTCTTGTCCATTGTCTTTTATCTGGGTCATCTCTTCCAAGATCATTCTGCTTTTAATAAAAAAAGGTGAATGGTATATGATAAAGATGCATTGCTCACATAATGGAGAAGGGGAAACTCTTTAGCAGATGGTATTGAAACATTAGTTCACGATAAGGAGAAACATTCCTACATTGCACAATGGACTCCAGATAGATCAAAGATGAATTAAAAGGTAAACTATAATAAAAGTAATGTTAGTGAGGGGCTGTACTTTTTAAATATAACCCCAAAATAATGTTTTACAAATTCAGTGAAGAAATGATGTCTGTGGCTGTAGATGTCTAGTCATTGAACAGCACCTTAAAGTGAATAGGCTGGTGACAGACTGGAATAGCTTTCATCAACGTGTAAAATGAATGACATTAATATAGAAACATTCCTAGGAACTGCAAATCAAGAAGTAAAAGACAGGAATCTCAATATACAAATGAACCAAGAATTAGAATGGGGTCTGCAAAGGGAAATATTAAGTAGCTAATAAGATAGAGAGTGGTACTCAAGCTTACTAGTAGCTGAGAAATAAAAATTAAAAGGAGGTATTCTATTATAGTGGCAAGACTTAGTAAGTTCATTAATTCCAAATGCTAGTGGAAGTTTAAACCAATTCAACTGTTTTAGAAAGTCTTCTGGAAGGACTGAGTCAGTCTGATTAATTGCCTGTCTGTCCTGTGGCCCAGCAATCCCACCTGTTGGACACATGCCCCAGAGAACTTCTTGTAAAGGTCCACAAGGAAATGAATATTAGGATATTTATTTCATTATTGTTTGTGGTAGCAGGAATTTGAGTGCACAAGTATCTATCTCTAAGGGAATTAATGAGTTAATTTGATGAGTATATAGTATGGAATAATGGCGGCAGAAGCTATTTACTGGATGTATGCAAAACAGCTAGCAGAGATTCTTAAAATATAGCACAAAGTGGAAAATAAGAGCCATAGTACAATGCCACTCAAATACTTTAAAGCCGATACATACATACATGTACGCATACATGCATATACACATTCAAGGACATGTATTAAACACTAGAAGAGTGCCCATTTAGGAGAGAGCAGGGGGCGTGGTTTTAGGGATAAAGGGGAAAAATTAATCAATAACACGAGAAAAGGGCCTTGTAGGGACAATGGCTACAGAATATGCCATGAACAAAGAGCCTAACGATGAACTCAACCCTCAATCTGAGGCAAAAATAAATAAAGTAAGATCAAAGGGAATAACGTATGTTAGTTTGAAAAAAGAGAAAATTCTAAAACAATATCAAAATTAATTTTCTGTGTTTTAAGAGGATAAGACAGACATTCTCTGGCAGAAAAACAGTAGTGCTAAGGAGGTATGTTACAGAAGCGAGGAGATACAATACGATGAGAAGGGAAGAAAACACACACTGTGGAAATGAAGGTTTATGCTGTGCCAGTACCATGCGGCTGCTTTGTGTCTGTCATCGTGTTTAATAGAGCAAGTCTTGGACACACATATTCTTATCCATACATAAAATAGTCTTACTACCACACAAATATAGAAGCTGAGACTCAAATGGACAAGTGACTTTGGTAAGTTACATTATAAGAGCGGAACTAGCATCAAACTCACATCTGTCTGGCTCTAACGCCACGTGTACACCCACAAAACCATCTTTACAATAAACAATCTACGTATCCACTACCCCAAAATGTTTTCTTGTGCTGCTTTCACTCAACATAAGATTTATTCATGTTGTTTGTATATCAACAGTTTATTTTTATCTGCTGAGTAGAATTCTATCATATGGATGCACCACACTTTGTTTATCCATTCACCTGTTGATGTACATTTTAGTTGTCTCCAGGTTTTGGCTGTTACAAATACAGCTGTCATGAACATTCATGTACAAGTGTTTGTGTGGACATATATTTTCATTTCTTTGGTGCACCGATCTAGTACTGGAATGGCTGGGGCATGTGGTCAATACATGCCTAACTTTTTAAAATAAACTGCCAGCTGTTTTCCAAAGTGTTGGTAACATCTCATGTTTCTGTCAGCAGTGTACCAGATGCAATTGCCACATATCTTTCATAAAATTTGGTATGGTCAGTCACATTTTTTAATTTAAAAAATGTTTTTAATTTTCAATTACAGATGACATTCAGTATAGCAGTATATTAGTTTCAGGCATACAGCATAGTGGTGAGATGTTTATATAATTTACGAAGTGATCTTCGTTGTAAGTCTAGTATCCACCTGACGCCATACATAGTGATTACAATATTGTTGACTATAATAAGATTTATATGTGCTATACTTTACATCCCTGCGACTGTTTTGTAACTTCCAATGATATGGTCGGGCTTTTTAAATTTTAGACATTTGGGTATATAGTGTGTCTCACAATTTTAATTTTAATTTCCCTTATGATTGTATTTGATATGTTCATTTGCTTTTCAGCATTTTTTTTGGTGAAGCGTCTGTTCATATATTTTGACCACATTTAATTGGATTATCTAATTATGGTTGAATTATATGAGGTCATTATATATTCTAGATACAAGTCTTTTGTCAGATATATGTTTTGCAACTATTTTCTCTTAGTCTGTGGTGTGTCTTTTCATTTTCTTAATAGTGTCTTTTGAATAGGACAAGTTTTACATTTTGCTAAAGTCTAGTTTATTAATTTTTAAATTTTGTGTGTGTCAACTTTAAGAAATCTTCACCCCGGCCAGTGTAGCTCAGTTGGAGCATCGTCTGGTACACCAAAGGGTGTCTGGGTTGATTCCCGGTCAGCACACATAGCCAGGTTTGTGGGTTCAGTCCCTGGTCGGGGTGTGTACGGGAAGCAACTGGTTGATGTTTCTCTCCCTCTCTCTCTCTTTCTCTCTCTCTTCCTCCCTCCCTTCCTCTCTCTAAGATCAATGAAAACAATTTTTTTAAATCTTGGCCAAACCCATGATCACTGAGATTTTCTTCTAGAAGGTTATAGCTTAGCTCGTAACATTTAGTTTTATGAGATATTTTGAGTTACATTTTTGTGTGTGTTTATGGTGTGGGGTAAAAGTCAAAATTCTTATCTTGTATTCACTTGTTAAAGTAGAATTTGTTGAAGAGACTTGTCCCATTATACTGCTTTGGCACCCATGTTGAAAATCAACTGATTTATATTTGGGTTTACTTATTTGTGAGATCTCTTTTCTGTCCCATTGATGTATTTGTTTTCATGCCAATACCAGACTATCTTGATTAATGTAACTTTATAATAAGACTTGAAATAAGACAGTGTGAATCCTCCAATTCTATTCTTTTACAAATATATATTTTTTGGGGGGGGTGGCTATTCTGGAAGAGTTTGTGTAAAATTGTTATTATTTCTTTCTTTTTTTTTTTTTTTTCTAATCCTCACCTGAAAGGACATTTTTCCATTTTTTGTTCAGATAGAGTGGGAGGAAGAGAGAGAGAGACAGAGAGGGGGAGAGAGAGAGAGAGAGAGAGAGAAGAGAAACATCGACGTGAAAGGGACACATCGAGTGGCTGCCACCTGCACGACCAACCAGGGAGGGCCGGGGACAAACTGCAACCGAGGTACGTGCCCTTAGCGGGAACTGAACCCAGGTCTCTCTGGACCGCAGGCCGATGCTCTAAACGCTGAGCCAAACCGGCCAGGGCATTATTTCTTTCTTACATGTTTGGTAAAATTCAGCAGTGAAGCTACCTGCCTCCACAGTTTCTCTTGAGGGAAAATTTTTCATTATGAACCATTTCTTTAATAGATATGGGGCCATACAGGTTATCTGTTTCTTTTTGAGATTTGGTAGCTTGTGTCCTTCAGAGAATTTTTAGCCTTCATCGAAGCTGTGGATTTTATTGTCATAAAGCTGTTCATAATATTCTCTTATCTTTTTAATATAGTCGAGTCTGCAGTGATTCCCGCTGTCTCATTTCTCATACTAGTTATTTGTGTTTGTTTTCTTACTTTTATCCCTTATGTGTGTGGTTAGAGGTTTATCAGTTTTATTGATCATGTAAAAGAACCAACTTTGGGGTTTTTAATTCTGCTCTGGTTTTTAGTATTTCCTTACTTCTCCTTTCTTGGGGTTTCATTTACTTTACTTTTTATAATTGTGTAAGGTAATTGATGCGAGACCTCTTTTTATTTTTAACATAGGTTTAGATGATCCTCTAAAAACTGTAGCTGCTTCCTCCAGATTTTGATCTGTCATGTGTTCATTTTTATTCAGTTCAAAATCCTTTCTGACTTTTGATATCTTTTTTGCACCTTGGGCTTTTTAGAAAATGTGTTCTTTAGATTCTAAATATTTCTGGATTGCTTCAGGTATGTTACTATAGGTTATTTTGCATTAGTTTTAGTGTAGTCAGTTAACATGCTGTGTATGATTTGAATCCATTGAAATTCATTGAGACGTTATTTTTATGGACCAGAATATAGTCTTTCTTGGTAAATATTCTGTGTGCACTTAAAAAGAACGTGTACTCTAACGTTATTGGGTGGCGCGTTCTGCAATGTCAATGCGATCAGATTGGTTGATATTGTTATTCTAGTCTTCTGTGTCTTTCCTGATATTTGTGAATTCTGTCAATTATTGGGAGAATATTACATTCTGGACTGCAGTTGTAAATGTATCAATTTCTTCATGAAGTTCTATCAATTTTAAATATGTTTTTTATTGATTGATGTTTGAGAGAGAGGAGGGGGAGGGGAGAGAGAAGAAACATCAATTTGTTGTGCCACTTTCTGATGCATTCATTGGCTGAGCTTTGCATGTGCCCTGACCAGGGATCGAATCCTCTACCTTCTACTTTTCCTTATATGTTTTATACTTCAGGTTCTTTGGCTTCTTGCGCCCGTGGGCTTATAGCTTTCATCAAATTTGGAAAGATTTTGGCCATTATTTTTCAATGTTTTTTCTGTTTCCCCTCCTCCTGCCCCCTACCTCCTCTCTTTTAGGGACTCCAGTTACACCTGTGTTAAGCTACTTAAATTTGTTCTGCAGCTCACCGATTCTCTGTTCATTCTTTTTTTCCTAGTCTGTCCTTCATTTTGGATAGTTTCTATTCCCATATTTTTAACGTCATTACTATTTTTTGCAATACCTAATGTGGTGTTAATCCCATCCAGCGTGTTTTCCATTTCAAACATTGTAGAAGTTTGATTGGTGTCTTTTTATATCTTGCATGTCTATATTTAACCTGTTTGTCCATTCCTCTGTCTTCTGGAACATATGGAATATATTTATTACCCTTTTAATGTCCCTGTCTTCTAATTCTATCATTGGTATAATTCCAGGATCTGTTTCTACTGATAGATTTTCTTGTCAATATGAATTGTATTTTCCTGCTTCTTTGGGTGTTTCTTTTTAATTTTTTTTTCTTTATTGATTTGAGAGAGAGAGGAAGGAAGAAGGAGTGAGAGAGAGAGAAACATCCATGAGAGAGAACATCGACTGGCCACCTCCTGCATGCCCCCCACTGGGGATTGGGCCCACAACCTGGGCATGTGTCCTGACCGGGAATCGAACCAGCAACCTCTTGGTGCATGGGTCAACGCTCAACCACTGAGCCACACTGGCTGGGCTCCTGCTTCTTTGAATGTCTGATCATTTTTTATTAAATGCCAGATATTGTGAATTTTACTTTGGTGGGTATTGAATATTTCAATATTTCAATAAATACTGAAGTTACTCGTAAATCGTTTGTCCTTTCAGAGGGTTACTTTTCACCTCTGTCAGCTGGAACCAGAGCGACTCTGATTCTCGGGTAATTTTCTTGCCCGTGCAGAGGGAATATATTTATGATACGCTACTCAATACCCCATGTTGCTAAGTTTTTCCAGCTGCCTGGTGGAAACATGAATTATTCTTTGTTGTTTTAAGTATCCGGAGTAGTTCCTTCTACTATTTGAGTGATTGTTTTCCCAGATTCCAGCAGCTTCCTCACTCACATGTGCTGGTCAGTATTCAGTGAAGACTAGAGGAGAACCCTCTGTGGAGATATTTTTCTGTGAAGTCTTCCCCACTCTGTGTCTTCTTGGCCTACACAGACTCCTGTATCTATAACCGTTACTCACGGAGACCCCTGGAGCCCGCCTCGCGTTCCCTGACTGTGCTGTGGCCTGGAGGCCCCGAGGCAGTAAGTCTGGACAATTGCTGGGCTCACCCATTGACTTCCCTTCTTTCAGTCATCAGGGAATTCAGCGAATTGCTGAATGTCCACTGCCCGAAAACCATTGTGTCATATATTTTGTCTGAATTTTTGTTGTTTTAAACAGATCAGTGGTAGTCCTGTTACTCTGTCTTACTCAGAAGTGGGAATTCCCACATGGTTTTATTCACTTTTTTCCACCGGTGTTTTGTTGAGGTTGCCGGAGCTGTCTCCTACGAATCCCCTTGCCCATCTGCAAGGGTACTCATTTCTTCAAACCCAAGGTTCTGCGATAGGCTTTATTAGAAGAATACAAAAAAAGTCTTCTATTGAGTGCTTACTATACACTTTGCACCTATATGAGAACTTGGTTACATCATCTTAATTTATTTAAACCTAAGTATAGGAGGTAGATTTTATTGTCACCATTTTATATCAAAGAAAACCGAGGCCAAGTGAGGCTAAGAAACTTGCCCAAGGTCAGATAGCATCCAGGCGTCAGAGCCAAGTTTTACATTCAGGTTGGATGCCCAAAGCCTGTGGCTGACTCAGTATTTTATCTCGTTTTTAGTTTTATTGTCATTGATGTTGCCTTGTTTAGAAAAATAAGACGACTCAAAGTGTAAAAACTTTTTAATTTTACCTTCATCACATTGGGTTTTATTTTTTAATTGTCTTATTATTCTTGATAAGTTCAAATTTTTAGTTTTTCTAAATTAAGGGATTATGACTAAAGTTACACTGTAAATTTTTATATATTCTATTATATTCATTTTAAAGTTTAATTAATTTCTGAAGCATCCAATATGTTGCATTTTCTCGAGTTCTTTTAAAATGAACATCTAATGTAATAAACTAGTTTGTTTTCTGAGCCTGATTTTATTTTCTTTGTTTTAAGGTGTATACGTGTGTGTATGTGTGTGTGTTTCTGTGTTGTCCAATAAAATGCTAATGTTTTAGTACTCTATTCTTTATCTTTTGAGGATCTCAAAGAGATTTAAAATCTTTACTTCAGCGATTACAATGTGGTCTTTAGAGGTTAATATCCCCAGCCTCATGTGCTATAACAAAGTGAGCAATCAAATACTAAGGCTGTTAAAGATTCGCCAAAGTTAATAGCAGGTACTCAGTGTGCCAGGCGGCCAGTGCCTCAAGCCCGATACCATTTATTGAAAGCTTGGATTGTGCCAAGGACTGTGCATAATACTTTACATATATTATCATGAATTCTTACAAGGTTGCAATGTATCTATCCACATGATTTTCAGAGATGAAACACTGACCCAGGAAGATCAAAGTGCCCATTAGCTGAAAATATCAAAAAGCACCATCAAACTGGCTTGAATTCTTTAGCATTCTTTGCCCACAGATCTAGAAGTCCAGAGACAAAGTAGTAAGAACTTTGGTTCTGGTTCCATAACCGTGTGAGAGTCTTAATCCAGTTTACCTCTTTGTGTTGACTTCATTCTAAGACTGATGTTGACGAAAGCAGTACATCCAGGCCTCATTTATATATCCCTGTGCATATCCAAAGAAGAGGAGTGGGTAGCTTCTTTTTTTTTTTTTTTTATCCTCACCTGAGGGCATTTTTCCATTTTTTTGTTCAGGTAGAGTGGGAGGGAGAGAGAGGAAGAGCGCACGAGAGAGAAACATCGATGTGAAAGGGACACATCGAGTGGCTGCCACCCGCATGACCAACCAGGGCTGGGGGCAAACTGCAACTGAGGTACATGCCCTTAGCAGGAACTGAACCCGGGTCTCTTCGGACCGCAGGTCAATGCTCTAACCGCTGAGCCAAACCAGCCAGGGCAATGGGTAACTTCTTGACACCATCTCAGAAGGAGGAAGAACTTTCCCCAATGCCCCAGCAAACCTTTCCCTGTTTCTCCTCAGTTCAAATTGGTCACATGTACATTATTGAACCAATCATTGGCAAAAAATATAAAGAGACTATGGAGTTAACTTCTAGAGTTAGTCCTGTCCCTGGGATACATGGGCATCAATGGGGAACAAGTGTGTATGTGAACAAATTCAGGGTTCTGCTGGGAAAAAGGAAGGGAGAAATTGATGTTACACGGGCATCTAACCATATTTGCTACAAGTAATTCTCCCTGTGTCCCTCATCTACTAAATGATTGAACTAGAGTTTGAATCCAAGTAGTCCTGATTCCAAATTCCATGGTCTTTCAAGCCCCGAAGCTTCTTAGTATGCCATGCTGTCGGTGGAGAAAATATGCTACGTGACATTTAAATTTTTTCCACGAAATTAGTTACTAGAAGTTAAATGCATTCACTCCAGAAGCAGTTCTTATATGGATGATACCTTTTGCATTTTCAATGTGGGCACTGATCTCTCTTCTGTGTTAATGAGAAAGTAATATGTGTGATCCAGTATTCTTATTTGTTTTACTTGTAAGACAGCACCTTGGTTAACGTTCATCAAATATGTGAAATGAAATGTTTGCTCATGTGTGAAGTCTTAGTAATAGCTATTAAGACTTTACTGTATAGTACACTTTCTGGGCTTACTTATCTTTGGGTAAATATAGGAATATTTATTATTTATTCATTTATTTATCTAATCCTCACCCAAGTATATTTTTTCCACTGATTTTCAGACAGAGTGGGAGGGAGGGGCAGAGAGAGAGAGAAACATCAGAGAGAGAGAGACACACTGACTGGCTGCCTCCCACACAACCCCAACCAGGTTCAGGGATGGAACTGCAACTAAGGTACGTGCCCTTGACCAGAATTGAACCCACAAATCTTCGGTCTGCAGGCCGATGCTCCAACCACTGGGTCAAATGGGCCAGGGTAATATAGTGATATTTTAACAACTTTGCATGAAGAACCCAATGCTGATGGCTTTCCATAATGGTAAGCCTTCTCATTAGGTACTTACCCAAGTTGCTCTTCTGTGAACCATGCAAGTTCCTATATGTCAGCAGCACTATGAAAGTTCTAGTCATAGACAAATTGTTGATCTTCTAGTGCTCTCTGAAGAGACTGTGTCCTTCCATTTTGAGTCATTGCAAGTTGATTATTAGTACGAATATGTCCTGGTTTGCTCAGTCAGTCTAGTTTATCGCCTTTCATTCTCAGAAGTGTTCAGTCTGAATGGTAACATATGTGGCCACCCAGGTTATTTGAAAGTAGAATTTCATAAACAGGAGTTGGTGGGGCTGTACCATATAATTTAGTCAAACATTTAACGTTAGGATTCTGACAACTCTTAGCCAGAGACAGAATATTTCCACTTCTCTGAGATTCAAGAAAACAGTGATACCTGGTTTCATTGGAAAGTCAAGTTCATGAGAATTGCTTGGATTTTGAATACGTTTAGTCTCCAGGGTGAATGGATTTTGTTTTCTGAACACGCTGCTCTCTAGAAAAAGCCCATAATTAGAAGGCTAAGTGGTCAGTTTCAGAACTGCTCAGGCCATCTTATTACCAGCTTTCTCTGAAGGCTGTAAATATACTTACTGTCCCTCCTTTCCTATGCTGAGAAATGCGGGTACATGTGCCCGCCCACAGAATAGCTTCATAGGTTAATACGTTCAGTGTTTTAAAGACAGGGCAACCTATCATTTTCATAGTTTTAACATATTTAAATACTGTCAGTTTGTAAAAATACTTATAAGTGGAATTAAAGTTAGACTGAAGTTGCTGGAGTAGTGATAGCTCACCTGAGGATCCGAAAAACAATCCATTGTGTGAAAAATAGCATTGGATTTAATTATAACACAAGTATCCACTTACCGAAGAGGAGGTGTTGATACTTATTTTATTTCTCCCACTATGACAGTGATAACAGTAAATGGCTTCCTGGTCTATAAATGCCAAAGATAATTAACATTGTTACTGCATCTAGGAAAACTTGAGGAAACATTAGTTTGCTTCCTGTTTTTTGTCTGTCTTTTCTGTTTTCTTGAGAAACTACTAAAAATTCCACAGTTTCTACATACATTTTAAGATCTTATGAATTCCCAATCCATTCAGTTTTATTAAATAAATATCTTTGGATGTACATAGTTGTTTTGAAGTTAAACAGAGCATTTCAATAATAGCCTGCTATATAATGTTTGCATTTTCAAAAATTGAACATTGAGCCCTGATAGTTATTTAATAAACATAATCCCAGCAGATTTTGTTTTCATAATGGATATCATGTAGGTACTAAGCTACTTGTAATTCGTCAAAATCAAAATGTGCAATTAAGCATAAGTAGGAAATAATTTTTAAGATTTATGTTAAACCATCACTAACTCTTTTAAATTATTATTTCATTAAATTTTCTGAGGTTTTCACTGGTGTTATTCTCATTTCATAGATGAGAACATTGAGGTTTCAAAACACAAGTACCTTGAGCTAGATTATACAGCTAAGTGGGAGACTAGACAGGGGAGCCTAAATTCTTAAACTTTTTATTTTTAGATATTTCAAATTTACATAAAATTAGCAAGAATAGTACTTCATATACCCCTACACATAGAACCAACTATTTATTTGAAGGTAAAGTAAAGATATCCTGGTCCTTTACCCTAAATCAGCATGTATTTTCTAAGGTCATTCTCCTACCTAAGCACAGTATAATCAGTAATGGATTTCAGAGAACACATTTCCTTCCTAACCAATATGCTAGATCATCTGCCCACTCTAGATGAGGAACACGATTGTTACCGATGTGTATGACCCTTGAGTGGGTGCACTGATTTTCTTCCTGAGAACAATGTTTTCTAGTGTTTGCTGTACTTCGGCATATTTGTAGCTAACCAGCAAGGGCTATTTTGAGCTGTCAGTAATAGCAGTCTGAAAACTGTTCACAAAATTCTTCTAAGTGTAACTTATTTTGAGCCAGCTTTTTAACACTGTCTGTAGCCTCTGGTTGCAAATTAGGAAACTGAGTAAGAGATGGGAGTCAGCGGGTGTCCTCTTCCACAGTCTTATTTGAGAAAGTTACCGCAGTGACTCACACAAAGCGGAACCCTTGGGTCTGTCTGCAAAGGTCTCTGACTTCTGTGTGCCCTGAGAAGATGTTGACATCGTTCGTCTTGTCATGGGTTTTCTGAGGGTTATGACTAAAGACGGGAAGGTTTTATGGTTCCCCCATCTTTCACTCCCCTACCAGCCAAACTGTGAGCCTTCTTTGCCTATGTCCTTGAGCAGAGAGCTCTGAAAAGCCCTGTGACATGTATTCTAGGGATGGTTTCCTTTCTTGTCCATAACATGTGTGGGAACCAATGTATTCTGACCTTCATGACTCCATTAAATTCTCGGTATTGAGCCACATACCCACGAACACTTTGTGATCTTTCAACAGTGGCACCGTGGCCGGACAAGACACAAAACCCAACCAGCTCCCCACATTATTCCGTAACAAGTGACAAATTTGACTTTTATTTTTATTAATTTTTTAAACTCATCTTTATTGTTGAATGTATTACAGATGTCCCCCTTTTTCCCCCATTGACCCCCCTTTCCCAACCCCACCTCCCCTCCTGCCTTCCCCACACTATTGTTAATTCAAGTTGCTCAGTAGATATACTCTAAAAGGTGATGTACAATATTAGACACATGGAGGTATGACGTAATTTCCTGAGATGCACAGGATTGCAAAGCACTTTTGTTTAATGATGAGCAGTAAGAAATGGCACTCCTAACTCTAAACATAACATCTGTTTTGCCTCAAACATGTTATATAGGTAGATTCCTGAGGAGACAGTGATACTCTAACTTTAGTTCCCACCTATCTAAGGTCTCACAGCTTAACTACATCAGATTCTGTACATTTCCAATGTTGTCACTCCATCAGAGCCACTGAATTTATGAGCATGACTCCCTCCCTCTGCATAACATCTACCAGGTCCCAGAGAGGTGTCAGGGATGCACGCTCGTAGGGGCTTATATCCTCATCTCTAAAGTTCTCCACTTTATTCCCCCCAAATCAACAAACTGGTGGAGAGAGTCTTGTCCAGGGTAAGAACAAACATGCAAGCAAAAAAAAAAAAAAAAAGAGGACATCTTGGAAGCAAAATAGCACTTCAAATGACTGTAGATACAGCTAATTATCTCTTCAAGTGGCCTTAAAATTTTTGGAAGTTTGGCTCTAAACTGTAAATAAATATTTTTTTCTTCAACATTAAATAATTTAAGAGCTCAAATTAGTTCAAATTTGAGGAAATGAACGTTGGAACTGGAGTAAGAAAACACATTGTTCTCTGCTGCTGGTCTGTGCTTCTGTTGCCTGGGGATGATGTCTGCTCCCAGCCCCTGTTGCTGGGGCTATGTCTCGACTCTGATGGGGCTGCTACTGCAGGGGATGGTGCTGGGCTCCGGGCTGTCTGCGGCTTCTGCAATTGGCACCTTGGCAGCTCCACTACTGTGCACTGGTCTGTGTTGACACAGGGTGTCCACTGGTCCAATGGTGCCAGGTGCACTGGTGGGCGCAGGTTGCTGGGCCCTGGCCGCTCCCACTGCCTCCTCCCAGAAAGACCCGGGAGCGTCCAAAACGGTGGGACCTCCCCGCGGCGCAGGGAGAAGCGCCCTGAAGAGCCGCTTACCGTGGTAGCCAGCTGCTCCGTCCACAGCACAGGAAACTGCTGCTCAAGAATAAACTCAAAATGGATAAAAGACTTAAATGTAATTCGTTAATCTATAAAAATTCTAGAAGAAAATGTAGGCAAAAAAATTCCAGACATCATACGCAGCAGAATTTTCCCTGACACAACACCTAAGGCAAGAGAAACAAAGGAGAAAATGAACACATGGGACTACATTAAACTCAAAAGCTTCTGCACAGCAAAGGAAATAACCATCAAAATGGAAAGGGAACCACTGTGTGGGAGACCATAATTGCCAATGATGCATCAGATAAGGAATTACTTTCCAAAATATATAGAGTACTCATACAACTCAACAAAAAGAATACAAAGAGCCCAATTTAAAAAAGGGCAGAGGACCTAAATAGACAACTCTTCAAACAGGACATTCAAATGGCCAAGAGACATATGAAAAAATGCTCAACATCACTATTCATTAGAAACATGCGAATTATAACAACTAGGAGGTATCACTTCACACCTGTCAGAATGGCCGCCATCAACAAATCATCAAACAAGTGTTGGTGAGGGTGTGGAGAAAAGGGGACTCTAGTACACTGCTGGTGGGAATGCAGACTGGTGCAGCCTCTGTGGAAAACACTGTGGTGTTACCTCAAAAAGTTAAAAATTGGACTGCCATTTGACCCAGTGATTCCACTTCTAGGAATATACCCTAAGAAGCCTGAAACACCAATCAGAAAGAATATATGTACCCCTATGTTCAGAGCAGCACTATTTTTTTTTTTTTTAAAGTCATGCCTTATTGTTTCCAGCCTCCCTATCGCACTGTGCCTATTCATGTCTTTGGGCCTTCAGAGCAGCACTATTTACAATAGCTAAGGTCTGGAAACAGCCCAAGTGCCCATCAGTAAACAAATGGATAAAAAAGTTGTGGTACATATACACAGTGGAATACTATGCAGCTGTGAGAAAGAAAGATCTCTTATCATTTGAGACGACATGGAGGGACCTGGAGAGTATTATGCTAAGCGAAACAAGCCAAGCAGAGAAAGACAAATATCACACGATCTCACTTATTTGTGGAATATAATGAACTAAACAAATTGAACAAAATTGACCCAGAGACACAGAGGTAGGGTACAGACTGACAAACCTCAGAAGAGGGGGTATTGGAGGGGAAGAGATAAACCACAGAACTTATATGCATGTGTGCATAACCAATGGGCATAGACAACAAAGCTGGGATGGGGCGGGGGGGTTGGGGAGGAGGGTGCCAATGGGGGGAAAAGGAGAAACATCTGTAACAAAAACAAATTAATGAAAATAATTTTTAAAAAAAGAGAGAAAACACATTGCATTTTTTACTGCAAAATTTGTCTTAATATAAAATATGTGGTGTTGGTTTTTGCCCAATAACTATACATAGTTCAACGCATGGGATTTCATGGTAAGGAAATTCTTTTAGAAAGCTGCCTTTGATCGTTATAACATTTGCCTTTATTTTCTTTCTGCTTGACTTCTGAATTGTGTTGAGGGTTTGGTTCTCAAAAGTGATTGATAGGAAACCAAGGTTAAAATCTAGCAGACTGTTTTATATGAAAACGAATGCCCCTTTCATTAATCTCCTAAAATGAATAGAATGTCTATTATGTGCTAGTTTCTAGAGAGATAAATATGGGACAGTGTGCCCTTAAGGAAGGCAGATTCCAGGGAGAGGAGAAGCATGTTAAAGAATTATAACATAATGCAGTGATCTAATCAGATAAATGCCTGGGGAGCTATAGGGACACAGAAGAGGAAGATGTGCCCTAACTCTGCCTGGTTGCAGATTTGTAGATGAAGATTTTACCATCCATTTAAAGGCAGATGGCCGGTACTAGGCAGGGGTTCTGGTCTCTTGCCAAACTTAATCCCATTACTTTAATACTTATTAGCAGCACAATTGTTACTGCTCTTTTCAAAATGAATACATTTAAAGCCTACTCCTCAAGCAAAGAGAACCTCTGCTATAGGTTTCACTTTCTTTAATTTTTTTCCTCTTCCTTTATGACTCTCAGTTTCCTCATCTTTAATATGAGATTGATAAAAGTTGGGAGTACATATGGCTTTGGAGTCTGTGCACTGCACAAGTCCAAGAGGCGCCATTTACATCCATCATTATATGAGTGGCACCCCCTGGAGTTGTGCAGTCATTAACAGTACCTACCCATAAGGCTTTGGGGATGATTGAATGATCCATGTAAAGTGGTAAACACAGTGGTAAGTATTTAAGGATTCAATACATACAGCCAATGATATCATCATCATCATCATCATCTTCATCCTCTCACATGCATTCCTTTCGTATTTTTATAAAAATATGGGACACAGATGTGTCAAAGAGAAAATCCTAAAAGCTAGTGATATGCAAATGTAACTTCTAACAAAATAAAGTTAATATTATATATTTAAAGAGACTTCTCTGCAATTATATTTATATTGCAATTATTCAAGACAACATGCTGTAAAGTGTCTTACATTTCTTTCTTTTATGCTATATAAATGATTGCCCTCTGTTTTTTATTTTCAAGTGGAGGAATTTTAATAGGTGCCCTGCATTTCTCCTACGCTATTTTGTTGCCTTGTAACATACCCTGTAATAGCAGTTTCCTGTAGGTTTTAGAAATCTATACTTGAATTATTATTTTTTCTAAATAAATTAATAGTAACAAGCTTCCAAGATATATTAGAATAAAGTTCAAAATATTAATTAATATTTGAAAGTGGCAAAATTAATGCATTTGTGTTTGCTTTTATAGCATAAATCTAGTGTTAAGATATTTCAGTAATTTTGTTTTGTTCTTAGATTCTTGAGGAGCTATCAAGATCCATTTGGTTCATTACTGGTAATTTCCTTAGAATTCAATACCTATTATTGATATTTTAGTATTTATGTTTCATAATAATAAGATTGTGCTGTACATATTTTTGTGCCTTCACTGGTGTAAATTCTAAAAGAATATTTGGCTAATGAATTTCTTCAGGTATTTAATTTCATGGACTATTGCTAAGTAAAACACACTCTCTTGCTATTTGCAGAAATTTCTGACGTGCCACACAATCACTTTGATCAAAAATTATATTAGAAAGTTAAGCGAATTGAAAATACTGGGTACGTAATGTAGGGTAAGGCAAACAAGCATAACCAACAAACCTGAAGATGTATAAATG
This sequence comes from Molossus molossus, assembly GCF_014108415.1. Taxonomy (NCBI): domain Eukaryota; kingdom Metazoa; phylum Chordata; class Mammalia; order Chiroptera; family Molossidae; genus Molossus; species Molossus molossus. The sequence continues at coordinate 111,087,548 of NW_023425344.1, forward strand.
GTTCAAACAACATTGATGTTCATTTCTAATTTTTGTGAAGCAAATAATTGGTAAGCAACTCCCTACCAAGCAGGAATTCTAAGACTCTGACTCTTTGCCATTTGTGTTCTGCTGTCTTCAACACGTGATTTCTGAGGTTGCCCGTCCACACCTACCCAGCGGAAAGGGAACAGACGTGGAGGAGTACAAATCTGACTGCTTTTCATGGGCCAGATCTGAATGCGGTGCCCAACACCAACACCCACACATCACTGGCAGGGTCACGTGGCCATACTACTGCACAGAAGGGTAAGAGATGTCATCTGTTTATCCAGGAAGGAACAAGAACAGGTTTGGGTGAGCAGCTGGCAATCTCTTGAAATCAGGCATCTTTTTTGTACACTTTTCCTCCGCTTGTAGAATACACGTCCCCTCTCCCCAAAGGAGAACAACCCAAAATATCATCCAGTTCCTGAATGGGCCTTACAAACCAGAGTCTCTGGGTGACGAGCAATCTTCTCCACAAGGCCCAGATGTAGCTTTGTCATTCTGAAGACCTGTGAATTAAAGGGCAAGTCATCTGCACCTCTGGCCCCCGTGGTCAGGGCAACCATAGTAAATAATCTGTAAGGGAAAAGAGAAGAGTGACACACACAGGACAGTCACTGTTCCGATGCAATGGTGAAATCCTGCAGGGCTGGGCAGGCAGAGTGAGGTCCTTTTCTTGGAAAGACATGACTTCATGTCAGTCTCTGATACACTTTGTTGAAGAATTCCTCTGTTAATGCCCCCTACTATAGCCTTCCAGGAGGTTTTGTCTTGTCCAGGTTCCTTTTGCAATTATACGTGTGTGTGTGTGTGTGTGTGTGTGTGTGTGTGTGTGTGTGCAGTAGTGATGTGTGTGTATCCCTCTTTGGGGGGTATATATTGCTTATATGGTCCATTTCCTAGTTGTGTAAATTTGGGAGAATAAGGACTGTTTTGAGGAGTGAATAGTCAAAGGCATTTCTTTTATTCTGAGTTCATAACTTCTCTGGCAATGTTATTCTTTCAAAAGCTTAAGAAGCCTCTGATTTTATATGTCCAGTCAATTTTTTGTACTATCAACAAAGCCTAAGTGTTTTTCCTTGATGCAATCACCAAGATTACGCCTCCCCTGTTGCCTCTTTCACTCAGCTTATTTTTTGTTACCCCGAGGCCAGGCAAAGCGGGTACAGCAGCCTCGAAGGCTGGGAAGGCTGAACCAGACATTTGGCCAAGCGGACATGGCTCAACTCAGAAAGTGACCAAGAACCCACTGAAACTCGAGCTCTAAGTCCAAGGCAAGAATTTGGAACACAGCATGTTAGGAATGTGAGCTAGTTGTTATTACTTCCATTTAGCAAGATGTCACAAGGAAGACATGGCTGTCCTGAGACACAGATGAAGGAAGAGAACAGAGTGAGCCTGTAAAGCTGGTGATGGGAAGATGAGAAAGGCCTGCTTTGGACCCTTGCACTCAGAGACAAGAGCAACGTTTTTTTTTTCTAAGTTTGCTACTGGCCAAGCATTATGATCTTAAAGTATTAAGTGCTGCTACTAACTACTTACTTTTAGTTGAAACTTTAGCATTCACAAATATTACTTGTAATTCCTAGCTTAATTAGTGATTATATAAATGGAATAAGCATGCAATGAAATCTAATGTAATCTTCATTAGATAATATTCAATTGCCCTTATAATGGTCATCTGCTTTCGGTAAGTGATGAAAATGTATTATCTTAATCTACAAATGCACACGCACACATACACACCTGCACATTCACAAGCAACCACACACACACACACGCACGCACAAGCTCTGTGGCCTATTAGCAGTGCCTCTGAGAAAGATTACAGAAACTCGATGTCTGAGTTACTAAAAAAGTATGTTAGCATGGATTATAACAATTGTGTTTCCTACCAATTTACTGTTTTTCTCTATTAACTGAACATACTTTACATCTCTCATGTTTGTCTTTGTTGCAAGTGTGTTTCCATTTTCCTCTAAGAAACGTAACATAACAATAATTGCCCTTTAGTGAATGTAATTGAGACAGCATTTTACTTGTATCATTTAACTTCCTCAATTGCCCTCTTATGCATGTACTATTATTTCTCTAGTGGGCATGGTTATTTTGATTTCTATCAGCAGGAAATTCACTTCAAACTATCTATAAACAAAAAAAACCCCAGAGATTTACTAAAATTTACTATCTCACTCAAGAGCCATTTGGCCTCGTGTGTGAGTTAAGTCAAGAAATGGGAAGCCACCGGTCACCAAGACGGCCACTCCGGTCACTGCTCCCTGTGGCTGAACCTCATTGATTTTTATTTCTACCCCTGACTCCTCATTTCTTTTCTCTTTGCTGCCTTTCTCTGCCTTTCCTTGGACATGGTACCCCCCCGTTCTCCAGTTCCAGCCACAGGCAGAGACTTGGTGACAGCTACTCCATTTCAGCGATAACTTCCAGAGAGGAGACCTGACGGTCCAGGTGTGAGTGAGGTGTCCATTTCAGCCAAGACGTCAGCCCAAACGTAGCCACTGACGCGCCAGTGAGAGGAGGGGACACGAGGAGGGACCATACTCAGAGAATGGGTTCTGTATATCCCGAGCTAAGCAGACACCCTGTATGTACTACAACCACCGTTCTAAAAATACGGAAATTGAGACATTGTGAAGGTAAATGACTTAGCCAAAGCTGCTAATACGGGGAGAACCAGCAGGACTTCCACTTGGGTGTGTGAATCCAAAGCTCCTGTTGTTGAATCTGACTCAGCCTGCTGCACAGAGGGTTACTCGGCAGCTCATGACGCGCTGTCTTCTGCTCTCACTGTCTGGGTTCAGGTGTGTATGATCCCAAATGACTAGACAGCCCATTCTGGTCACGACAGTTGTTATCAGAAATTTCAAAACATTTTCAAGGGACTAGTCTTCTCCCTTTAGATTTTTCCAACACTAATACATGCTGAAGAAATAAAAATCAGAAGACTTAAAAGCCTTTCCATTCACTCATTTTCTCTCTAAATCCATTTGCATTTCCCCCAAATTAAGTATTATAAATGTTTGCTCCACCCATCAGGCAGACATGTGGGCCCCAGCGAGTAGGTGAGGCTCCCCAGGAGGTGACACTTGTCACGCTGGAGGCTGGTTTCAGGTCGCTGCTGAGCCGCGGCCAGCGTGATGGAGTGCGTTTCAACCGGCTGGCTTCCCAGTCAGCGTTCTGGTCACAAGGAAAAGTGAAGGTGGACAGAGGGTGAAGTGTTTGCCGTCATCAGGAAAACAGAATTAATAAGAGGACTACCAGGCAATGGATTCTGTTCAAAAATGGTTCCATTTTCAGGCTTACAAGGAGAGAAAAGTGATTCTGCTCTGCGGTGCTTGAACCTGTGTCAATGGAAACAAGCTGTCCCATCAGATCAGCCGCGTTCGTCCATACAGCGGCGCTTTGATGTGGACTTAGCATCCTGTAGGGCCCTCTAGAGACTGCACCACCATCTCCAAAGCTCTTTTTTTTAAATGCTCACCGGTGGATACTTTTGCATCTATCTTCAGATAGAGCTGGAGGAAGAGAGGGAAGAAGAGAGAGAGAGAAATATCGATGCGAGAGAGACACATCGAGTGGTTGCCACTCACACGACCCCAAACGGGGCCGGGGACAAACTGAAACTGAGGTACATGCCCTTAGCGGGAACCAAACCTGGGTCTCTCTGGTTCGTGGGCTGATGATCTAACCGCTGAGCCACACTGGCCAGGGCTCCAAAGCTCATTTTAATCAGACCCCAAAACGAGAGGTGAAATGATACCGTTTCAGGCCACGCAGGTCTTCAGTTCAATCTTGCCATCAAGAGATTTTCTTCAATGTGTTATTTGATTGCATTCACTGGGTGCAAAACAAATGTTTAAGAGCTGAAGGAAGGGAGCAGACATATTTTCTTAAAGGATTATTATTTTTTTTAGCTAAGAGTAGCCATCAGGGGACAGAAGTTTCATCATCGCCACTATCTCCTAATAACTTGCACTGTGGCTAAATCAGACCTGTGCTTCTACGAAAATGGGGGATTAGTGGGAATGCAGGTGCTGACATGGCGGTTTGAGGTAAGTTTCTATTTTCTGCAGTTTAAGAGAGGCAAGAGCAGTTGGTGCTGGCCAAACACAGAGGTGTCCAGTAGAAGGCAGAATGCTGACAGCCACTGGAAATGGATTTGCTCTAATAGATGTTTCTCTCTTGCGCATACACAGAATGATCCTAACAAGCTTTAAACTCTGGATAGTTGAGCCCTGGCAGGTTTTGCTCAGCGGTTAGAGCATTGGCCCATGGACCAAAGGGTCGTGGTTTCAATCCCTGGTCAAGGGCATGTACCTGGGTTGCAGGTTTGATCCCCATCCCGGTAGGGGTCATGTGGGTGGCAACCAATTTATGTGTCTCTCTCACATTGATGTTTCTTTCTCTCTCTCCCAACCTCCCTCCCTTCCACTCTATTGCAAAAAAAAAAAAAATCAATGGAAAGATATCTTTCGGTGAGAAAGATACCCTTGGATAAGGATTAAAAAAATAATAATAAAACACTGGATAGTTGAAACATTGGTCCTGTTACTTCTTAGATCACTGTAATAGGGCTCATTAAGAATTAAACCAAGCCCTGGCTGGTTTGGCTCAGCGGTTAGAGCATCGGCCTGCAGTCCAGAGAGACCCGGGTTCCATTTTCCACTAAGGGCATGTACCTCAGTTGCAGTTTGTCCCCGGCCCTGGTTGGGTTGTGTGGGTGGCAGCCACTCGATGTGTCTCTCTCACGTTGATGTTTCTCTCTCTCTCTCTCTCTCTCTCTCTCCCTCCCTCCCTCCCACTCTATCTGAACAAAAAAAGGAAAAAGGTCCTCGGGTGAGGATAAAAACAAAAAAGAATTAAACCAAGCTCTCCAGAGTGTTCAACGGTGATAGGAACCTGCAGTGTCTGACTTTTGAAGGTTTCTGAGAATACTACAGTTTCCTAATCGCTTGATACTCCTTTTTGTTTCACAGGGAAATAAAATTTTCACCTCCTCTGTATGGGGACAGTTTTACACCCTAGAATAAAAGTGCAATAGAGGCATTCTTCAATTCACTTGCTCTGGCTTTGGTTGTAAAGACTCCAGCTCTCATACATTTCAGTTCATGTGATCTTTCTTGCAGACAATTTGAAAAATTCTAGCCTGGATTTGTTGGATAAAGTGAGTCTTCTGCGTTATAAATGATTTAATGGGAACTAAAAAATATTTTTTGATTCATAAATTTATGCGATGCAAGTGAGTACTGGAAGAATAGGGTGGGGGTTTTAAAATAAACGATAACTCAATAAAACGTTCTCTCTCCTTCACAACTTGCTCAAGCTAGACATGATTGTTCTGTCATTCTGAAATATTTCTTTTTTAAAAAAATTATTTTTGTTACAGATGTTTCTCCTTTTCCCCCCACTGACACCCTCTCCCAAAGGAAATATTTCTTGCTTGTATGTATCTATGTGTGTTTGAATGTGTGTAAGATGCCACTTGTGTTTTTAACTGATTCTATACTGACCAAACTGTAATAGTATATGCTACAAAGAGCCACTTAACCAGATAAGTAATAGACACCAGATTGTAAAAAATATATATATATATATTATAACTTACTGCCTTTTAATTCATTATACGAAGATTTTAGGGTAGCTCTTAATAAATAGTTAAAAGAAGAACTTTTATATTTTGATTTAAAAGGAGAAAACTATCCACCCCATCAAGGCTGACCCAATAGTTTTTAAAGGACTACTGAAAAGGCAGGTCATTTAGACTTGCCCATAGTGCATGGAAGCAGTCTACGTCTGCCTATCCGACTTATGCACATACCATGGCAATAGAAGGAAGAGATGAATTAGGTTTATTCAAACTAGAATTACTTACTGAGTACTTTCTATAGTCTGTACCAACTATTCACTGACTTGAATTCTTACCAGGTACATTGTCACATTTTTTTTTTTTTTTTTTTATCCTCACCTGAGGACATTTTTCTATTTTTTGTTCAGGTAGAGTGGGAGGGGGAGAGAGGAAGAGAGAGAGAAACATCGATGTGAAAGGGACACATCGAGTGGCTGCCACCCGCACGACCAACCAGGGCCGGGGACAAACTGCAACCAAGGTACATGCCCTTAGCGGGAACCGAACCCGGGTCTCTCGGGACTGCAGGCCGACGCTCTAACCGCTGAGCCAAACCGGCCAGGGCACATTGTCACATTTTAATAAATGTCTGAAATTAATGTTATACTTGCATAGCATCAGATGGAATGTTCCTTGGAGTGGGTTGGGAAATGTGTTGTAGATTAAGTACACACTACTACATATTATTGGACTCACTTAACGTCCTGCCACTGTCAAAGAAGAAACAGTACATAGGAAGAAGGTGAGATCTTTAACTCCCTAGTATATCAGAGATCACTCTCAGGCAGTCAACTACTGCGCATCCTCAGAAGGTGAAGGTACTAAGGGCAGCCAATGAAATGATTGCGGTAGTTGAGGACATCTTGACTTCACATCAGAGGCATTATGTATTAGAGAAGTGATTTATTTTCTGTCATGAGTTTCTAGGTCCCTCCAACTCTGTCAAAACTTTGCTACATTCCAAGAATAAATAAGACGCAGACTTATATTTAAAAATCTAGTTAGGAAGTAGGAAAGACTGCAGAGATAAGGGACCATTTCAGCTAGTCCTCTCTATGAGGTAGATATGAGTAAAAATGAAACAAAGTCTTGGCATATTTAAAAATAAGTATGAAATGGTTTAAATAATGAATGCTAGATACTTCTGGTCAAGATGGTGGCATAGGTAAACACAGTACTCCCCTCCTCCCACAACCACATCAAAACTACAACTAAATTACAGAACGAGCATCATTCAGAACCGCCTGAAGTCAAGCTGAATGGAAGTCCTTCAACTAGGGAATCAGAGAAGCCACATCGAGCTGGCAGGAGGGGTGGAGCGGTGGAATGCTTCTACACCCTGTTTGGAAGATAAAAATTAGGAAGGATAGCTGAGCTGTGGAGGTCACCCTGAGGAACAAGAGGTCACAGTTCCACACCATGTGCCCCCCCCCCCAGTTCAGGGTTCCAGTGCCATAAAGAGAAGTCCCCCAAAATTCTGGCTGTAAAAACCAGTGGGGATTGAGGCTAAGGGAGGCTGAGGCTTCTGGAGTCCTAGGCAGCTCCTCTTAAAGGGCCCACACACAGACTTACTTGGACTCCCTCCCTCTGAGCTCCAGCACTGGGACAGCAGCTTGGAAGGCACCAGAGACACATGGAGAGGAACTGAACGGTTTGGCATAAGAGCTAGAGCTGGAGGGGCAGCTTTCTCCCGGACAGAAGTGCTGGCAGAAGCCATTGTTCCTTTGATGAGCCCTCCCCACAGAGTCAATAAGCAGATGCTACATCTCTTAGTCCATCATGCTCACTCACACTGTTTGCCCCACTATGGTGATCCCTGAAGCCCCGTCCCACCCAATTTTTGGGTCACCTAAGCTATTTCCAGTGGTTTTTGCATTTCAAAGGCCTGTCTTGGCTCATGCTTCAGATTTTCCTAAAATCTATCAAACAAGCGGCATCTAGCTTGAGCAAGCCCCATACCACGGGCTCAGTGGCGCCAGGCCCAGCACTAGAAGAGCCAGCCTTTGTTCCCAGCTCAGCCTTGCCTGGGAAACTCCAAGCACAGCACAAGAATCAGCCATCTACAGATTGCTTTGTAGCTTATGCTGGGTGGCCACGGGCAGAACACAGGTGGTGGCTGATCTTGGCCTACACCTCCAGGAAGGCCCCAGAGCCAGCACACCCAGTGGACAGCTTCAGACCATGTCAAAGCAGGAACACCCAACCACCTCCACAAGTGACACACTCAAGGGGCAGACTCAGTAGGCAACAGAGCCCCACTAAAGTAAGTCCTGCTCTGTGGTGGCCCCTGAATAGCTGATCCTCCATGATGGTCAGAAGTCAGTGGTCAGTGGTTATAGCCAGTCCTTGCAGCTGATTGGCCTGAGTAAATCTCTCCCAGGAATGTACCAATACAATCAAGGCTCAACTACAATAGGAAGGTGTACATAGCCCACATGTGGGGCACTCCTTGAGTATTCACATTGGATGATCGAGGAGGCTGTGCCTCTAGACCCTACAGAACACCTACTGCTTTAGACCATGCTACCAAGCCTGAGAGACATAGAAGCTCTACCTAATACACAGAAACAAACACAGGGAGGCAGCCAAAATGAGGAGACAAAGAAACATGTCCTAAATTAAAGAACAGAACAAATATCCAGAAAAAGAACTAAACAAAATGGAGATAAGCAATCAACTAGAGCAGAATTCAAAACACTGGTTATAGGGATGCTCAAGGAACTTAGTGAAAATTTCAGTAGCATAAAAAAGAACCAGTCAGAAATGAAGGACACACTAATTGAAATAAAGAATAATATATGTGGAATCAACAGCAGAGTAGATGAAACCAAGAATAAAATCAGTGATTTGGAATATAAGGAAGCAAAAAACACCCAATAAGACCAGCAACAAGAAAACAAATAATTTAAAAAGTGAGGACAGTGTAAGGAGCCTCTGGGACAATTTCAAGGGTACCAACATTCACATCATGGGGGTGCCAGAGGAGAAAAGAGAGAGCAAGAAATTGAAAACCTATTTAAAAAAATAATGACAGAAAACTTCCCTAACTTGGTGAAGAAAATAGATATACAAGTCCAGGAAGCGCAGAGAGTCTCAAACAACATTAATCCAAAGAGGCCCACAGAAAGACACATCGTAATTACAATGTAAACTATTAAAGACAAAGAGAGACTCTTAAAAGCAGGAAGAGAAAAGCAGTTACCTACACAGGAGCTCCCATAAGAATGTGAGCTGATTTCTCAAAAGAAATTTGCAGGCCAGAAGGAGAATGGAAAGAAATATTGAAAGTGATGAAAAGCAAGGACCTACAACCAATATTGCTCTATTCTGCAAAGCTATCATTTAGAATTGAAGGACAAATAAAGAGCTTCCCAGACAAGGAAAAACTGAAGGAATTCATCACTGTCAAACCAGTATTATATGAAATGTTAAAGGGTCTTCTTGAAGAAGAATAAGAAGGAGGAGGAGGAGGAGGAGAAGGAAGGGAGGAGGAGGAGGAGGAGAGGAGAAGGGGGAGGAGGGAGGAGGAGGAGGAGGAGGAACAGGAAGAGGAGGAGGAGGAGGAGGAGGAGGAGGAGGAGGAGGAGAAGAAGAAGAAGAAGAAGAAGAAGAAGAAGAAGAAGAAGAAGAAGAAGAAGAAATATGAACAATAAAATGGCAATAAATACATATCTATCAACAATAGAATCTGAAAACAAAATGAACAAGCAGAACAGAAACAGATTCATAGATACAGAGAACATTTTGACAGTTGCCAGATGGGAGGGGAGTTGGGGAGATGGGCAAAAAATGTGAAGGGATTAAGAAGTACAAATTGATTGCTACAGAATAGTCTTGGGGATGTAAAGTATAGCATAGGGAATATAGTCAATAATATTCTAAAAACTATGTATGATGCCAGATGGGTGCAAGATTTATTGGGATGATTATTTATTGTTATGTATATCTAATCACTGGGGTGTACACCTGAAACTAAAGTGCATCAACTGTAATTGAAAATAAAAAATTACTTAAAAATTAAATTAAAAAATAATAAATGCTAATATCATTCATTAAGATGGCTATAGTGATAATCCATTTCTTTAAACATCCATTATAGCAAAATTCATCAGTGAGATTCCATGATATCTCTTTCCCACCAGGTATTCTAGAATATTGTTTACATTAACCTCTTTTCTCCTACTCTCCATGTTCCACAGATAAGGAAACTACAAAGTTATCAAGTTATATAAATCACTAGGGCATCCAAGTGACAAGTGAAGAAAAAAATGTTCCACTGATGATCTCAGTCTGTGGAAGGCTCAGCTGCCAGACAAGAATGTATGTCCTTCAAACAGAAAAACCATTAGCGTCCAGCACAGTGATTTTTATCCAGTGTGCAATGAGAATTTTTAAAACATGCAATATCTGACTATTTAGTTAGGGACATTGACCTCTTTTCCTTTAGATTGTCAAATAAAAAATAATGACAATAGCCAACACAACAGCCGTCTGGTGTGAATGCCCTGTCTTGAATCATAAATATATAGGCCTTATAATAGAATTGTATCTTATTGGTCACTTTACATAATAAGGTTGCATCTGATTGGTTAATTCCTGGCACCAGAAATCTTTATATGCAAGTATAAGCACCTGATTTTTTTAAAAAGTCACTTTGGAGCAAAAAGAATAGGTAATTATTATTAATATTTTTTGGTAAATCAAAAATTATACCTATTTTTTGTCAGATAAGCAAAAAAATATATTTTTGGGTGTGCCACAGAATTTTAGTAATTAATTTATTTGTGCCATGAGATGAAAATGGTTGAAAATTTCTAGTCTACTACATCACTGAACATTATTTTCCCAAAACATTTACTCACTTGTTTAAAAACCTTCAGTGGCTTTCCCTTCCCTCAAGAAGGTCCAGGGAATATTAGAGTCTCAAAGTGCTCCTCACTCCAAAAAACCATAGAGGGTGAGGAGTTCTATGGTGAAATAAGGTCAAGAAACACTTGTACCACATCCTATACTGGGGGGCCGGCCGTGCACATGAGCACATGGAAGGCTCTGAAAGACCCAGAGGAAAAGTCGTTTGCCTTCATTTATTTCAGTGTTTCCTAAACTTACTTGACTATGGGGTTCTTAATTCAGCTACATCTAATAAATACTTCACCGCATTAATCTTTTTTGAGAAATTTTGGCTTAGAGAAGAAAGTAAAATTTACTGCATGCATATGGATATATATGCAGCAAATCATCTCCTGCCATCCATCACCCTACACCATTTACTTTCGGAGACCTTCCTTTCACACACCTCTCCGTAACCGCACATACAGGGAATGATACAGAGATACCAATATCGCACATGTTAATTAATCATGGGCACCTCTCTCTGTTCCTCGCCTTCTCCCTTTGTTCCCAAATACTGGCATTGGTCTCCTCTCTCCACTGCCTGCGGGGCACCCAGCGCTGTAAGCTGCCGGGTAACCTTCTGCACCTTTCTAATGCTTTTATATAAACACAAATATAATATTTAAAAAATTTTCACTAAAATCAAGAATCATGTGCACTTATCCATATATTAGTTTTCTCACTTAAAAATGCATTGAGAAAATCTTTCTGAGTTGGTTGTTTTTATTTATTTATTTTTAATTTATTAATTTTAGAGTGTGGGGAAGAGAGAGACATTAATTTGTCGTTCCACTTATTTAGGCATTCATTGATTGAGTCTTTCATGTGCCATGACCGAGCATCAAACCCACAACCTTGGTGTATTGGGATGACCCGCTAACCAACTGGGCTACTTGGCCAGAGCCTGAGTTGGTTGTTTTTAAATAGCTGCAAAACTGTATATGATATGAAGGTGTCAATGTTTCTTTAACCACTTTCCTACTGAAGGGCATTTACTTAAAAAGAAAAACTCTACGGTGTTGCTTTGAAATCATAGGGAACATATATTCCTGTAGACTGTGGTGTTTATTTCTATGAGATGGATTCCAGGATTCGGATTGCTATACACACACACACACACACACATATAAATACATATATATATACACACATACACACACATACACATACATGTATGGAATTTTAATTTTAAATTCAATTTCCCTTTCAGATTGATTTTCTTTTTCTTTTGTTAAATATGTTTTATTAAGTTTAGATAGAGAGAAAGAGAGAGGGAGAGAGAAATATCGATATGAGAGAGAAACATTGTTCGGTTGCCTCCAGTAGCACTCTGACAGAGCACCAAACCAGCAACCTGGGCATGTGCCATGACCAGGAATGGAACCGGCAGCCTTTTGGTACATGAGATGATGTTCCCACAACTGAGCCACGCTGGCCAGGGCTATCAGATTGCTTTTCAAAATATTGTAACAATTTACATTGTTACCTCCAAGTATAAGAGAACCTTTACCCCTGTGGACCACCAGCAGAATACATCTGTTATTCCTCTTTGTAATTGCCAGTATTATGAGGTTAAATGATATCTGTTATTTTAATTTGTATGTTTCTATCTACTGGCAATTGAACACATATTTGTGTTTACTAGTTGTAGCAGATACTGTTAGTGCCCTGCCATGTCTCCTCACTCTTTGCCTTTCCTGTGAACATCAGCCGGACCTCCAGTTTGCAGCACCTGCATTGTTAGCGAGGGCTTCATGTGGCTGCTAGGATCCCCTCGGCCCATACACATGACAAGCCCAAGTGCTGGGGAGTTAATAGTGGGAGCAGTCCTCCACCAGTGAGTGACGGGGCTCTCTCACCCCTTGAGTGGGATAACACGATAACACTCAAGTGCACGTCTACACTGTTCCCCAGAGTTCCCACCGACATTCAGCTCAGTACAGGCTCCCCAGCACTTGGGCTTGTCATGTGTATGGGCCGAGGGGATCCTAGCAGCCAAATAAGCCCTCGGAAATAATGCAGGTGCTGCAATCTGTAATCCAGCTGACGTTCACAGAAAAGGTTAAGAGTGAGGAGATACGGCAGGGCACCTCACAATGGTGATTTACTTAATGATGGACTTTTTATTGGCTCCTTAACTTCCCTGTCTTACTTTCTCATTCCCTAATACAACACTTGAATCCTTGTCTCTGAGTCTGTGTCTTAGGGAAACTAGCCCTAAAGAATAGTCATTTTACTGTGTTCTAGGAATTGTCTATTCCTAGATATATATACTGATTATTCCTATCTATCATCTATCTATCTATCTATCTATCTATCTATCTATCTATCTATCTATCTATCATCTATCTATCTATCATCTATCTATCTATCTATCATCATCTATTTATATAGAGAATTTATCTTTACTGTTGAAAGTATTACATGTGTCTCCCCTTTTTTCCTCATTGACCCCCTCCACCCCACTTTAGGTCTTCACTGCACTATTGTCTGTGTCCATGGGTTATGTATATATGCATGTAAGTCCTTGTTTATTTTGTTCATTAGATTCTACATATAAGTGAGATCATATGATACTTGTCTTTGACTGATTTATTTCACTTAGCATAATCCTCTTCAGGTCCCTCCATGTTGTCTCAAAGGGTAAGAGATCCTTCTTTTTTACAGCTACATAGTATTCCATTGTATAAACGTACCACAGCTTTTTAATCCACTTATTGACTGATGGGCACTTAGACTGTTGTGACCATCCAGATCTTAGCTATTGTACATAGCACTGCTATGAACATAGGGGTGCATATATTCTTTCCGATTGGTGTTTCAGGCTTCTTAGGATATATTCCTAGAAATGGGATCACTGGATCAAATGGCAGTTCCACTTTTTAATGTTTGGAGGACACTCTATACTGTTTTCCATAGTGACCGCGCCATTCTGCAATCCCATCAACAGTGTATACATTTTCCTGTTTGAAGCCATCATGAAGATGAAGAGATGCATCTGCTGCTAGGGATGCCACCCGAGGCAGAGGAACACCTTGCCTTTTCCCTTCCTCCTGCTATCCAGGTATCCATCCTCCATAGCCTACCACTGACTGGGAACCTAGACAGGCCATTTGTCAAGGGAGACAGGGAAGTGCAGCCTGCAGGGTTCAGCCCCTGCTATTCAGAACACAGTGGCAGAAGGACAGTGAGTGAATCTGAGACCAAACAGACCCAGACTGACACATAGACAAACGTATGGAAAGCCAGTTATGTCAGCACCATTTATTAAATATAATTATCTTTTCCCTCCAGTGAATTGGATATCTTACATTAAAGTCCTACATAATAAGATCTAGATCTAGAAAATCTGTTCTGCTTCACAAATATATTTGTCGAATTAAATGCAAATAACATACTATTTTGATTGCAATGACTTTACAATAGTTGGTAAATCAATTTTCCTCTCATTACTCATTTTTATAATTTTTGACTGGTCTCAAACACTTGTTCTTTCAAATAAACTTTGGATTATTTATCTAAATTACAGGGAAAAAAGTTATATTCATGTGAGAATTGCACTTATGAATTGTTTGAGATATTACATTTTTATGGTTCCCCATAGTGTATCTTTTAGTTTGTTCTGTTTAACTTTATGGGCTTCATTAAAACTTTATAGTTTTCATTATTATAGGTCTTTTGCTCAAATAAATTTATTCTACATATTTTCCATTTTTGATACAATTGAAAATTCAATTTCCCTATCTCAATTTCTAGCTGGTTATTATGATATAGAGACAATTATTACTATAGAGATTTTTGTATATATTTCTTATATCTATACACTGTAAAAATATTCCTGTATTAATCTAATAGTTTTTTTGTCTGTGTTTTAATGTAGGGCTTTTGGGTTTTCTAGGTATACAATCTTCTATATAGCAAAAACTTTTCTCTGTTCTTTTCAAATACATTACCATTTCCCCCCCTGGTATTATTCTACCAGACTTCCTAAAGCAGCATTGCATCTTAATGTGAATAACAGGTACCTTGCCTTGTTTCTACCTGTAATGAAAATGGCTTTAGTGCTGTACCATTGAGGATGATGGCTGATGTTGCTTTTTGCAAGCATAATTTATCTTACTTATGTAGCTCCTCTAAATTCCATTTAGAATTTTATTAGACTAAGTTGTTTAGTTTTATCAACGGACATTTCATCACCCATTGTCATGCTTTTACTCTTTTGTTTGTGAATATAATGAATTAATTTATGAAATAAGTTTTATTGAGCATAACATTATTCCTTTGATATGTTGCTGATTCTATGTGCTAGTAGAGTGGTCTTCATTTGTATTTAAGTGAAATTGGTCTATGTTTCCTTTTCCTTTTACTCCTCTCTTATCTGTTTTTAAATAGAAATAACAATGGTTTCATAAAATGAATTTGGAAGCTTTTAATATTTTTAGGGTCCAGAATTATATAAATAACACAAAAATTAGACATGTTATTGTTAGAACTCAGTTGTCACAATGGTACTGCTGTTGTTTTTATGATAAATTGTTATCATCTTTCATTTGTTTGATCTGGGATCAATTTTAGAAGTTTATATTTTGCTCAAAAATATACATTTCCTCTAGGTTTTGAACTTTATTGTTATGAATTATATCTAAGATGATCTTAAAGTAATTTTGATGTCTTATCTGTTTTTGATGTTTTCTTTCTCAGTCCTAATCCTGTACATTTTTTGTTCTCTTTTATTTTTGGAAGCTCTTTATGTTATTTTTAACAGTTTTATTGAGGTGTAATTGATATACAAAAAAGCCACACCTATTTAATGTGTCCATTTGATGAATTTGAACATAAACATACACCTGGGAAACCACCACCACAGTCAAGGTAATGAATATATTCACCACCTTCAAAAGTTTCCTTCTATCCCCACCCTTTTTTTGTGGTAAAAACAATTAACTTTAGAGCTACTGTCCTATTAAACTCTTCAGTGTACAAAATACGGTATTGTTCACTGCAGGCCCGTGCTGTACAGCAGATCCCAGAACTGATTCACCGCGTAACCCTAACTTCATACCC
The DNA here is from genome assembly GCF_014108415.1 of Molossus molossus. Lineage (NCBI taxonomy): Eukaryota > Metazoa > Chordata > Mammalia > Chiroptera > Molossidae > Molossus > Molossus molossus. The sequence continues at coordinate 111,103,176 of NW_023425344.1, forward strand.
ACTGAACAACTATCCATTTGCCCACCCCCCAGCCCCTGGGAACCACCAGTCTACTCTCTGCTCCTATGAGTTTGACTATTTGCATACCTCATATAAATAGATCATGCAGTGCTTTGTGTGTGTGTGTGTGTGTGTGTGTGTTTATCTTCACCCAAGGACATTTTTGCATTTATCTTCAGATGGAATGGGAGAGAGAGAGGGAGGAAGAGAGGGAGAAAACATCTTGATGTAAGAGAGACACATCGAGTGGTCGCCACTCACACGACCCCAACCGGGGCCGGGGACAAACCAAACCAAGGTACATGCCCTTAGCGGGAACCGAACCCGGGTCTCTCTGTTCTATGGGACAACACTCCAACCGCTGAGCCAAACTGGCCAGGGCTTTCTTTCCATAAGTGGATTATTTTATTAAACATAATGTCTAAGTTCATCCATGCTGTTGCATTTGGCAGGATTTCCTCCTTTTTTTTTGACTGAATAATATTCTGTTGTATGTATATCCCACATTTATGTATCCATTCATCCATCAGTGAATATGTCTTGGTTATTATAAATAATGCTGCAATGAACATGACAATGTTAATATCTCTTCATTATATTGATTTCAATTCTTTTGGATAAATACCCACAATTGGGATTGCTGGATCACATATAATTTTTCACTGTTGAATATGATGTTAGCTGTGGACTTTTCACATATGATCTTTATTGTGTTGAGGCATGTATACTCCTTCTATACCTAGTTTGGTGAGAGTTTTTATCATAAAAGAACGTTGAAATTTTTTTCTGCATCTGATTATGTGATCATCTCATTTTTATCTTTCAATTGTTAATGTAGTGTATCGCATTGATTGATGTGCATATGTTGAATCATCCTCACACCTCAGGGATAAATCCCACTTGATCCACATGTATGATCCTTTTAACGTGCTACTGAATTCCGTTTGTTAGATTTTGTTGAGTGTTTTTGCATTTATGTCTATTATCAGGGACACCGATCTGTAGTTTTCTTTTGTTGTTGTGTCTTTGACTCTAGAGTTAGAATAATGCTGGCCTTGTAACGTGAATTCGGAAGTGTTTCTTCTTCAATTTTTTTGGAAGAGTTTAAACAGGACTGATGTTAATTCTTCTTTAATTGATTAGTAGAATGCACCAATGAAGCCATCTGGTCCTGGGCTTTTCTTTGTTAGGAGATTATTGATTATTGATTCAGTCTCTTATTGATTATATGTCTGTTCAAGTTTTCTATTTTTTCAACTTTGCGGGTTGTATGTTTCTAGGAATTCACTCATTTATATTTTTCAGTTATCCAATTTGGGGACATATAATTGTTTATAATAGTCTCTTAGAATCCTCCTTATTTCTGTGACATCAATTATAATGTCTGTTCTCTTTCTTTCTTGATTAAGCTCATGAGACTTTATCTATTTTATTGGTTTTTTTGAAGAACTGACTTTGAGATACATTCAACCTATTATGCTTTTTTTTTTCCTATTTCTTTTTGTTATCTTAATTCCCCTTTTTGCTATTTTGTTTTTGGTTTTGTTTCTAATTTCCTAAAGCTATCATTACAATTCCTTAATTTATTTGTTTTATAATCATGAAAGTATTTGTGCAGGAAAGTGCTAACAATGCAGGTCTGGCTGCTCCAACCTTGCACATTCCCAAGAAAGGCCTGTCTTCAGGGCCTGGCTCCTGGGAAATGAACTCTGAGCCCTGACCTGAATGTTTCTGCCTGCCTGAGGCACTGGGCCACATGGTACCAGTTTAATAAGATAGTGTATGTGATTTTTTGTGAATATCTATTTTTGCTTTGGGGAGCTGGAGTCCGAATAGCTGAGGCCAGTCACTCAGACAGTGTGTGGTTATGTTTCTGAACCCCAGTAAGACCCCTAGACACCAAAGCTCGGGTGAGCTTCCCTGGTTAGCAACACTTTGCTGGGAGAATTAAGTGCATTTGTGTTACTGTACTAGGAGAGGGTACGTGACAGCTTGCAACTGGTTTCTCCTGGACATCACCCCACGCACTTCGTCCCTTTGCTGGTTTTCATCATGTATTTTCCTGCAATACACCCTAACTATGAGCCCTGTGGGTCCTCCTGGTGAATCGTCAAGCCTGCGGTGGACTTGAGGACCCCAGACACAGCTTTCCAGCTTCTAATTGTCCACGGAATATAGTTTTCCCTGAGTCCCAGAGGCTTCAGTGGTCGTCCTGTCATTACCTTTTCCACAACTCATGATTTCGTTTTAATTAGTCTCATCGATCCAAGATATATTTAGAAGTAAATTTATTACTTTCTGAGTAATAGAGGCATATTTTAATTTAGCATCTAATTTTATTAGATAATCATCAGAAAATGCGGTCTTTAAAATTCCGGTTGCTGAAAATGTGTTTTTTTTTTTCCTATTTGTGAACAAGTACATTCATAATCAAACATCATTTTTTTACTATTATGTGCAAGCAAGATACTATGTCTTTGCAATTAGGTATTCTCGTTCTCCACTGCTTCCCCCATGCACCAGAGAGAAGATATATTTAGAATACATTTAATTTCTTTCACCCTCTCCCTTACCTCCTAAGTTTTGCTGAATTTATAATTTTTACTACAAGACTATTAGCATTTCACTCACAGTGTGTGGAAGAAAGAACGTCATGCTGTACCCAGATAAGTTCTATCAGAGGCAGCTTGAATTACTTCTGTAGCTGTTGGGAAGAGACCCCCCCCCCCAAAAAAAAAATGATTTCTGAAAAGCAAAAGGTGCGGTGTGGTAGATTCATTGTCACAAGGCCAGAAAGTTCACATTCTGAGTGGTAGGTTATTTATCACAAGCCTGATGAGTTCATTTACAGCTGAAATGAACAAAATCAATTTTCTGTAACAATCTTTTCAAGCTTTGTGGTTAAGCCATTATATTTACAAGCCTGATTGTCAAGTATTTATATTTCCCAAGAAGTCATATTTTTTCTCAGAACTATCAGTAAGGTGAAGAACAGCATCTCTGAGTAAATTTAATCTGAAAGACCATGGGCTCTTCTGAGTAGTTTCCAGCACAGCTTGTTTATTTGTTTGTTTGTTTCCTTTGGGAATGTTTACAGTGCTCTGGTAGGCACTAGGATGTAAATATGTTTCACATTCTCTTTCTTGTCTTGCTGAAAACAAGCAATATCAACTTATGTCATCAAGATTAGTTTCCTCTCGGAAGGCAGACTGGGCTGGAACTCTGTGAGGGCACCCGGGATTTGGAGGACACTCAGAGTTTTTGCTGAGTTGTGGCCACAAACGACGGTGGCCAGTGTGCTCCTTCCCAGAACTGTGGGGAAAAGCAGCAGCACACCCCCCCCCACCCCCCCAGAGATTCAGCTTTTCCCAGGTGAGGCAAAGAAATGCAAATTGAGGCTCATTAATAACCAGCATCTATCCCACCCTCTGGAAATCCTCTTATGCAGAACACCAGAGCTACATTCCAAGGCACTGAGTAACTGAGACTAGCCTCCAGGAAAAAGCTAGAGGATAACTGAACTTTTGCTGGGCTTGCACATCTACCAAGGAAAGTAAGACTTGACAGTGGTGTTTAACGTGGGCCTGCCCAGGCTCATCCAAATTCAGTAGAGGGAGCCACAAACAGCAGAACACCAAAACCCAAAGGGAAAATTTTGCAGGCTCCAAAACCCACTGAGATAGCCAAAATGGTGAAACAAAGAAACAAATCCCAAATAAAAGAACAAGAGAACTCTATCGAAGATGAGATAAATGAAATGCAGTTAAGCAAATGATCAGAGGTAGAGTTCAGAGCCATGATCTTGAGGAAGCTCAACAGCATGAGTAAGGACATCAGCACCATAACTAAAGATATAGAAACATTGAAAACCAACCAAGTGGAAATGAGAATGACATAGCAGAAATAAAGAACACATTGGAAGTACTAACCAACAGAGTAAAGGAAGCTGAGGACTGGATCAGTGAATTAGAAGACAGGGTAGAAAAAAATCAACCAATCAGAAAACCAAAAGGAAAAAACAATTAAAAAACAGGAAGATAGCTTAAGAGAACTGTGGGACAATGAACACACAATAACATTCGCATCATAGGAGTCCCTGAAGAGGAAGAAAATGGGCAAGGGTTAGAGAACATATTTGAAGAAATAGTGACAGGAAACTTTCCTAACTTGGTGAAGAAAGAACACATTCAAGTTCAAGAAGCACAGAGAGCCCCAAGTAAGAAGAACCCAAACAGGCCCGCACCAAGACACATAGTAATTAAAATGCCAAAAATTAAAGACAAAGAGAATCCTAAAGGCAGCAAGAGATAAGCAACAGGTTGCCTACAAAGGAAACCCCATAAGGCTCTCGGTTGACTTCTCAACAGAAACACTATAGGCCAGAAAGGAATGGCATGAAATAATCAAGATCTGGCTGCTCCAACCTTTAATTTGACATGAAAAACAAGGATCTGAACCAAGACTACTCTAGCCAGCAAGGTTATCATTCAAAATAGAAGGTCAAATAAAGAGCTTCCCAGACAGAATAAAGGCTAAGGGAATATATTAACACCAAACCAGCACTACAAGATACGTTAAAAGGACTGCTGTAATTAGTAGAAGAAATAGAAAGATCAATAGAACCACACTAAACAAAAATGGCAATAAATAAGTACATATCAATTATCACCTTAAATGTGAATGGTCTGAATGCTCCGATAAAAAGACACAGAGTAGCTGACTGGATAGGAAAGCATGACTCATATATATGTTGTTTACAAGAGACTCACCTCACAACAAAAGACTCACATAGGTTGAAAGTGAAGGGATGGAAAAAAATCTTTCAAGCAAACGAAAAGCTAAAAAAAGCTGGCGTAGCAATACTCATATCTGATAAAGTAGATTTCAAAATAAAGGCCATAACTAGAGACAAAGAAGGCTACTACATAATATTGAAAGGATCTATCCAATAGGAAGATATAACCTTGGTAAACATATATGCACCCAATTTAGGAGCACCAACATACATTAAAAATCTTTTGGAGGACTTCAAAGGAGAAATCAACAGCAATACAGTCACAGCAGTGGACTTCAATACCCCATTGACATCACTGGATAGATCATCTAGACAAGAAATTAACAAGGAAACACAGACTCTAAATGAAGCGCTAGATCAAATGGATTTAATAGATATCTACAGAGAATTACATCCCAAAATAGCAGAATTCACATTCTTCTCAAGTGCACCTGGGACATTCTCAAAGATAGACCACATGTTAGAGCACAAACTAAGTCTTTACAAGTCCAAGAAGACTGAAATCATATCAAGCATCTTCTCAGATCACAATGGCATGAAACTAGAAATCAATAGCAATAAGTGTCCGATAGCCTAGGAACTGGAGCCAGGCAAACTGTTCAGCCCTTACCTCGCTTACCTAACCTAAACTCCCACCCTGTTTCAGGAACTGTTTGCCCCGAACTCATAGATCAACTCCTGTCCCATTCTCCTGTGCTAGTCCAGGAACTGTTTGCTCCGGGACAATAGACTCACATTCCAGGGGCCCCTATGCGTAGCCCCTCAGGACCTAACCCTAACAACAAATTCCCGCTGTCATAGGCGCAGATATAAAAATCACAAACCCCAGCATCGGGCGCGGCTTCTCGGACTCGACCCCCGGAGTCTGTGAACCCGCCCGGAGTGTACCCAGTAAAGCCTGATTTCTGCTTATTCGGCTGTTTGGCTCTTCAGTTTCTTCCCACCTCCCACCAGCGGCACCTGGCTACCTTACAATAAGAACATGCAAAGACATTGGAACACATGGAGGCTAAATAGCATGTTATTGAACAATGAATGGATTACCATGAAGATCAAGGAAGAAATTAAAAAATTCCTGGAAACCAATGAAAATAAACACACAACAACACAAAATCTATAGGATTCAGCGAAAGCAGTTCTGAGAGGGAAGTTCATAGCACTACAGACCTACCTCAAGAAACAAGAAAAATTTCTAATAGACTATCTAACCTCACAACTTACAGAACTAGAGAGCAAACAAAAAGAAAACCCCAGAGCAAGTAGAAGGAAGGAAATAGTAAAGATCAGAGCAGAAATAAATGGCATGGAGACCAAAAAACAATTCAAAGGATCAATGAAACAAAGAGCTGGTTCTTTAAAAAGATAAACAAGATTGATGAACCCTTAGCTAGACTCAACAAGAAACAAAGAGAGCGAACCCAAATACACAAAATCAGAAATGAAAGTGGAGAAATAATAACTGACACCACACAAATACAAAGGATTGTTAACAAATATTATGAACAATTATATGGCAACATATTCGACAATCTAAGCTGGACAAATTCCTAGAAACACATAGTCTCCCAAAACTAAACCAGGAAGAGATAGAAAACTTGAACAGACCAATAACAACAAAAGAAATTGAAGATGTAATCAAGACTCTCTCAGCAAACAAAAGCCCAAACCCGGACGGCTTCACAGGGAAATTTTACTGAACATTCAAAGAAGAAATAATACCCATTCTCCTCAAACTATTTCAAAAAATTCAAGAAGAAGGAAGACTTCCAAACTCATTCTATGAGGCCAGCATAATTCTAATTCCAAAACCAGAAAAAGACACTACAAAGAAAGAAAACTACAGACCAATATCCCTGATGAACATAGATGCCAAAATCCTGAACAAAACACTAGCAAATCAAATCCAGCAATACACCAAAAACATTATTCACCATGACCAAGTGGGATTCATCCTAGGGATGCAAGGCTGGTACAATATTCGCAAATCAATAAATGTAATACACCACATAAACTAAAAGATAAAAATCATATGATCATATCAATAGACACTGAAAAAGCATTTGACAACATTCAGCACCCATTTCTGATAAAACGCTCAGCAATCTGGGAATATAGGGATCATATCTCAACATAATAAAGGCCATATATGAAAGACCTACAGCCAACATCATACTCAATGGGCAAAAACTAAAAGCATTTCTCTTAAGAACAAGAACAAGACAAGGACACCCACTTTCGCCACTCTTATTTAACATTGTACTGGAAGTCTTAGTCACAGCAATGAGAGATGAAGAAAAAGTAAAAGGGATCCAAATTGGAAAGGAGGATGTGAAACTGTCATTATTTAAAGATGACATAATATTATACCTAGAAAACCCAAAGACTCCATCAAAAATTTACTAGACTTAATAAATGAATTTGGCAAAGTAGCAGATTACAAAATTAACATCAAGAATCGACAGCATTCTTATACACCAATGATGAAGTCACAGAAAGAGAAACTAAAAAAAATCCCAATTACCATCATGCCAAAAAAATTAAGATACCTAGGAATAAACTTAACCAAAGAAGTAAAGGACCTATTTGCTGAAAACTACAGGTCATTGAAAAAAGAAACAGAGGAAGATATAAAAAAGTGGAAGCACATACCCTGTTCATGGATTGGAAGAATTATCATTAAAATGTCCATACTACCCAAAGCAGTCTATAGATTCAATGCAATCCCCATCAAAATACCAATGATATACTTCACAGAGCTAGAACAAATACTTCAAAAGTTCATATGGAAACAAAAAAGACCCCAAATAGCCACACCAATCTGGAAAAAGAAGAACAAATTTGAAGGGATCACATTACCAGATTTCAGATCATACTACAAAGCCACTGTAATCAAAACAGTCTGAAACTGGCACAAGAAAAGGCAGATAAATCAATGAAACAGTATAGAGAACCCAGACAATATGCTCAATTAATATTTGACAAAGGTGGCAACAGCATAGAGTGGAGTTAAGACAGCCTCTTTAATAAATGGTGTTGGGAAAATTGGACAGCTACATGCAAAAAAATTAAACTAGACCATCAACTTACACCATACACAAGAATAAACTCAAAATGGATAAAAGACTTAAATGTGACTCATGAATCCATAAAAATGCTAGAAGAAAATGTAGGCAACAAAATTTCAGACATCATACACAGCAGAATTTTCACTGATACATCACCTAAGGCAACAGAAACAAAGGAGAAAATGAACACATGGGACTACACCAAACTCAGAAGCTTCTGCACAGCAAAAGAAATAACCACCAAAATGGAAAGGCAACCCACTGTATGGGAGAACATCATTGCCAATGATACATCAGATAAGGGGTTAATTTCCAATATATATAGAGTGTTCATAGAGCTCAACAAAAGGAAGACAAATTTAAAAAATGGGCAGAGGAACTAAATAGACACCTCTCAAAACAAGATATACAAATGGCTAAGAGACATATGAAGAAATGCTCAACATCACTAATCATCAGAGAGATGCAAATGAAAACAACAATGAGGTATCACCTCACACCTGTCAGAATGGCCGCCATCAACAAATCATCAGACAGTAAGTGTTGGTGAGGGTGTGGAGAAAAGGTGACTCTAATACACATATGGAAAACAATATGGTGTTACCTCAAAAAATTAAAAATTGAACTTCCATTTGACCCAGTGATCTCACTGCTAGGAATATACCCTAAGAAGCCTGAAACACCAATCAGAAAGAATGTATGTACCCCCATGTTCATAGCAGCACTATTTACAAAAGCTAAGATCTGAAAACAGCCCAAATGTCCATCAGTAGACATATGGACAAAAAAGCTGTGGTACATATACACAATGGAGTACTATGCAACTGTAAGAAAGAAAGATCTTTTATCCTTTAAGATGACATGGAGGGACCTGGAAAGTATCATCCTAAGCAAAACAAGCCGAACAGAGAAAGACAAGTATCATATGATCTCACTTATTTGTGGAATATAATGAATATAACAGTCTGAGGAATGGGGTAGTCCCAGAGACATGGAAGTGGGGTACAGACTGACAATCCCCAGAAGAGGGGGTGGGGGGAGAGATAAACCCCAGAACTTATATGCATGTGTGCATGAACAATGGACATGGACAATAAAGCTGGGGACAGGGCGGGGAGGGAGGGAGAGGGGGTATCAGTGGTGTAAAAGGAGAAACATCTGTAACAAAATAAATAAATTAATAAAAATAAATAAATTCATTTAAAAAAATGAGAGGGGAAAAAAAAAGACTAGTTTTCTCTCAAGATTTCCCATCAAGTAAATATGTAAATCAGATTTCAATAAGTAAGGTCAGTCAAAAAGTTGTCTCTAATTCTAATCTTCATATTCTACCATTCTTCTCTTCAATACAATGACTTATAAAGTTTAAGGTTCTTTACTGACCACTGTTCTTTCTTTTCATCTTTATCTTCTGATCTTAGTTCTGAATATTTTGTTGTTTGTCTAAAACATTTTTTTTCTGGAGTATTACCTTTGAATGAAGTTCATGGAATATATTTTTAGAGTCCTTTTGTACTCATAAATAAATACCTTTATTTTTCTTGAGGGGTGGATGATAGCTTAGATAAATATATATTTCTTGGGTTGCAGATATATATTTCTAGTCTTTTTCACAATAGTCTTCAGATTTCCATCATCTTCCATACTAATTTTACAGGTGTGTGTGTGTGTGTGTGTGTGTGTGTGTGTGTGTGTTGTGTAAATTACCATACTCTCTGTCTAATGTCTTATAAAAAGTTATTCTTAGTTTTAGAATTCAGGAACTTGACAAGATATGCATAAGAATACCTCCAGAACTCTCAGTAGTGAAAATCTAGACTCAGACATTGTTGTAAGCTAAATAATTGCCCCTCTTAATCTCCAGAAACTGTGAATGCATTATATATTATCACAAGGGGCAAGCAAGTTTATGGATGGAATTAATCAGCTGACCTTGAGATGAGGAGATTACCCTGCATTATCTGAGTGGGCCCATTATAATCACAAGGGTTCTCATAAGTGAAAGAAGAAGGCAACAGGGTAAAAGGTCAGGCAAAGATTGAAGCCTGCACTGTGCTGCTTTGAAGGTGAGGAAGAAGCCAGGAGCCAAGGAATGTAGGCAGCCTCTAGAAACCAGAAAAGGCAAGGAAACAGATTTCTCCAGATGCCTCCTAGAGGAATTCAGCTCTGCAGACCCCTTGATTTTAGCCCAGTGAGACCTATTTTTGACTTCTGGTTTCCAGAATTGTAGGAGAATAAATCCATGTTGCTTTGAGCCACCGAGTGTGTGATGATTTGTTACAGACACAATAGTAAATGAATACAGTTGATCTGGCATCAAAAGGGAACAGGTCTTGCTTAAGCTTCCTCCTATTGGCTGGTCAGAGGCTCTGCTCCATCCTCCAGGTTGCTCATGGCCAGCAGGTGCCTAGCTGCTCAGAAATAGCTGGAAATCGGAGTCCAAGAGAGGAGGGCACGCCAGCACTCAAGGTGCCATCTTGCTAAAATCCTCATCACTTTCCTTCTTCACCTGGTACCTGCCATTTTCCAGTCCAGTACCTTCACCTTATCTCTGGACTTTATTTCTCTAGTAACAAGGAGAAAGTTTTTGTTGCGTTGCTTGAATCGTAATGTTCTATTAGGCTATAAAGATAGAGGTTGCAGGCAAAAAGGAAAGAGAGAGAAAAAGAGTTTGACCTGAAAAACAAACAAAGCCACAGTCAGAAATTGCTTTTGTTGTATGAGGTAAAACTAGTAGAAGTGTGGGTCAGAGAGATTTTTACATTCCCGGAAGACTGCGGGCTAAGAGGTCCTCTGCCTGAGGTAAACGGACGTATTAGTGGGGATAATTCACATGACCTAGAGTACAGCAAAGTCTAAGCTAAAGAAAAGAACTGACTGGATGGGGATCAAGTCAAACCTGAGTCTTCTGCTGGGAAATTAAAAAGCAACAGATTGAATTAAATAGTCCTGCACACCATTTAGAATTCAGAATTTGCCTGTTAATTAGAAGTCTTGCTCTCTTTGGCAACAATTACTGCTGACTGGAAAATTTATAAATGCAGTAGTTGCTCTCTGTAATGGAGGAAATGCACTCCCACTTAGTGAGGGAAATGGCTTTCTCTGTAGAAAATGTCTATTACAATGGGCAGAATAAGACAAGGCAAAGGGATGTGTTTCAGGATATCAGACTGAAGGAAAACAGCAGCTTAAAAAGTGCAAGTAAAGTAACATCAGATGTTCAGGAAGGTTTACATATTGGGGAGGTTTGGTTTGGAGGGGAGAGGATGATATATGGAATAAAAGGAAAGAAGGCCATCAGAGATGGGCCAAGACTAGATGAGCTGGGCGGAGCCCTGTCTGAGCCTGAGAGGGGAGTGAGAGCCGGTAGGAGCGGAGTCAGCAAACTATGGCCCATGGGCCTATTCCAGCCTGATTGTTGTGGTAAATAAAGTTTTATTGGAACACAGCTCACTCATTCACTTAGACATCATTTATGGGCTACAGTGACAGAACTGAATAGTTGCCACAAAGACTATATGGCTCAAAAAGTGAAAATATTTCTGATCTGGCCCTTTACAAAAAAAGTTTGCTGGCCCGTTGGTTAGAGCAGGGTTTCTGGTAGAAGCTCTCAATAGAAATATGAGGATTAGCTGTGAGTGTATTCTGAGTGTGTGGTAACTAGTAAGAGTTAAATTGCCCAAGTTTGCAAATGATTTACTTAATAAAAAGGAAAATGTAGCAGATTCAAGGTTATCTCCGGGAACAGCTCTGGAGTGCTTTCTTCGGGAAAGAAAGAGATAGTTACAGCTGCTAAGCAGAATTGCTCATGATAGAGGAGACTCACATCTACTGGGAATGTCAATTGAAAAGACAAAACTGCTTACCTAGAGAAGCCTGTGGTAAGGGTTTGGGATTTTTAAAAAAATGCTTTAAAGATGTCAGTGATGGAAAGACCTAGCGTATTTCTCCTTTGGCGATGCAACCTGGTCTAAGACTCTCCCAGCATCCCCAGCCCCGGCAGCTCTGAGGGGAGCGCGCCCCGAGATTGCCTGTTGGACTTCCCTTTCCCTTGTAATCCATCCAGAGTTCAACATCTGGTTTTCCTTTAGACCAGTTGAAAGGCCTAATGTGGCCTCGGGAGTCCCCTGGATCCTGGCCGTGTTCTAACTTTTTTGTCAGATGTTTGGGGACAGGAGGGTTGTAGAGAGATGCAGGTGGAGAAAGGCTCAGGATGAGGCATTTAAAGAAAATGAAAAGTCCATTTGAGCAAATATTTTAGAGGGAATTGTTTTTTGTTGGAGTCTCTCTTGACTCTATTTTGGAACCTTCCCGATTTGGGTAGTAGAGAGGAAATGAAAAGAACAGTAGTATCCTGGGTGCCTGAAAAGGCACATCATAAAGTGTTCCCATGGCAGGAATGGGGAGATGCTGAAGGCACAGGTGGAGTCCAAGGATGGGAATTTTGGAGACATAAGAACTTTATGAACTGCTGGCCTGTTGACCTTCCACTGGACCAGGGTAAAGAGAAACTTAAAGTCAAAATATGCCACGTATCTACAAAGCACGGCCTCTGCTTTACATGAATGCTAGACAGATACTTGATCAACTTGAGCCTGTATGTGTGTTTTTCATATATGTAAATTCCAGGGGCCTTAAAAGCTAGGCATTCTGCCCCATCTCAGGTTAAAGGCATCTGTTCTAGTGCCCGACTGCATCTGTCATATGGCATTAATCTCAAGAGTCTCACAAATGATCATTTACCCAGTGAGTGATGCTGTCCCAGGTGGCTGAGAATGAAGAAGGCCGGGGGAGTGGGGGAGGGAGTTAACACTTTATTAGTGAGGTATGTTTTTGTGTTAACCTCCAGGAATGTTTTCCTGCAACCAGAAAGGATTCCTTACTAGATATTAACATGTATATCAGATTTCAGATGCTAATGAATACAAAAATGGAGGAGACTGTGTATATTTGATTTCTCATAAAGCTTTCATTTACTTCCTGGCTTTATGATGTTTCATCTTATTTTTATTCATTTTGCTTTATCAATTCAGAGTTATCATTTCCAGTGTTTATTTTCATAGGAAAGCCCAAGAGATTTGCACAGTTATTGCTTATTTATGGAAAAACATGCAACAACCATCACAACATATAATGTGTTTCTTAATTTACACAGCAAGGATCTGGTTTATAAAGAGAGTACGTAACATACCTGAGTGCACTTATGTAAGTCATGAGGAGGAGATCCTAAAATGCAATGTCCGCAGGCTTCCAAGGAATCTCCACTATGCATCCTGTTTTTCCCTTTAACAGGAAATAAATATGCAAAAGTGGAATCTATAATGAGGCTAGTATTTTAGGAGTATTGTGATCCCATCTGTTTGGTAAGAGAGAAATAGGACAAGCTTTCACGTGTTTAAAGTTATTTTGGAAAATATTTGAAGTACAAAAATGTAAATGGCCCTGGCCAGTTTTGCTCAGTGGTTAGAGCGTCAGCCTGCGGTCCAAGAGACCCGGGTTCGGTTCCCGCTAAGGGCATGTACCTTAGTTGCAGTTTGTCCCCAGCCCTGGTTGGTTGTGCGGGTGGCAACCACTCGATGTGTCCCTTTCGCATTGATGTTTCTCTCTCTCTCTCTTCCTCTCTCTCCCTCCCACTCTATCTGAACAACAACAACAACAACAAAAAGGGAAAATGTCCTCGGGTGAGGATAAAAAAAATAAAAATTAAAAAAACCCAAAAATGTAAATGGATTTCATCATTTTGATCTATGACAGTAATAGGTATTTTAGGTTCTATAGGAAGATTGATATATACCATGGCTAAGGAGGCAAAGAAAAACTCTTTCACGGTCATTTGTAGTGCTGGTTTACCTCCAAATGTGAGATACCCACCAACCTGAGAGTTTTATATTTACAGTTCAAGGTAGATGAAAGGAACACAAGTCAGCAAAAGGACAGAGGAAATATGGGATAACTGACTTATGTTTAGAACAATGGATGAGTATGGTCTCAGATTTTAAAATAAACTCAAATAGTAATAATGCGATTTTAACATTAAATTGGAGACCACAGGCTGAATTTTAAGGAACAGAATACAAATGTTCATCTCCATTAATAAAACAAGTTGTAAATGCTTACATTTCTAAATAAACAAGGTTATGCTGTTATTTTACTTTGAGGTGTTTTTTTTTGTTGTTGTTGTTTTTTTTTTTAATCTCCAACTCAACTCTTTTTTGGGGTATCAAAATAAACTGGGACTTAAAGTCCGATTCTGGGTTTTCTCCATCTAAAAAATGAAGAGTTCAAAGGAACCGTAAAGGAATCTCACTCAAACTTTGAAATCCATGTCATATAAACTTTTAAAAAATGTTATTGTAAATGGAATAGAGCTCAAGGTTAAGGAAACAATTAGGAAGTTTGGAGGAGAGGCAGGAAATAGCTATTTTGACTGAGCCAATTTCTTTCTGAATAATGCAATTATTTGGATTTAATCTTCTGGAAATGTGGTTTATTATGCAGTATACTTTAAGCCTTCCTCAAAATATTGAATCTTTTTATGGAGTTCTTGAGGTGCTAACTATAGATTATATCATGGTATAATGGTTTTTATTTCTCAGGTTAAAATGAAACTCTTTTATTCTTGAAGGAAGAAAAATTTATCATATTGATCCTTCTTTACTCATGCCATAAACCTTGCACCATCATATAAAACATGCTTGCTTCATTCTTTTATCTTAGAAGTGTTTTGATATAAAATGCTTTTAATTGTCCAGATAATAGAGTAGCAGTGTGTTCTCATGGGAAATGAGGCTGCCCAGCTTTGGCGTGTGCATTTGATAGGAAATAATTCCGCCCTGCACATCACCTCAGCTAAATGAATTGTAGCTCATTTCTAGGACACTTTATGTCCCGAGATCACATGAACTTGAAAGGGACATACAAGTTGTCCTGTGCTGGTAATCTCTTCATCCTTAATCATTTAAATCTCTATTTCTCATTAATTTCCTTTTGTGAGTTTTCACTCTTCTGCGGACCATAAATCAGTCTTTTCTTTCCAATTCATTGGTTGTCGATAATAAATGAAACATTGATAGGTGGGTGGAACATTGTTGTTTTCATAGTGATTTTACATATATTATTACCTTATGCAGCCCATTGGGGTGCTCTTCTCCATTTTGCGAAGGGAAGCTGCCTCTCAGTGAGGTTGGGTGACCCCCACATCAACCTGCAGAGGATGGATGACAAAGCCAGGGCCAGTGCGGAACCTCTGGCCTTGAGGCTCATAGAACTGTCTCATTCCATGCATTGAGTTTTCAAGACGCCCACTATGGAAAAAACAAAAACCCAGCAATGATAATCAATGTTAATTATTGTGACTGTTGGACTGAAGCTTCGACTTTCTACGAGCATTGCTGTATCATAAAAGAGGGTTCTATTTCATCTTTCACTGTCACCCAAGAACTAAAGTCTTCATCCTGGAGATTCTCCCGAAGATCCTAACTCTTTAAACCACAGAAGAGCTGTCCTGAGGAGAGCCAACAAATCACCCAAGAGATTAGTTTGATGGAGAAGGAAAAGGGCCCAATTTGCTGACTTTCAAAGCACCAAGTTAGCCAGCCAGGCGCTAAGCTGACTTCGCCTCCAACATCACGGAGTCAATTGGAGACGGAGGCTCCACCAGCGGTCTGATTTCCCTTCTCTGCTGCAAGGGCGCATTGCTCTTCATGCAGGTCGGACCACTTCCCCGGGAACACTGCTGCATGCTTCCCACCGACCTCTTTCTGTGCCCTTTTGTGCTTAACACTCCCATGGAAGGGACTCCCAGTCTCCTGCCGCTCAACTCTCTCTTCTAAGGGATGTTTAGCACCCAGATTGTGGTGACACCGAACTGCACATTTTTTGAAAAGCTGGACCGCCATTGTGAAGTTCTCCTCCCCACTCAGTTCTTCACCGAGAGTGTGTGTGATCAATGGGGGCTGCTGGAGAGGCAGTTACCTGAGATTTTGAAGCAGCTCGTGACAAGCACCAACTGAAGAACAGTTGCGGAGGTGGAGAGGGACCACTCTGAAATCAACTGCAACTGACAAAGCGAGGTCAAGAGAAGCTTCTTCTAAGAGCACGATGTTTACTTACCCATGAGTGTTCTTACTACCAAGCCTGCATCCGTGAGATGACTCTCCTTGATGTTTTTCACTCGTGAAAGCACATTGCCCAGAATTAATGTCCTGACATTAATTTCTAAGAAATATCAGCTCTGAGCCTGGTTAGACCCCAGACACCACAGAGCCAAACAGAAGTAAAAATGAAGGAGGCAATTAAGGAGAGTTCCTTGAATGAATGATTCACATCATAGACCCTTGTGCAAAAAGCCAACTGAGCTTCCCTGAGGCCCGCCCGCAGCTCTGAAGCTGAACAGGTCCGACTAGGGCTCAAACCCACAACCTAGATAGGTGCCCTGACCGGAATCAAACCTGCAAACTTTTGGTGCACAGGAGAAAGTCAACCAACCGAACCACTCGGCCAGGGCATGTGCTGGGTGCTTTCATATGCATTTGTCTTTATTATTATTACTTTTAAAAATCTTTATTGTTAAAAGTATTATAGATGTCCCTCCTCTTTCCTCCCATTGACCCCCCTTCCTGGCCCCACCCCCTCCTGCCTTCCTCAGGCTATTGTCTGTGTCCATTGTGCATTGCTCTTTAAAGTGAAGAATGAACCTTGGAAGGGGAGGGGGGGAAGAAATAACTTGGAATAACCAGCGCGCAAAATGCCTGCTTGAGTTTACAGCTTTATTGCAAGGTAAAGGGTATAATCTTAAACTAGAGAACAATCCTTCATACTCTTCCCCTCTCTAAAATATCATTTCTATTTAGACAACTAATGATCCTTAAAATGTCTCATCAAAGAAGCTACAGAACATGTTTAAAATGTAGAGTTGTTTTTCCTTTCCTATTGCAGGTAATAAACACTTGACATTTAGGAAATGAAGTTCTAAATTTACGGAGCAAGAGCACTTTCCAGCTACGCTCACAGTATTGTAGGGTGCCAGTCTCACACATAAATATACCTGATCAAACAGATTTTCGTTTATTAGCGTGATGGCATATTTTTAGAAAGGGATATGAATGCCTGATTCACAGAGAATTAAGTGACATCAAATTAACATTTTTAAAAGAAGGATAACTACCTTTTAATTCCTGACTCTGCCTTTGTTGGTGGACAGGGCGCAGTGATAAACTACGGTTTGAGTGTGTTAGCTCAGCTCCTTATGAGAATGTTGAATAGCGTTAGCAAAGAAGAAAATGCAAAGCAGATGCTAAGCCCTCGTGCAGTTATTCAGGGTCTCAGTGGCAAGCATCGGGACCCAACTCCGGCGACCTCAAACAGAGTGGGATTCGTCGGAATGACAGGAGAATGGGGGATCGGGCTTGGAACACAGCCCAGAAACTCAGACGATGGGAACCCCAGAGAGCAGGGGCTGTGCAGCAGGTTACATTGAAGTCTGGTCCCCATGACTGGTGACGAGCCGTGACTGTGAGCTCTAGCCAGCCCTCTGCTTTCCCAACCCTCGCCGAGGGTCAGCAGTCCAAGGGGAGGCCTGGCTCTCTGACTGCCAGCGTCTGGTCACGTAGAAAGATTTCCACAGAAACAGATTTCCTAAAACGGAGCGTAAGTTGCTAAGACGAGTGGTTTGGATGTTGGACAACCTCCTGAATGGCATCAGTTTTTAATGTTAAAAGACAAGCTCATCTGAAATTGAGAATATAACACATTCTTACATTTCATCTTATCTCTTTTCCTCTGGCAATGCCCAAAACCCATGAGACTAATTAAAAAGAAAAGAAGAATCTTGGATAGTATCTAGTTCAAAGACCTTTTTTGACAGTTACAGGGAGATTCTGAGAAATGGTGGCTGGCCCAGCGTCACCCTGGCGAGCAGTGGCGCCGGAACGTGACCCCATGTCTTTGAGCCTACAAACGGCGCCTTAGCAATAGGTCAGGCTGAGCAAGTCACAGTCACCCGACATTAGCTTGTGACTTCAGTGGAGAAAACGGAGCATCTGCACTGCTCACTGAAACAGTACTTTTTGTTCCACAAAATTCTGAGACAGTGAGGACACCCGAGTTCAGTTTTTTGTTTTTCGGTTTTTATGTTTTTCGGTTGTTATGTTTTTCGGGTTTTTTTGCTAACTCCATAGTCTTTTTTTAAAATTTTTTTTTATCCTTACTCGAGGACATTTTTGCATTTATCTTCAGATAGAGTGGGAGGGAGAGAGAGAGAGAAACATTGACACGAGAGAGACACATCGACTGCTTGCCACCCACACAACCCCAACCAGGGCCGGGGACAAACCGCAAGCGAGGTATGTGCCCTTAGCAGGAACCGAACCCTGGACTCTCTGTTCTGCAGGCCAACACTCTAACCGCTGAGCCAAACCGGTCAGGGCCATAGTCGTTTTTTTTGTAATCCTCACTCAAGGATATTTTTCCATTTAACTTCAGATGGAGTGTGAGGGAGAGAGAGGGAGAGAGAAACATCAATGTGAGAGAGACACATGGATTGGTTGCCTCCCACACGACCCCAACCAGAACTGGGGACCGAACCATAACTGAGGTATGTGCCCTTGACCAGAATTGAACCCAAGACTCTTTGGTCCACAGGCTGATGATCTAACCACGAAGCCAAACCAGTCAGGGCACTAACTCCATAGTCTTAAACAAGTTACTGTCTCTAAACCTCTGTCCCTTTATCTGTAAAAAATGCAAATATACCCATTCTTCCTACATTATGACTTTATTGTACAAAGTAATTGATACTACATAAAGCATTCTCTAAAAGCATGTAGAAATACTTTATAATACAATTTAATTGGTTACAATAATGATAATTTTTAGTCTTCTAAAAACATTTTTTTTCCTTTATTGATTTTAGAGAGAGAGAAAGGGAGAGGGAGAGAGAGCCAGAAACACCGATGAGAGAGAACAATGATTGGCCGCCTCCTGCATGCCCCCCACTGTGGATTGGGCCCATAACCGGGGCATGTGCCCTGAGTGGGAATCGAACTGGCGACCTCTTGGTGTGTGGGTCCACACTCAACCACTGAGCCACACTGGCTGGGCATAATGATAATTTTTAAAAACCTGATAACACAGTAACTGTGTGACCAACACTTCCTGTCTCCGTTTGTAGTTTATTAGTCCAAGGATGTTGGTCGATTTACCTCAAATGTCTTGTATCCAAGTAGAGAAGTCAGAAGAATGAGGCGTTTCGGAACCCACATCTCTGGATTCAGAGTATAATGTTTTTCCCATTGATACTAATAGCAATGGATTGTGAGAGCTTCTTATCCACCAGGAGCTCAACGAACATTTCCAATCCTCACACCATCCAAGTAGGTTATAATTTCTCTGTTGTGCAGACGGACCTTGAGGCCCAGAGATTTATGTGATTTTGCCTGAAGTTATCCCAGCTGGTGATGGAAACTGGATTTAAAACTACCATTCTGCTTCCTCCAAAACCTTGTTCTGTGATGTCCTGCTGCCTTCTCTAACGTGCTACCCCAAGTTGCAGCACTGTATTTAAGAAATAAGGACAACAGCCAGGCCGTTGTGGCTCAGTGGTTGAGTATCGACCCAAACACCAAGCCATGACAGGTTCAATTCCTGGTCAGGGCACACGCCCAGGTTGTGGGCCTGATCCTCAGTGGGGGGGGCATGCAGGAGGCGGCCAATCGATGTTCTCTCTCATCTATGTTTCTATCTCTCTCTCCTTCTCCCTTTGTCTCTTTCTAAAATTAATAAAGAAAATAAAAATAAAAAAGAAGTAAGGAAAACAGCAGCTCTGCTATTTTATCATTAAAACAATAATAATACCACCGTCTATTGAGCAATATATATGCTAGAATCTTATCTGTATTGTCTCGTTTAACTTTCACCACATTCTCTGAGAAATCTAAGACCTAAACAAGTTAAAACAACAACAACAAAAAAAAAAACTTGTCCAAGACCTTGCAGACAGCGGGTGGCAAAGCCAGGATGCAAACTCGCTTGGGCCTCTGACCTTCAGGATCCCTTTTTTTTTCCCTCACCAGAGAACGTTTTTGCATTTATCTTCAGATAGAGCAGGGGGGGCGGGGCATCGATGTGAGAGAGCCACATCGAGTGGTAAGGGCACGTACCTCTGTTGCAGTTTGTCCACAGTACCCCAACCGGGGCTGTGGACAAACTGCAACAGAGGTACGTGCCCTTAGCGGGAACCGAACCCAGGACTCTCTGGTCTGCGATCCGATGCCCTAACCACTGAGCAAAACTGGGCCAGGGCTGACCTTCAGGATCTTAACTGCTCACGTTGCCAGAGGCTGCAGAAAGCCTAGCATTTAAATCAACTGCTGGGCTTCAATTCACCAAACTCCTCTTATGGGGGAAGTTTCCATTCAGAACCGAAACACCTCGTGTCTCTCGTGAGAAGTGGAATCCATAAACTGGAAAGGCTGAGGATGACATTTTCAATTTTTCTACATCATCCAAATTCATCTTCTTCCAGAGCTTTCTTATGGACTCTTCATCCATAAATTGGAATGATTGAAGTTTTTAGAACTATTTACACTCATTTAAAAATGTCCCTCAGAGAGGAAGACAGTTGATAGGGGTCATTCCAACACTCCCGAGCACCAGATCTTTGCTCCTCCGTGCTGTCCCCACCAGCAAAGGCAGCACCTGGGAGCTCGGTAGAGATTTGGCGTCCTGCCGAGTCTGGCTGCCTGGCTCAATCAGAACCTTCATTTTAACAAGGGATCCCTGGTGGTCTGTGTGCCAGTTCAAGTTTGAGAAGCACTCTCCCAAATCCCGGCTTGACAGCTCGATCAGTCAAGGACCAGATGGTCCCAGGATAGTTCCTGTCTTTTAACTATAAAACCATTATTGCATATTTAATGTGAGTATTCTTTTTTTGTTGTTGTTAATCCTCACCAGGTTTTTCCATTGATTTTTAGAGAGAGAGAAAGGGAGGGAGAGAGAGAGAAACATTGATGTGAGAGACACACATGGATTGGTTGCCTCCCACACACGCCCCCCATTTGGGCCAAGGATTGAGACCGTCCCCCAGGTACATGCCTCCGACCGGGAGTCAAACTGGAGACCCTTTGGTCCCAGGCCAACGCTTTAACCGCTGAGCCAAACCAGCCAGGGCTGCTGTGCGTATTCTTAACCCTCTTTTCAACTGGGAATATTGAGATTCAGAGAGATTAAGTCAATTGGTAGAAATTACATAACCAAGTTAGGTTCCTGGGTTTGAACAAAGGTCTATCTTCTGACTAAGCAACATCACTTCTCATTGTTCTTGCTGCTTTCGGAAGCACTGTTTGGAAGAGGTATGTTCTGAAGTTAGTAGGGAACTTGGTTCAGTTTACTCTTACCTTGACCGTGGGCTCGCTGGCTGTTTTCAGGTGTAGAGATTTAGTCAATGATTGTTTATCTCGTAGATGAAACAACTATAATAAATAATAGAAAAAATCAGAAATCGTCTTCATGTTAATAATAAATTTATTTTTTACTTAGAATAGTTCTGCGTTTTATCTGTTGGATTTTAACCCCCTAATCCCAAACAGCTACCTGTGGCCCTTGGAAGAGGCCTGTGGCTTCTAGACCCACCAGTAGATGTCAGTATTTCTTTGGACACCACAGAGGCCTCTCAGGATTTTGCCCTTCCATTCTGTCTACGTCTATTATTAACTGTCTTTGAAGAATGGGCTGTGGTTTCTTCTACATTTTCTTTTTGTTGGCGCAGTCTTCTGAGCTAAATATCTTCAAGGGTGTTAATGACCCCAAAACAATTTTTTTCCTCTCTCTCTCTCTCTCTCTCTCTCTCACACACACACACACACACACACAACATTTTATGGGAAAGATCCAAAAAAGGATTTTCTCCCAAGAAGATCTTTCTGTGTAGAGATTGGGGGAAAAAAAAATTGAAGATACTAAAGGCAGACTTCATCAAGCCATTTGGCTAGTAAACCAAGCCCACCTCATTCTCTAGGAATGAGGCAACTCCCTCCACGCTAAAGGCTCATCCACAGAGATTGTCCTTGTGAAGAAAGTGACTGGGGAATGAATCAGCAGCACAGAGAGCTTGCTTTGAATATTTTTGTCAGAGTTAGCTTGGATAAGACCCGTAGCCTCCTATCAAAGCTTTATTTAATTCTCAAATTAAATTTTATATGCAAATTTTTTTTTCTGGGACCTGTTTCAGAGCGTTATTAAATGTGTAAGAAGGCAGAATAATTGATCGGGTTAACAGAAGACTGGAACTGAAGATGACGTGCATTAGATTTCAGATGCCGGTGTTTGATGTGTGCGGCTTTTCCGTGCTCCTGCCCGTGGTGGGTGCATAACCACGACGCTCTTCCCAGCTGAGTGCTTCTTCTTGTTTGCTTTCCGGAATGATTCTGCTACTTTCTCTTAACCTCCGCTTCACATTAACTGCATAAAATCATTTGACAGGTATCTGAAGCGTCTAACTTCCCTGACAAGGGAGGTTATTGTAGCCGCTGGGTGAGGGGGAAATTCTGAGAGGAATTGAATAAGAGAAACACTTTCCAAGTCATTAGCTGCTAGACAGGTTAAAATACCAGAAAAATACACTGCAGCGTTCAATTTGGCACTAGGTAATGACTTAATGGTTCTCTAGATTTCAGATATTCCGCATGAAACATTTAAGCCCGTCGGAGGCCTGATTAGCAAACAGTTTTACTTACTTTGCGAAAGAGGATGTAATCAGTTGTTAGCTGGAAAATGTAGAAGCACTTCAGGGTTATTCACGATGCCTGTTTTGTAATTTAGCAATTACGTCGATTGATGGTGAGCTTCACTCTGTTCAAGAAGTTTGGAAATAGAAGTAGTGTTTCTCAGAACAAGCTAGGTTTGGGGGCTTGTTGTTGTTGTTGGGAGCCTATAATGCTTCGGAGCATACTCTTTAGATCTGAAGTCAAATCACAGCTTCCTAATTTGTAACTGGATGACACTGTGACTATTACCTGTTTCTTATCTGCAAAATGGGGACGATATGCTTGATTTATAGGGTTGTTGTGAGTTATAACATAGCCAGGAGAACATCTTTTCTCTACCAAATTCCCTACCCCAGGGACTGTTTTAGATATCCTCACCTGAGTATATATTTTTATTATTTGTTTCTTTGAAAGAGAGAGAGAAACATCAATGAATTGATGTGAGAGAGAAACATCTATGGGTTGCCTCTTGCATGTACCCCGACTGAGGATCAAACCATCAACTTAGGTATGTGCCCTGACTGGGAACCGAACCCACAACCTCTGGTGCACAGAACGACTCTCCAACCAACTGCGCATCCTGTCAGGGCTGGTCTGATGAGGTTTGATGTATAGATTCAATAATCATATAGTAAGCACGTACTGTGTCAGGTGTGTGTGTGCTGAATACTGAAAATATGGTCGTGAACAAGACCAAGGAGGTTCCTGCTGTCATGGAATTTACACAGAAAAATGATCAAGTAAACCAACACCCACATATGTAGTAACATTATAGACAATAGTCAGTGTGTTGGAGAAAAATAAAATCGAGTAAGGGACTAGAAAGTGAAGAAGAACGTCAGGGAACGTCTCTTAGAGATGAAGGTAAAGGACAATGATCATTTCAAAACTTTAGCAGGGCCCCCGTGTTGCTAAGGAGAAGCCATCAAATGATGAATGGGCAAGTTCATGGATTTCTTTCCTCAAACACAGAGCCAGGCGTAGTCTAAAAAATTAGAGAATAAAAAGGAGGCAGACATTGTTCCCTGTTCCTCATTGGAGGTTCAGAGGAATCTTTGCAGACTCTGCCCCAGAATATCTTCGTCAGCATTATTGTGTGGTCCTGGGAAAGGTGGCCATGGAGGTTCAGAACTCCCTTCGAGAGAACTCACTGTGGGACATAGCTGACGACAGTCTCGAGCTCTCGCTCTCTGGGCTTCGCCTCTGCATTCATTCTCAGACAATGCCACCACTAGGTGTTCCCAGCTGACCACTGAGCACGGTGTGTGTGCTGGCACAGGACCATTTGCCGGATGCAAGATTCCTCTAATGGGCAGCTTTTTGCCCAAGACTCCCCATTGGTCTAGCCAAGACTCTTTTTCCAGCAACATTGTCGTCTGAGACTCTTCTGAACCAATTCTCCCTTCCCTCTGTCCTTTCACAGATATCAGACCTGCACTGCAGTCTGAAGGTTTTTTCCCCTTCTCTTTCATCTGCAGCCCTTTATATCCTTCACAGGGATTTCATTCAGTGACTCTTTTGTACGTCGAATCCTGTCTTGGCTTTTACTTCTTGGAAGACCTAAACAGACACAGGAGCGCTCAGAGAAAACAACTGGTTAAAACGAGGTCTGCGGGCCAGGTGAGACAGACATAGCACTGGGCACATTTTCAGACCTAAGAATAAGCCAGGAGGGGTCCCTTACCCACCAGAAGCCTGGGAGCCACAAACGTCATGACAACCGGCAAGTTTGAAAGAGCAGCCAAAGCGGCTTGACCCACAGAAAGTTGTGAAGATGGTTAATAGACCCTGGCTTCTTTAAGAGCAAAACAGACAATCAGCCAATAAGGATGCCTCTTAATTTCTACAAACCGGAGAAGGCGAGGGTGGAGGGGCAGCAGGCTAATGGCAATAACCCAATAAAGTTTTGGTCCCTTGCTCAGTGCTTAGACCTGAACCAACAATTTTCAGACCTAGAACACGCTGACCCAAGAGGAGAAAGAATCCTGAAATGTTACAGCAATAATACCTGTAATTATTTTAAGTCCTTCCTCCAAAGGGACCTGCAATTATTTACTGAGTGACTAGAAAGAGGAATACCCAGACCTTTTGAGGACTTCTGGACACAGAGCTGGAATTTACAATGGTATCCAAAGATCAAAGCATTATCATGGCCTCCTGCTGGGACAGAGAATTATGGGGGCCAGGAAACAAACAGAATTCCGGACTAGTCCAGTTCACAGTGGGTCCACAGAATCGCCGCCGGTCATGTTCCCAGACCCTGGGAATATATTCAAATGGACATATTGACTGTTGGAGCATCCCTAGGCTGAGATAGTGGCCTACAAACTAAAAGCTATCCTTGTTCCAAGAGACCAGGTGGAAGTCTGTGAAATACCCTTCCTTCTCCACCCTCCCACCCAAGACAGTAAATCACAAACAATATCACATTCCAGGGGAGTGGAAACGATAAACACCACCATTAAAAACCAAAGAATTCAAGGGTGATGGTCTCTACCACAGCTTCATTTACTTCACCCTCTGAGCCTGGTGGAAACCAGCTGCCTCCAGGAAAATGACTGTGACTGACTTGCACACTCAGCCAAGTATTCGCCGATCTCAGCCGCTCCGCTGGACCTGGCATTACTGCTGAAGCAGGTTCGTAACGCCTCGGGTAAAGGGTTCTGGCAAATGTGGTGTTGCTTTTCTAGTCTTATCAGAAACAGTTTGCATTCACATGGAATGGACAGGAACATTTACAGCAGCAATTTTCAACAGGTGTGCCACAGGAATTTTTCAAACATGCAACAACTGACTATTTAGTCAGGGGCACTGACCTCTTTTCCTTGCAGTGGTTCTCAACTTCCCTAATGCCGTGACCCTTTAATACAGTCCTCATGTTGTGGTGACCCCCAACCATGAAATTATTTTTGTTGCTACTTCATAACTGTAATTTTGCTACTGTTATGTCTTACGTGACCCCTGTGAAAGGGTCGTTCAACCCTCAAAGGGGTCGCAACCCACAGGTTGAGAACCGCTGCCTTAGATTGTCAAATTAAGAAATGACAAAGGCCAACACAACAATAACCATCCAGTTTGAATGAATCAAAATTATACTTATTTTTTGTCAGATCAGCAAAAAATGCAATATATTTTTTGGTGGGCCGCAGAATTTTAGTGATTAGTTTATTTGTGCCATGAGATTAAAAAAAGGTTGAAAATCACTGATTTACAGTTTTGCTGCTGGCTTCTGTTAACTCTCCCTCCCTCAGTCATGGTGTAATCCAAAGAGCTCTGGATCCCACAGGCCATCCCAGGGACCCCCACCCCGATGCCACCGTGCTGATGGAGGGGGACAAGGAAGAGGTGGCTGGTACACTGGGGCCTTGATAAAAACATGCACTCCAGAGGGTAGTGTGAGAGTCACTGCGGTGGAGTATCGGGGTCCAGGGGTCAGGAGGTTGCCTGGATATTCCCTCCGATGTGGAACACAATCAGGTCTGCTCACATCCTTTCCTCCACAACGGAGAATGCAATCCACACCTGTCCGAGTCTTTGGGCTATGGAAGTGCCCGATTCCTCCCAGGAATACCCTGAGGTCCAAGCACCAGGTAACACATGGCTGCCTGCTTTGTGGAGCCCAGCGCAGGAAGGGCTCAGCGGTAGGTTCAGACTGTGAGCCCCGATGCTCTGGCCGTGCAGTCCTGCTGACTCTGCAGTGTGGGGGGTCTGCAGTGAGCAAAAACACAGCAGGTTTGTAGTTCATGGCGTCTGGTGGGAGAAACGCTACACAGACCCTGGGTTCTAGGACAGTTATTTCGTCCACCATGGAGAACTTTTTGTCTTTTGAGGAACAGTTCCCATTATGGGCCCCAGTAAACATGGAAATGGTACATCCAGCATCAAGTCTGAGCAGGACCGGAGAGCACAGGTACGCTGCTGGAGCAGGCAGCCTGGACACCTGTGTCACTGCCTGTGGTTTTGTTAGCATCCCTTCCCCAGCTCACACCTGTCGCCATGTGGGCGAAATGCCACACAACCAGCCAGGGCTGGCACTTGGTTTACGATGAGTGGGCTCAGTTTGTGGGTATGAGCTGGAAGGCCTGCTGGGGCTATGCAACCACTTCAGAGGTGGCCTTGAAGACAGTGGGGGGAAAACAATTCCTGGCAATGAGCAGGAATGCCAGCGGTACACCTGGAATGGAGAAGTAGCCTCGGGTGAGGCTCTATAGAGATTCTTATGCTGAGACCAGTAGAATGGCCGGCGGGCCAAGGGCCTGGAAAGAACAGGACTGGACGCCACACATGAGGGCTGGAGTAGAGGCGTCCGGACAGGCGTGTGGGAGATGCACGGAGCATGAGGACTTACATCACTGAGTGATGCTCACGACAAAGCATCCTGCCTCAGGAGGGACACCAAACAACGTCATTTAGACTGAATGACTCGACCATTTGGCATTAGCCAGCCATTGTTGTGGATCACAGTGGAGCTGGAGCAATGGACATGTGAATGGAGCGGCCTCAGTGGCAGACTCAGAGGCCACACATGGGCCCGATGCATGGACACCTTCCCGCGGCAACCTAGCTACTGCCAACTGTGTGAGCACATTCGAGAAAGCCTGCCCACTGCTGTGCTATGTTACAGTTTGGGGGATCCTTTGCCCTTAAAATGCATGCCTCTCTCTTCTGGGCAGCTGATTGGATGTTATACTCCATCTTCTCAAGCTTTGGCCAGAAACAGTAGTCCATCCTTGGCAGAAAAACATTTGCAACATATTTTTAGAACATACACACACCCCAAAAAACAACGTTTGGATTTTAAATTTATGTCATTCTGATGGGCTCAACTTGTATGAACTAAAATTTTATGTACAGAAATCTATTAAAAGGAAGGTACAGTCGCCAAATTATGTGAAGGCAGAGTTGCTGTGGAATAGGCCACCTGGTAGTTTTTCTGATCAAACATTTCAGAAGGCGGTTCTCATCATAAAGTCTCACTTGTTCTTTTAGCGAAACCATAAAATCTCAACACAGTATTGTCAAGAGAACTTTGTGATCAAGCCAGGAAATGTCACAGCCCCATGGTACCAAAGGCCAGGCCTCGGTCTGCGTCTGTCAAATTCTGGAATCGAACAGACCGGAACTGCCCGGAGGCCACTCTGCTTCAGCTCTGCTCTGTCACTTTGAAGCGCAAGAACTCACACGTAGCTCACAGGCTTGCAAGGTGACGACTCCGAACAGCCAGAATGATTTGCTGAAGCACATGACAGTTGGAACAAAAATTGTCTGTTTCTGTCAAACCCCATAGGGAGAAACATTTCGAAATGTGTTCCGCCTGGAGCTGATTGCATTGTTTCTTGCGCAGTTCAGCCTATCTACCACCTGGGGACGGCTTCCAACCTATCCATTTTCTCTTCTCGCAGTAAACCAATTCATGATCAGTGAATCACAGAGGGGACGAGAGTTTATCTGGAGGTGGTGAGGAGAACATTTGATTAGCTGACTATTCCCATGACCCTACCTACATGCATAGAGTATACAAAAGTAGTTTAATATTGTCCATATTTGATTGGAATTGGGAGGTGGAATATATTGTGTTGGGTTGAAATGGGTAATTCAAGGGGAAGAGAAAGGAGTTTTTGCGATTGTTAAACATGATGCTCACTTCCTGGAGTTAACATTAGACTATATATAATTAGTCTTGTTCATAGATGGTGAACAATTCAGTATGAAATTTGTATGTTGTCAAAGAAATCTTTGTCAACTCTTTTTTTTTTAGAAAAAATTTTTTTATTGATTTTAGAGAGGGAGAGAGAGAGAGAGAGAGAGACATCGATGAGAGAGAACATCAATTGGCCGCCTCCTTCATGCCCCCAACTGGGGATTGGGCCCACACCCTGGGCATGTGCCCTGACCCGGAATCGAACCAGCGACCTCTTGGTGCATGGGTCAGTGCTCAACCACTGAGCCACACCGGCCGGACTTTTTTGTTAACTCTTAAAGGGAGATTAGAACCATTCAGTCATCCTCTCTTTTCCTCAAGGAGGCCCATACTGCTTGAAGTTCAAGAAGAAAGTGGTCAGAAAGAGAATCCTGGGCCCATATTACACAAAGCCTTCTGAAAAAGCTTTAAGGGTCCTTCTCAAAATGACTTTTCAATTAATATTGGAACACTACTCACTCTATCATAAAGCAAATTTCCATATATTCGGTGTGATGGACTGAATGTTTGTATCCCCACAAAATTTATATGTTGAAAGGCCTAATCCCCAATGTGATGCTATTTTGGAGAGGCCTTTGGTATTGTGGGGCCTTTGGAGGTCTTTAGGGTTAGATGAGGTCATGAGAGCAGGTCCTCACAGTGGAATCAGTGCCTTTATAAGATACCCAAGAGCTAGCTCTCTCTCTCCGCCACCTGAGGACAGAGCCAAAGGGTGGCTGTCTGCAAACCAAATAGTCTCTGACTAGATACCAAATCTGCCATCACCCTGGTCCTGGACCTTCAGCCTTCAGCACTGTGAGTAATAAATATTTGTTGGTTAAGCCACCTAGTGTATGGTATTTCGTTATAAAAGCCCAAAATGACTAAGATACATGAACGTATTTTGTTCTCTTGATGTGTATCTCTGCACCAACGCTACACTATTATATTTTACTATAGCCCTATCTGGACATATCTTTCTATCTTGATGTTTATCTTATTTTATCTCATCTAAATGAGTGTCTTAGCTCTTCTTGGCCCTTTGCTTTCCTTTGTACATAATTTGTCTGTAGAGAGTTTTGGGTTATCCAAATATCTGTCATTTGCAATTAATGACATTTTTATATATATTTTTCCATTACTATACCTTTAATTCTTTTTCTCCTATGGTACAATATTGGAGATAAGTGGAGATAGTGGGTATCCTTGTTCTTCTTGATCTTAAAGGGAGCGGTTATATTATTTCACCGTTGTTTCTATGATTACTCTTGGTTTCTTATTGCTACCTCATATTAAGGTAAGAATGGTCCTTTATATTCTTATTTTTCTAAAAGTTTTTATAATAAACCCAGTTGGTGTGGCTCAGTGGATTGAGCATCTTCCCATGGACTGAGAGGTCCCAGTTCAATTCCTGGTCAGGACACATGCCTGGGTTGTGGGCTCGATCCCCAGTGAGGGGCATCAGATCCATGTGTCTCTCTCACATCAATGTTTCCATATCTCTTTCCTTCCTGTCTCTCTAAAAAAATCAATAAAAACATGTTTTAAAAAAAGTTAGTTAAAAGTTTTTATAATGATGTTGACTTCTATGGAATTTTTTTTTCTGTATTTATTAAGCAGATCATATGGTTTTCTCCTTTAATATATGATATTAATTGTTAAATTATGTTAATTAATTATAATATTAAAATAATCTTATATCCCTGAGCTGTACCCAACATTTATTTATTTATTTTTTTATCCTCACCCAAGGACATTTTTTCATTTTCTTGTTCAGATAGAGTGGGAGGGAGAGAGAGAGAAACATTGACGTGAAAAGGACACATCGAGTGGCTGCCACCCGCACGACCAACCAGGGCTGGGGACAAACTGCAACCCACGTACGTGCCCTTAGTAGGAACCGAACCCGGGTCTCTCTGGACTGCAGGCCGACGCTCTAACCTCTGAGCCAAACCGGCAGGGCCATTTATTATTTTTATATATTTATAATACATATTTATGTTTTCAAAATCTTTTGCTAGATTTGTGTAGCATTAAGGAAAATACATCACTTTCATGTTCTGTATTGATTGATTGGCAGCCCCAGCTGACGGGAGGAATCCCTGTGGATTCTCTCTCACTCACAGCACCTGTTTTGGGGGCACAGCTTACATCCCAGTCAGCAGTCGCTGACCTGTTTCAGCACAGAGGAGCCTGTCCCAGTGCTACATATTCAGAGGGTTCTACAGCCCTCCCAGCGTGATGGTCTTCAGAGTCCACTGCTGGAAATTCTGTTAACCCGAGATCCTGCTCAAGGACACGGGTCCACAGGAGCCTCCTTAACAAGTGTGCAGGGCTCTGCCACGTTAGTGACAGCTTCCCGTGGAACGTGGAGCCAGCCTGTCCCTGGGCTTCAGAAATAGTTTCAGGTTGCAGTGATGCAAAGCATACACAGGTTTCATGAGTTTTATTTCTTCTGCCAATTCAGTGTGTCAGAGAGCCCTTCGTGCCAGACATGGTCAACGGAACCAAAATCGAGT
Source organism: Molossus molossus (assembly GCF_014108415.1). Classification (NCBI taxonomy): domain Eukaryota; kingdom Metazoa; phylum Chordata; class Mammalia; order Chiroptera; family Molossidae; genus Molossus; species Molossus molossus. The sequence continues at coordinate 111,133,997 of NW_023425344.1, forward strand.
CCTCAGTTCCAAACCTTCTCCATGTTAACCTCTCTCTCCTTTTAATGAATACCATGAAGTTTTTTAATCTGACCACTGCTCCGACATGCAATAGCCACGACGACATTGCCATGACAGTCCCCGTGTTCCTCCATCTCCGCCTTGATTTCTTATTCCTCAGGCCACCTCTCCCTCCCTCCCGACAGTCACTATTATGGGGATCTACGCCTCACCCAGCCAGTTCCTCCTCAGTATCCCCCATCGATCCAGCCCACATCCCCGTCCACGGAGCAGCACTGACAGCTTCGATGTTCTATTTCCGACCGAGTCGGAGGGAAGCAGAGGCAGGGCCTGTGGGGCAGGTGTGCCAAGGCTACAGGTGTGCAGAGTGGTGTCCCAGCCTTCACAGCCCCTCACATCCAAACTCACCCAGAGCAACCGCCGCTCCTGCGAGCTCCATTCACGGTCCGTGCCCTACACAGGTGCACCAGGTGTCGTCTTTTATGCCCTAGTTTTACTGTACCTTTCCTAGGTTTAGATATGTTCAGACACAAAAATACTACTGTGTTACAATCTCCTATGTGCAGTGATATGATTGTATTGTATGTCTGTAGCCTAAGGGAAAGAGGCTGTCCCACTTGGCCTAAGTCACACCATCTAGGTTCGCAAAGTGACAAGATGGCCTCAGAACACTCTTCTCAGCGTGAATCCCCCCCACTGGAGATGCAGGGCGATAGCTGGTTTCCTCCTAAGAAGAGATTAGCTAGGAGACTGGATTCTCAGAAGAGACCAATCCCGCTCACACCTTGATCTTGGACTTCTAACGTCCGGAACTGTGAGAAAATAAATTTTTGTTGTTTGCACTACCCAGTTTGTGGCATTATTACGGCAGCCCGAGAGGGTGAACACAGACACTCCGTTTAGCTGAGGTCCAGCAGGTGGAAGAGAGAGCCCTTTTGCAGGCAAAGCATCTGCTTTATCCTTGCTTTCGACCAGGAGTGAAAGTGGTGTCCTCCCAGCTCCCCGCTCACTGTGCATGCTCCCCTGGTCCAGCCTCAGACGGGAGATTCTGTCCCCAGCACCTCTGTCCTGAGGCTGGTCACAGGAAGGTGTGTCTTCCAGAAGACATGCTACAACGAAAACAGGCACGTGCCTTCTTCCCCAGCCACCTCTTCCATCTGTCACCACTGTGAGAAAACTTCGAAAGATTTAATTTTCACCTTATTTCCACGGACTGCATGGTCCCCTCGGTAACTTTTTCAGACTCACACTTTATGCCATCATTTCCTTCTCCCCATCCCCTACGTGATTTTTTTCTCCTTTAATCTTGGTTAAAGTTATAAATAAAAGAACTGAGCATTAATCTTTGCTTTACCATTGGTGCTGAGAACATAGTTTCTTTTTATTTGTTTTTCAAAATGGAAGAGAAGGAAAATATGAACAGTATAATTAAAGATAAAAATAAAACAGACCTAAATAGATGTGAATTCCTATGAGGTGGGTCACTTCAAGGCTTTTCATTAAGGGCTAATTTCTGCCCGTGACAGACAAGGGAAGCCAGTTCATCTTTCTCATTTCAGGGAGGCGGATTTAGATAGAGCTGGAAGAAGTTTTTAGCGGTGGGGAGACCACTAGTCTCAAAACATATGGGCGGAACTTGCCATCCTAGTTCCTTTTGCTCTGAAAAAAAACAAAAACAAACCTGCAGCTTCAGTTTTTTATTTAAAATAATAACAATAAAAGGTTGCATGCTTAGAAAAACAACACCAGGCTGCTGTCTTCCTAGGATGACCCACGGCGGGTAAAAACAGGGGAAGTAGGGTTAGGACACTGGGGAGAGGTAGAGGATATGGTGAGAATATCTAAAGAACAGAAAACAAAACCAAAAATCAAATAGAAAAAGTGTCGTGAAGGCCCAAAGACCTGGATGTTTGCTCTAGCAATGCTGACTAAGCCTTTTATGTCCGTTGTTCACACAGGGGAGGGTGAGGGGTGGAGGGGCAGGCACACTAAGAAATCTCAGGATGACTACCCTTTCCTGTAAAGGTGGATGACAAGATGTAATCTACTGTCCAAACTAGTACACTTGTGAGTCAGACAGAGGACACTGTTAATAAGTAAGCATCAACCAAGCCCGCCCTAAGGGAACGAGGATGGAACGTCACCTCGCTGGGTCACTTCCCTGGTCCATCCTTTTACTCAGGTAGCACCTGCAGCACGAAAACCATGCAAAACAGCTAACGGCACTTAGCGCAGTGCCTGGCACTTAGGTGGGCTTGGTGTGAACTATCTTACTTGTTCCCTCGTTAACTCCCGAGAAAGATAGATTAAAATTATGACAAGTGCCAACCACAGCATTCCTGGAAGAGGGGGCATAACAGTCATACAGGAAATGGGAATTTGAGAAGGCCAGGAGTTTTCTCAAAGGAGTTTCTAAGAAAACACAATCTACCATGACAACTTCATTGCCTCCAGGTGAGACCCTCCCTCTTCCTTTTTTATTTGTTTGAGAGAAGAGGAGAGAGAAACATCCATTTGTTTTCCCACTTATTAATGCATTCGTTGGTTGATTCTTGCATGTGCCCTAACTGGAGGTTGAACCCATGATAACACTGTAACCAACTGAGCTACCTGACCAGGGTCCCTCCCTCTTCTAGTTGTCTCAACTGTTAACAGTTCTTAACGCCTGCTCACATTGCACGGTCTAGTATCGGAAGCTTTTATGACTATACCATCTTATTGTCACTGCTCCAGGTGTGAAAGTGCATCACACTCACAGCATCATTTCACCAGCTGACTCAAGGATTCATCTCATCTCCCCCATGAAAAGGTAAGGATTTCCCTTTGTGTTAGCATCATTCTCCAAATGCGAACGTCTTTAAAAATATCTATCTATAGGTCTGGATTTAGATATCACTTACATACGTACACAAAAAAGCTGGGCAGTTTCATGTTAAAACTTGATAAACTTGGTCCTTCTTTGCATCTTGCGAATGAAGATGCAGCCCCGATAGCCTGCCCGTTGCCCTGTGCTTTAACTCCCACAGTGGGGTTTGCGCTACTCATGTGCTACATATACCAACAAAAAGATTTCCATTTTAGTCCACGTTTTCAATTTTAGGAGGTCTTTTTGTTAGAACTAAAATTACACATGGATATGGACCCAGCTGAAATCATTTTAATAAAAAGATATATAATTCTTGTACGTTATTTTATTATGTATCATTTATTTGTAAATTTTTAAGAAACTTAATTGAAAAGTAAATTCTACCTAAACGACCAAATTTAAGATATATGCCTCAAGCATAAATAAGTTGAATTTATCAGTTAACCTAAACTTGATTTTTGTGTCAAATTAACAAATAGCACCAAAAAATATTTAACTAAAACATGGTCTCATAAATTTAGAGAACTGTATAGATATTACCAAATAAGTAAGTAAGTAAGACACCAAAAGAGTTTTCCAAAGATTTATTGAAGCAGAAACAAATTGGTCAGATACTTGTTGGAAAAAAGCAGTTTTAATGGTATTCAAAAATACTTTTAAAAAAGTATTCTAGCACAAGTCTTCTTCGTAAACTAGATTATGTTGTAAACTTTTTTTTTTCTCTAAATCTCTTAGAAGTGTTGGTTCTTAAGAACTAGAGCTTATTCCTATTCCAAATCTACCTTGCGCTCTGGAAAAAACTGCAGAAAGGCACTTGAAAGCTGTTTCTGTAAGATATGGATTTCCATGTTATTCTTGCTGGTAATACATTGCTGCACCGAGTGCATGCAGTTTTCATTCCAGATCATCATGATGCTGAGAAGTCTCATTGATGACCTGTTAGAAGAGATACAGTTCAAGTCAAATATAGTACTACATGCGAAAGATTAAATTACCCCATTAAGCATGACAAAGAAAAATCCTACTAATTATATGCAATTCATTGGGAAAGTTGGAAGGTTACTCTGTTATTCTGTATGACAAGGGTTACAACTGGGGTGGGGGCAGATAATATGTAAGATGCTCTTCACCTATAAGCAAAGTATCCAATGGAATGTTTTGACTAAAAACAGAACGCTACTGAAAAAGACCTGTGTTTATGAGGAAGAATGTTGTAATAATTCTATGCAGCAAAGTGGAAAAGCAATTATAACATAGTTTAAGTTTGTGTGCAAGGGAAGATAATATGAAGGTTACAGTAAATGTGGACCATTTCTTTTTTCCTGGCATAGAGAGGTAATAAGAAAACTACTTGACCATACGGCATCTCCTTATGTTATGTAAGAGGGCCAAGGAGTGTTTAGGGAAGATGATATATCCAAAATCAAGACTCTGGTAGTCTAATGAAACAGTTCATTATGCTAGTCTTGAAAGTAACTTAAGGAAACTGTACCCCCATTTTAAATTAAGAACCATAAAAAAATCACTAACTGGAAGATTATCTCACCTTCACATCTAGGAGCCAAATATGTAGTTGGCTGTGTATAGATAGTGCTGGAAGAGGCCTATTCCCTTTCCAGTAGGCATGAGAGAAACGGAAACCTCCCAAATTAGCTGTAGTATCTGAGTTTGACTTTTTGATTTAAGAGGATATCAGTGCCTGTCTGAGATTATTCCAGTTTTGATGTAAAGATACCAACCTGTCCATCTCTAGTTTCAACAGTCTTAATCAGAAGTGTCCTTTTTGAGTGGGTGTCAACCAGAGGGAGTGAATCCAGATTGGTTTCTGAATTAAAAAATAGACCCAAAATGAGTACAAATGAAATTTTAAAAAGACAAGTAACCATTTTGCCCAAAGAATTACGATTTCTGTTCACAACTATTTAAAAGCACCCCTCCCAAAATAATTCTGAAGATGATTAGCTATTTGAAAACCCAGTCTGATTCTACTCAAGGGTCAGGATGAGATAAACTACTACAATGTATGTTCCATAGTCAATAGAGTTTGCATAGAAGGGAAGATCATAGTTGGGTTTGAAAATTATGGATGTTTTACCAAACCTTCTCTTGTATGACATTTTTCAAGTATCATTTTAAAAATGAGTGCCACGGAAAATTTTCATAAATGGCAATCAAATGCTTACCTCTGAGGTTCAGGGAAGAAAAGTTGGGAAGAGGCAGAGAAATCCTACAAGAGATAAAGGAAAACAGTTAAATGTTTCAAAAATAACTCGAATGACAAGGAGCAAATTTTATACACTTCTCATTTTCATAAAACAAGAAAATTTACTCATCTATTTCATAAATAAGGAATTTGCTTCAGAAGCATTTACCCCTGATTGATCTCATTAATACGTTTCAATATTTCACTCCCAGCATTTTCTCCGTGGGAGCAGGGGCCGGAGGCCTGCGAGTTGCCTTTCACAGACTCAGAGCTTCAAACCCCAGCTCAGCCAGGGCGAGTTACTCAATCTCTTTGAACTAAGGTTCCTTATTTACAGAAAGTGGTAAGGAAGCAGCTACTCTGAAGAAAAGCTCTAAAGATGAAATGAGATGCGATGTGCAAAGTGAGTGGCATGCTACTGAGCAAATGGCAGCTGCTCCATTCACACACACGGGTCCTCGTTCCATACCTGCTCTCCTCCCCTTCCAGCAGCTTCCTGTAGGTGGCAATCTCAATGTCAAGAGCCATCTTAACATTCAGCAGGTCCTGGTATTCACGAAGGTGACGAGCCATTTCTTCCTTCATGTTCTGAATCTCATCCTGCAGGCGGCCGATAGTGTCTTGGTAGTTAGCAGCTTCAAGAGCAAAGTTCTCTTCCATTTCACGCATCTGGCGTTCCAGGGACTCGTTCTGCAGCAGGAGAGAAAGGCTTCTAATGTGATTTTCCAGAGAAACCCAGGTATTCCCAGAACCATTTAGAGGCCACTTGCAACCATTTCCCTTACTGGCAAACAGCGAACACTCTGATTTTAGGAGGAGCATACATGGACCACGGTCCCTTCTAATAGCAGCAATTACATAAGCTAAGACTTTCAGATCGCAAATGCTTTTTTGAACCTGTCTTAACAACTCATTTTGTTTGGATGAAAATACACATTTTTCTTCATTGGAAGTTTTGTTCAGATGTTGCCATGAGCTTGGTCAACTGAATGGATCCAAATGGGTTATTGTCCCTCTTTTGTAAAAAATATGTTTTTATTGATTTTTTTTAAGGGAGAGGGAGAGATAGAAACATCGATGAGAGAGAAACATTGATTGGCTGCCTGCTGTATGCCCCACTGGGGACTGAGCCTGAAACCCAGGCATGTGCCCTGACTGGGAATTGAGCTAACGACCTCTTTGTTCATGGCGTGATGCTCAACCCACTCATCCACACTGGCCGGGCTCTTTCCCCCTTTTATTGTGACGTGATACTCACAGTTCCTTTAAGTGCATCCACTTCGCAGGTGAGGGACTGCACCTGTCTCCGGTACTCATTTGACTCCTGCTTCGCCTGGCGCAGGGCATCATTGTTCCGGTTAGCAGCCTCAGAGAGGTCGGCAAACTGTCAGAAAGGATTAGAGATGTAGATTACCCAAGCAACTTGATTCTATCTAAGATTCTACCTTACCCGAGCAAATGAGAAAGCTTAAATATCACAAACGAACAAAGGCATAGTACAAACCAAATTTTCCAGTGTAACTTCAAATCTCAATGTCTGCCAAAATATGTGTACATATGTTTTCAAACCGGAGAAAAAGCAATAGAATACTGATGCTGATAGTTTCAAGTAGAAATTCAATCTATTACCCTCATTTTAAAAGGGTGGAGGTCAAGGGCATGGTATTGGGGTTTACTTTGAAGTAGAATCAAAAAAGAGTAATAGAAGGGCGTGTGCTGGGAGCAGGGGAGGGGCTGTAGCAACAAAACAACCTGAGCTTGCAATTAAAGCCAGCTTTCTGACTGGAGGTAAGGGGTATTTAGGAATCACAGACAGGTAGTGTTTGCAGAACAAAATGTGTTTCTTTCGTTCTAGCCATACCGACTTGTTCATACCTTGGACTTGTACCATTCCTCAGCCTCCTGAAGGTTCTTGGCAGCTACACTTTCATACTGCTGACGGACGTCACGCAGGGCAGCCGTGAGGTCAGGCTTGGAAACATCCACATCGATTTGGACGTGCTGCTCCTGAATCTGGGCCTGCAGCTCACGGATTTCCTAAAAGGAAAAAAAAAAAAGTAAAGAACAGATAGAAGGTTAGCCATACCGAGTATGGGAACACCTTCACCCATCTTCATCCACAGAAAGTAACGCCGCTTACCTCATCGTGGAGTTTCTTCAAAAAGGCAATCTCTTCTTGCAAGGATTCCACTTTACGCTCAAGGTCAAGACGTGCCAAAGAAGCATTGTCAACATCCTATTTTAAAAAGAGAAAAGATGGGACATGGAGGATGCTAAAGTCTATGGCTTATCTCATTTATTCATTTTATTTATTTTTTTTAATCCTCACCCGAGGATATTTTTCTATTTATCTTCAGACAGAGGCGGGGTGGGGGGGAGTAACATTGATGTTAAGAGGGACACATTGACTGGTTGCCTCCCGCACAACCCTGATCAGGGCTGGGGACGTACTGCAACCAAGGTATGTGTCTGTGGCTGGAATCTAACCCATGACTCATTGGTCCACAGGCTGACACTCTAACCAGCCAGGGCTCATTTATTCATTTTAAATTAAACATATAAATTTATTATCTTTACTATAAAAAGAGTGTTGACAAACTTATGACCTTCAAATAAGATTATAAATCACCCAGTGCCCAATATACTGTTTTCCTCTCTTCCTTAATAAATGTGAACTGTGACCCACTGTGTTGTACTCAAGGTAACTAACAGACAATTTAAAAATAAATGTATGCCAACATGGTAAGCTGCACTCAATGGAGTATTACTGAATCTGTATTACACTAGTGAAGTGTTTTGTTTTTTTAATCTAGAAAATCAATGCCATAGCATTTAAATTTTTTTTTTTTTTTGGTAATGTCATGAAATAACATGGTGACAGGAACTGACCAGATCTCATAACTTCATAAATATATGAGTCCATACAGAACAAAAATTCCTACTTCAAAAGTTTTGGTGTACACCTAAGCTCTTTCTCTTCTCAAATCATCTGAAACATCATTATAATCCAAAGCAAATATATAGTCATTTGGCATTGGGGTTACAAGGTTAGATTTTTACTCCATTTAGAATGGGCAATGGTAAAGATGCAAGACAGGCAAATCAGAAAAGAAACTGTGTTTGCTTTGCTTTGCTTTCTCTGGTGAATTTCTTCTTCCTGAAACTCCCTGTCATGTTACAAGGGTGTGTCCATCCTTGACACATAGCACTGTGTTTGTCAATTCAGTTGCTTAGCTTGTGAAACTATGTATATGTAGAATTCTTGCTGCTCTGGCTCTCCTTCTGAGTTTCTACCTTTGTAAACTGCTAATTGCCAAATCAGAATGTGATAATTTTGCAACTCAGATTTTACTTCCACTAAGGGAATATGAGGCTTTTTATACCTCTTGTCTTATAAGCAATTATATTTGCACTGCAGTTTATAGCCTCACAGTCTTAAAATGTTGAGACACTCCTAACACCTTCACGGAAAAGTGAATGAGGAATGGATGATGGTTAAAAAAAAAAAAAAAAAAATCAGGCTTGGGAAAAAAATTCATTTTTGATTGTTGGTAAGCCCTAAAAAAGTGATATAAAAGATAATTTACTTGCCTCTATAATAAAGTGAAATGTAACATTCTACTTCATTAAAGAGATTATGAGGGATGTAACCTAATTCCTAAATAGATCTTTTATACTACTATTGTTTTATATTAACTACTACTCTGCAGATGACAGATGTAATGATCACACAATGCTGTGTCCAAATTAATTTGGCAAATATGTTTCTGCTTCAAATGTTATTCTAGACTTTTCATGTGAGAGTGCTTTTGTAGTCAATCCCAGTAACTGTTTAGGAGAGTAAAACTGTACGGGGACTCTTCCTGCTTTTGGATTTAAATTTTAAGTTAAAAAATCCTTTAAGTCCATCTTACTTTGGAGCAAAAAACCCTTTAATCAAAATTCCATTCTTCAGTCTCAGGTTTATTATTTATTTATTTATATACTAAATAATACAAGGACCCAGTAAAGAAAGGGCTTTCCAAATGTGAGGCATGACTGTAGCTTTAAGAACTTTTCACATCACATACTTCACAAGTCTAGGCCAGATATTAGATAACGGATGTTAGCAAATACTTGTGCCGAATTAGAACTGTGCTTACATCATTACATATTCAATAAGCCTGTTGCAAAGCTTCTCTTAGGAACACAAAGACTCCTATTATTTCTGTCCAGAGCCAACACACTAGCCAGAATGTCTGTTTCTACATTCCATAGTGAAGTCCAGAGAAACCATTAATACCTTTCAGCTAGGAGACAGATGGCTCCTTTTCACCCTTATTAGATCACAAAATAGTTGTGCATAGCGATACTTCCATCTAACTTTAGTGCCACAATAGACCTTACAGAAGAAAAAAAAAAAAGGAACTTTCTGGCTTAATGCCAGCGAAACTAAGTTTCTTATGCTCCAACACAGTTTACATTTTTAACTATAGGGCAGAATTGTGCTTTTTGTGGCCTTGTAAAAGTAGGCTAAGTTAGCAAACCCCAATTTAACGCAAACTGTGACTGTTCGAAATCAGAACATTAATGTGTTGCAAAACTGACACAGAATAAAAAAAAAGATTTCTTTGGAAGAAATTTGGAAACAAAGTAAAAACTTAAAGACTCTCTATGTCCTAGAGAAGGTTTAAATAAATCATCCGAGGGTTTTTTTTTTATCCGGAGAAGCACCAATCTGGGGCCTTTCTGCCACTAGGGGGCCTTGAGCACAGACAGGAAGTTTTGCACTATTTAGACTTGGGGTAAGTAACTTTTAGAATTGTCCGTGGCCGTGGGTGGGTTGGATGAGTGGGTGGGGTCCGTTGGCTGCGAGTGAGAAGGATTTACAAACCTGTCTGAATGACTGGAGGGTGCCCTCGGCTTCCTCTCTCTGAAGCATCTCCTCCTGCAACCTGAAACAGTTACACATTAACCAAAGGGGAACTGGGAAACCGCCAGGGGCGGGGCTGCCACACCCAACCACCACGTCGCTGCTCTTCGAGACAAAAGTTGATGCGCCACCTCTGCAGACAGCCGGAGAGCGATTGCGGCTTTCAGAACCGCCACTCCCTGCAAGTTTTTAGCGGGACTGGGGCCGCAGCGTAGACAAACCTTCGCACGGCCCTGCAAGGCGAAAGCCGCCACCCCACCCCCCGAGAAGCCTCGGCAACCCTTTGTCTCTCTGGCTACACGGCCATCCTTTCCTCCCTCCTCCGCGCCTGGGCTGGCAGCCCGCCAGATGGGGCTAGGAAACTTTCAAAAAGTTTGGAGATATCACGCTCACAGCTTGCAAGGGCCATCTACTACAAAGTGGTAGTTTCAAAAAATCTGTAACTTGAAACGGGAGTTCTTAGGCAATGAGTGGGGGTAGAGGGGAAACGCTGACTGCAACTGCAGGGTTCTGGGTGGGGCTACGCCACCGCAGCCACAGCCCCGTTCTCCTGCTGCCCCCATCCCCCGCAGCCGACTACATCCCCAAGGGCGTGGCAGCTCGGGTGGGGTGGGGGGGGTCTCCCTCTCCCTCCCTCCCGCGGCCTCGCGTGGGCGCCGCCTTACTTCTCCCGGAGCCGCATTATGTCCTCAGCCAGGTTGTCGCGCTCCACCTCGACGCGGGCCTTGTCGTTGGTGACCTGGTCCACCTGCCGGCGCAGCTCCCGCATCTCCTCCTCATAGAGGTCGCCCAGGCGGGACTTGCCCTGGCCCTTAAGCTGCTCGAGCTCGGCCAGCAGAATCTTGTTTTGCTGCTCCAGGAAGCGCACCTTGTCGATGTAGTTGGCGAAGCGGTCATTGAGCTCCTGCAGCTCCACCTTCTCGTTGGTGCGGGTGTTCTTGAACTCGGTGTTGATGGCATCGGCCAGCGAGAAGTCTACGGAGTCCTGCAGCAGCCGCACGCCGGGGACACTGCTCCGCAGACGCACGGCCGAGGAGCGCGTGGCATACACGCCGCCGGGGGACGAGGAGTAGAGGCTGCGGCTAGTGCTGGGGCGCAGCGCGCTGCCCAGGCTGTAGGTGCGGGTGGACGAGGTCACATAGCTCCGGCTGGAGCTGGGCCGGCTGCCGGTGCCGGGGCCGCCGAACATCCTACGGTAGGAAGACGAGGACGTAGACCTGCTGGACATGGCTGCGGAAGGTGGCAGTGAGCTGGACGGCTGCGGCGGCGCTAACTGTCTTCTGCGGAGAGGCGAGCGAGGGTGTGGGCGGTGGGAGCGCTGCTGCGTCTCTGGCGCGGGAACCCCGGAGCAAGAGTGGCAGAGGACCGGACCCCGCCCAGGGCGAAGTTTTTATACAGTTTCACCTTCCCTCCCACTCCCATCCCAGCCAATGGGTACCCGGCAAGTAGCTAGAAGGGTGGGTAGAGGGTTGGGGCGGGGTCTCTCTGGAGCCTTGCTCCTCGGGTCTGCTAGGCTCTTCGGGACTGGGCACGGTCCCGTTACTTCTTGGCTGGACTAGGATATTCCGGGGCTTTCCTGCTGGCCAGAGCTCTGCTTACCCTTAGGTGCTGAAAAAGGCGGCGGCATCCGGTGGTGGGGGAATGCACCCAGAATTGGATCAAAGGGGTCCTGCGCACCGGGCCAAAGAGGCGTGGGAGGAGGCGCACGGGTGGGAGGGGCGCGTGGCAATACTGCAACGGTCGCCCGCGGGGAGCGGTTGGGTGGGGAAACCCGTGGGCAAAGGAGCAGAAAGATGGGAAGTAAGGAATCCCGCAGATCGGAAGGCGCCGCGAAAGAAACAAAGAGCGCCTGAGATTGGAGCTTGAAGAGTTGGGCGCACTGCCCAGGACGCAGGGCTCAGCCCCGCGCAGCCTTGCGCGCGGTGCGTTTCCAAAGCGGGACAGCGTGGGCTCGCATCTCTTTTCACTCCCTTGGGGTTACTGTTCAGAGACCTAACGGGCTCGGTTAGGCTGTGGAGCTCGCTAGCTGCTGGACCGCGGCCGAAGACCGCCCAGGGGCGTCGGGGTGGGGTCGCTGAGTCACTGGCAGTGAATCACCGCGCCCTTTGCGGTGAGGTTGAGGGCTCCTAGCGGTTCTCGTGAACCGTTAGACTGGATTGACTCAGGTCTCCCAGTGCCCGCGCGCAGTTTGTCCCAAAGTTTTACCCAACTTGAAGCTGGGCCTTGGAGTTCTTGTGGGCGGCTCGTCTGTAGGGGAGACTAGAGCGCCTTGAAGTTCTTAGGAACTGGTGAAAGCCTGATTTTACTCCAACCCGAGGACTTCTCCCTAGCATTAAATTTCTGCAGACCCTCGATAGGCGTCCCTGATGAGTTTTCTTGCCAAGTTCCTCCTATCCTTCCCTCCGGTTTCCTCTCATCCTCCCCCCCCCCCACACCCCATGAAACCACACCCGCTTTTGAACACCATCTGAAAGTTCTGGGTGAAAGAGGAAACTCAGAGTCCACAGTTTCAAAATCAGCTTAAGTGATCACTGGTTTTTGTGCTACAGTGGGAGTCATTAAAGATAGAACCTGTGCCCCTTATGGAATTAATTAGGTAGTGCTTAAAAACTCCAATTTGATTCATTAAAGGCAGTTATGTAACTCAAATGTCAGAACGTGCTGGAGAAATGGATGCATGTGTTCGTTTTAGTTGTTTTACTTCGGCAGTAATACACACTGCAGCATTCTGGTGACTTGACTGGAAAATATTTTTGCCTGTTCTCAAGAATTCGTGCAGTGAAATCTGCAGAGTAAAAAACTGTTGGTCCAGGGCAGCAAAGCAGTGTTCAGATTCCACAGATCTAGGTAAATCACTCAAGGGCTATTGAAGCAGTTTTAGTAACATGCAGAATGGTTAACCTTTAGGGGAGATTGACAGCAAAGGCAAGCCAGTCTTTAAGTAATAATATAAAAATCACAGGTTTTTTGTTTGTTTGTTTTTTAATGTGTAGAGGACTTAGGGAGTACTGAAAAGATGAACTCCAAAACTTTGTGAAGATAGAAGCATCTTGAATCTATAGTGAATAGATAGGAAGGGGGGAGTAAAATGCTCCCCCCCCCTTATTTTTGGTGGGGGAAGATATTGGAAGTTAACTAGTGTTTAAATAAAACAGTTTAGAATCAAAAGAAGGGTTTATTCTAGCTTCTTTGTACAAACCTCTTTTAGGCAATATTTTGTTTACCTCATTTCGGTTAGTTCTGGCTGATGGCGCTGCCAAGGTCTAGCTGCAGGATCTTTGCTGCACAACTGTCCTGCTGTGAGCCTTTTTTTTTTTTTTTTACATTCTCTCGTCACTGGAGTCTGTGGTCCCTACTGAGGAGCATTCCTTGGGCTCCACGCCCAGCAGACGAGCTGTGCTCCTCATTACCACCTTACTCTCTGAGAGCCCTGTATTCAAGCCCAGCAAATGTCACCATTGTGAGTTTGCCTGGAACGCTTCGGATGAGAAAAAGCCATTTCAATGTGGGGGAAGACCTTACTCCCGCCTAAAATGCTGATCCCAGGGCAGTGCTATCAGGGGATGCTTGCTGACTGACTCACTACGGAAAATGAGGGCAAGGCTGTGGTGTGGCGTGGCAGTGTGCCCTGTTGGTGGCCACGGCAAATTCCTCAGGACTGTGGTGACTTCCTCTGGCCTGACTCTGGCCCTCCTCATTCGCTCAGAGGGATTCCTTCTCCTTTCTAAACTGTCCCTAAACTGTATTCTCAGGACTGTGATATGTTCACTTGCGGTTGTGGCTCTGGCTGCTGAAAAAAAGTACCACAGACCGGTAGCTTAAACAACAGACATTTATTTTTTTCACAGTTCTCGAGGCAGGAAGTCCAAGATCAAGGTGCAGGCAGGTGTGGTGTCTGATGAGGGCCTGCTTCCTGGTTTGCAGAAGGCTGCTTTCTTGCTGTGTCCTCACGTGGGGGAGAGAGCAGCCTCTGATCTCTTCTTTTTCTTATAAGGGCACCAATCTCATCGTGGGGCTCTACCCTCCATTCACATCTAAACCTTATTACCTCCCAAGGGTCCCACCTCCAAATACCATCGCAGTGGAGATTAGGCTCTGACTGGCACCCATCGGCAGCAGCACTGTGCTAGGCACTGTATAACTTATCTCAGGAGAAAATTAATTTTTTCATATGGATCTGGAAGGGGAGGAGGCGAGCACTTGCCGGAGAGTGCGTGCATGCACCCGCACACATAGGCAGTGTTCAGCGTGTCTTTGCCATTAGAAATTGCAGTTGCTTGGGGTAGACTGTAGAGTGTAGAAAAGTGAAGGTTACAAAAGCAGTTTACTCATTTATGTAGCATGTATGAGACTTTTGAAAAAATTAATTTTCTCCTGAGATAAATTATACAGTGCCTAGCACAGTGCTGCTGCCGATGGGTGACATCATTACTGAGGGAAACCACTGCGTCTGAACTAACGCCCATGAGTATCCCCTTCTATATATGCACCCCATGCTCCTGCTTACCAGTTGGAAGTAACGATATGTAGACATAGCTTTCTTGGTGTTCATATTTATTTTTTGATCGCTGTGAAAACCTATCTCAGGAGTATTTTTAAATGCTGGACTGTGAAACTGCTTCAACCACGGCATGATGCAAGTGGTGTATAAATAAGGACACAGTGGCACAATTTGTAAGCCGGGCCTAAACATCACCAAATGTAAAGTACTAACAGTGATTTGGGAATTTGCAAGCTTGGGTGATGTCAGTTGAACTGGGTGATTTGAGCTGACAGACCAGCCAGCCATGCAGAGAGGAGCTTAGTGACCTGTGGGAGCGTTAGGAGAGCCGCTGGCAGGTGGCCAGCCAAGGGGACAGCGTCCAGCAGAACCGCCTGGGTGGAATGTAACAAATGAGGAGATGGATGAAATGAGGTGGCGAAAGGCATGCCAAAACCTAAAAGGCATGAAAATAAAGATAATAATCAATATTATATAAATGCTTTAGATCTTGTGCCTACTGGATGACAGGAACTTTGCATGCATTTAATTTAACTTAATTGCTCTTGTAGCATACTGCAAGATAGATTCGATCATTCATTTTACAGATGAGGAGTCTAAGAAGAAGGCTAACAATTTGCTCATGCTCTTAAACCTAGTACAGGAGGGAGCCTGGGCGGTTTGGCTCAGCAGTTAAGAGTGTCGGCCCGCGGACCACAGTTGCAGGTTCAGTTCCAGCCAAAGGCACATACCTCGGTTGCAGTTCATCATCGACCCTGCTCGGGGTCTCGTGCAGGAGGCAACTAGACGATGTGTCCCTCTCATGTCGATGTTTCCATCTCTCTCTCACTCTCTCTCTACCCCTCCCCCCATCTGAAGGTATTTGAGAAAATATCCTCGGATGAGGATTAAAAAAAAAAAAAATTAGTACGGGAGGGAAGGAGGAGGCAAGAATTTGAATTGAAACCTTTCTGACTCCAAACACATTTGTCTCTTTACCCTGATGATGACATTTTTGCTTACTGTCAACTCAATTCACAAATATTCTTTAGGGCCCTCCTGCATTCCAGGAACTGAAAAGACAGGAAAACTCTCGGATTCTGTTGTGAAGTTGCCAATTCCTAGAGGAGTTTGGCAGATATTTAGAATATCATGTTTTATGTTATTCAGATAATGTAACAGTGATAAGAAGAGAGTTTGGTTTCCACCTGCACTCTAAGTCCTTATTTTCACCTGGATTCCTTTCCATCTCTTCGGAGGCAGCATTTCCAGAGTTAGACATGCCTCACCACACCCTAAAACCCACCAACCACAGCAACTTCCCTCCTAACTTCCCTGTCTGTTCAGGGCAGCACAGCAAACTAACAAGACTGGAAAATTGCGTCATTGCCACTTCCTTACTCTTGGATCGCACTTATTCAGTGGGTGTCCTGTCCCACTGCGTCCTGCATCCACTCCTGCCGTGGTGCTGTCTCCCATCCAACCCTCTTTATACCTCGTCCTTGCAGTCCCGTGACTGGCTTACCTGGCTCCAGGCTCTCCTTACCCCCACCAGTATGTCTGTCTTCAAGCCACAACCCCTTTTTCTTTTTCTGTAATGTGTAAATAAATAGGTTTATTTGTACACACGCTAATGAAGGAAAGCAGTCTTCTGTCAAAGGAGAAGAGTAAGATTCTTGAGCTGATTTGGGGACCTACTACAATGGGAAGACATGCTTTGTTGCCTTCAGATGTTATGTCTCTTTACCTGACACTTGAGGAGGCTTTTTAAATGGGTCTTCCTCCTGGGCCTGCTTTTCTCGTCCCTTATGATATACAAGCTGGTGTTCCAGGTAGCTTGTGTTCCTCTTCTGTTTATCCAGGTACTTCCCCATGAAGTATAAGAGATCCGTGTCCTTGTTGGCAGAAGCCATGGTCTTCGGATTTAGCAGGAGGTTGGTTAACTTGTTCTCCAACTCCAGAGCAGACTCTAGAGCTTGTATTGTACTCCAGTTCCCCAGTTGTCGATGTCAGGCCTCTTCATCACCGGAAGGCAGCTTTTACTCTCATGTTTTCTTATGTATCTTAGGAATTGCTATGCATGTTCCCTCTTCACCTCAGCTTGGTCTTCAAAGGATGTGGCAAAAAAGGGTGCTCCCATGTCTTTGTTGTAATAACAGGTCACAGATAAATAAGCATCACTGATGTGCAGCTCGTAAGATGCCACATGATTAATAGCAATGCTGCAATCTTCAGAGAGGAGGTTGTGGCCCTGGAATGCCATCTCAGCGTTAGAGAAACCCAGGTATAAACAGTGCTCACAACCCCTTTTTCTTTTCTCTTCTTCTTTTTATTTTATTTTATTTTAGAGAGAGAGGAAGTGAGAGGGAGAGAGACATAGAAACATCGATGAGAGAGAACATTGATTGGCCACCTCCTGCATGCCTTCCACTGGCAATTTGGTCCACAGCCTGGACATGTGTCCCAAACGGGAATCGAACTGGTAACCTCTTGGTGCATGGGTCGATGCTCAAGCTCCGAGCACACCAGCGGGACACTACCCCTTTTTCTTAGTAACTGCTTCTAAGACTCCTTGAAGATTTAAAGTGAACCAGTCATTCCCTCATTAGAATGCTCTCGGTTACTCTGTGCAGAAGGCTCAGAGTCCTGTGACTTGCCTGTCCTCTCTCTAACTTCACAGCCTGTAACAGTCATCACCCTTCATCACCACCCTATCCGCCAAGGTCAGACTCCTTTTGCCATTCACCCGATCTGCCGCCAACAGCCCTCAGCTGTAAGCTCCATGAGGGCAGGAATTTTCCTTCTGTCTGTTCACTACCCCACTTTCAGTGCCTAGAGAGAGGCCTGATGCATTTTTTGCCTGTATGAATTGATTCAGGAATAGTTCAGAGAGGAAGGGAGGCAGGAGGGATGGGCTACCAGTGCAAGCATTGTGCTGGTCACTCTACATGTGACTGCATTTCATCTTTACAGGCTATTGTGACCCACACATTTTATTCGCTTACTCAGAACATGTTTACTGAATGTTTACCCTGTGCCAGGCACTCTGCTAGACACTGGGAAAGTCCACAAGGCAGGTTTAATGCATGCACTCTTGGAATGTCCAGTCGAGTCTGTGTGTGCATATGTGTGACTCAGAGAGACAGTACTCAAATAAAAGAACAAAGTAATTACAATTTGTAATACAGATGATGAAGGAACCGGAAATGTTGCTGCAAAGGAGGCTGAAGCGCATAGCTCATCTTGGGCCTGGGAAAGCCGTGCTGAGTGTGCACACCCGTCCTATTTCCACTGCTCCCCTCAAGACAGCAGTTGCACTGGGGCCCTCAGCTGCTCTCTGTTCCACGAATACACCACGTTCCCCCACGCTCAGGTCTTTCCTCGTATCCCATTCAGCAGGTGGGTGTTCCCCACTTTCTGCACTGCCTGCCATGCTTCTTAGCATATTCAGGTAAGTAAGAAGCGTTTGATGCCTCTGGGGAGCTCCTAACCCTGTGAAAGGACCAGGACCCACACAAAGCGCTGTGATACGTATCAGGATGGGCAAGTGCATTCCTGACGGAGGCGTGAATAGAGTACTGAAGGGTTTCAGTGGAGAAATGATCATGTCCATCTGAGGGAGAACAGAAAACGTAGTTTGTAAAGGTGGTATCCGGGGAATGGGTATGATTGTTACAGCTTCCACGGTAGAGAAAGGTTTAAAAGCAGTGAGACTATATGATTGCGTAGATGTTAGCATTCCGGGGACATTGGGGGAATGGCAAGAATCTCAGGGTGGCTGGATTATGGAGCGATTGTAGGGGAGGAAGGGAGCTAAAAGCTAACATGGGCCCGTGCATCGGAGGAGGGAATTCCAGAGAGAGGAGTTTATAATTAGCGTGGTGGGCAGTGGGAATTCACTGCCTTTGGGAGTAGGAGAAAGGCATGCTTGTAGCTGCACGTTGGGAGATCGCGCTGGCGTGCTGTGGAGGATGAGCTGGGGAGACCAAGCTGAGGGCTGTTGGCGGCAGATCGGGTGAATAGCAAAAGGAGTCTGACCTTGGGGATAGAGTGGTGATGAAGGGGGATGATTGTTAGAGGCTGTGAAGTTAGAGAGAGGACAGGCAAGTCACAGGACTCTGCGCCTTCTGCACAGAGTAACTGAGAGCATAAATGCAGAAAACAAATTAATTTGAAATGAAAGATAATTCACTGAAACCCCTTAACCTGGAAGTGTCTCCCCTTCTCTAGTCTATATAAGGTCTAACTTATGGGAGAGGTGAGATTTACGCAGAATCATGCAGTTTTACCCTTCACAGCAGTTCTGCTCTGTTGACACGGGTAATATTGATTACCTTGTGTTGTTTCTTATCTGATGTGAGTGCATTGGTCTGGTCTCCACAGCTGATGAAAAATCAGGGACTTCTTCAGTTTCCTCTAAAACCAATTTTTGAGGTTCAGAGAAAAAGAAGCTTAAAGATACACTTCTAGAAATCTCTTTGAATCTTTTTTTGGGGGGTGGGGGGAGACAGATTATAGTTTCCCGTAGAACTATGTGTAATTTATAATTTCATCAAAGTCTAATGCACAGTTTATGACCAAGGAAAGAGGAGGTGGTGAGTATGTAGAAGGGACAAAAGATGTTAATTAACATGTGGAGGGAAAACCGAGTGAGAAAGTTATGCCTGTTAGACAAAGGCGTGAAGCTTCGTTTTCAGTGTTGGTTCACCTGATCCAAAACACAAAACAAAACCAGCCCTTCCCTGGCCAGTTTGGCTCAGTGGTTGGAGCATCGGCCTGTGGACCGGAGAGTCCCAAGTTCAGTTCCCGCTAGGAGTATGTACCAAAAAACAAAACAAAACAAAAAACAAAACCAGCCCAGATATAAAGACCGGACCTTATTTGAAAGAGACCTAACCAGTCTATGGCCATACCATCCGGAATGGGCCTGATCTCCTCTGAAAGAGACGTAACTGATACTGTTACAGTTTAGTGAAACTATCACCAAAAATCATGCAGGATCCCTGGCCCATAATGTTGTTTTTCCCTTTTTTTTTTTTTTTTTTTTTTTTTTTAGGGTAGAGAAGAAGGTCCTGTCACTGGAGAAAATTTGCCAAGTGCTTTGGCGTCCTAGAAAGGTACTCTGCCAATTTTGATGATGTCATCTAGTTCCCAAGCGGTGGACGTTTTCTTCAGGAGACATTCAGGTAAGGGGTCCAATGATAATAACTGTTCAACAGCACAGTTTTCTTTAAAAGAACTGAACAAGTTTAAAACATAATTTCAGGTTTGTGTTTATAATAACCTATGAAGTTGGAAAGGAAATGTCATTATCTATAGAGCCAAAATCTCTTTCCTGTATATTTGGGGTAAATGAAAGAAGTGTCCCACTTATCTCAAAACCAGTTAATAAACTGACTGATCTTTCCAAAAATTTGGGGATGCTTTAGCTCTGGCATACCAGTGAAGTGGTATTCTTTAGAATCTTAAATATTTAATTTACTTTTAAATATGTTTGATAAATTCACAGTTTAAGATATACCTCATCAAATTTTGGTCACTGACAGAGATCATTAAGATTTATAGAGGTTAGCCCTGCCCGGTTTTGCTCAGCAGTTAGAGTGTAGGCCCGTGGACCAGAGAGGCTCAGGTTCGGTTCCCGCTAAGGGCATGTACTTCGGTTGCAGTTTGTCCCCGGCCCTGGTTGGGGTCGTGTAGGTGGCGACCAGCCGATGTGTCTCTCTCTTTCTCTCACATCGATGTTTCTCTCTCTTCCTCCTTCTCTCCCTCCCACTCTATCTAAAGATAAATGCAAAAAAAAAAAAAAAGGTCTTCTGGCGAGGATTCAAAAAAAAGATTTGTAGAGGTTAGAAGTGAAAATCAAAAGACCAAGTCTTAGAAAAACAATAAACCTAAGTCAGAGTAACACTCCCTGATGTCATGTGTCGGATGGAAAGCCCATGCTAATCACAAAGTAAAGCTTTAAACGTGAGTGGTTCTTTAGATGTTCATCTTTTCCTCATAGGCAGCTTTTGTTCTTATTAAGCGACTGACATATCACTCGGGATTAATTTTGGGGAGCTAAAATGTATTTTAAAATTATGTTCACATGAAGTCAAAAAAGTGTTAGCTTTTATTAGTTGTAAGATGATCTTGGACTCCCATGTGTATTCACATAAACTAGTCTTGAGGCAAATTAAATAAAATATATTTTGTGTTGTGTGAAAACTATTACTTTTTGCATTGTAGGCATAACATTTTAAGTGTGAACATTCAGACATCGACCTATGTGTACAGATATATGCAACTCTGAGCTTTTGCCAAAAATGTCCCTAATTGCCTTGTGATAGTTCTGGAGGGGGTACGTAAGTAAAATCAGAATTTGGACTTATAATTAGAAGATCAAGGAAGTCTCCTCGGCTGGTGTGCGTGTCCTTGTGGATCCCAGATACTGCTGTGACAATTATATAAGACGGCATAATGATAAAACTATGCAAGGCAACATATAATTAAAATATATTAAAAATTACAAGAAATGAGTAAAGCAAGACCATTCTGAGTAAACTGTAGCCAAATAAAGGGATTGACAACCCTCTTGATAATTCTATTGTGGTGATTTCTAAAAGATTGCACAAGGTTTCGTATTGGTAATTAGCTAAGTACTGGAAATCTGCCCTCTAATGGGACTCATCTGGATACGTGGCATGGCGCAAAAAATATCATGGAACTTAAGCTTAATACAGATCCAATACATTTTCTTCATAGCATAAACTATGAAAAATTGTTCTGATACAATATTGTAATTTATCCATCTGCCATCTCTAGAACTTTAGGAGTTTAGACATATGTGAAGAGAATACAGTGCAGAGATATTTGCATGTCTAGATGAGAGTTTTTCTTTTGTTACCTCTGGGTTGGTTTTCACAGTCCGTGATAACTAGGCACGCTGGGATTTCATTACTAGAATCAGAGTCTGGCCCAGATAGGGGCTAAAGGCAATCATCATGACAGCCTGCATATGCTGAGTCCCTATTGTATGCCAAGTGTTAACTAATTTACCATGTGTTAACTTATGTAATGCTCACAGCAGCCCGGCCCATTGGACATATGAAGAAAGTAACAGTAAGTTACTTTCTCTGAAGCACAAAGTAGTAACTTACTTAGGCTCACACAGCCAGGAAGTGGCAGACCTGGCATTTGAACCCAGGACTTCTGGTTCTAGGCTCCACACTCTAAACCTCACTGTACTGTGGTACCTCACATGCCATGGTGTTTTTGTACTACTGTTGGTGACATGCGCAGGTCTCTTTGACATTCTTATCATCATGTCCAAGTATCTCTTTGGACTTATATTTTCCTGTTCTGTTGCAGCAATAGAATCCTTTTGAATTCAGAGAATATGATGTCCTTAATGAATCATCAAGGCATTTATGGACAGTCTTAGGGGTTTTCTGTGGAGATTTCATTTCTGAATTCTGACTCAGCTCACCCGAATGATTTGATATGTATGGCATATGACGCCTGCATTCAATTAAGTGAATAAAAGTCCTTAACCACATTTGCTAGTGGAAAATAAATAAACTGCCCACATTTTTGGAACACATAACCCTAACTCTAACCCTAACCCATACTTACTCTCTATTAGTTTGGATTTTAGAGAGATTTATTAACACGTGGGGTCCTAATAGTGTACAGTCCAAGAATCATGAGTGGTGTGAAATGAGAGGGTCAGTGAAGTACAGGACAGCCAACATTCTCAAGGCCAAACTAAAGCAACATTCCTGATAACACATATGAGCTTACTACCCAGCTTTTAACATTTCTTGCACAACATTAATTTTATTGTCATTGCATATAAGATTTTTTCCCCAAGAAATGCTCATCAACACCAGCTCTGTTTTAAAATAGAGCATCTTTAAAATACTTCACATGTGCCCTGGCTGGTGTGGCTCAGTTGGTTGGAGCATCATCTTGTACCCTGGAAGGTTGCCGGTTTGAATCCCAGTCAGGGCATATAACCCAGGTTGCAGGTTTGATCCCCAATCGGGGTGCCTCCAGAAGACAACTGATCAGTGTTTCTCTCTCATATCGATGTTTCTTCCTCTCCATTCCTCTCTCTCTGAAATCAATAGGAACATATCCTCGAGGATTAAAAGGAAAAAACAAAGTACTTCACAGGTGCACAAGGGCAAGAGCAACGAATATGACAGACAGTCTTTTGTAGATCTAAGTAAAAGAATGCATGCAAGTGCCAACCAGCCGATGGAATTCTAACTCAGTACAGTAGTGGCACAATTCCTTAACAGACTGGCTTATTCTGAAGAGAAGCAATGACCCCCTTCAGTCGATGTATTTTGAGTCCTACTGTGTACACAGCCCAGCTCTCTGCTCGGTGCTAAGGACTCAGAAATGAATCTAGCACCTTCCTTTGACTCAGAGGGAATCTGGTCTATTTCTCTCTTCTCTGTGAAGTCATTTTATCTCCAAGTCTTACACGATCCTTTTGCCATGGAGACCTAGTTGAACAATCATTCCTTTTTAAAGTTAGAATGAAATAACATCCACTTTTTCTCTGGATTCCATGGAAATGTAAACGTTCCTGTTTTGTTGTCCTTGATAAAACATAGCATAATGACTAGTTGCTGGGTTACTACATAAAATACAGGCCCCAAACTGCACTGGGGAAGAGAAGTTAGCAATTAAGTAACGGAAATGACTAGTGGGTTTGAAACCCAGCACACTGCCCATGTACTTAATAGTCAGGCATCTAGGTTACTTAGGCAACGTTTATCACTAAGGAAGTAGTTTTGGTGACTCATACTCATACGAAGTGACTTCTCTCAAAACTGGTGCATTCAGGGACCTTATCATTATGAATCTCTTTTTCTTTGGACTGGGACAGAAAAAAAGTACATTTGGATGGCCTAGGTGTATTACTTAGTAGCATGTTATTCACTGGCTGGCCCGTATTTTGAAAGTTAATGGACCCATGGTGATCAGAATAAAAGGTCAGTGGTTTCTGCAAAATATTGCTATATTAAGTAAAGGTTAGAACTAACAGCTTATTTTCTAAGCAGAAATGTTATACCTTTAATACTATTTCTTGCAGTTGCATTTTGTTATTTCATGTGGTATTTAAAATACTAGTCACACTTTTGATAAGCTAGAATACTGAGAACTTTATACCATTACATAAAATGCCTTATTTTTTCAAAGAGATGAAAAATGGAATTAAAGTCTCCCCTGAGAGTTGTCTAGAGACGATCGTTATAAAAATAAAGGAGCTTGGCCCTGGCCGGTTTGGCTCAGCGGTTAGAGCGTCGACCTGCGGTCCTGAGAGACCCGGGTTCGGTTCCCGCTAAGGGCGCGTACCTCGGTTGCAGTTTGTCCCCGGCCCTGGTCGGTCGTGCGGGTGGCAACCACTCGATGTGTCCCTTCACATCGATGTTTCTCTCTCTCTCTCTGTTCCTCTCTCTCCCTCCCACTCTACCTGAACAAAAAATGGAAAAATGTCCTCCGGTGAGGATAAAATAAAATAAAATAAAATAAAGGAGCTTGAAGGAAACGCCGTTGCCAGTTTCTTGCTTCAGATTTTCTTTCTGTCTGCTTGATGTTCCGACAGTATCAGCCTATTGACAATTGATTTTTTTTTTTCCTATGTTGAAAAACAGTAGAGAAGTTGTGGAAGAAGTTAGTTAATCCAAGAGGTATAGGTCGATCTGTGTTTGGAGAACTCTGTGGAAGAGCTGATCGTTGACAGTTAAAGAAGATGGGGAGCCACGTGCCTGGCTGGCTGCTGGCGTTGGGACAGGCGCTCTGGTCTCTCTGTCAGCCTCCCGGTGCCTGCTCTTGGTGCGCTGAGCCTGCAGTTACCTGTTACTATGTCTTTTGTCCTAACTCCAGCAATCACGCCTTGAGTCGCAAAATGTAGACAGTGTTACTTTAGTTGTTTTCATTTCGCTTTCAGTGTAGCTCTTTTCTGTTTTTAATTTTGCAGCTGGCAAAGCTTGAAAAGACAGTGAGTCATGACCATTATTCTTTTCCCCTCCAGATAGAAGCCTTCAGTGTGAGGCCAAGGCACTGGGCACCATTTGTGTGATCATGAACCTTAGCTCTGAACTTTCAGTGGGGGCCCTCTAAGGGAACATGTGGGAGAGGTACTCGCCCTGGGGTTCCCAAAGCGTGGGCCCCAGACCAGCAGCAGCATCAGTATCACCTGGAAATTTGTTAGAAATGCCGACTATCTTCCCCCACTCCAGACTGATCGAATCAGAAACTCTGGGGTGGTGCCCAGCAATCTGTGTTTTAATAAGACTTCCAGATGATTCTGAGAAATACCAAAGTCTGAGAATCATTGTTCTAGTGAACTGTTAGTACTTGTGGCCACGGAGAATATGAAAAAATGCATGGGTTGGAGAGTGGGCGCATTGATGAGTCTGCTTATGAGGAAAGGAAGAACAGAGAGAGAAACCATTTTACCTCTTGGAATTCCAGAATGAACAAAGAAGAAGCCGGGAACTTAATCAGCAGAACTAATTGCTTGCATGAGCCTTTGCTTCCTCAGAGAAGAGTGATCCAGATGATGAGGTTACGGTGAAATATATTGGCACGGTTCTGAAATTCCAAAATCATCTCTCTAGTGAGAAAAGGCATGTCTTTTCTTACTAAAACATAAATTCAACTCAGGTTTGTAAAATTCTGTGATTCTTGTGTTGCATTGATTAATCCAACTTATTTGCTTTTTTTTTTTCTTTATTGATTTTAGAGGGAGAGGGAGTGAGAGAGAGAAACACTGATGAGAGAGAGCATCGATTGGCCACCTCCTGCATGCCCCCCATTGGGAATCGAGCCCACAACCTGGGCATGTGCCCTGGTCGGGAATTGAACTGGTGACCTCTTGGTGCGTGGGTCGACGTTCAACCACTGAGCACACCGGCCAGGCCCAACTTGTTTGCCTCTTGAAACCCCAGTCCCTGCACCTGAAAACCATATGCACTGTTACACTCCATGAATCATCTCTTTGGAATAAAGTGAGCGATTCAATATATGTTTGAGGATCTGTGAGGCATTCTGAGTGTGGAAAATGTATAGCATCAGGATCAAGAATGATTAATATAAATATTGATGGTAAAGAGAGGTTTTGAAGTTGATAGCAAATGGGTTGATATTTCAACTTCTCTTTTATATCTGCCCCTTTTAGTTCTGGCCTTGTCATGGATCAGTTTGTGGTGCTAGCAAAACACAGGTTTTAAAAGCTTTTAATCTTAGTTTTCCTATCAAAAACATAGTATGAATGATGCCCACTCAGAGAATCATCCAATTTTATTCGGATTAGAATATGAAATTGCAGTTTTATACGGTCAAACACTACACATTTTAGATGCTGTTGTTATGTGATGTCTGGGCTGAAGAGGCTTTGTGATGACATAGTGACATCATCCAGGAGCTTGAATAAGTGTGGACGTCAGCAGGTTGTATGATTACAAAAAGTAGCTCTGTTTACCTTTCTACTCATTCTCCTTCAGTGGAATGTTTCCATTTTCTCATGAAATGGGGGAGATCCACATCTGTTTTATTAAAGAAAGCAAGCCTGGTATTTTTTATCCTTTGAACTGAGAGCCTACATTTCACTCACTCTTTTGTGGAAAGATAACAGACTCTGTTGTCAGACTACCCGGGTAAATTCCCAGATCCTCTGCTTAGTAACAGCACAACCACAGAGAGAAACCTCAGTTTTCTCATATGTCAAATGGGGGTGATGATATTACAGAGTTGCATGAAGACGAATGACAAATGTGAATAAAATACATAGGAGAGTGCCTAGCACAGTGTAAGTGCTCAGTAATGCCAGCGTTATTATTAAACTCTAGCATGAAGAGGAGGATGAAAGCCTGTGTCTGAAAGTCAAGGGCAGGGGAGAATAAAAGAAAGGGGCAGCTGATAAAATGGTGTGATCATTTCGCAAATGCAAATTCAAGGCATTTCCATGACTTTTCTGGTCACTCTTATTAAAAATCAAACAATTCTTTGATCACTTTAAATTGAGGAAATTAATCATGCTCTTCATAATCTGCATGTTTGTATGATAATTACAATTTTGCTTTAAAGTTATGTCTTCCTTCCCCTACCTTGGATGTTGGAGGCAAGGAGCCATAGAAAATGGGAGTAATGGATTTCTCTTCTCTTCCTTCCCTCCCCTACTCGCTCCCCATCTTGCTAAGAGTTAGAGCTCATAGACAGAAGTGGGTGAGGGAGATAAAGTTCTTACTTGGCAAGTACTGTGAATTATCTAGGATTTGTTTATACCTCTGGTTTCGGCATGCACTTAAAATAGACTATTTTCCAGCAGGTGCTTCTTTGGAGACTTCTCATCATTGGGATGTCTCTCCCAAAGCTCCCTTGACACACCAAAGTGCATTTTTTTTAACAACATTTTTTTTTTCTTTATTGATTTTTAAACAGAGAAGAAGGGAGAGGGAGAGAGAGAGATAGAAACATCAAAGAGAGAGAACATCCATTGGCTGCCTCCTGCATGCCCCCAGCTGGAGATCAGACCCACAACTTGGGCATGTGCCCTGACCAGGAATCGAACTGGCAACCTCGTGCAGGGGTCGATGCTCAACTACTGAGCCACACTGCCGGGCAAGAAGTGCATTTTTATTTCAGCTTCCGTGGCACCTAGGAGTTTTTCAGAAGTACACTCCTTGCTTCTGTTTGCTCTGCTATCTTCTTTCCAGAGGGAGATTCTTGAACAGAATCTGAGACAGCTGGCTCTCTCTTGCGTGGCTTAGATCTGGTCCAAGGGAAATACTTTACATTCTAAAACTCAGAGGGTACCCTCTAGAGCAGTGGTTCTCAACCTTCCTAATGCCGCGACCCTTGAATACAGTTCCTCATGTTATGGTGACCCCCAACCATAAAATTATTTTCGTTTCTACTTCATAACTGTAATTTTGCTACTGTTATGTCTTAGGCGACCCCTGTGAAAGGGTCGTTCAACCTCCAAAGGGGTCGCGACCCACAGGTTGAGAACAGCTGCTCTAGAGGGTATTATGCAAAGTAAAATAAGTCAGACAGAGAAAGACAAATCCCATATGATTCACTTATATGTGGAATCTCAAGAACAAAATAAATGAACAAACAAAACAGAAACAGACTCATAGGTACAGAGAATAGACTGAGGGTCACCAGATGAAAGGGGATTTGGGGGCCTAGGTGAAAAAGGTGAAGAAATTAAGAAGTACAAATTGATAGTCACAAAATTTTTACGTAGATGTAAAGTACATCACAGGGAATATAGTCAATAATATTGTAATAACTACCATAGTGCCAGGTGGGAACTAGAAATATCTCGGGGGGGGGGGGGGTATCAGAATGTCTGAAGGACTTAACCTGTGCTTGCGGTGAGCAGCAGAGAGCCCCACAGATCTTCTGGGGAGAAGCATGCTGGCAACTTTCTCCAAAAACCTTCATCTTCAATAATTGCCAACTGTTTTTACCTTCCACGTGGGTAAACGGTTGTAAGAATGTTAGGGAAGTCTTCCTGGAATCTTCCTTTGGAAACGTTGCATTATACTGTTATATTTCACTTTGGAATTGGTGTCTAAGGTTTGGTACTTTTAGTCACAATTTGCACTTGACCTTTGACTAAGGGAAAAGGGAGTGTGTTACTTGGGAAGTTCTGCCTTCCCAGACCATGACCTGTTGCAACTGGGACTCTCCGGAGTCCCCTGCTAAGTGGTTTTTCAGATGTTGATATTTAATCTTCTCATAGGCAAATTTTTTTTTTTTCTTTTCTTAAGAGACTTCACATATCACTTGAGACTAATTCATGTTACTGTTTCAGGAGCTAAAAATGCATTTAAAAATCATGTTCACATGAAGTTACTGTCAACTTTTATCAGTTGTAAGATGATCCTAGAATCCTGCATGTACTGAAATAAATTACTCGAGACAAATTAAACAAATGCATTTTGTATTGTGCTTAAATTATTTATTTATTTATTTATTTTGCAGCATAACTTTTTTTTGTGAAATGTGAAACTTCAGACACCGTCATATGTGTACAGATAGATGCAACTCTGAGCTTTTGCCAAAAACGTCCCTGATTGCCTGGTGATCATTCTGGAGAGAGGATGTACATACAATATGAATTTGGACTTGTAATTAGAAGATCATGTAAGTGTCCTGTGTTGGTGTGCTTGTCCTTGTGGGTCCCAGACACTATTGTGACAATTAAACTTCACAATTTCCAGGAATTTGGTAATTTGGTATGTTAGGTACATTTCTCTAATACTTCTTAATATCAATTTGGTTATTTTTTGAAATGTGCTTGATTGGCATGGTGGATTTAGGGTGGTAAAACTCTGAAATAATGACTAAATATTCACTCTGCGTCCATCCACCCAGAGGACTTCTGCAAGATTTGAACTTCCTACTACAATTGCCCACAATGGTAGCTTTTGGATAAATATAACAATAATAAAACATTGGCACAACTTGGAATTCACAAATAAAGCAATGTCTGTATTTTTGTTACTGATTATGGAAAACAAGAGAAATGTTTAATTTTTGTATCTTGAAATACTTTCAATGTTATTACTTTGAATATTAATATGCAAAAATGTTCATTATATTATCCATGTAGTGAAAAACTGAAACCCCTTAAATGTTCATTACCGAGAGAGTAAAAATACAAATTTTTGTGGTTTATGTACTACAGAAACAAGGCAGGAAAAATATCCAGTAAACTGTTAAAAGTGGCTGGTTTTTAGGGTTAAGGATGGAATCAAAAGTGTTATAGAAGGATGTGCTTTTTTCTTTTTTATACTTTTGAAATTTGTTTTATCCCTCAAAATTAGCATTTTTCTAAATTATTTCTAAAATTCAGAGAAAAATCAAGATAACACTTCAAATCTGTATACCTCTTTGATATAGTGAATGAAATTCATAACTGGTAATGTTAAAATGTTAGGTGAAACAAGTCAGGATATAAAATGTAAATGCAAGAAGATTATGATTTTGGTAAAATATAATTAGTGCAAAGGCCAGAGTTAGAAACATCAAAATGTTAGCCACAGTTCTCTCTGGTGGTTTTAAAATATATATACATTTCTTTTTTTTCTAAACGTTAATAAAAAAAGAAAAAGAATGGGCAGAAAAGAGGATCTTACTCTTGGGTTCGGCTTTCAGTATGCTGGGCATTTTTTATGTGTGTTTATTAGGTCTCTCACTTTTGTGACAATAAATAATCTGTTTTTCAAATAATGCCTCATCTTTCTAGGGTATAAGTCATATAATGAAACTACCATCTAAAACTAAACTCTATAAGGATATATAAATAAGGCTCTTTGGTGCATTCTTTCCCCACCCTATTCAAGGATTTAGTCCTAAAATGAAAGGCATAAAAAAAAGGTATGACATGCAGATTCTTGACATTCTTTCCTAGCCAGAATGATTTTTAACTCCTAATGTGATTTTTCCCCCTCAAAATATATACTGACTCTCTTCTTTCACTTATTATCTGATGCCTTCCAGACATTAAATAAACAAACAAAAAAACTGAATGTTTTCTTCCCATTTCTGTTTTTAAAAATGTGATTCTGTGATATGTAAATAAATCTCTTCACCTGGAGAATATTGATTTATGTGACATTGAGCAGATCATATGAAGGTTTTTTTTCTTTGTAAAAAATAGAGTAATAGAAAAGCTGATGGGTCTAGAATGAATTAATACGCATTTTAAACATTCATGAAGTTCTTTGAAACTTACAGACTCTATTATCATTTATTATTGATATTAGCCTATTATTCAAATACGCTTTTGTCATCTTCTGAAACATAGTCGATTTTAGTCATTATGTATTCTCTGAATGACTAAACATAGACCAAATCCCTTTGGGACTTGTACTATATTTTCACTTCGCAGTCATTACCTTAAATGGAAATGAAACGCTGATAGTCTTGATTTGCAGAATTAAGTTTAACTCTCTAATATAAGAGTCATTGGCTTCTGGTGCATTCCAATTGTGAAGTTGTACTTGTGTAGTATAACGTTTTCATAAGTGACTCTGAAAGCTGATAAAGTAAATTTTAATAAATAACAAAGTTGGTTTATTTTATTTTTTTCTTACATGGTGAATTGGTACAGTAAGGGCAGCTCTATGGAACTATCACTGTTGGATCAAATGAGAAGGATGCCAGTGGGTCCTGTTGTGCATCTAAACGAGCACCTAACTAGCAAGGGTAAATGAAAACCCTTACAGATACTTTTTCTTTGGATTTTGGTTCGTCAGTACTGACAACTGTAACAATGAAAGAAAAAAAAAAAGACTATGAAAAAGGATAAGGGCTTTTATGGAGTGTGTGTGTGTGTGTGTTTCCTTTTCCTGGCCTTGTTGGATCTGGTTTGTGGGATTTGGTTACCTCGAACAGTTCTGAATGTTTGGGTAAATTACTAAAGAAAAGAAGTAAAGGAACAACAGCTCTGGAAGCCGTTCCATTTTTGTCTCCTCTATTCCATCATGGGGCTTGTTTTTCCACCTGTGAAATAATGAAGGCTACACTAGAAAACAATGAGGAACTACATCTCGTTAGATAACGTGTAACTTAGTCTCATGGTAGTACATCCTTTGTGGAAACATACTAGGAAAACAATTTTCTCTATGTAATTGTTAGAAAAACAGTTATATGTTATGCTGTGACAAAGTTGTTAAGAAAGTGGAAGGAAACCAGTATCTATTGTTCTAGGCACATTATATATATATTCAATTAATAATTGAATACGGACAACTACCTTGTTACCAAACGTTACTCCTGTTTCATAGATGAACAAAGCTAGTATTAGGAGCAGGATTCATATTAATCCATGTTTTCTAAGACCCACGGGTCTTGCACTTTATCAAGTTGTCTTTGCAGGAGTGACTGGGCAGAGAATCTATTATAAATGTTCGTAATTAGTCTTCGAGATTGTTCCTTTTTGGTGAAGCAGAATTAACCTTTCTGTCCGACCTTTAGAACATGCATTGCTGTATCACTTTGGGTTTCCTTCATTGAGCTTACAAATTGCCTTCATTTCTCAGGCCAATCTGCTCGATCTCAGGAAGCAATGTATTCCGCCCACTCGGGCTGCTTTAGTTTGGACCCTCGGCTGTGCCTCAGGGCACAGCAGGCATGTATTAATTTATGCTATTCTGAAAAGACCTCTGGAAGAAACTTGGGTTGGAATGACCTGTTCTCCACCTAGTTGAGGGCTAGGGCATGTTACCTAAATCTCTGGATCTCCGTGACTTCATCTCTAAAACTGAGGCTGGATGAAATCAGTGGTTTACAACCCATGTCCTGCAGGGTCACTTAAAGGCAGCTATAGTGGTCGGTGGGGGTAGGGGACCTGGGCCCCCCACCATCCATGCTACCCAACACTACAGCTGTGTGTGTGTACACGTGTGTGTGTGCTTACTCTCCCTCTCTGCCCCGATTCTAGGTGACATTTTTTAAAACAAATGGTTCTATATCTAAAAATAGTTGGGAAAAAACTAAGGAAAGTAGCTCTAGCTGGGACTAAGTAAAGTCGGTTTCTTCCAGCTCTAACTTTCTGTGAGTGGATGAAAGCAGTTTTAAAGACAGAGAATTTGACTATTTTTAATTTAACTAAAATGCAATGTTTAAAATTTACTGCAAACTATTTTTATATTTTATTTTTAAAATTATTTTTAAATGATTATTTTTAGGAATAACCTCAAAGAGAAAACTCAATGTTAAAAATCTATGTACTTTGAAATGGCAAACTATAAGACAAACTTCATGGTGTCTGTGCTGTTCATCAGAATGTCTATAATTCTATTCCTCTTTATTCCAATTAAAAAAACACTACCATGAGACTAAGTTACACGTTATCTAACGAGATGTAGTTCCTCACTGTTTTCTAGTGTAGCCTTCATTATTTCTTCTTTGGAGGTAAGTGTAAGATAGTATTCACAACCAAAAGTCACTAGACTATATACCTCACAACAGAAAAGTACCACTCTGCCCAGCCAGTGTGGCTCAGTGGACTGAGCATCCTCCATGGACTGAAAGGTCCTGGTTTGATTCCTGGTCAGGGCACATGCCCAGGTTTCGGGCTCGATCCCCTGTCGAAGGCATGCAGGAGGCAGCCGATTGATGTGTATCTCTCACATCAATGTTTCTATCTATCTTTCCCTTCCTCTCTCTCTAAAAAATCAATAAAAACATATATTTTTTTTTTAGGAAGAAAGAAGAGTACCACTCTTTTAAGACATCATGAGTGTCATCATTTTCCATCTGTTCTTTTTCTCTTGGAAGTTTATCACGTCACTGAGAGAACACTCTGCTGTTTCCTGTTTCTTTTCCTTTGTGACAGTCTGTGAATAAAGGTGACAAAACTAGAGAAAGATCTTTGGCTACAAGATCTGCTTTTTTATTAAATAAATTTTTTTTCTTTTATTGATCTTAGAGAGAGAAGAAGTGTGAGGGAGAGAGAGATAGAAACATTAATGAGAGAGAACAACATTGGCTGCTTCCTGCACGCCCCCCACTGGGGATCGCGCCCACAATCTGGGCATGTGTTCTGACTGGAAATTGAACCAGCGGCCTCTTGGTGCATGGGTTGATGCTCAACCACTGAGCCACACTGGCTGGACCAAGATCTGCTTTTATTTGAGTTCCTTTCACCCCATATTGTTAGGGCACTCACTTTAAATCAGGGTTCAATAGGCAATAAGTAAGCAATTGGGGCACATTTCAACCCTATTCATGTAATGATGGGCTACCCAGAAAGGTCATGACTTCCAGAGACTGTCACTCTCTAGCATCTCTTCCAGCAGAAACTTCTGTGATGATGGGAACGTTCAGTGCCTTTACTGAGCAGTCAGTAGTCAACAGCCACAGACGCTGTCAAACACTTGAAAGGTGCCTCGTGTGACTGATGAGCTAAAGTTTGGACGTCAATTAAGATAATCATCAAATCATCAAATGTGACTAGAGGCTACCCTACAAGAGAGAGATATACATTGATCAGCTGCCTCCTGCATGCCTTCGACTGGGGATTGAGCCCGCAACCTGGGCTTGTGCCCAGACTGAGCATTGAACCGGGACCTCTCAGTTCATGGGACAATGCTCAATCCACTGAGTCACACCGGCCAGGCTCATACACTCTGTTTTTAAGGTCACTTGAACCATTTTGCCCTCAGACTGCCCACCTTTCACAGCTTTCCTGGTCGTTCTGGGAGTTAGGAGCTAGGGGGTGTCTCTCTTACTGTGTGTGCTGCTGCCTCCTGACTTCCTCTGCTTCAATGCTCAGCACCTTCAGTCCCGCCTATGGCTTCCAGACTTCAGCCTTTCCTTCACTCTCCTCCAAGCCCCGGCTCCTCTCCCACAAGCTCACCTAAACCCTTCGATGTCTGTGACCATCTGGACCACTCTGTAGCCTGCTCATCTGACCTCGCTTAGGGCCCATGTTCAGTTACGGCTCTGAAAATGGGCATCATCAAACTACAGTGTGATTGACTCCAGGGATCAGAGTCGTGCCATGTGACAGCTAAAGGGACTGAGAATGCTTCACTTAAGAGAAAGTTATTATATAGATACTATTTTTTTTATCCTCTCCCGAGGACATTCTTCCATTTTTGTTCAGATAGAGTGGGAGGGAGGGAGAAAGGGGCGGGGGAGAGAGAGAGAGAGAGAAAGAAACATCGACATGAAAGGGACACATTGAGTGGCTGCCTCCTGCATGACCCCAACCAGGGAGGGGGGCAAACTGCAGCCAAGGTACGTGCCCTTGACCAGAATCGAACCCGCGACTTATTGGTCCATGGGCTGATGCTCTAACTGCTGAGCCAAACCGGCCAGGGCTACATGCTTTTTAATTCTCATTTAATCCTCATAGCAACCGCATGTCCTATTTTTGCACATTTTAGATGGTTGCTAGGCTCAGGGAGGTTATGTGACTTTCCCAACATCACAAAATTAGGAAGTGGCAGATCTTAGAATTCTTCTTTGGCTCTGAAGCTCCCAGTTTGAACCACAACATAATTCATTACAGAACAGGGAGAGTTTTTAAAAAATCCATGCAGAGGGCAAATCTCAAAGGAACTAGATTTTAGGTGACAATGAAAAGGGTTTTTTTAATCATTCAAGCTCCTGACCATCACTTTACTCTGTGAAGTACACTGTGCCTCTCATTAGCAGCTCACAGGCCAAGGACTAACGCGGGCTGACCAGAAACACCGTAACAGGCACTCTGGAACAAGTGGACTCATAAGTGGTAGATGAGCTCTCCGGGACTTTCCAATTCAAGTTTCTTCTGAACGTAATTTCCTCTCTTGGGGACATTTATTGCCAATTTACTCCTATATGACCACTTTTTTTTTTTTTTATTGTCTATGCAATTCATAAAGGTCACCCTTTTTCCCTGTAAAATCAGAATCAACTTATTAATTATTCAAGTTGGCGTAAGCAGGGTATGCTTTCCTATAGGTGAGACTGAATGGGAATCCACGTGATGTTTCACAGGGAAACACAAGATTTCCTGGATCATGGAAACTCAAAGATGATTGCACAAAGTATTTTAAGCATTTGGCAGACTTTTAAAATGTTAGATTAGATTAGATTTCAAGTTGTATAATCTCTTAAATAATTGAGAGTATGCTATTATCATTTTAATATGACCCTTACAATTATATTGTGCCCCTTAATTTTTCTGATCTGCTTCGTGTGTGCCTAACCCTAACCCCTTAATTATTTCTGAAATGATACTTGTGATAAGTAGCATTTTTTTTTTACAAGTGCACTTTCTCTTTTTTGAGGGAAAATGCACTGAATATCCTGAAGTCCAAGTTTTGATATTTGTATTTTCAAAAAGCATGTTGTTTCTCTGATGAGAATATAAACTCTACTGGATTTATCATTGAGGATAACTTTATGGGAAACTATAAGACTAGAAATCTTTTATAGAATTAAAAACACACACACACATTCTTATCCTGTGAGGACATTTGGGATTTTCTTTGGAAAAGAGTAATCATTATATATTTTCTTTATCTACCCATCCTACATTTATTTCTCTTCTGCTACTCCTGATTGTGGCACCCCCCTCCTCCTCAGCTCAAAAAACTTGTGCGGGTGGTCGGAAGAGAACGCACACATAATCCGAGGGGCCTAACATCTACAGATGCGTCTATGGAGGTAGTTGTAAATTATGATTATGGAGAAAGTTTATAGTCTTGAAATGATTATTATAGGCTTTAGAGAAGAAACACTATGTAAAGAAATGATGTGGCACACAAGAAGTCAAAACTGGGCTAGAGAGAACTGAAAGGAGTTAGCGATAGCAGCAGGTAGGATCTGTATTTCAGAGAACCAGGATGGCGATGGCGGTGGATTGAGGAACTGAAACAAGCTGGGGGTTTCGAGCCTGGGAGTCTGGAAGGGAGGTTCCACTTGAACTACGGGTCTGGAAGAATTCTAGGCAGAGTAAAGAATATAACCAGGAAACAATGTTTAGGGAATGCTGAGCAGTCTGGTTTGCAGCAGAGTTCAAGAAGGGGAGAAAGCAAAGTTAACAAATAAAGGTAAGTCTGAGGTTCTATTGTGAAGACCCTTATGTATCAGAGTGAACAGTTTGTAACCAGCCTGTGTGGGGATGGGCTTCTCCCTCCTGTCCTCAGGAGGTTGGTAGTTTTCATGAACTCTTCCACATATTTCTGTCCTGTCTCTCTCCTACAGGGTAAGATCCTTGATCACATTTATTTTGACTTATAGCACTAATGTTTAACTAATTCTAGATTTGTTTAATACCTTGATTATTGACTGTATATAAATCACGGTGACCAAACAGATCCTTTATATGGCCTGGATATCTATTTATGGTACTAATATTTATCTTTAAAAAAATTTTTTTTTTCTTTATTGATTTAGAGGGAGAGGAAGGAAGAGGGAGAGAGAGATAGAAACATCGATGAGAGAGAACATTGATTGGCTGCCTCCTGATTGCCCCTGACTGGGGATTGGGCCCACAACCTGGGCATGTTTCCTGACCAGAAATTGAACTGGCGACCTCTTGGTGCATGGATCGATGCTCAAACAGTTAGCCACACCAGCCAGGCAGTACTAATATATGTAATATATATTAGAAAGGTTTGCTTCATGCATTATATATGATGTTAGTGTGTATATGATTTCTGTGAGTTGGTGTAAGAATACATTTGCTTAGTCTGGCCGATTTGGTTCAGTGGTTGAGCGTTGACCCATGCACCAAGGGGTCACTGGTTCGATTCTCGGTCAGGACACATGCCCAGGTTGTGAGTCTGACCCCCAGTGGGGGGCATGCAGGAGGCGGCCAATCGATGTTCTCTCTCATCGAAGTTTCTGTCTCTCTCTCTCTCTCTCCCTCTCCCTTCCTCTCTGTAAAATCAATAAAGAAAGAAAAAAAAAGAGTACATTTGCTTAAAGCAGATTTTAAAAATGTCTCCTTTCTGGATCATTTCAATTTGAGCAGATAATTAACATGTAGCCAAATCAGGGCGCCCCTTTTCAAGTACTACGTCAGACACAGAACCTTGGAACTCCATGGCCCTCAGCAATGTTTCCCTTTCTTCCTTCCCCTTTATTTTACAGATGAAGAAACCAGGCTCAGAGCAGAGTCACACACACTCAGTTATTAGCAATGCCAGGGCTAAACTCAGTTCTCTGCTGTCTTTATACTACACAACTCTTCCTATCTGAAATAAGTGACCGATAAATGCAAAACTTTTAAAGGCCAATACACATTTACAATTTAAATATTCACAGGACACAGCAAAATGGATCAGACAGTTCAGTTATTTCAGATAACAGTAGTCACACATTTAGTTGTTCTATTAACGCATCTGCAAAGTTTCTGACAAATGATTTCACTTATTACAAGTGGTCTTCCCTAGTTTTTTCTAACAAGAACTGTGGTAGTCATGGGAACAATAGAAATACACTTCACAATGAGAACATTTCATCTCCAGCATATGGCCATTTTTTTTCTTGGTTTGTAATCCAACTTATAACAATTTGGTCACTGGACCATCATCTTAGAGAAGCAAGGCCCTAGCACTTGGAGGTCCATAAATAGTCCTTTATTATATTGACAGCAGATCCTGTGTTGGCTCAAGCTAAAATAATTAACCCCACTAACGATTACAGCAAGCACCAGGGCTCTGCTGCACGTGTGCTATTTCCATACGTGTAGCTCTGGGACTTGTATGGGGAAGAGGCTGGTCTGATTTATTTCCATAGCCCCAAGCACGTGTTATGTGCTCAAGGCTAATGGAAGAAAGGTTGGAACCATTCAGGCGTTCGGGAGACTTGTGGAAAAGCAGCATGCCTGAATAGTGAGTTTTCTGGATTCTAATCTGTGTTAATTTATTTCGAGGCAAAGGCATATGTTGCGTCTCCACTGAACTCAGGATTTTTTCGCTCCCAAGGTCCCTGAAAACACCTCAGAAGGATGATGAAGTGTAAATGAGGCCACGGAGTGGCTGCTGTTCACTGGGGAGACCGCACGGGTATATGCCCTTTGTCCCCCTGCTGACCCCTGCCAGGCCCCAGGCCCCACGAAGCCCAGTGAAAGCCTGAGGCTGAGCGGCAGGAAGGAGCGGAACTGAAAAGCCACGGAACCCGAGACAGGGAGCGGTGCGGGCGGAGGGAGCAGAAGTTGGGGGACCGGCAGGCCTAGTTTCCAGGCGGCGGCGGCGGCGGCGCAGGGATGGAGCCCCTGCGGGTTCTGGAGCTGTACAGCGGCATCGGGGGCATGCAC
Organism: Molossus molossus; assembly: GCF_014108415.1. Classification (NCBI taxonomy): domain Eukaryota; kingdom Metazoa; phylum Chordata; class Mammalia; order Chiroptera; family Molossidae; genus Molossus; species Molossus molossus. The sequence goes on from NW_023425344.1 coordinate 111,172,237, forward strand.
CAGGCGCTCAGAGGTGAGCGCGCGCACAGCGCCTCTGCATTCCGCGTGGGCGCTGGTCCGAGCGCCGCTCCCGGGAGGGGAGGGGCGGCGAGACGCTGGGGGCGGAGACCGGAGGGGGAGGGGAACTCGGTTGTCTTGGAAACCGCCCCAGCGGGCCACCTCCTCCCGCTGCTCCGCGCAGAGTCTCCCCTCGTTCCGGTCCGGAACCCCAGAGAACTCAGTTTGTGAGTCCTGGTCGTCAGGGCTAGGCGGCGAACGAAAAGGGTACCCCCAGAGTGGGAGAGGGGAGCCCCTGGCCTAGTGGGGCAGCCACCCAGAGGCGCGCAGTGGGGAAGGCCCGTGGGGGAGGGGAGGTTGCGGTCAGGTCTGGCCTGGGGACCAGCCCTTCAAAGGGACCCCTGCAATTCAAGGGAGAACTTGGAGAACACCGAGGACTGTAGGGGAAACCCGGAGGCATAATCCGGTCACTTCGATCCCTGGAAAGGAATCCTGTGCGGGTGCGTCGTGTCCAGATGCCCTGAGACGGGAGAAGAGTTGAGTTCAAAGATTTGCTGTGACCTTGCGCTAGATCTTGAACATTTCTGAACCTGGTGCCTGGTTTTAAAATGCGAAAAGCAGTTGTTTCAGGGAAAGATTATTAATTTAAAATAAGGATTATTATAAGGAGTGAAGACAAGGTGCATAAAGTATACATTGTAGCCACTCAAAATATTATGAACTACTATTCTCACTATTGCTTTTGTGCACCTCTTCCATTTTGACGTTTCTAATTTCTTTGGTGCTAAGTTGGAACTGAAAAGTTTATTTTTGGTGGTATTAACTCAAAAATAGGGATTGAGCAAGCTCCTGTTCTGTGCCAGGTACTGTGGTAGGCCCTGGAGATACAGAGTGACAAATAGACTTTGTGCATGTTTATACTTAAATTACTATGACAACTACAAAACTGAAACTTCCCGGCTTCCTTTTTCAGTCCCAAGGGTAACAAGAGGCTGATACTGTATGTTGCAGGCAGTGTGTAATGAGTTGAGCATGTTAGTTTTCTGAAAGTATGTATGGAGTTTTGATTTTAGACTAGATTAGTTATTTCACATTTTTATTACTAATTATTTGCTAGCTCTCAATGTTCATTTGTTGTATCAAAACTTAACATCATGAAAACAAAATTCCAATACTATTTCCTTCCTTGGTTAGTTTTTCCTCATCTTGAAATGTGATTTTAAATGTTGCTTAGTACTTTACCATAGGCTATAATTCAGCCACTCCTTGAATGTTGAATATTAGATAATTCCCCAGTGTTTTGGCATGTATAAAATGTGCTACAGGACATCCTTGGGCATAAATCCTGATTTTCTCTTTAAGCATATATATGTATATATTTTTTTATCCCCGAGGACATTTTTCCATTTTTTGTTCAGATAGAGCGGGAGGGAGAGAGAGGGAGAGAGAGAGAGAGAGAGAGAGAGAGAGAGAGAGAGAGAGAAACATCGACGTGAAAGAGACACATCGAGTGGCTGCCACCCGCATGACCAACCAGGGCCGGGGACAAGCTGCAACCGAGGTACATGCCCTTAGCAGAAACCGAACCCGGGTCTCTCTGGACCGCAGGCCGACGCTCTAACCGCTGAGCCAAACTGGCCAGGGCTAAGCATATTTTTTAAAAGTCAAATTCATTCAATAATAAAAGACTATGTGCCAGTTACTAAGTCAAAATTTATAGAATTTTTTTTTTTTTGGTGGTACGTGCTCCTAGCAGAAACCAAAGCTGGGACTCTCTCTCTGGTCTGCAGGCCGATGCTCAACTGCTGAGCCAAACTGGCCAGGGCTATAGAATATTTTTAAGGCTTTTGATCATATAACAAATTGCTTTTCAGAGGTTTATGAGAGCCTCCCTTAACTACATAGTCTTTGGGATTTGTATTATCCATTTTTAACTTTTGCTAATTTGATAGGGGCAATTGTATAATTTTAACTTTTTGGTTTATGAAACAGTCAAATATTTTCTCTCCTGTCAGCTAATGCAACCTGAATTTGTGCACATTTATTGCTGTTATCATTGCCACCATCCTGCATCTAATCTATGCCATCTCTTATTTAAAATATTGAAGTAGTTTCCTAACTGCTCCTCTGCTTCCACTCTGCTTTCTCCATCCTTTCTCCACATAGCAACAGAATGATTTTTTTGCACAGTAAACTGGATCATGTCACTCCCTTGCTTTACTGGCTTCCATTTCAGGTTAGACTCACAGTCCCATTTTCTTACTAGGCCTGTGACATCTGGCTTCTGTCTGCCTCTTCAACCTTACATGCCACTCCATCTCTGGTTCTCTTTTTCAGGCTCACCGGCCTTTCTCTGTATTCCTCAAACCCCCAGGTTCCTGCTATGTTCTGGCCTTTGCTATAGTCTCCACCCAGAGTGCTCTAACCCCAGACTTTTTCAAACAGATGCCTTTCATTCTCCATGTCTTGGTTCATATGTGGCCTTGAGGGTAGCATCCCTTGGCTGACCCTGTGATCAACAGAGCCTTCCTGCTGCCTTTTTACTGAATTAATGTTACGTAATGTGAGGTTTGAATATTTCAACTATATTCTTTCATCATCTATAATGAAAATGGCCATGCATCTAATTTTGAATATTCTCATGGGGAAAATAATGGGGGAGGGGGTGACTTTTATTCTACTTGTTCTTATATTTGGGCACATAAAAACTGTGTGTGTGTGCGTGCGCGTGAGAGAGAGAGAGAGGCAGGTCAGGGATGATGGTCTCCTTGCTACCAGTTAGCACACCAAGAACACCCATGCTTCCGGGCCATTGTACTTGCTGTTCCCTCTGTGTGGAATGCTGTCTCTTGGAGAGCAACATAACTACTACCTTGTGTTTATTTTATTTTATTTTTTTACTTCATTTTTATTGTTGACACTATTACAGATGTCTCCGTGCCCCACCCCCCACCTTGCCCACCTCTACCCAGCCCCCACTCCCCTTTCCTCTGGCCATTGCCATACTGTTGACTGTCTGTCGGTTAGGCAATATATGTTCTTTGGCTAATTCCTTCACCTTCTTTCATCCAGTCCCCTCCCCCTCACAGCTCTCAGTCTGTCCTGTGTATTCATGCTTCTGTTTCTATTTGTCAGTTTATTTTGTTCATTAAATTCCACATATAAGTGAAATCATATGGTACTTGTCTTTCTCTGACTGGTTTATTTCACTCAGCATAATTATCTCCAGGTCCATCCATGATGTCGCAAAAGGTAAGATTTTGCTCTTTTTTATGGGCCGTGTAGTATTACAGTCTTGTCTGGACTGTCCTCTTCTCAGGGCTTCCCTGACCACTGTTGAAAACTGCAGCCTCTGCTCATTCTTCCTGCCCCTTATTGTTTTATTTTCCTCTTAGCCCATTTTGCTGCCTATTGTACTGTATGTTTTACTTGTTTATGTTTTTATTTAACTACTTCCCTTCCCTTCTACAGTGTAAGCTCCATGAGGGTGGAGATATTTTTGCTATGTGTGGGATTTATTTTCTATTTTGTTCACTGTTGTATTCTTGGCACCTAGAATAGTGCTTGTTGTATAGTGGATGCTCAATAAACATGTTGAATGAGTGAATAAATTAAAGAGCATGAACATTTTATTTTATTTTATTAATATATATATTTTTGCTGCAGGAACAGAATTTTATTCAGGACATCTGTAAAGCAGACGGGCTGAGTCCAAAATGGCATCAGCCAAGCATAAACATTTTAAAAGTTGATGATATTGTCAACTTTCATTTTAAAGGGATATATTCAGTAAACTATGTTATCATAAATATGCTAATATGATATTTAAAACTGCATAATTTATGAGGTGAAATTATTTTAATTTTTTATTACTAGTGAAGTTGAATATTTTAAAAATACCATTTTATATTTATATTGTTTTATGTGATATATTTTTTAAATTGAAAACATATACAATGATTCATTCAGCACATTATTATTGAGTAGTTTCTGTGTCAGTTACTGTGCAGTGTGATGAGGATACAGGATTAACAGGACAACCATGTTCTTTTCCTCCAGAGATTATATGGTCTCCTGGGAAATACTGATGCTACACAGATGAAGGAATTTAAAACTAAAAATAATACATGATGCTCATGCAGGCATAAAAAACTATTAATGATAAAAGATTATATCTTTTCAATCTTTATTCTACCTGTATCTATGACCATTAAATTATAACTTTATGTTTTCACTTGAAATATCTTGAATTTTTTTTCCTGCCATTATATATATTTCTAAACTTGGTTTTTAATGGCTGTGTGATATTCCCTTTTATGGAAGTTTATATTTGTTCAAAGCAGTTACCTATTTTTGAAAATTTAGATTGCTTGTAATTTTTCAATATTATAAATAAAATAGCATGTATCCTTTATATAAACATTTTTCTCCACATCTCTATTATTGCTGTATATTAGTTTCCTATGGCTGCTGTAATGAATTACCACAAAATTAATGGCTTAAAGCAACACAAATTTATTATAGTTCTGGAGGTGTTGCCAGGGCTGTGTTCCATCTGGAGGCTGTGGGGGGAATCTCTTTCCTTGCCTTTTCCAGATCCTAGAGGTAACCTTCATCTCTTGGCATGTGTCCCCTTCCTCCATATTCAAAGCCAGAAGTGTAGCATTCTTCCAGTCTTTCTCTCTGACCTCTCCTTCGCTCATTACATCCACTTCTCTGACTTTAACCCTTGTCCATCTTCTTGTGATTACATTGTGCCTGTCTGTATAACCCAGCATAATCCCCTCTTTTTAAGATCCTTACTCATATATGCAAAGTCCCTATTGCCATGTAAGGTAACATTTTCACATATTTCAAGGATTAAGATGTGGACATCTTTTGGGAGAGGAGGGTCAGTTATTATTCTGCCTACCACACCTAAGGGTATGTGCCCAAATATAAAATTGATAAGTCCCCAAAATTTGGTACTCAAATCCTCCCATCACCACATCAAGGTGATAACTAAATAACAGAGCAACCATCATTCAGAACCTCCTGAATGGATGTTCTACACCTAAGGATATAAAGAAGACATATTGAGGCTGATATGTGGCAGGAGAAATGGAATGGGCTGATCTCACATCCACATGTAACAGATAAAAATGGGAGGGATATGTTGGTGTCAGAGGTCCCCCATGAAGTGTGAGGGGTCTCAGCTTCACACAAGGCCCAGGGTTCCAGTGACAGGAAGAAAAGTCCCCATAACCTCTGGCTATACAAACCAGTGGGAGCCCAGCTGGTGTAGCTCAGTGATTGAGCATCGACCCATGCACGAAGAGGACGCCGGTTTAATTCCCGGTCAGGGCACGTGCCCAGGTTTAGGCCCAATCCCCAGTGTGGGGCATGTAGGAGGTGGCCAGTTGATGTTCTCTCTCATCAATATTTCTCTCTCTCTCCCTCTCCCTTCCTCGCTCTCTAAAAAAATCAATTAAAAAAAAGTTTCAAAATAAAAATCCATTGGGAATCCAACCAGTGTGGCTCAGTTGTTGAATGTCGACCCATGCACCAAGAGGTCGCCAGTTTGATTCCTGGTCAGGGCGCATGCCCAGGTTGTGGGCCAAATCCCTAGTGGGTGGGCATGCAGGAGGCTGCCAATCAATGTTCTCTCATCAATGTTTCTCTCTCTCTCTCTCCCTCTTCCTTCCTCTCTCACTAAAAACCAATAAAGAAAAAAAAATTTTCAAATCCTCACCAGAGCATACTTAAAAAAACACAAAACTAGTGGGAGCCCTGGCCAGTTTGGCTCAGAGGTAGAGCATCAGCTGTGGACCAATGAGTTGCGGGTTCGATTCTGACTAAGGGCAGGTACCTCAGTTGCAGTTCGTTCCCTTGCCCTGGTTGGGATCGTGCAGAAGGCAAGTAGTTGATGTGTCCCTCTTACGTGGATATTTCTCTCTCTCTCCCTTTCTCTTCCTCTCTCTCCCTCCTACTCTGTCTGAAGATGAATAGAAAAATATCCTTGGGTGAGGATTAAAAAAAAAAAAAAAAACTAGTGGGAAGTGTGACTGAGTGAGACGGAGGGCAGCTGGAGGCCCAGGCAGTTCCTCTTAAAGGGCCCACACATGGACTTAACTTGGGCTCACTCCCTCTGAGCTCCATCCCTGTGGCTGCAGCTCAAAGGGCATCAGGAACATACGGGCAGGAACTGAATTGTCTGGCCTCAGGGAGAGAGCTGAGGGGTCAGCTTTCTGCTAGACAAAAGTGATAAGACCATGATTTGTTTTCTGAGATCCTACCTCCACTCCAAAGAGCTGGCAGGTGGGTGCCACATCTGTGTCGCCATTGACCTGGCTCACACTGTTTTCCTGTTCGGGTGATTCCCTGAGATACTGACTCATCCAAATTTTGGGCCCACCCAAGCTGTTTCCAGTGGCTTTTCCATATAAATGGCCTGTCTTGGCTCATGCTTCAGACTTTCCTAAAGTCTCTCAAACATGCAGCATCTGACCTCAGCATTCCCCCTACCTTTCACTAAGTGGCCCCGGGTCCAGCATTCCCAGCAGCCAGCCTTGGTTTGTAGCTTGGCCTCACCTGGGCACCTATAAGCCCAGCACAAGTAGTAGCCATCTGCAGATTGCTTTATAGCTCATTCCAGGTTACTCTGGGCAGAACACAGTGGGTGGATGACCTTGGCCTGCACCTCTCGGGAGGCCCCAGAGCCAGTGCAACTGATGGACAGCATCAGACCATGTGGAAGCACCACCCAACCATCTCTGTAAGTGACATACTCAAAGGGTGGACTTAGTGGGCACCAGAGCCACTGAAGTAAATCATGCTCTGTGTGGTAGGCTCCTGCACAGCTGATCCTCCATGGTGGTAGGTGGTTACACCTAGTCCTTGTGGCCAATAAGCCTGGAGGTAAATGCCTCCTAATGATGTGTCAATAGCAATAAAGGCTCAACTACAACAGGAGGGTATACACAGTGCACCTGGTTGGGGCTGGGGGTCACACCTGGAGTGCCCAACTCTCCTGGAGTGATTGGGGAGGGTGTGCCACTGGACCCTACAAAACACCTACTACATTAGAGGCCACTCTATCAAGCCTGGGAGATATAGCAGCTCTACATAATATATAGAAACAAACACATGGATGCTGCCTAAATGAGGAGACAAAGAAAGATGTCCCAAAGGAAAGAACATAACAAAACTCCAGAAAAAGAACTAAGAAAATGGAGACAAGCAATCTACTAGATTCAGAAATCAAAACACTGATTATACGGATGCTCAGTGGATTTATTGAGATCTTTAATAGCATAAAAAGGACATGAAAACCATAAAAAGGAACCAGTCAGAAATGAAAGGTACACTAACTGAAATGAAGAGTTCAGTCATCCCTCGCCACTTTGTGCTTTGACTTTCGCGTTTAGAGCATCATCCAGCTATGCCAAGGTTATGGGTTTGATCCCTGGTTAGGGCACATCTGAGAATAAACCAATGAATGCACAAATGAATGGAACAACGAATCGATGCCTCTTGTGCGTGCGCGTCCCCTTTCCCTCTCCCTTTCTTTTTTTTAATTTTTTTATTTTCTTATCCTCACCCGAGGATATTTTTCCATTTTTTGTACAGATAGAGTGGGAGGGAGAGAGAGGAAGGGAGAGAGTGAGAGAAACATCGATGTGAAAGGGACACATCGAGTGGCTGCCACCCACACGACCAACCAGGGCTGGGGACAAATTGCAACCGAAGTACGCGCCCTTAGCGGGAACCGAACCCGGGTCTCTCCGGACTGCAGGCCGACGCTTTAACCGCTGAGCCAAACTGGCCAGGGCTCCCTCTCCCTTTCTTTAAAATCAATCAAATGAGAAAATAATTTTTAAAATAAGGATACTGTAAAGAGCCTCTGGGACAACTTCAAGCATACCAACATTTGCATTATGGGCATGCCAGAAGGAGAGAGAGAGAGAAAGAGAGAGAGAACAAGAAATTGAAAACCTGTTTGAAAAAATAAAGACAGGAAACTTTCCTAACCTGGAGAAGGAAATAGACATACAAGTCACAAAGTACAGAAAGTCCCAAATAAGGTGAACCCAAAGAGGCCCACACCAAGACACATTATAATTATTATTAATTTTTTAAATTTTTATTTTTTAAAATAATTTTGTTATTATCTTTTTAATCCTCACCTGAGGATATTTTTGCATTTATCTTCATATAGAGCAGGAGGGAGAGTGGGAGGAAGAGAGAGAGAGAAACATTGGCATGAGAGAGACACATCGAGTGGTTGCCACCCACACAACCCCAACCAGGGCTGGGGAACAAACTACAACTGAGGTATATGCCCTTAGTGGGAACCAAACCCAGGACTCTCTGGTCTGCGGGCTGACACTCTAACCACTGAGCCAAATCAGCCAGGGCAAAAAATTATTTTTGTTACAGATATTTCTCCTTAGGGGGCTAGACATTCTCCTCCCAATCCCCCCCCCCCCCAAGATACATTATAATTAAAATACAAAATGTAAAAGGCAAAGAGAGAGTTTTAAAAGCAGCAAGAGGAAAGCAGTTACTTACCTATAAGGGAGCTCCTATAAGATCATCAGTTGATTTCTCAACGGAAACTTTGCAGATGAGAGAGGAGTGGAAAGAAATATTCAAAGTGATGAAAAGCAAAGACCTACAACCAAACTTACTCTAGTTGTTTTTGGTACTTAAACATGTATATCACTTTATGTCAATATATATGGGTATCATTTCCAATATGTCTATTCTCAACATGTGTGGTATTACAGTTATATCTTTACTTACTTGTCCAAATAATTGCTTAGCATAAATTGCCAGAAGTAGAATTGTGAGATCTAATAACAGAAGGTTCGAATCAATATATGCTACAGCCAACATGAGGAAGGATGCATTTTCTTAAACACTTGCTAGCACTAGACAGTGTTCATCTTATAAAATCTTTGCTAGTCTGATAGGTAAAACTGACTAATGTAGATTTCTGTCACTATTAGTGAGGTTCGGTGTCCTTTTATATGTTAACTAGTCATTTTAAATTCTTTATTTTTGAGTTGCCTGTAACTGAACTATCTACTTTAAGATGTTTTACTTTTAGAACCTGAATTTTATAAGCACTGGTATAAGACTGTACAACTGAAAATTTGTACTCCTTAAAGAACATTCGAGATAAGTTACAAATGGCTTTCTACATATTTGTTTTATTTAGAATACATAGGTAGGATTTATATATATAGGTAGGTAATTGGGTAGCTCCATAATGAAGCCCTGGCTCCCCAACTGGGACTCTGCCACTGTTGCCTCAATTTAGGGCATTTGAAGATAAGTGCTTCTATTTTGTACATATATAGTTAATTACTCATTCACAAGCTTTTAGCATTCATGTTGCTTGTTTGCCAAGCTGGAATGTGAAATGCATTTTCTCATAGTGACAAGTGATATTTAAGTATGTGTGCTTTTAAATGCCTATTAGAACTGTTATTTTCAAATTACAGAAAACTCAACCACACGGGTTTACATAGAAGTTGTAAATACTCATGTAATGATCAAGCCTAAATGCAGATTTGATTTGGGGTAAAGCTTGAAGAAGGGGCTCAACTCATGTCACCAAAAACCCATTTCTTTCTCTATATATCTCAGCCTTGTTCCTTCTGGATTGAGTGCATTTTTATATACACTCTTTCTTTATTTCATCAAGATGACTCTTGTAGCCCCTGAACTTATATTCTTCCAAGGTTAAACTCAGTAAGAAAGATCAAGCATCTCTTCCTAGTTGCCCAAGGCATTCCCTCTTGTGCCTGTTTTGAGTTCTGTGCCCATCCTGAAACCACTCTGTCAAGTCATTTTGGAGCAGGCACTTTACACCTGCTTTCATAGAAATGGGGGAGGGGGTGAGTCTGAGGCTGGCTGAACCACTTTGACAGGGAGTGAGATAAGATCCCCAAGAGAAAATCTGGGACTATTACCAGAGAAAGGGGCCTGAATGCTGGCAAAGCAAAACACAAATGGCCACTCGTCTTGCATTCTCGGCACCTAGGAGAGTGCCCAGGACATGATGCGTGCTTTCACAAGCTCACTAACGGCCTGACAGGAGCACTGCTGGTGCTGCATTTAAGATATTTGTTAGATAAATAGAATTTGGTAGGCCTTTCTGGGAACTTAAATTTGTTTCCAAGGTAAAAAGTTGACCTAAATGTCAGTCTACTTAAAAATGAACTTTGCCATGGACACTGATAATCAAATAAGTACAGGTTTATTAAAGACTATTTAAGCTACATCTGTTCTCAGGAATAGGACCATGAAAGGCTAATCAACAGTAATCAGAAATTGATTTTAGAAATCAAATTCTCTCATACTCATGCATCTGTTCAGTCAAGAGAAGGTTAATGAGGGTTTGTGGGTGCCAGTTACAGCAGTGTCTGGGTGCTGCAAGTACCCAGATGCAGGAGACATGGCCCAAGCGCTATCAGATCGCGTAGTCTAGTGAGACTATCTTGGGATAAATGTGAAACTGTCCTCCTGAGAGCTCCTGGAGGAGTCGTGCCTGAGCTGAGGGAGTCCTGAGGGACCAATAAAAATGATCCAGGACAAGAGAGATGGTGTTAGTGGTTGGATGAGTCTTGTAACTGTGCCAAGACACTAGGATTGAGAAATTATGGCCCATCGGGGGCATGATAAGTAGTTTGCTCTTACCTGAGGGAAAAGTGTATGTGTATTAGTGTGGCAAGTGTGAATTGGAAGAGAGTGTGGAGTTGGTCAAGGGACAGTGTTGAGAGAGGAGGCTGTATAGGTATGCAGGGTCCGGATTATGCTAAGAACTTTAGATTTTATCAGGAAGGTATTTAGTGAATTATCAGACTTGATTTCGCTAGAATCTAGAAAGAACCCTGATGAACCCCATAAATGTAAATTTACTGATGTGAGTTCAGAAAAAAGAGCATTTGATGCTTTCATATTATTTTTTTTTTAAATTGACATTGTGTTATATATATTATAGGTGTAGTTTATAAATAAAATGTCCAGAGAACACTGACCATCTCCCTTTATAAGGTTTCTAAAATACAGAATTTCCATAACAAACAAAACAAATGAAGATTTAGTTCTCCTTTAAATTAAATATAATTTTAAAATAAACAATCTCATATCACTTTCTAAGTGATTTTATCTTAAAAGTTATTAAAACTTGATGGATGGAGTCATTTCCTAATTTTAGGACAATAAATTATTTTAAACACCAAACACCTTTTGTAAAAAGAGCTGTGAAGTAATAATCATTCAAAGAGCTGAAATGAAATTCTGAAAAATTAAAGAAATCATGTTTATATTCTCTTTAGCAATCATTATCAACGTTTGTAGTTTGACCTTTGTTTTATCTCAAGGACCACAGGTGTTTGCTGCTGCTTTTTGTCTTTTGATTGTTAGGTAACAAAGAAGCATCATTTCAAAGGGAAAACAGAGCTTCCTTAGTGGTAGCTTTTCTGTCTCTTTCTAATAACCAATATTATGATAAAAATCATTTGAATAAGTCTTGCTATGAAAAAATATTTAGCAAGAGATCACTGTGGATAGAAAATATGTGAGGTTGATTACCACTGTGCTGATAAATTTAGTAGTTTTGCTTTTGAGATTTGGATTATAACGTGTAGTTATTAATATTGGTATTGTTATTAATGTTCATATTAGGTCTTTGAGTTGTTTATTTAATGTAAGATTGTTGTAAGTTTTTTAAATTCTCTACATTTTCTTAAAGTTTATCTCCTCTGAAGAACATAGATGCAACTTTTAAAAAATAATGAAAATAGTATTTGCGTGGTGGAAATTCACTTTATAAGGAAAATTAGAGGGAAATGATTTTTCATATTAAGGGAAGCGTTCTTGTACTTTAGGCAAAGACAGTGTTGTTTTACTTTTAAAACTCCCCTGACCTTTATAAATATGAACTTTTGCCTCTGTATAATTTAGCAAAATGCTTTGCACATGATACTCAATAAATGTTTGTTGAAATAAATAGATCTAGTCTAAATAGGAAATTAACTTGAAATTATCTCTTCATTATACACACACACACCATCTAAACATCTGCGGTATCTGTTAGGATTAGGTTTGACTGTCAGTAATAAAAAAATCCAATATAATATTATTAAAAGAAGGTAGAAGTTTGTTACTTTCTCCCATAAAATAAGTCTAATTGTGGTATTTCATGGTGACTCCATGAAATCATTCATGACCTCAGTTCTTCCAGTTCTTTGCTTTGCCTATAGAGTAGCCTTCCTCTTCATGATCTAACACATTAATTAGAACTCCAGCCATTACATTTATTTTCCAAACCAATAGTAGGAAGGCCAGAAAGCACAAGCATCTATCACCTTCTTCTTTTTTAAGATACTTCCTGAGAGTTTGATATACTTCTACTTATATCTCAATGGTCAGAACTTAGCCCCATGGCCCTCTGGCCACAGAGGGGGTGGGATATAGTCCTTTTACCTGGGTGCATTGCCACAGTGAATAAATTTGATTTTAATTATTGAAGAGAATAGAAAAACAAATGTTGGGATAGGCAAATAACTTCTGCAGAGATGCTGTGACCTAGGAATCACATGATGACATCGGAGACACTGGGCATTAATGAGCAATTAAATTCTTTGAATTCTATAATACGAAGATGATGATGCTTGCTATCCACTTTCTATACTGTTCTTTTAAGTACTCATTTGTTTAGTGCTGTTTGGCTAATAGGTGGGTACTACTTAGGCAATTTGAAGTGAGAAGAAGGACAACGAAATTGAAGATTGATATCATCAAAACGATATAGCACTATTTCACCCAAGATCTAGCTTTATCTGTGACATGGTAGCAGTTTCTCTCTAATAGATACATGTAATTAGAAGGAAAACTAAGCATTTATACCGTATTCTTGCAGTTTGGTACCTACAAATTACTTTTTCTCTGTATCATCACTGAATATGGAAACTGAAACTTTATATTATTTGTCATGATGTAATTATAGACTTACTATTTTCATCCCTAATAATCTTAAAAAATGTAATAGCCGGGAAAGACAAATCGATATACAACCAACCATAGAATAGCATTTGTCTTGTAAGTTCTTTAGTTTCTAACCAGTGGATTGATCTGAAGACCTATTTTTTTTCCTAAATATGTATAGAGTATTAGGGATAGAAAGTATCTTTAGAAGTTTGTTTAGTTGGACTGTTTACATCCATATTGGACGAAAGAAGTAATAAATATCCTGGAAAAAAGAGATTCTGCCCTGCTTTGAAAAATATTTCCCTTCATACCTTACTATTTTCCTCTTTAATGCTAGGGTTTGATAGCAAGATTAGGAAAGTTTTTCCTTTTATTAATGTTGATCTCTTACTAAACTTTAGTCCATTTTCTCTTAGTGTTGTATAGTGGAGATTAGAACCATCTAGTTATTATAATTTGTGAAGAAGATCCCTTCTTATGTCACTCTAAAGTCTTTCAGAAATATTTTTTCCTGAAATTTTGTCTGCCAGATGAACAGTATAGATAATGTCTATTTTTTGTTGTTGTTGTTGTTATGTGACCCTAGTGGGAACCAAACCCGGGACTCTCTGGTCCGCAGGCCAACACTCCAACCGCTGAGCCAAACCAGCCAGGGCCAGATGAACAGTTATAACTATTAAACTCTTCTCACTGGCATACTTTCTTTAATAAAATAATAACAATAATTTAAAAATTAATGATAGTAATTATAATTTTGTCTATTTAATCTATAATATTTTCAGTTAGAAGTCAGGCAATGAGAAATCAGACAATGAATAGGAATTTTAATAATTACTGAGAATCTACTATATACTAGGTGTTTTACATATTTTATTTTATTTTATTTTTATAGACTAAATGAAATCTATGTGGGAACTGCTAATATGTCCACCTCATTGGTAAGGAAATTGAGGCTTAGAGAGGATAGGTAAATTTTCCAAGACTACACAACTAACTAATCAGTGTCAGATCCAAAATTTAAATATGAATTTCTTTGACTCCATAGGCTGTCATGATACCTACTGTATACATTTCCTCCCATCCAGGACTGCTGATGATAATGATCCCAGTGATTATAGAGCTGTGCTTCCCAGTAGGTAGCCACAGCCATCTGGAGCTATTAAGATTTAAATTAATTAAAATTAAATTAAATTAGAAATTTAGTCCCTCATTTGTACTAACCACATGTTAAGCACTCAGTAACCACATGAGCCTAGTGACCACCATATTGGACAGCACAGACACAGAACATTTTTACCATCACCGTTCATATACTAAGCTGTTCTAGAGTTTGAAGTTAATGCTAATTTCAACTACCTATTAAACTTTATTTTAGGGACCAGATTACGTCCCTGGAAATGGAGGCTCCCTGCATCCCCAAGGCTAAGGGTAATATAGGGCTGTGCAGGGTTCTGTAGCTGCTACCAAAATTGCATTTTCTCTTGCTTTTCTTCTGCACAGGGAAGCTTAAGGCATGGTGGGAGAGTGAGAGCAAGGGAGGGAGGGAGAGAGGGAGAAAGAAAGAAGTAGGGAAAGCAGTAGCTGTACTAACTGTCTCATTATACCAACATCATTTTAAGTGGACATTTCTAGAGATTTACTGGAATGATTTCTTACAGATTAATTTCTTCCCTCAAGGTCCTCCTCAAGATTCATTGCTTCCTCTTCTCTTTATATTATCTGGCATAGCATCTTTATTTTCCTTTCCATGTGAACTCCCTCAGTGTGCCTGTTTAAAAACATTGATTTGGCATCCCACTTCCCCATCCCTAGTCTGTACACAGATCTTAAACAGTTTCGTCCTCTTTCTGGTTGATGGGCTCTTGCATTTAATCAGATCTAATAACAATCATCTAAAGTATATCTTAACCCAAAGTAAACTGGTTTTAGTTGACTACTAGTTAAACTTCTAAGGATTAAAATTTTTTTCAAACTTACTTTTTATTTTCGTTCACAGAAACAATTTGTGACTTTTGAATCTTTAAAATGAAACAAGAAATGTACTTTGCTAATAGTGCTAAAATATTTGGCAATGATTTTAAATTTGGAGTCCTTGCAGGTCAAGTTTTGCTTAGTATGGTTCCTATTTAAGCTATCTCTTTAAATGAAAGGAAACAGAAATTGGATGTATCCAGCTGATCTTCTTTTCACAACTAGATGTCAGTGTTAACATACCTGATTAGATGTCTCAGGTGTGACTTTAAGGAGGTAATTCAAATAATTACCTATATGAGATGTAGATAAGAAAATAAATGATAAAGAAGGAAAAGAAGAATGTACTCTTTCACTACTACCAACCAGAGGCTCTCCCCCACAACTTTTCCAGAAAGAGTGATCAAAAAAAGAAGGAACACTATTGCTATTCAAATGGTGTGGTGGTGGTGGTGGTGGTGGTGGTGGTGGGAGTGTGTGTATGTGTGTGTGATTCTTGCCTACTGTAATAGGAAACATATTTGAGAGGAGGAATTCTCTATGTATTACCAGTGACATTTCTGACACCTAACCTAGAAGTCTCTCTTAATATAAATAACTCTGCCTTTTTTAGTTCAATCCTCATAGTAGTAGGAGCATGATACCCCTTATCCTTTCCTTGCAGATCCAATCTGACAACCTTTTAAAATTATTTACATTGTATTTCTCTAAGTAGAGTGTCTCTCCTTTTCTACCCATGCTTCCTGTTGATAGATATACGATCTGGAATAATAACTAAAATATTATGAATAAAATCCACATATAGCAATAAATCAAAATACTGAAAACACATCCCCTCCATTCCACCTCCACCAAAAGATCCCGATTGGTTTCTTCCCCCCAGTTCTCTCTCCCTTTTGAGAATTACTACTCCTGGGTCACTTAAGTGATGGAGCTTACTTAAGGCAAAATTCTGTTGAATTGCATTCACTTTGATATGTTTAAACATTTTCAAGACGTGTATGCAGCCTAATAAAGATTTTTAGAGGCTACAGATTTAAATACAGTAGGAAATAATCAAGACAATTTATCTTTGGAGGTCAAGTTAATATTTTGACAGTATTAACAGGTTTTCTCTTTAAAATTGTTATTTTTTATGTTTAACATTTTCCTTAGAAACACATACACCCCAAACAATTCTGTTTTTAAAGCAAGTTAAATTAGTGTCAGTAATATCTTAGTGCATCCATTTATCATCATGGAAATAACTTTTTAGGTTATGCAGTAAATCCTGATTTTATAACAGTCTAAAACATGTCATCAATCAATGCAAACAGTACACTTGTTTGTAGACTTTAAAAATCCATTGTTTCCTGAGAAAGAATTTTCAGTTAATCAGTTCTTGGATCACCAAGTGAAGCAATCATTTGGCAATTGCTTTTTGTCAGTTTTTATGTCTTCAGGCACATCATAGAAGTACATAAAATTAGTTATTGATTATTGTACAGATCCAGCACATCACTGGATTTTCAACCAGCCTGAGAAAAGGAGAAAAGTCATGCTAACCAACTCCATGCACTCTCAGTTTGCTGCATATAAAGTAGACATATAAGCAGGCTGCATCTTGCAAATTACATCTTTTATTTAGGAAAACAAATAGTTCAGTGAAGATTATTTACTTCTGAGCTCTTTTAACGGTTAGTAGTAGCTTAGTTCTTGACCTGAATATAACAGGTTCATGATTTTGCAAAGTGATCTTTATATACTTTTTTGTTTGTTTGTTTATTAGTTTGTTTAAAAGCTTTCTTGTTTTATATTCAGTATCTCTCTGACACTTTTGACAAAGATACAGTTTATATCTTAAATTTATTTTACATTACTGCAAGTAATTAGTTACTGAATTTACACTTAATTCTATGCAATAACTAACTGGACTCAGTTTCTGTGACCTATATATAAGGCAGCAAGGTACCTAGGAGATAATTGGTCCTAACTGAGTGTCTTGAGCCTAGTAGACAGTTAGCATATATTTACTTTGAGACATACATGTCCTTATTTTCTCTCTGGCATCATCTCCTCTAGGCCTCAGTATATGGTTTCTGAGTGTGTGTGAGCCTTCCTCCTTGCCCCAACCTGAGTTTTATTTACATATGCCTACTTCATGAATCCTAGTTCTCACATTCTAATTTTTAAAAAATTTTTTTTGATATTTGGGCTATCTAAGCTAACTAGTAACAGCAAATGGGTATTAAAGAAGTAGCTATTTGGAACTACTAGGTACTTTTGTAATATTTTCTCTGACGGTTTTCCTAAGAGGTCTCAAATACTTTTATTTTTAAAACTCTTCACATTTTCCCTTGATTTGGGACAGGGTATTCACATAATTGGTTTTGTGTGTGTTTTGGGGAAGAAGGGCAAAGAGATGGTAATTTCAAAATAAAACAGCAGCTGCACTTACATAATTCAAATTTTGACCACCATTTAAAGACTATGGCATCTGCTGGTGAGGATGTGGAGAAACAGGGACTCTAGCACACTGCTGGTGGGAATGCAGACTGGTGCAGCCACTATGGAAAACAGTATGGTGTTTCCTCAAAACATTAAAAATAGAACTTCCATTTGACCCAGTGATCACATTTCTTGGAATATATCATATGAACCCTGAAACACTAATCAGGAAGAGTATATGCAACCCTATGTTCATAGCAGCACTATTTACAATAGCTAAGATCTGGAAACAGCCCAAGTGCCCATCAGTAGATTAGTGGATAAAAAAGCTGTGGTACATATACACAATGGAGTATTATGCAGCTGTAAGAAAAAGAGATCTCTTAACCTTTGAGATGACATGGAGGGTCCTGGAGAGTATTATGCTAAGCAAAATAAGCCAGTCAGAGAAAGACAAGTACCACATGATCTCACTTATTTGTGGAACATAATGAACAAAATGAGCCGTTGACAACCAATGGACACAGACATTAGGCTGGGGAAGGCAGGACAACGGCAGAAAAGGGAAGGAGGGAGGTCAATGGGGAAAAAAGGGGGACATCTTAATACTTTCAACAATAAAATAAATAAGTGAAGAAGATGACAAAATTTTCTGAATCTGAAAGCATTTTGAACATGGCTTTTCTGTAGTAGCAAGACAGTGAAGGTACGCCCTTATAATTATTTTCCTTACTGTTTTCATATTCTGTCCTGGTCTGTCTGGATTTTTAACATTTGATCTGTGAACTTTTTACATTTGGACATCAATTAATTGTTCATCTTATTTAAAAATTTACCTAAATCTTAAATGGATTAATTTTGTGCTCTGTGAGTTATATGTCAATCAGACTGTTATTTAAAAGCAAAAACAAAGGATTGTTAACAAATATTATGAACAACTATATGGCAACAGATTCGACAATCTAAGCAAAATGAACACATTTCTAGAAACATATAGTCTCCCAAAACTGGACCGGGAAGAGAGAGAAAACTTGAACAGACCAATAACAACTAAGGAAATTGAAGAGGTAATCAAGACTCTCCCAGCAAACAAAAGCCCAGGCCCAGATGGCTTTACAGGGGAGTTTTACCAAACATTCAAAAAAGAACACACACCCATTCTCCTCAAAATTTCACAGAATTCAAGAAGGAAGACTTCCAAACTTGTTTTATGAGGCAAGCATACTTCTAATTCCAAAACCAGAAAAAGACTCTACAAAGAAAGAAAACTACAGGCCAATATCCCTGATGAACATAGATGCCAAATTCCTGAGCAAAATACTAGCAAATCGGATCCTGCAATACATCAAAAAAATTATTCACCATTACGAAGTGGGATTCATTCCAGGGATGCAAGGCTGGTACAATATTTGCAAATCAATAAATGTGATACACCACATATAAACAAAATGAAGAATAAAAACCACATGATCATATCAATAGATGCTGAAAAAGCATTTGACAAAATCCAGTGCCCATTTCTGATGAACACACTCAGCAATGTGGGAATAGAGGGATCATTTTTCAACATAATAATGGCCATATATGAAAGACCTACAGTCAACATCATACTCAACAGGCAACAACTGAAAGTATTTTTCTTTAGAACGGAAACAAGACAGGGATGCCCACTTTCGCCACTCTAATTTAACATAGTACTGGAAGTCTTAGCCACAGCAATCAGACAGGAAGAAAAAATAAAAGGGATCCAAATTGGAAAGGAGGAAGTGAAACTGTCATTATTTGCAGATCACATGATATACATAGAAAAACGTGAAGACTCCATAAAAAATTTACTAGACTTAATAAATTAATTTGGCAAAGTAGCAGGATACAAATTTAACGTAAAGAAATCAGTGGAATTCTTATACACCAATAATGAACTCACAGAAAGAGAAACTGAAAAAACAATCCCATTTACCATCACGGCAAAAACATTAAGATACCTAGGAATAAACTTAACCAAAGAAGTAAAGGACCTATTTGCAGAAAACTATAGGTCATTGAAAAAAGAAACAGAGGAAGATATATAAAAAAAAAAAAGTGGAAGCACATACCTTGTTCATGGATTGGAAGATTTAACATCATTAAAATGTCCATATTACCCAAAGCAATCCATAGATTTAATGCAATCCCCATAAAAATACCAACGACATATTTCACAGAACTAGAACAAATACTTCAAAAGTTCAGATGGAACCAAAAAAGACCCCCAATAGCCACAGCAATCTTGAAAAAGAAGGACAAAGTGGGTGTGATCACAATACCAGATTTCAGGTTATACTACAAAGCTACTGTAATCAAAACAGCCTGGTACTAGCAAAAAACAGACGTATAGACCAGTGGAACAGAACAGAGAACCCAGAAATGGACCCAAGACATTATGCTCAATTAATATTTGACAAAGGAGGCAAGAGCATACAGTGGAGTAAGGACAGCCTCTTTAATAAATGGTGCTGGGAAAATTGGACAGCTACATGCAAAAAAATGAAAGTAGACCATCAACTCACACCCTACACAAGAATAAACTCAAAATGGATAAAAGACTTAAATGTGACTCATGAATCCATAAAAATCCTAGAAGAAAATGCAGGCAAAAAAATTTGAGACATCATACGCAGCAGAATTTTCACTGATACATCCCCTAAGGCAACAGAAACAAAGGAAAAAATGAACACATGGGACTACATCAAACTAAAAAGCTGCTGCACAGAAAAAGATACGATCATCAAAATGGAAAGGCAATCCACTGTATGGGAGAGCATACTTGCCAATGATATGTCACATAAGGGGTTAATTTCCAATATATATAGAGTTCTCATACAACTCAACAAAAGGAAAACAACCCAATTAAAAAATGGGCAGAGGAGCTAGACACCCCTCCAAACAGGACATACAAATGGCTAAGACACATATGAAGAAATGCTCAACATCACTAATCATCAGAGAGATGCAAATTAAAACAACGAGGTATCACCTCACACCTATCAGAATGGCCACCATCAACAAATAATCAAACAACAAGTGTTGACAAGGGTGAGGAGAAAAGGGGACTCTAGTACACTGCTGGTGGGAATGCAGACTGGTGCAGCCACTATAGAAAACACTGTGGTGTTACCTGAAAAAATTAAAAATTGAGATCAAGATGTCGATGGGCAGGACCAGAGGGAGGGTGAGTGTGTGAGAGAGTGTGAGTGGACTTGAAGATGGATGACCAAACTCCTGCAGTGCAGAGACGTGGAGCAGAAGGTTCCTATGCTCTGGACGGAGCAGCCGGCTACCATGTTATGGGGCCCTTCAGGGCGCTTCTCCCTGCACCACGGGGAGGTCCCACCAATTTGGACGATCCCGGCTCTTCCCTGGGAAGTGGCAGTGGGAGCGGCTAGGGCCCAGCAACCTGAGCCACCAGCACACCTATCACCATGGGACCAGTGGACACTCTTGTGTCAACACAGACCAGTGCACAGTAGTGGAGCTCCCAAGGTGCAGGTTGTAGAAGCTGCAGACAGCCTGGAGCCCAGCACCATCCCCCATAGTAGCAGCCGGATCAGAGTCTAGATATACCCCCAGCAACAGGGGCTGGGGAGCAGACATCCATCCCCAGGCAACAGAAGCACAGACCAGCAGATGAGACCCATCCCCAAAAACTTCAGCAAAAGCTGAGCAGAAGTTGAGCCCCATAGGGCAGCAACACTCCCCAGCTGCCAGTCAGTGGCTGTACCTGGGGCTCCACAGAGGCCTGTGCGGTCCAGCAGGTCACAACAGTAGTGGGAAGCCAGAGCCCGAGAGAGACTTGTACAATCCAACTGCCCGCCCATGGGACCTGCGGGGGGGTGGGGGGTGGGGAACCAGAGAGGCCTGTGCGACCCAGCAGGGACTGTGTGATCCAGTTACTCACGGGACCAGCGGGGTACTGAAGCACCAAAGAGGCCTGTGCAACCCAGCAGAGACTGTGTGATCTAGTACTGGCACAAGAACAGGCAGATACATCAATGGAACAGAATAGAGAACCCAGAAATGGACCCAAGACAATATGCTCAGTTAATATTTGACAGAGTGGGCAAGAGTATATAGTGGAGTAAAGACAGCCTCTTTAATAAATAGTGTTGGGAAAATTGGACAGCTACATGCAAAAAAACCAAAAAAAACTAGACCATCACTTATACCATACACAAGAATAAACTCAAAATGGATAAAAGACTTAAATGTGACCCATGAATCCATAAAAATCCTAGAAGAAAATGTAGGCAACAAAATTTGAGACATCATACGCAGCAGAATTTTCACTGATACATCCCCTAAGGCAACAGAAACAAAGGAAAAAATGAACACATGGGACTACATCAAACTCAAAAGCTTCTGCACAGCAAAAGAAACAACCACCAAAATTGAAAGGAACCCACTTATGAGAGAGCATAATTGCCAATGATACATCAGATAAGGGGTTAATTTCCAATATATAGAGAGTTTGCATACAACTCAACAAAAGGAAAACAAAAACCCAATTAAAAAATGGGCAGAGGAGCTAGACACCTCTCCAAACAGGACATACAAATGACTAAGACACATATGAAGAAATGCTCAACATCTCTAATCATCAGAGAGATGCAAATTAAAACAACAATGAGGTATCACCTCACACCTGTCAGAATGGCCGCCATCAACAATTCATCAAACAAGTGTTGGTGAGGGTGTGGAGAAAAGGGGACTCTAGTACACTGCTGGTGGGAATGCAGACTGGTGCAGCCACTATGGAAAACAATATGGTGTTACATCAAAAAATTAAACATTGAACTTCCATTTGACCCAGTGATCCCACTTCTAGGAATATACCCTAAGAAGCCTGAAACACCAACCAGAAAGAATATATGTACCCCCATGTTCATAGCAGCACTATTTACATTAGGTAAGATCTGGAAACAGCCCAAATGTCCATTAGTAAACGAATGGATAAAAGCAGTGGTACATATACACAATGGAGTATTATGCAATTGTAAGAAAGAAAGATCTCTTATCCTTTGAGACGACATGGAGGGACCTGGAAAGTATCATCCTAAGTGAAACAAACCAAACAGAGAAAGACAAGTATCATATGATCTCACTTATTTGTGGAATATAATGAACTTAACAGTCTGAGGAATGGGGTGGTCCCAGAGATGTGGAAGTGGGGTACAGACTGACAATCCTCAGAAGAGGGGGTGTGGGAGGGAAGAGATAAACCACAGAACTTATATGCATGTACACATAACCGATGGACACAGACAACAAAGCCGGGTATGAGGTAGGGGGGATGGGGAGGAGGTTGTCAACGGGGAAAAAAGGAGAAATATCTGTAACAAAAATAAATTAATAAAAAATTTAAAAAATAATAAAAAGAAAAACACTTACCTAAAAGTATTTTCAGTGGTATTGTGAAGCAGCTTTGTATTAATGTTAGAAGGTGAGGAACAAAAAATAATTATTTATCTAAGGTTCAAAGTGATATGGTTTTTAAGAATATACTTCTGTTTCCTATTTTTGGTTTAACTTAGGAAAACTTTAAATTTAACTCATAAGTGTATATCTTAATGGAGAGTGGAAAGCAACTATGAGATAATGACAAAAACACTTAAATCTTATTTTTAGCATTGGAATGCTGTTAGAGAGATGAATCAGAAGTACTAAATATTCCACTTCATGTCTGGCCTTGTCATCAGTTGACAATCTGAGATTCATGTAGATCAGTGATTTTCAACCCTTTTTATCTCATGACATACATAAATTAATAACTAAAATTCTTTGGGCAGAGGAGCTAAAGAATTTTTGCAGCCCACCAAAAAATACATTTTTTGCTGATCTGACAAAAAAAAATAGATACAGTTTCGATTAATTCACACTGGATGGCTATTGTTGTGTCGGCTGTTGTCATTTTTTTATTTGACAAAGGGAAATGAGGTCAATGCCCATGACTAAGTAGTCAGGTATTGCAGGTTTTAACAGTTCTTGTAGCACACCAGTTGAAAATCACTGAACTATATAACTGAGGAAGTGAGGAAATGTGTGTGAAGTTCGTTATTTGGCTTCTCTCTATAAGAGCAAATCGATGTTGAGGACTGGACATTTTAAGATATTCCATTTCTCGTTACAGAAAGCTGTGTGCCTGCACACGTGGTGGCCGCCATTGATGTAAACCATGTCGCTAATGAAGTGTACAAGTATAATTTTCCTCACACACAGTTACTGGCCAAGACAATTGAAGTGAGTAACTATTACTATTGTTTTAGTAAGTATATAGCAAGGAGAATGATTGAAAAACATTGCATGGTACTAGTATCTTAATTCAAGGATAAGGCATATATAAATGAAAAGGTCTAGGAAAAGGGAATTAACAGTTTATATTTTATCAAATAATAACATGCTATTTTTGCCTTACTATTTTTTAAATTTCTAGAGAGAGAGAGGGACAGAGACAGACCGAGACCAGTATTTTGGTCTCTGGGAAAGAACTGAACTAGAAGAAGATGCTTGATTTCTAAATGCTTGGTTCTGTAATTAAATTAAACTTTGCTTAATTCTTTACTTTTAAGCAATACTCATGTACTATGTATATGGATAGTATAGCAGGAGTGAAAACAAGACAGGCAGGCAGTCACTGGCTATTACTTTTTTTGGGGTGAGCAGGAAGAAGGACATCCAAAATTTATTCTCTAACAGACAAGCATCAGCATTATTAGCTTAACAATGAGACAACCTCTGGGGTGTTCACTAGCAATACCCAGTTCACAGTATGAACGGGTAGTATTATTGTGTTCACTTACAATTCCAGAAAGAAAGACACAACTTGGCAAAAATTTTTGCTATTATTTCAGCAAGCCTGTCAAAATTAAAGGTACTAGTTCATGTATGACGAGCTTAGCAGAAGTATTTAACACTGAAGTACATCAAGTTATTTTAAAAATAATATGAAATTGTGTTTTTTCTCCCTATTTTTTGTGAAAAATTTTACACACAAATTTCTCTTGAAGCCATCATTTATATACAATAAATTGCACTCATTTTAAGGATGCAGTTTGAGTTTTGACCAATATATACAGCAGTGTAACCACCACCATCAGAATCAAGACTTAGAACATCCATCACCCTGAAATGTTGTGCCCTATTTTAGTCAGTCTCTGACCCCAACCCCAGAGAACCCATTGATCTGCTTTAGTCATTACAGATTAAATTTTTTAAATAAAACATTTTTTTCATTAATAAAATCATAAGTGTAATTTTTTGGTGGATAACTTCTTTTTAGTGTACTGTTTTTGAAATTCTCCCATATTTTATGTATATCAGTAGTCTGCCCTTTTTAAAATTACTGCTGAGTAATATTCTGTGGAATGGATTATATATTATAATATGTATATCCATTCATATGATATTGATAGACATTTAGGTTTTTTTTCCAGTTTTTTGACTATTACAAAAAAGTTACCATCAACATTCATGTACAAGTTTTTGTTGGACCTTTGTTTTACTTCTTGTGGATAAATACCTAAGAGTAGAATTGTTGAGTTATATGGTAAATTTCTTTACCTTTATGAGAAAATGCTAATTGTTTTCCTTTGTGTTTGTACCATATTACAATCTCACAATGTTTAAGTGTTTGAGTTGTTTCAGATTTAACTAACACTTGCCATTTTCAGTCTTTTACATTTTAGCCTCTCTGTGAGCATATAGTGTTATTGTGATTTTTTTTTTGTGGTATTGTGAGTTTAGTTTGTATTTTTCTGATGATGAACAATGTTGAATATCTTTTTATATGCTTATTGGCCATATCTATGTCTTCTGTGATGAATTTTTTTGCCCTATTTTTATTATTTGTTACATTTGTATTATTTAAGAGTTGTTTACATTTTCTGAATTCAAGTTATTTATTAGAAATATGTATAACCCTGGTTGGTGTGGCTCAGTGGTAAGAGCATCACCCATGGACCAAAGAGTTCTGGGTTCAATTCCAGCCAAGGGCATATATCTCGGTTGCGGTTCATCCCTGGCCCTGGTTGGGGTTGTGCAGGTGGCAAGCAATCAACATGTCTCTCTCTCTCTTTTTCCCTCTCTCCCTCCAGCTCTATCTGAAGATTAATGTAAAAATGTCCTCGGGTGAGGATAAGAAAAAGAAAGAAAGAAATATGTATAACAAGTATTTTCTCCACTTTTGTAACATGTTTTTTAATTTTCCTTAACTGTGTTCATCAAAATGCAAAAGTCATTTATTACTTTTTTCTTTAATGGGAAACTTTTTGTGTCCGAAAAAAATCTTTGTTTACTCCATTTTTCCCTGTTTTCTTCTGAAGTCTACTTTTTCTGATATTAACAAACCACTTCTGCTTTCTTATGATTAGTGTCTGTGTGTATATATCTTTCCATGCTTTTAATTTTATCTTATCTGTGTCCTTTTATTGAAATTAGATTTACTATAAACATCATACAGTTCAGTTTTGATTTTTTACTTGTCGAATCTCTGCCTTTTAATTGGAGTGTTTGTACCATTTACTTTTAGTCTTATTGGGCTTAATTCTATTACATTGTCATTTGTTTTCTATTTTTCTAATCTTTTATTTTAATCATTTTACCCTCTTTTTCTGACTTCCTTTTGAATTTTTAATATTTCATCATTCTCCACTCTTGGCTTACAGGTGTATCCAATTATATATCTGTTTTTATTTTCTTAGTAGTTCTTCTAGGGTTTCCAATATGCATCTTTAATTTATGGGAACCTGCCTTCAAATATCATTATAATACATCATGTATGAAGTACAACAGTGTACTTTCATTTCACCCTCCTGTCTGTTTCGCTGTTACTATCATGCATTTTACTGCTACAGGTGTTACACATCCCAGAATATGTTGTTGTTGTTGTTTTTGGATTAAGTAATCAAATATTTATTGAAAGGTTTAAAAAAAGACAGGAAATATTTTATATTACATGCTATATTTTCTGCACCTTTCATTCTTTTTATTTATTTATTTATTTTTTAACTCACATTAGTTGTCTGCATGTTTCTCTTACCCTCTAGATTGTACACTCTTTGAGAGCAAGAGTCTTTTTTTAATTTTTGTTTTTCGTAATTGATTTTTAGAGAGAAAGGGAGAGGTAGAGAGAGATAGAAACATTGATGAGAACAAGTCTTTTTACTCTTATATACATGGCAGCACATTACACAGTTCTTTGCTCATCACAGGCACATCCTTTAGGTTTTTGAGTAAATAAATGATTGAACAAAATTTAACAATATAACACAAAATCCAGAATATTTTCCTCTGCCATCTTCTGCCTGAAACCTTGTACTAGTTATAACTAACTTGTAAATGGCCAAGTCTTTCCAGGTGCTGATTTTTCTCCCACCAGTTTAACAGTACCCAAGGTGACCTCAGGGGAGGGAGGAAGAAGAAATGGCCTGAAGTCTCTACTTCCCTAGCTAGGACTAGAACCGCAACCCCAGCAATGACCAGGACACAGCTTTGCCTTAAGATCAGCACACACCTCACTGACTCACTGGAGGCACTCGTGACATCTCTCAACTGATGGTCAGATTCTGGACATCAGTTTTGGCTCCAAGGTGCTTTCTTGATACTTCATACCTTGCAGATTTCTCTGAACTTAACTTCTAGACTTTTAAGAGGCAGTTGCAGCATCTCCCTGATTTGACAAGTCCTAGGTTTTGCTCCAAAATCCATACTCTTACCAACTAGCTGTCTGCTGCCTCACTGAGCCCCATGTCCTGGATCCTTCAAAGCACCCTCGTGCCAGGTGCCAGTGTCCTTTCATTCTTTTTAAATGAAAGTTTTCATGTGACATTCTCTTTTTTCTTCCTGAAAAACCTCCATTAGAATCTCCTGTCATGGACATTTAGCAGGTGACAAATGATCTCGTCTCTTTTTGTGTAGAAATGTATTTTGTCTCCATTGCGAAATATAATTTTTATTTACTCCTTGGTTGCACTGTTGTTGTTGTTTTTCAGACCTTTTCATAGCATTCTATGAATTTTAAAAATTTCAGCAGTTTTCATTGTTATCTGGTTTACTTAATTTCTGACTAGAAGTCTATAATATTTTTATTTCTCCTAATGTAGTGTTTATTTCTCTGGCTACAATTAATATTTTGTCTCTATCACTTGTTTTCATGAATTTCATTTTGATGATGTTCTTCATATAATTTTCTTTATGCATACTGCATGGATCTTGTACTTTTCTTGTTTCTGGTTTTCATCAAATTTGTGAAGGTTTTGGCTATTATAGCTTCAAATATTTTCTCTGTCCCCTATCTTCACTTACCTCTGATTTTATATGTGTGTTTCTATGTGTTTGTGTGTGTGTGTATACATATATATACACACACACATATATATTTCCTTCATATTGTTCTTTTGGAAGCATATTGTATTGCTGTATCTTCAGGGTTTTGTGTGTTTTCTTTCATTGCGTAATTTTTCATTTCAGTTACTTTTTCATTTTTAGAAGTTTCAATTAATTCTTTTTTGTATTTTCAATTTTTCTCCTCATGTTTTTTTTCCTTTAGGTCTTTGAACAAATTGATGATATTGATAATGACTGTTTTATATTATTTTGTTTCTCTTTTTTAAATCCTCACCCAAGGATATTTTTTTATTTTATCTTCAGATAGAGTGGGAGGGAAGGAGAGAGAGATGGAGAGAGAGAGAAAAAACATCAATGTGAGAGGGACACATCGACTGGTTGCCTCTTGCATGACCCCGACCAGGGCTGGGGACGAACCACAACTGAGGTACGTGCCCTTGACTGGAATCGACTCTCTTTAGTCTGCGGGCCGATGCTTTAACCACTGAGCCAAACTGGCCAGGGCAATAATGACTGTTTTAAAATCTTGGCTAATTCCATCATCTCTCTCATTGCTGGGTCCTTTTCTGTTGATAGATTCCACCCCATATTTGAAAAAGGATAGAAAGTTAATTGAGAATTTAGGAGTAATGAGAGGCTTTAGGGATTTTAAATTTTATGAAACAACATATACTCATCATTTGAACATTTGCTTTATGCAAGGCATTCAGCTTCTCAAGGGAAGTCAAATATGACTAAAATACAGTCTTTTCCTTTAAGAACTTATTATTTAGTACAGAAGTTGGATTTATAAACTATTTTCTTTGGGACAGCTGAATGTGGCATAGAAAATAGATTTCCTGCCCAGCCAGTGTGGCTCAGTGGTTGAATGTCGACCCATGCACCGAGAGGTTGCTGGTTCGATTCCCGGTCAGGGCACATGCTTAGGTTGTGGGCCCGATCCCCAGTGGGGGGCTGTATGAGGTGGCCAATTGCTCTCTCTCATCAATGTTTCTATCTCTTCCTCTCCCTTCCTCTCTCTCTAAAATCAATAAAGAAAAAAAATTTTTTTAATAAAATGCATTTCTCTCTCCAAAACTCCAATTCTTTCCTAATAGAAATAAGAAAAGAAGAGAAAAGAGGAAATGGAAAATTATTATTAATTAAAATAGTATTTAATGCCAAAATAAAAAACTATGAAGAGTAGTGTTAATGCAGTGGAGTTGAGACAAAATTGACTGAGGATGGCAAAATTGCATGTAAACTTTGACATAGTTTGTAAATAAATTAAACGGGAAAGAATGACAAGGGTGAAGACAAAAATACCCAGCAAGTGTTTGTTCAAAATAAGGAGAAGAGATGTTTAAACTTTTAAATAATTAGTCTGAAAGGGTCACTGCAACCTCTGCAGGCTCTCTGCCTGTCCTGAATGTGAGAACATGGATTAGGGACAGAGACATGCTCCTAGGTTAAAGGACACTGCAGGTTCTTCCTAGGAACAGTGTGGCCACCTGAAATTGAGCTGAATGGAAGTCCCACAACTACGAAATTAAAGAAGATGCTGCATGGAAACTGGCTCCAGCATGGGGAAGGCAGCTTGAAAGGCACCAGAGACATACAGGGAAGAACTGAGCTGTTTGGCACAGGGGTGAGAGCTGGAGAGGGGGCTTTCCCCCTGACAAACGTGCTGGAGGAGGCCGTTTTTCCTTTGGTGAGCCCTTCCCCCACAGGGCAGGCAGACGGCCGCCATATCTGGGACTCTGGCAACCTAGTTTATACTGTTTGGTCCACCCTGGTGATTTTCTGAGGCCCCACTCCACCTACCTTTCAGGCCCACCCAAGCTGTTTTCAATGACTTATCATAGGAATGGCCCGTCTTGGCTCCTGTTTCAGAAATTCTCTCAAAAAAGCAGCATCTGGCCTCAGCAAGCTCCATACCTCTCACTAAGTGGCCCCAGGCCTGGCACTAGAAGCAGCCATCCTTGATTCACAGCTTGGTTTTGCTTGGGCACCTCTAAGCCCAGCACAGGAAGCAGCCATCTTTAGGTCACATTGTAGCTTATGCCTATGGCCCCAAGTAGAATACAGGCAGTGGCTGACCTTGCCCCAGAGCCAGCATATCCAGTGGACAGCTTCAGAACGTGGCGAAGCACCACCACCCAACCACATGCACAAGCGATATGCTCAAAGATTAGACTCAGTGGGTACCAGAGCCCTGATGAAGTAAGTCTTGCTCTGTGTGGTGGGCCCCTGTACAGCTGGTCCTCCAAGGTAGTCAGAGGTCAGTGGTCAGTGGCCACAGCCAGTCCTTGCAGCTGATCAACCTGAGTAAATCCCATTGACATGCCAACAGCAATCAGGACTCAATTACAAGAGAAGGGTGTACAGTCCACACAAGGGTGCACCTTGAGGGCCCAGCTGGGGTGATTAGGGACTGGACCCTGCAGGATAGCTACTACAATAGGCCACCCTAGGAAGCCTAGGAGACATAGCAACTCTACCTAATACATAGAAATAAACACAGGGAGGCAGCCAAAATGAGGAGACAAAGAAACATGTCCCAAATGAAGGAACAGAACAAAACTCCAGGAAAAGAACTAAATGAAATGGAGAAAAGCAGTCTTAACAGATGCAGAGTTCAAAACACTGCTTACAAGGATGCTCAGTGAATTTTGTGAGGGCCTTGAGCATGAAAAAGGACCAGTCAGAAATGAAGGGTGCACAGTCAGAAATGAGGGATGCACTAACTGAAATAAAGAATAATTTACAGAGAGCCAATGGCAGAGTAGGTAAAGCCAAGAAGCAAATCATTGATTTGTATATAAGGAAGCAAAACACACCCAATCAGAACAGCAAAAATAAAAAAGAATCCAAAAAAATGAGGATAGTGTAAGGAGCCTCTGGGACAACTTCAAGTGTACCAACATTTGCGGCATGGGGTGCCAGAAGGAGAAAGGAGAGAGCAAGAAATTGAAAACCTTTTTGAAGAAATACTGTTAGAAAACTTCCCTAACTTGGTGAAGGAAACAGACATACAAGTTCAGGAAGCACAGAGAGTCCCAAACAAGATGAACCCCCAGAGGCCCACACCAAGACACATCACAATAAAAATGCAAAGGTTCAAGACAAAGAGAGAATCTTAAAAGCAACAAGAGGAAAGCAGTTAGTTACCTACAAGGGAGTTCCCATAAGACTGTCAGCTGATTTCTCAAAAGAAAGTTTGCAGGACAGAAAAGAGTGGCAAGAAATATTCAGAGTGATAAAAGGAAGAACCTATAATCAAGATTCTCTATCCTGCAAAGCTATCATTTGGAATCAATGGACATATCAAGAGTTTCCCAGACAGGAAAAAACTAAAGGATTTAATCACCACCAAACCAGTATTATATGAAATATTAAAGGGTCTTCTTGAAGAAAATAATATATATATATGAACAATAAAATGGCAATAAATACATATCTATCAACAATTGGATCTATAAACAAAATGAACAAGCAGAACAGAAACAGACTCATAGATACAGAGAACATTCTGTTGGTTTCCAGATGGGGGAATGGGTGAAGAAGGTGAAGGGATTAAGATGTACAGATTGGTTGTTAGACCTCAAAGGGAAGGGGGAGTTGGGGTGGGAAGAGATAAACCAAAGAAATTACATGTGTAACCAATGGACACTGACAATAGTGTGGGAAAAGGCAGGAGGGAGATGGGAGTGGGGAGGAGGGGGGTCTTTAGGGGAAAAAAAAGGGGCATCTAATACATTCAATAATAAAGATAAGTTTAAAAATGAATAATAATTAGGAACCAGTTTTAGACTGTACTAAGATAGTATTTTTTACTATCATAAAAAAAGCAGAATGTACAACAGAAAAATTATGTTAAGAAGAAGAAGAAAATTTCAAACATGTCTCTGGGAGCTTGAAGCATTAAAATAAAACATATCTTCAAAACAAGAACTCAAATATATATACTTGAGGATTTAATCTAAATATATATATAACAGTTCAAAAAGCAATAAGACAACAGTAGAACTTGAGAAGTTTTAGTGGTCTGGAAAAAAAAAACAAAAAAAATGAAATGATTATAGAAATAAAAGTCATGGCAGAGTAGAAAAAAGAATGGATGTTGAGAAAAATAAAGCAAAGTAAAATAGAAAAGAATACAGATCAGAATGTTTCAGAATAAATGATAACTATTAAAGACAAAAATGATCCATAATAAACATAATTAGTGCCCTGAAGATAATAGAACGAATGGAAGAAAAATATTAACAGAAATAGATGAAAAAATTCCTAAAATAAAAACCTACAACAACTCATTAACTAAAGCATCCACAACCCTTTACTGGAAAAAAAAAAGGCTCAGTCATTTAATCTAACTAAGCAAGAGATGAATCGAAGTAGAAAACCCAGAAATGAAGCTGCCTTGAGAGGAAAGAAACTACAGTTAGAAAACAGGGTGAATATATGAACCCTTTCAACGTAGAAATATGATATAATTGGAGTACGAAAGGAGAATGAGACTCAAAAACTATGTCTATTTCTTGAAAGGAAAATGAAGCTGTAGATTTTTAGGACAGTATTTAATGTTATTGTAAAGAGCCCAGCTAAGCCGGGAAAGTTGACTGAGCAGTCAGAGGTTTGAGGAGCTGATTAAAGCAACAAGGCACAATGAAAGAGGGAAGCCTTAATCACGTGCTGTGGTGATAAAAGCAAGTCTCTCACAAAGCAAAGAAAACTCAGGCACCTCCCTCCCCCGTTTTATTTCCCCATGTGACTGCACACTGGTGGAGACTTGGTGAATTAGCACAGATGTGGGGTCCGTTCACTGTTGAGGAAACCCTTGGTGTTGGGGGAGGGTTGTGGGGTGCTAAGATAGGTGTGGAAAGTGCTGTTAGTCCAAGTGGGGAGAAGTATCTTCAAGGTTCCTCCCTCCTCCTGTAAGGAGGCTTTGGCAGAAACAGATGGCTCCTGAAGAGGACTTCTGCCCAAGGCCTCAGATAGAGACCTAGGAATGCAAATATGTGAAGAGCGTGGCTGGCCTGGGGGCCAAAGACCTTGGCTGCAACTGGCCTCAGAGACTAAGATAGCTGGCCACCACCAGGCCTGGAGCGTGAGGGCAGCTTCCCCAGGGAAGCCTTTGCCCTGCCGCACAGCCTTTGGAATTGCCTGCAGTCAGGCCTGAAAAATCACATACGGGTTTTTAACCAGGAACAGGTCTCCTCAGTTATGAAGATAACTAGTAATAAAACTAAAAGCTGTTATTTATTTAGGTAGAAAAGGAGACATATACCAGTTACCACTATATAAACTTTCTGTGAGCAGCAACCTTGCTGTATGTTCATTTTTGTATTCCCAGACCTAGCCCAGCATATAGTAGATACTCAGAAACATTAATGAATTAATTGATGAACATTGTTTAATGAACAACATATTATACCTTAAAAATGGGCAAATACCAGGCCAATGGCAACAAAGGACAAACGGGTTTCATAATTAATATAAGATGGACTTAAAGGCAAAGAAGCATTTAAGAGTCATAGAAAGTTACTTTAGAATGATTATTAGTGCAATCCTTAACAAAGATTTAATTCTCATGACTGTTCATGTACAAAATAACATCAGAGTTCACAGGGCAGGAAATAGTAGGAAATACTCAGCAAGTTTTATTGAATACCTACTATATGTCACAAAATAGGCAAACCATTTGTCATGAATATAAACAGTAAGTCTTAGTAAAATATGACCACATATGTCAGAAGCACATTAAAAGAATAATATAGCCCTGGCCGGTTTGGCTCAGCGGTTAGAGCGTCGGCCTGCGGTCCTGAGAGACCCGGGTTCGGTTCCCGCTAAGGGCACGTACTTTGGTTGCAGTTTGTCCCCGACCCTGGTTGGTCGTGCGGGTGGCAGCCACTCGATGTGTCCCTTCACGTCGATGTTTCTATCTCTCTCTTCCTCTCTCTCCCTCCCGCTCTGTCTGAACAAAAAATGGAAAAATGTCCTCGGGTGAGGATTAAAAAAAAAAAAAAAGAATAATATAGCATCACCTAAATGGATTTTGTTTTGAGAATATAAAAGTAGTTTAGTATTTAGAAATTCTATTAATATTATTGAACAACTTAATAACCGGAAAGAGCAAAACTGTATGTTAGAAAACATTTGACAAAATACAGTTTCTTCTGGTTATTGTTAATCTTTCTTAGCAAAATTAGAACAAGTGAAGATTACCACAAGACATATATGACACTGGTTTTATTTGTGCACATGCACATGTGTTTATATTTGTGTTTAAACACATACACACACACATGTACATATCTCCAAATCCAGTGGCGTGTTAAATGATAAATCTTTAAAAGAGCATTCTCATTAAAATAATGAATAAGACAAGGATTTGCACTATTAATATTGTTGTGGATATTAGCTAGTGCACTTAGACAAGAGAAGTAGTATATAAATATTAAGGAGGATTCCAAAGAATAATTGGATCTGCTTGGAAAACTCAAAATGCATTGTGCTAAAAGTAGTACAAGGAACTATTAGTGTATTTAATAGTTAACTAAAAATAGTATGAGGAACAATTGGTGCATTAATAAGGAGGCTTAGTCAGAAAGGCAAGTACCATATGATTTCACTTATATGTGGAATCTAATGAAAAAATAAACTAAGAAACAGAGTGGAGATAGACTCATGGATACAGAGAACAGACTAACAGCAGTCAGAGCGGAGAGAGCATGAGGCTGGGTGAGAAGGGTGAATGGATTAAGCAAAGAAAAAAAAGAAAGACAGACTCATGGACACAGACAACAGTATGGTGACTGCTAGAGGGAAGGGGTCGGGGGAGTGGAAGAAGGCGAAGGGGGATACATGGTGATGGAAGGAGACTTTACTTGGGCTGATAAACACACAGTTGGTTGAAGCATCATCCCATATACCAAAGTGTTGTGAGTTTGTTTCCCAGTCAGGGACATACCTAGGTTGTGGATTCAATCCCTGGTCTGGATGCATATGGGAAGCAACTGATCAATATTTCTCACATCGATGTTTTTCACTCTCTCTCTCCCTTCCTCTCACTCTCTAAAATCAATTAAAATATCCTGGGGTGAGGATTAAAAAGAAAATGTCAAATTACAGTTGACCCTTGAACAGCATGGGAGTCAGGACCCCCATGCCTCAAAAATCCACATTTAGCTTTTTTCTCCCATAGTTCCCCATTCTGTTTTGGCTGCCACAATCAGACAGCACAATGACCCTTTTTTCTTACATCTGTACTAGAACCTCAGCAGGAGAGTAATTGCTCTAGGTCTGTCAAATACATGCATCACGTACAACTTTTAACTCTCAAAAAATTAATGTCTCTCAGTACCTGTGTGGGATTAGTTCCAGGACCCCACTGTGTATACCCAAATTCCTAGATGCTTAAATGCCCTATATAAAATGGCATAGATCAGCAATTTTCAACTGGTGTGCTGCATGCAGCACAGGGGGGTGCCACAAGAATTTTTAAATATGCAATACCTAACTGTTTAGTCAGGGGCACTGACCTCTTTTCCCTTAGATTGTCAAATTTAAAAAAATGACAACAGCCAACACAACAATAGCTATCTGATGTGAATGAATCAAAATTATTACTTTTTTTCTCAGATTAGCAAAAGTATATTTTTGGATGGGCTGCAGAATTTTAGTAATTAGTTTATGTGTGCCATGAGATGAAAAAGGTTGAAAATAGCTGGCATAGAATAATACTTATGGTCAGCCCTCCACATTTATTTTTAAAAATCCATGGATGAGTGGACCCATGCAGTTCATACCCACGTTATTCAAGGGTTAACTGTATTAAGATAATTTGTGCCCCTGGCTGGTGTGGCTCAGTGGTTGAGCATCAACCCATGCATGCACCAAGAGGTCGCCGGTTTGATTCCCGGCCAGGGCACATGCCCAGGTTGTGGGCCAAATCCCCAGTGGGGGGCAAGCAGGAGGTGGCTAATCAATGTTTCTCTCTCTCTCTCTCTCTCTCTCTCCCTCTCCCTTCCTCTCTGTCTGAAGTCAATAAAGAACAGAAAAGATAATTTGTGTATCTCTATAACTTGAATCCCAATGCATTTATTGACCTAGAATGCCAGGTTAAATAAAATTGTGAGTAGTGTGATTATTTTCTACATAACTGTTCTATCATTTGGATTGTACTATAAAAAATTCACTATGTGTTTTCAAGATTCCTTTAAAATTGTAATTTCTCATGTCTAGCCATATTGAAGGCATTAACAGTTTCCTTCCTTTAGATTCTAGACATAGGATGCTCCTGATGTAGAAGATTGTTGTTTTATTTTTACTTCAGTTTTAGGAATGTAGCTTTAATCAATCCACATTTCAGTTGTGAAATCAGTAAGGTGCGTTTCACATGGCCCTGTGCTAACAGGCCATTTAGCTTGAGTGTGATGTACTAATTGTGTTTTCTAAAAAATGATTCATTTGTGATTTTCAGATTGTTTATTTATTTAGAAATAAAGGGAACTGAACCCAGGACTCTCCGGTCCACAGACTGATGCTCCATCTGCTGAGCCAAACTGGCCAGGGCCAGATTGTTTTCTTTAGAACCCAGTGTTCCAGAGGTGCCCTAGGAACTTTTCAACATTTAATTCCAATTTCATTTTGCATAGATATCTTGAACCACTTAAAAGCCAGTGAGCTAAAAATGATAGACGTGTACATTTAAACTTTTATTTATTTATTTATTTTATTTTATTTTTTATGTCCTCACCCAAGGACATTTTTCCATTTTTTGTTCAGATAGAGTGGGAGGGAGAGAGAGGAAGGGGAGAGAGAGAAACATCTACATGAAAGGAACACATCAAGTGGTTGCCACCCACACGACCAACCAGGGCCGGGGACAAACTGCAACCAAGGTACACGCCCTTAGCAGGAACCGAACCTGGGTCTCTCTGGACCGCAGGCCCGACGCTCTAACCTCTGAGCCAAACTGGCCAGGGCTACATTTAAATTTTTAATACAATAGAGACAACTAATGTGTCCCCCAGGTTAATTCAGTCTTTACAGAACTCAGAAAAAAGCTTTTCCTACTTTATTAATGTACTTAAACTTCTTAGAAGTGTGTCATAGTTAGGAACATTGTGTCTGGGCTTGTTGCTTTAACTGTCTGGTGAAGACTGCACGCTGAGAGTGCTTCCTGAGAGTGGCAAGCCCGTGACTGTGTTCCTCTGTGTTTATCTTCTGATTTATGAAACAGGAGCAAAGTAGCACATTTTCCAACTACTTAGACCAGTAAGGATTTTTTTGATTAATCTTATCTACAATTCTTTGGAAGTTCTTTGACTACGCACAACTATGAAACAATATAATAATTGTGCATAACTGAAAAACAGAACCTTTTTCCATTTGGTGGTATATTAACATAGACATACATGAAAGGGATGGTGACTGGTCAGTACATCACATTTCCTAAATAAAAAAACATTGTTGCCTTGGCCGCTTTGGCTCAGCGGTTAGAGCGTCGGCCTGCGGTCCTGAGAGACCCAGGTTCGGTTCCCGCTAAGGGCACGTACCTCGGTTGCAGTTTGTCCCCGGCCCTGGTCGGTTGTGCGGGTGGCAGCCACTCGATGTGTCCCTTTCACATCGATGTTTCTCTCTCTCTCTCTCTCTCTCTCTCTGTTCCTCTCTCTCCCCCCCACTCTACCTGAAGAAAAAATGGAAAAATGTCCTCGGGTGAGGATAAAAAAACAACAACATTGTTAGGTGTCTAAAAATGTCTTAGACCCTAGGCTGAAAATCATTAGTTATATGTTCTCCATGTTTGTCCTGGAAAACAAAAGTGTTAGACTTGCGGTGTCATGAAGGGAAGACGTGCGCAGGGTCCAGGGAAGGAGTGTCCCAGCTCTGCTTTGCCGGCTCTGGGCCTGGGGGAGTCACTTCGTTTTCCACGGCTGTGGTTCCTTCACAAGATTGCTTTGGACAGTGACTTTAACTGAAGTTGATTTGAAAAGTTGTATTGTGTTATAAAAACTTTTAGATGTTGTAAATAAAACTATTAACTGGTATAATTTCTGATATATTTAGTTGTAATTAGCATTTTTACTCCTTTCCCATTCTATACATGTTTTTACATTTCCCCCCCAATTGTTCATTCCTTAGGGCATTACATTAGAAGAGTTTGACAGATTATCTTTTAATATGATTTTAATGAGCCCTCCCTGTCAGCCATTTACAAGGTATGTATCATAAATATTTCTCGGTTGCGAAAGAGTACTTTTGAAGAACTCATTAAATCAAATCATACCATGGTTTTGAGCATGGACACTTTGAAGCTCATTAG
This sequence comes from Molossus molossus, assembly GCF_014108415.1. NCBI lineage: Eukaryota > Metazoa > Chordata > Mammalia > Chiroptera > Molossidae > Molossus > Molossus molossus. The sequence goes on from NW_023425344.1 coordinate 111,210,302, forward strand.
CTGCATTTTCATATTTTTGAAATTTTTCATAAATAATTTCTTTTATCTACTCATATTTATAATCCAGTCTTAATTATAAAGGAAATAGCAATCACTGACACATGAGCAAAGTGATTTGGTCAGTAGTAGATATACAGTGACTAGACAGGACCTCTTTTACACCTAAGAAGATACAGTCATGGACCGTTTAACAATGGGGATATGTTTGGAGAAATGTGTGGCTAGACAATTTTATTATTGCACAAACATCACAGGGTGTACCTACACAAACGTAAATGGTACAGCCTGCTACACACCTAGGCTACATGATGTGGCCTATAGCTCCCAGGCTACAAACCTGTACAGCATGTTACTGCACTGAATACTGTAGAAAATTGTAACACAATGCTAAGTATTTATGTATCTAAACAGAGAAAATGTACAGTGAAAATATGGTATAAGAGATGAAAAATGGTTCAGCTGTATTGGGTATTTACCATGAATGGAACTTGCAGGACAGGAAGTTGCTCTGGATGACTCCTTTGAGTGAGTGCCGAGTGAAAGTGAAGGCCTGGGACATGACTGTACATACTGTAGGCTTTATACACACTGTCCACTAAGGCTGCACTAAATTTCTAAGACAACATGAGATTAAATCAAACAAGACAAAATGAGGCAATCAAGAGACATGGTGAAAATGATATATATGTCTGTTGCCAGTGTAACCTGGCACACTGTTTTACAGCAACTTATTTTAATCAATAGAAAGAGGACACTCTAAGATAATGATAAAAAGTATAGTATAGTAAATACATAAACCATTATTTAAGCAACATAGTTGATTATTAGATTATTATCATTATCAAGTACTATACATAATTATTTGTGCTGTGCTTTCATAGGACTGACAGCAGAGCAGGTTCATTTATGCCTGTATCACCACAGACACGTGAATAATGCATTGCACTACATGGCGTTATTGCACTACAGGCTACAATGTCCCTAGGCAATAGGAAGTTTTCAGCTCCATTATATAGTCTTACAATGATGGCAGCAGTAACTGGTTCTGTAGCACTGATATCATTTAGAATTGCTGAAAGGAAAGGGCCAGAATTGAGAAGAACCAGGATTTCTGAGGAATCTGGTCAAGTCTGCTCTAATCTCCCGTCTGACCTCGGGTCCTCTGATGGTTTTGGCCCTGCTGTCAGGTATGAATGAGGAAACTGATCCATGATATTAAGTTACTCATTTAAACCTATTAAGCTAGTAAGTTGCAAGGTCCTCTGTTTGCACACATGAGGCCCAATCCAAGTCTTCCTTTGTGCTTCATAATTTGAATCTCTATTTTTTTTTTTAATTTTTCAATTACAGTTGACATTCAGTATTATTTTACATTAGTTTCAGGTATACAGCATAGTGATCAGTTAATTATATTGACTTTTATTTGTAAAAAATAACTGCTAGTCCAGATACTGCCTATTTATGTGACCTGTTTTGACCTACTTAGTGTAACCAAGTTGCAATTCCTGCTTGTAGAATCAAGCCTTCAGCTTGTTTCTCTTTTTTACATTGGACAAGACTGTCTTAGTCTTACCTACTACTTGGATTGTTTAGGTGGTGATAAGTCATCAGTGCCATCAGCTCTACTTCACCACCCTATCCAACCAGCTCATTCATTGGAGCTTTTGTTGTGTCATCTAGGACAGAGCAAACAGTGAAATTGTGTGTGTGTGTGCGTGTGTGTGTGTATCTTTCCTAATCCAAGTTATTTTAAGAGGGTAGTTGATTTTATTCTTCGTTGACTTCATGTTGTTCTTTGCCTCATGTAAGTTATTTGGCATATTGTTTTGTAAAAGTAATTTTTAAGTGTGTTTATTTTTTAAGTGTGGCTTTTTAAAAAAATTAAATGAGTAAATGCATTTTGTTCTCTGTAACAACAAAGATGATCATATTTTCAGTGAAGACCAACTGGAAATTCATTTTTAAAAATTTTTTAAGTGATTTGATATTTTTACATAAGATTCTTAATAAACTTATTTGTGCTTTCTCAATCCCTTTAGAATTGGTGTACAAGGTGATGTGACTGATCCAAGGACAAATAGCTTCTTATATATTCTAGATATTCTCCCAAGGTAAAACCTTAGATTCCTGTAAAATCTTACCTTAAATGTAAAACTTTGGAACTGGAAGAATATGATGTTGGTTTTTTTATAGAGATTAGAAGTTTATACATGCTGCTTATAGATACTGTGCATGTCATTTATCTTCTTCTAGTATGACTAATAGAATAACTGCAAATGTTTGCTGATTCCATAGTTGCCACTACAGTGACTGATGGGGAATTACAGCCTAGTAGCTAAATTCTATTGCCTCTGCTCATAATACTAATGCAGATGAAGCTTATGTTAGTGAATGCTATTGCCCATGGCCTGGAAGCCTGTGCTAGCCCTGTGTACATGGCAGCCCTTTGAGCTGCAGTTCAGAGGCTCTGTGTGAACCCATGTTTTGAGATAAACTCAATGGGAATTAACATTTCAGATGTTAACTTTATCAGGTGTACCACGATTATGGGAGAAAATAAAATGAGTTGTCTTCATCCCTTATAAAATTCTTTTATAAAAAAAGAGAGTTCAGAAAATTACTTACCTTCTTTTTTCCACATGTAAGGGATGTCTTTATTTCTTTCTTCATAGCAGTGAGATTTTTTTGAATTCCATTTGTTTTGTTTTTGTATTTTTTTTTTTAGATTACAAAAATTACCGAAGTATATTATTCTAGAAAATGTTAAAGGTTTTGAAGTATCTTCTACAAGGTAAAACATGTATTGTCTTGTGTTCATCTTAGACATAGTATATTTTATAGTAGGAGCTATTGTGAAATAAAGATCTTAAAAATAAACACGTACATTCTGACATTTTATATATGTTATATATTTTATTCATTAATACTGATTTTGGCCAATTAATAATGTAAAGCCTCACAAGGTTAAGATAAACTGATTCTCTCTGTTCTGATGTTTGAATTTTTCCAGATTTAGCAATTTTGATGAGAAGGGTATTTCTCATTTTAGCTGCTTATATTGGTACCTATTTCTTTAGAAGTAGAAATGTTTTCAGTAAGAATTGTCCCTTAAGACCCATCCATGTTGTTGCAAATGACAGTATGTTATCTTTTCTTGTGACTGAGCAGTGTTCCATTTTATATATGTACCACATCTTCTTTATCCAATCATCTGTTGAAGAATCATGAGAATATCATGTTAAGCCAAATAAGTCAGACAGAAAAAGTTAAGAACCATATGATTTCACTCATATGTGGGATATAAAACTGAAAGCAACAAATGAACAGACAAGAAAAGCAAACAAATAAGAACTCATAGACACAGACAACAGTATGGTGGTTACCAGAAGGGGGTGTGGTAAAGGGCAAAGGGGGCCAAATATGTGGTGACAGAAGGAGGCTTGACTGTGGGTGGTGGGCACACAATGCAATCGTATGGTATAGAATTGTACACTTGAAACCTATATAATTTTATTAACAAATGTCACCGCAATAAATTTAATTAAGAAAGAAAAAAAAAAAAGAATTGGTCCTGTGAACAGGCTTTTTCTGTCATTCAGTTAGAAGAAGCAAGCCCAGTAAGGGGCCCTTTCAGATGGTAGCCCAGCTGGAGAGAAAGCATGCACATTTTTTATTTTGCTGCTGTCTTTAACAGTGTTTCCTCATCTGATTTACTACAGATAATTCCAGTTCCCATAGCAAATTTATCATCAGTAGATTAGCAATTCTGTCTCTCACATGTTTGTGTAAATTATCTGATAGCTTTATAATAAAAATTATCTTTTTTTTTTTTTTTGAGAAATATAATTTCTCAAGTACTGTACTTAATAAAGACCTAAGATTATTCTCCTTCTAAACAACTTGATGGAGTTACAGTTTTCACTTAAAATGAAGTTTTATGTATAATATTTTATATAAGAACCTCATTTCCAATTTTAAGTTGAAAGCTTTTCTTTTTTCTTTTACTTTTGTCTTTTCAGAGACCTGTTAATAAAAACAATAGAAAACTGTGGCTTTCAGTACCAAGAATTCCTATTATCACCAACCTCTGTAGGTACCGCAATTATAAACTCTTATATAAATTTTCTCAAAGGGAATTTGAATCAGTAAGAAGAATGGACCTATTTCGATAATATTATAGGTAAATCTTAAAATTGCTTCAGACATGGGTTTTACATTCATTTATACATATTTTATGAAAAATACATACCTTGAAGCTCAGAGAGAATATATTTTTCTTTCTACACAGAAAAAAAATGATAGTATGTTTTGAAAATATGTGACATATGGTATTTCCAACCTATGTATGCTGTATTGTAGTAATGCTTCAAAATAATCCAAAATTAAAGGAACATATGATAATTTTTTAATTCCTTTTTTGGGGGGCATACCATTAAAATGCAAACATTGCTTCTATTTCATGGGTAAGAAATTGATTATAAAAATTTGGCAGATCTTTGCTATTACAAGTGTCACTATTTTCCTTTTGTCTTTCTGTTTGTTAGCCTATTGCTATCTTTTTCTATTTTATAGTTCTTTGCCCTAAAATCAAAAGAAAACGCATTTCAAAAATTAGATGTCCATGTTTTTGTCTTCATTTTTGTTGTTATTGAACTTAAGTATATCCTAAGACTGCAAAGCAAGTACATTAAAAAAAACAACAGAAAAAAACAACTTATCATTCACAGTGACTGCTTTATAGGATCAGAGTTTATGGTCAAGTATATATTCAATTCATATTGCAAGGGGGAAAAATAGATGCTATAGATAATAAGGGGATTGTAACCTCTATGCATCTTACTCATTTCAGTTGTTCATTTATTCAACAAATCTTTATTGTGTGAACACTTACTTTGCACATGGAACCGTCTTTCATGGAGTGTATAATCTAATGTTATACTTTAACACCGATAAAAAAAATTTGATGTCCAACTGTGGAAATTGGCAATGCATCTGATTTCTAATTTTATTTAATATGTAGTGCCTTTTAACTTTAAAATTCAATGAATCCTGTTTTTTTAATAAAATGAGGTAATAAATAGCCAAGAATAGCTATATTTTATTTATTTTATAGTTACTGTATTATCAATAATGAATATATAAATGTCAGTATAACTTCTTACCTGAGAAATATAAAATGAAAGTGACTCATAGACATATGCTTTATCAGGTTCAATCTTTACTTCATTCAGAATAAAAGTACAAAGCAGCAAGTTAAAGGGTTTAAGAATTTGCTCAAAGTAGTCTTCTGCAACTCAGTAATTTTTTATGGCAGAGGCTAAATGTATACCTTTATGAGTTCCCTTACTAGGTGCTAACAATTGATACAGATCTCTCTAATTTTCAGCTTGGCATTCCAAATTCAAGGCTACGGTATTTCCTTACTGCAAAGCTTCAGTCAGAACCATTGCCTTTTCAAGCCCCTGGTCAGGTATTATTGTTGTTGTTATCATCATCATGATTAGTTATGCAATGTAAATGTATCTCAGTCTGCTCATTTATTTCAAGAATCACTTTGTGGAGGTTTATATGTCTCTTATTGAGCCTATACTACAGACCATGCCCCAGGTCTATCCCTTAGGCCTTTTCTTCTCCTGGTGCTACTTTTATTGCTTTAATCAAAACAAAAATTTTTCTTTTACCATTAGAAAAAAAATGAGTTATGCCCTGGCCAGTTTGGCTCGGCGGTTAGAGCATCGGCCTGCGGTCCAGAGAGACCTGGGTTCGGTTCCCGCTAAGGGCACGTACCTCAGTTGCAGTTTGTCCCCGGCCCTGGTTGGTCGTGCGGGTGGCAGCCACTCGATGTGTCCCTTTCACATAGATGTTTCTCTCTCTCTCTCTCCCTCCCGCTATATCTGAACAAAAAAAATGGAAAAAGATGCCCCCTCGTGTGAGGATAAAAAATAAATAAATATTTTTAAAAAGTTAAAAGAAATTACAATTATTACTGTTACCTTCCTTTTCCCTCTGTAATTTACCTTCTGACCACTGAGTAGTTTGCATTAATCATATTTTCCCCAACAAAATCTATTGGTTACATTTTCAATGAAGTCAATGCTATTTAGCCTTAATTGATTAAAATGTAGTAATGAATAGTACCTATTAAAATAAAATGCTCAGTTGCTATAGATAGAATACCTAATTTTGCAAGTAGTTGTACATGCTTCTGTCAGCAGTTGGCCTGAATAATAGTTTCAGTGGTTCAGTGAAGCCGTCCACAATCATCACAGGTAAGAAGAACTCAAAAGTCATGTTCTACTAACAGGGGGTCACTAGTGTTATTTTAATCGCCTATACTACAATACCAATACATCTCCTGTCCCATGGTGGCAATTCCCAAAAGAATGTATAAAGTATATTAACAAAAACTTCATCATTAAAAATCCTTGGAACCTTTTTTTTTTTTTTTTTTTTAACAGAACAGGACTTTATACATAGTTACAAGTTTTTCCTATGGGACTCGGGAGTAGAAATAACCTTTCAGGGTGAAAATTGCTTTTCTTTTTTCAGTTACTACTTTTCCTTTAGATCATAGGTATATTGCAGTTTTTCTTCTTTGATGAAAGGGATGACAAACTTTGATTTAAAGCATATTTTCTAGAAATATTAATGTTGCTTTTTAAACTTTTTTCAGATATCATACTCTATGTTTATTCAACATACTTCCCGTTACTTTGTTGAATGTTTTTATTAATAAGCACAGAAAGCAGTAACTCCATAAAATAAATAATCTGCAGCCAGATGACACTATAGCTGTATGAAGAATAACTTGTAATAACTTATGTAAATACAAATAAATCACAGTTTTTATCCTTTTAATGACAACTTTATAAACGCTAAAAGAGTTTTTGCATAATGTTGACTGGACATTATTGATTTCTTTTAGTTTTAATAAAGCTTTGGACAATTTGTATATTTTTGCTTAATGCCAGGTATTGATGGAGTTTCCCCAGATTGAATCTGAACATCCTCAAAAATATGCAGTAGATGCAGAAAATAAAATTGAAGGAAAGAAAATTGAACCAAATGTTTGCTTTGATAGCAGCAGACAGTGTTCTGGAAAAGAAGCCATTCTTTTTAAGCTTGAAACTGCAGAAGAAATTGACCGGAAACATCAACAGGACAGTGATCTCTCTGTGCAAATGCTGAAAGATTTTCTTGAAGATGACGCTGACATGAATCAGTACTTTCTACCACCAAAGCCATTGCTGCGATACGCTCTTTTGTTAGACATTGTTAAGCCCACTTGCAGAAGGTCCATGTGCTTTACAAAAGGGTAGGTGTTAAAGAGACAATTCATGGTATATCCAAAATAACCAGGTTGTTATACCTATTGCTTCTTTTAGTTCTTCTTAAAACGAGGAGCATTTTATAAAATGTTTCTGTGGGAATGATTTTTTTTTTTTTTGCCCTTAATTGGCTGCTTTCATGAGTGAAAATTCCTTCTGGCAGAACTATGTGCACAGTCCACAAAAGTGCTCATAAAGGATGACGCCATTTGTTTAGTGACTAATTACCCATGGTGGACACACGGTTTCTGTAGATGGTGAATTGCTCTTTTTTCAGCACTTTTCTTTTCATGGTACATCAGACCTCAGAAAATTTTGTCTACTCTCATGATCAATATATAAGAAGAAATTAAGTCTTAGGATCAAAATGTAAAATGGAATCATCTGGCTCATGTTAGAATACATTTTAAATTTTATTCAGTTTTTTAAATAAGCAATATGTTTTCATGGTTCAAAATGCAAAACGTACTAACATTTGAAGACTCCCTTCCACGCTGTCTCTTGGCCATTCAGTTTCCCTCTCCACATGCAACCAGTGGTTTCAGCTTACGGTCTAATCTTCCAGAGGTATTATGTGGGAGGGTGTATTTAAACATACATCTAGATTTTTGACCCTACTTTAAGTGTCAACATATTATATCTATTATGTGCCTTTTTTATTGCATAACATAAATTGGATATTATTGCATATGAGTACATAAAGAACTTTTTGTTCTCATGGTATCGATATATCATAATTTCTGTGGGTTATTTCTTGAATATTAATATATTTTTTATCAATTTTTAAAACCTAGGAAGAATGTAAAAATTAGGTCTTTTCAGAAAATGTAAAAAGACCCCTGACTCGGCTTTGTTAATGCCATTTAACTTCATTTGATAAGTAGTTGTGTGATTTGCCACATCAAGCCTTCTCTTTTTACCTACTAACTAGCTGTCTTGCGCAAGACACTATGTTCCTGATATAATCATACCAGACTCATTCTGATTTTATTGTATTTTGCTCCTGTACTTCCAAGGGAATGGATTTATTGCCTTTCGTTACCTTAAAAGACTCCACTCAGTTCTTTTCTATTTCCTAGTTCAATAGGTTCTTTTTAGGATTCTAATAAGACAAGACTTACCAATTTTATAATAAAAAACAACCTTGATTTTTTTTTTTGGTAATTATAAAGATGATATAAAAGAAGCCTACTATAAACGTGTCTTTTAGTGTAGATAATATAAACATACATATATAATGATATATGAGAAAACAATTTGAAAACAGTTTTTTCCTGGTGTGACTTTACTTATTTAACTTATATTTTATATAGATCTATTATGAAAAATAATAATGATAATATATTGAACACCAGCTTGGCAATGATCTTAGGGGCAGAAGCATTGCTAATACTTTGCAGTGGTCTCACCGTTGCATGAAAAGAGTAAAATCGTACTGTCACAGGAAGAGGCAGACGCACCTTCAGTGCCCGTTCGCCACGGTGTGGGAGAGGAGGGCCTTGCGTTCATGAGAAGAAATGTGGGTCTGGCATTATGAAAAAGAGCAGCAATTTATTTTCACCTACGTAACATTTGGTTTAAAGTGGAAAGGATGCAAATACTGAATGGTATTTGTATACAAAGTTGTAACAAGTTCATACTAGTGATGAACATTTTAAAATGACAATACAAAGAAATGACAATTGGTATTACATAATTCAAAATAGTATTTACATAACTCAAAAAATATGACAAATTTAGTGTCTGAGAATTTTAAATAAAATGATCTATATCCCATGCCCAGTAATTTTTAAATTATTAAGCATATTTATGTGATGATACTCAGAAAATTTCAGAAGGATATAACTTTAAGAAATTTTGCATTAACAAATTCCTTAGATGCTGTATAATATTTGTGTTAACTTTTCAGTTATGGAAGGTACATAGAAGGGACAGGATCCGTGCTACAGACCACAGAGGATGTGCAGGTACGATGCATCTTTAGAACTAAAATATTTGAAAATTATTTAAAATGTATGTTTAATACTTAAAATTTAAGAATGTCAAACTAATTTTACTTGTTCTATTGGGAATGAATACACACACACACATATATATATATAATCCATTCATATTTATATTCAGATGTAGTAATTCTTTACTATAGAAAATTTTCTGTTGAATAAGTGTATGTACAAAGAATATTTATGCTTCTATTTTCTTTTTATTCTTCTGTATTTTCCCCCCTTTATTGATTTTGGAGAGAGAGGAAGTGAGAGGGAGAGAGAGATAGAAGCATTGATGTGAGAGAACATTGACTAGCCGCCTCCTGCATGCCCCCCACTGGGGATCGGGCCCACAACCTGGTGATGTGCCCTGACCAGCAATCGAACCGGCGACCTCTTGGTGCAGGGTCAACACTCAACCACTGAGCCACACAGGCCAGACCCATCTGTATTTTTAATTCCATAAAAAGTAATTGACATGCAGTGAAGAGTAGTTAATTTCTCTAAAATTATGCACAAATATCTTAATATTAGAGACTTCCTTTGGAGCACATACTCTAAAACTGACTTTTAGGGAAATAAATCTATGTTTTTAGCAAAGCATTTTATTAATAGTTCAGTTATAAACTCTCTGGTATCATGATTGCATATACGCTTGATATATTGCAAGGTTTATACTTTTAAATAAGTTTGAAATGAAATTACATTATCTTCTTTTATACTGATTTAAACTCTTACTATTAATAAAATGTACTCATGGTAAAAATCCTATCAGAAGCAAATGAATGTCTGTATTTGAGAAATCATATTTACTAAATATATTTTATTTTAAGAAAATGATCTGATGAAATTGATCATAAATAGTAAATATTTTAATGATATACCTGTTAAGCATTGTAAAATTGACTTCATTTTTTGATCAAGTTTTTTTTTTTTTGTATCTTTCCCTATACTTCTTTTATGTTTTATTGTCATTTATTGTTTGTATTCTTATGATTTAATTTTTGAGGGATCAGATATGCCATTACAAGTATCCTGATCTGTTGAACATTAAGCTTTTGTTCATTTTCAGGGTTTATATCACCATTGATGAGCCCATTATATAGTTTATTGAAGAGGCTTTTTGCTCTGTGCTGTCATGTGTTACAGCAGACTATATTCTCATTGTTTTCTATTTTATTTTAATAAGGAACCAGATTTTAATATGATTTAATCTAATGTGATTGAAACATTCACTAGTCTTTCACAGGATTTTTGTAGAATTCAAAATTGGAAAAGGTATCGAGATGAGCCTTAACAATTTACTTTCATTTTCCTGAGGGTTTTCCTTCCTCATTACCTCTTTAGAAAGGATAAGCTCAAGGACAGTACTGACTCTCTTTTATTTATGTATGTATGTATTTATTTATTTATTTATTTTTGTTACAGATGTTTCTCTTTTTTCTCCTATTGACACCCTCCTCCCCCTCCCTCCCCGCCCTGTGCCCAGCTTTGTTGTCCATGTCCATTGGTCATGCATACATGCATATCAGTTCTGTGGTTTATTTCCCCCCCACACACACTCTTTTCTGGGGATTGTCAGTCTGTACCCTACTTCCACGTCTCTGGGACTACCCTGTTCTTCAGACTGTTATGTTCATTTTTAAATGTAACTTTGTCAACAAAACTTAAGAGTGCTTAACAGGAACGCAAGTGAGTTGGGAATTCAGGAGTTTAAAGATTAAATGAAGGGTTTGAACACAGTGCTTACCTGTATCCCATTAGGATTGGGGGCTAATTATGTTATTAAAAACAAAATGCACAGTATAAATTTCCTAAGACAGGTGACTACTTAGCTACCTTCTACATTTTATGAACTGGTTGTCAACAAAGCACCTCAGTTAACGAGCCTTCTGATAATAAACACATATTCTCATGCCTCCTATAAGTGGAAAAGTCTCCCATGTTGCGTATATAGGAGACTATATACTGATTGAAGCTAACTGATTGAAAACTATTTAAAGGACACTTGTTTAGTATCAAAATAAATGATCAGGAAAAACTCTTCCATATTCTTTAGGGATATTAGGATCTGAAAATAAAACTGCCCTAACCAAGATAATCCATGACATTCTACCTTAAAGCTTTGAAACAGAAGTCTCATTATCCATGTGAGATGACTGATAATTGTGCATTTACAGAAGTTCTTTATGTATGTGGTCTTGCTATACCAAGAAGCTACACTGACACGTGTGCCAATCATTTCCTTGCAATATATACCTGTTGTTTTTAAACTGTCTCAAAGTAGCTGATCTGATCCTAGCAACCTGGTTCCATTCTACTTTATCAGTTATCTTGTTTGTTTGTTTTTCTCACAGGTTGAGGATATCTACAAATCTCTTACCAGTTTGTCACAAGAAGAAAAGATAACCAAATTGTTAATGCTTAAACTTCGATATTTCACTCCTAAAGAAATAGCAAATCTCCTTGGATTTCCTCCAGAGTTTGGTATGTGGGGTACACACAGACCTCATCTTTCATTTATTAAAGATTCCAAAATTCATTAGGGACTCATATTTGTATTTTATGAAGCAATTCTTGCTCAGACAGATGGATGTGTTAAACCTTTTTTCTTTTCTGATTGTGCAATTATTGAAATTTTTCTTTCCTTGTCTTTCCATGTTCATTTATAACCTGCTTCAGACCATTCCCTTCAGACTTCATTCTCCCTCTCCTTTGACTACAGTAATGGTCCTGAGCGATTTTTAGGGACAGAGAGCCAGATCAGCAATTCATCCCCTCTCCCTGTGGATGGGTGTTAACAATGCCTCTTTCTTCAGCTTATGTTCTTGCTTTCAGAGGTCCTATTCCAATAACCCCACACTAGATTGTTTGAATGAATGCTTGGAATTGTCTTTTTTATGAAGAAATTAAAAGAACGTTGAGGAATTTTATTATATTTGTGTGAGGGGGTTATTCTCCTTGAAGATACCTTCTTATTAATTATGCACCTTTGTCCTTCCCCACAGAGTTTTCGTAGGGAAAAGAGAAGGTGGAGAAGTGGTCTAGGAAGGAGCGGCCCTAATGGAAAGAAAGGGTGACTCAGGAGCACAGAGGCCAGAACTGATGAGATTTAGGGGATCTGAAGCAGGGCATCTCAAGAACAGCACAACATAGATACAGCTGTAGAGTGAGCCAAAGTCCTCGCTTTCTGCAGCCCAAGAGTTCCAGGGGGAGTTGCCATTACGAGATGAGACACATTGCCTTTGCTTCTTAGAACAGCCCGCCCTCTCCCCGAGCCCACTTCCTTGGCGCCCGTGCTCTTGCCTGGGAGGTGCCTTGTCCTAGGCTGGGTGGGTGTGTTCCCAGCCCCTGGCTCAGAGAAGGGGAAGGACAGACCTCCTTATCATGCTCCGGGGGCTACACAAGACAGGAATGTGTTTTCTATAACTCTGGAGTTTGAATTCAGAAAAGCCAAACTGCTAAATCCAGTAGTGTTGTGATAGTAATACAGTACTATTTTTGAAGCAACATAATGGGCTAAATGGATCATGTTTTAAATTGTAAATAATAGATTTACAGATGACGTTTTAGAACACATCCTTTGTACAGTGGGAACAAACCGCTAATATGACTTGACTACCCTCTTGGTAATTGATTCTCTGAGTGTGGTCACAGCAACCAGCTTTATTTTGTGCTCTGCCTTTTTCTCGGTGATTTCATTCAGTCACAGATATCCTGGGAAGTTTTATTTAAGAAAAACACAGACTTTGCTTATCTTAGTTTACATCACAAGATGAGAACATCATAAAACAAACAAAGAGCTGAGAATTAAACTCAAAAATTTAATTCCCAGTCTTCTTTCCTTGTTATTTTTTTTCCTTTTTTAGAATGAGCAATCAAAGGTACTTCAATAGTACTTTCAAATTGTACTTTGAAGAGAGAAAAGTGATTTACTGTCTAACAACAACTAATTTATAAGTTTTATTTGAGTGCTTTTTCAAGTATTAGTCATCACTTTCATTATATTGAAACTAAGCGTGGACCCCAGAGTCAGACTGAGTGAGTTTGAATCCTAGCTCTACCTTAACCACACTCTGCCTTAGTGTATGCCTCTATAAAATGGAGATAGTGCAGCACCAAATTCATAAGGTTGACTTGAGACAAGTTAGTATACGTAAAATATTCACACACTGACACACAATTCAAAATTTAAGTGTCAGCTTTTATCTTGTAAATCATGAACAGTTATTCATTTTTATAGCCTTTACTTTATAAATATTTTCCTCATTATTTAAAAATTTTAGATAGATGAAATAGGATTTTTCATAGCTCTCTGAAAATATGTATAAGAAAACCTTTTCATTGGTTAACCCTCTTTTAAAATATGTAATCTGTATAGTCAAACTTGCCCTGATATCACCACAGAGCAGCCTCCGACGGACTGTCCTTCACGTGTACTTTTGACATTATTGACTCTAGGTCCAAAATAGGCATTGTTTGAGCTGCCTGTCCACTGACAATGATGGATTTGCATTGATTTTTCCGTTCATTTTTCCTGGTTCCCCTTGTGGCTAGTGGCATGCCTTTGTGAGACAGCAGGCTTTGGAAGAGAGAAACACTCACCACCTACTGAATGAAAGCTGCTATCTTGACCTCATTGATTCTGTTTTTTTGTTTGTTTGTTTATGAGGATTATTATTGTTTTGTATGTTATGTACTTTTTTTAATCTTTATTGCTGAAAGTATTATAAATATCCCCCCGTCCCCCCTTTTCCTCCCATAGATCTCTTCCCCTCTGCTCCCCCCATCCCCACCTTCATCACACAATTGTCTGTGTCCATTGGTTATGTATATATGCATCTAAATTCTTTGGTTTATCTCTTCCCACCCCACCTCCCCAACTTCCCTCTGAGGTTCCTAAGTTTTTAAAAAGCCACCTTTTTAAAAATTATGTAATTTTTTCATAAGCTAGTTTAGATTTTAGTATCTATATTTATATATAAAATACACGTATATAATTTTTACAAATCTGACTTGTTTTTACATTTTTCCTTTTCTCTGATTTAATCTTAATATTGCAAAAGATTATCCTTATGATATTTTAAAAGTCTGTTTGTAGATATAATTGTACCTCTGGCTACTTTGAATTTACTAATTTTCGAGATGACTAATACACTTGCATAAGACATGTTATCTTTATAATAGCAATTTTATGATCATGCTCAATTGCAAATATAGTTTTATTATGGCAATCATGTTATTTTATTGTAGTAAGTATAATGCCAAGTGTTGATGAAGACACTTTATCCTAATCAACTCTACCTTTTGGTCCTCACAAGTATATGAAATTTTGCTATTCTTAATGCTCTTCCATTCCTTCATTTTATTATCTAACTTGCTTTTACATATATATATAATTGCTATGCTAAAGTATACTGAATGTGAATTTCTAACATTGTAACTAACATTATGTTCTGCACTCTGAGCACAGGCATCTTTTATGTTGAAACTCACACGGCTTTGTTCCTGCAAATGCAGTATCTGTGGCCCATTTTGTTTTGAAAAAGAATGTAGCAAATTAGAAATTCAGCATGAGAAAGTCAATTTGTAGAAGCAGAATATAAAAACAACAGTGAGGAACTCATATCCAGAATAACTAAAGAACTCTTACAATTCAACAATAAAAAGAAAAATAATCAGAGTTAAAAATGGGAAAAGGATTTGATTAGACATTTCTCTGAAGAAAATAGACAAATGGCCAATAAGCACATGAAAAGATGTTCAACAGCATTAGTTATGAGGGAAATGTAAGTCCAAACCACAAAACGTCAAATGATACCAATGTTTAAAAAAAAGGTGAAGAAATCAGATCCTTTGTATAGTGCTGATGAAAATATCAAATGGTACAGCCGCTTTGGAAAAACAGCCTGGCAGTTCCCCAGATGTTAAGCATGGAGTTTTTGTTTGACCCAGCAATTTCACCCCTAGGTATACATCCAAGAGAATGAAAAATGAACGTCCATGCAAAAACTTATACTTAATGTTAATAATAGCATTATTCATAATAATCAAAAAGTAGAAACAACCCAGACTTCTATCAATGGATGAATGGATAAATAAAATGCAGTATATCCATACAATAGAATATTATTTGGCCATACAGAGGAATGAAGTATTAGTACATTCTGTGACATAAATGAACCTTGAAAACATTATGCTGAGTGAAAGAAGCGAGAAACGAAAGCGGCATGTTGTATGGTTCCAATTATATGAAATGTTCAGAATGTCCATAGAGACAGAAAGTAGATTACTGGCTAAAGGGCAGGGAGGGGAAATGGTGAGTGACAGCTAGTGGGTATGGGCTTTTAAAAAAAATTGAGGTGTAATTGATATATAATAGTGTGTCAGTTTCAGGTGTACAATAGTGATTGGTTATTTGTATACACTGTGAATTGGTCACCACAATAAGGCTAGTTAACATTTGCCACCATAGTTACAATTTTGTGTGTGTGTGTGTGTGTGTTTGTGTGTGATGAGGACTTAAGGTGTGCCCTCTTAGCTTTCAAATATGGAATACAGTATTACTGTTTTTTAAAATTTATCATTATTGTTGAAAGTATTACAGATGTCCCTCCTTTTTTCCCCCATTGACCCTCCTTCCTCCTTGTTCTGCCCCCACTTCAAACAAGATTGAACTAGGGTTGCTCTGCTTTTCTAAAAAAATATGTTTTTATTGATTTTTTTAGAGAGAGAGATAGAAACATTGATGTGAGAGAAACACATCATTTGGCTGCCTCCTGCACCCCTCCCCCACACTGGGGATCGAGCCTGCAACCCAGGTATGTGCTCTGACCGGGAATCGAACCAAGACTTTCAGTCCATGGACACCCTCAGTCCACAGCCACATAAGCAGTCATGCTTCTTAAACACACATATGAGGTAGATACTATCTCTTTTTTCAGATAAGAAAATACTGGGTTTGAAAAGTTAAGTGCCCTACCTAGCAGAGCTGAGATTCAACTGTAATCCTTCATTTTTATTTCATTTATTTTTAATTAAATTTATTGGGGTCTGATCATGAACAAAATAAACTGATGACCAAAGTAGATCCAGAGACACTGAAGCAGTGAACAGACTGATGAACCTCAGAGGGAAGCGGGAGGGGGCTCAGGAAGAGATATACCAAAGAACTTACATGCATAAGCCAAAGACACAAACAATAGTGTGATGGAATACAGTATTATTAACTGTAGTCACCATACTGTACATTACATCTTCATAACTTATTTTATAGCTGGAATTTTGTACTCTTTTATTCTCACCCGAGGACATTTTTCCATTTTTGTTCAGATAGAGTGGGAGGGAGAGAGAGAGAGAAACATCAACGTGAAAGGGACACATCCAGTGGCTGCCACCCGCACGACCCAACCAGGGCTGGGGACAAACTGTAACCGAGGTACGTGCCCCCAGCGGGAACCGAACCCGGGTCTCTCTGGACCGCAAGCCAATGGACACTCTAACTGCTGAGCCAAGGCTGGAATTTTGTACCTTTTCATCCCCTTCACCCATTTTGCACCCCAACCCCTATCAATCAATCTGTTCTCTGTATCTATGAGCTTTTTTTGTCTTATTTGGTTTGGGTTTTACATTCCACATGAGTAAGATCATATAGTATTTGTCTTTCCCTGACTTACTTCAGTTAGCATAATGCTCTCACATTCCATCCCTTGTCAAAAATGCAAGTGTTCATTCTTTTTTTTTTATCACTCAATAGTATTCTGTTGTATATATCGTATATAGGACATTTTCTTTTCTATTCATTTATATATGGACACTTAGGTTATTTCCATGTCTTTGTTACCATAAATAATGCTGCAGTGAACATGGAAGTGCATCTGTCTTTTCTAATTAGTGTTTTTGTTTATATTGGATAAATATACAGAAGTGAAATATACAGGAGTGAAATTACTGAATCATATGGTAGTTCTATTTTTTAATTTTTTGAGGAGGCAACATACGTTTTCCACAGTGACTTAGCCAATTTGCATTCCCATCAACCGTGTACAAGAGTTCCCTTTTGCCACAGCCTCACCAACTTGTTAGGACTTCTCTTTTTGATTACAGCCATTCTAACAGGTGTGAAGTAATATTTCATTTTAGTGTTGACTTGCATTTCCTGATGTTGGACTTTTTTCATGAGCCTGTTGGCCATCTGTATGTCTTCTTTGGAAAAATGTCTATTCAGATCTTCTGCTGGTTTTTTAATTGAATTGTTTGGTTTTTTGTTTTTGTTTTTTGCTATTGAGTTATATGAGTTCTTTATATATTTTGGGTATTAACCCATTATCAGATACCTGATTTACAAATGTTTTTTCCCATTCAGTAAGTTGCCTTTTTGTTTTGTTGATGATTTTCTTTGCTCTGCATAAGCTATTAAGTTATTGCTTTGTCTATTTTTGCCTTTGCTCTTGGAGTCATATATAAAAAAAATCATCCACAAGACCTATGTCAGGGAGCTTACACTTATGTTTTCTTCTAGGAGTTTTATGGTTTCAGGTTTTATGTTCAAGTCTTTAATCCATTTTGAGATAATTTTTGTGTGCAATGTAAGATATTCTAGTTTCATTCTTTTGCATGGGACTGTCCAATTTGTTCAGCACCAGTGATTGTAAAAACTGTCTTTTCCCCATTTTATATTCTTGCCTTCTTTGTCGTAAAGTAATTGACCACATATATATGCATGGGTTTATTTCTGCGTGCTCTATTCTGTTCCTTTGGAGTCTGTTTTTATACTAGTCCCATTCTGTTTTGATTTCTTTAGATTCCAAATGTAGTTTGAAATAAGGCAGCATGATGCTTCCAGCTTTGTTCTTTCTCAAAATTGTTTTTGCTATTTGGGTCTTTTGTGGTTCCAAATGAATTTTAGGATGTATATTCTATTTCTGTGAAAATAGCCATGGGAATTTCATTAGGTATTATGTTGAATCTGTAGATTACTTTAAGTAATATGAACATTTTAATAATATTAGTTTTTCTAATCCATGAGCATGGAATATCTTCACATTTATCTCTGTCTTCTTCAGTTTCTTTCATGAATGTGCCATAGTTTTTAGTGTACAGGTCTTTTGCCTCCTGATTGAATTTCTTCCTAAGTATTTAATTCATTTTTATGCAGTTGTAAATTGCATTGTTTTCTTTCTTTCTTTTTTTTTTTTATCCTCACCCGAGGACATTTTTTGATATTTTGTTCAGATAGAGTGGGAGGGAGAGAGAGAGAGAGAGAGAAACATTGACGTGAAAGGGACACATCGAGTGGCCGCCACCCACACGACCCAACCAGGGCCGGGGACAAACTGCAGCCAAGGTACATGCCCTTAGTGGGAACTGAACCCGGGTCTCTCTGGACTGCAGGCTGATGCTCTAACCACTGAGCGAAACCGGCCAGGGCTTGCATTGTTTTCTTAATTTCTCCTTCTGATAGTTCATTATTAGTGTATAGAAATACAGCAGGTTTTCGTATGTTGATTTTTTTTATCTGCAATTTTACTCAATTTGTTTATTCTAACCAGTTTTTGGTTGAGTTTTTGTATACAATATCATGTCATCTGCAAATAGTGATAATGTTACTTCTTCCTTTCCAAATTGGATGCCTTTATTTCTTTTTCTTGACTAATTATTCTAACAAGGAATTCCAATACTTTTGCTGAATAAAAATGGTGAGAATTACCCAGCCAGTGTGGCTCAGTGGATTGAGCTTTGACCCTTGGACTGAGAGGTCAGGGCACATGTCCAGGTTTCAGGCTCGATCACTAGTAGGCGGTGTGCAGGAGGCAGCCGATTGATGTTTCTATCTCACATCAGTGTTTCTATCTCTCCCTTCCTCTCTCTCTGAAAAATCAATAAAACCATATTAAAAATGTAACTTCCTTTAAAAAATAAAAAATGGTGGGAATGGACACCCTTGTCTTGTTCCTGATCTTAGAGGAAGATTTTCAGCATTTCACCATTGAGTATGATGTTAGCTGTGGGCTGGCTTTCTTTTTCAGAAAAGGTGATTAAAATGTTCTGGAATTAGCCCTGGCCGGTTTGGCTCAGCGGTTAGAGCGTCCACCTGCGGTCCGGAGAGACCCAGGTTCGGTTCCCGCTGAGGGCATGTACCTCGGTTGCAGTTTGTCCCCAGCCCTGGTTGGTCGTCCGGGTGGCAGCCACTCGATGTGTCCCTTTCACGTCGATGTTTCCCTCTCTCTCTTTCTTCTGTTCTCTCCCTCCCACTCTATCTGTGCAAAAAATGGAAAAATGTCCTCGGGTGAGGATTAAAAACATAAATAAAATGTTCTGGAATTAAATAATGGAGATGTAGTCAAAATTTGTGACTATACT
This sequence comes from Molossus molossus, assembly GCF_014108415.1. Taxonomy (NCBI): domain Eukaryota; kingdom Metazoa; phylum Chordata; class Mammalia; order Chiroptera; family Molossidae; genus Molossus; species Molossus molossus. Next base: position 111,229,977 of record NW_023425344.1, read on the forward strand.
AAAAACCACTGAATTGTACGCTTTAAAAGAGTGAATTTCATAGAATGTGAATTGTATCTCCAAAAACCTGTTATTAAATATAACAGCTATAAAATAATGGTAGCTACTGCTTTTCCTAAAGTGTACTAATATACATATTTCTAGGAATTCTGTAGATGTCATATGTATATTATGTGTGTGCACTGTGCATAATATGATATGTAATGTGATATGACAGTATCACATTGTATAAGCAATGTACTGTTACATAATATTTTTGGCTCTAAATTATCATTTGTTAATTTAACTTAGTGGAGACCTTAACAGTGGTTCTCAACCTGTGGGTCGTGACCCCTTTGGGGGTCAAACAACCCTTTCACAGGGGTCGCCTAAGACCATCAGAAAACACATATTTCCTATGGTCTTAGGAACCGAGTCATCGCTCCTCTGTCTGTCTTGAGGCGGGTCCGCCCCCATGCAGATACGCCCACATACTACATGAGGAGCTGGATTAAAGGGTCCGCAGCATTAGGAAGGTTGAGAACCACTGCCTTAGGGACTTATTTATAAAAATGAGCACTGTGCTCTTACTAAAGGATATATCGTTTTATCTTTGAAAGTTTTTATTACAAATGATTGTACTATAAAATGTTCTCTCTCTTTTCCAGGATTTCCTGAAAATATAACAGTGAAGCAGCGTTATCGTCTACTTGGAAATAGTCTCAACGTTCATGTCGTAGCTAAATTAATCAAAGTCCTGTATGGATCATTTTAAAGTGACTAAAAGATGGTTACAGTATTTCTTCATATCCAGACAGTGATTCTGAAAGTCTTATTTGAATTAATTTTGATGAACTTCAACTAAATTACCTTAATCTCTCTTTAATAAGAAATTTGAATTTATCACAAAAATGCCAATTTGTTTTCTTACATTTATATTATTGTCTTGTAAAGTGAAATTGTTATTATGCTTTAAGTGAATATATTTTCATATGAAGTTGTTAAATATATATGTGTGTGTATATATATATATATACACACACATACACATATATATAAACTTTTTATAATATGGTATAAACAAATTGAGGAACATTAAAAGTTAAAGTCTACATCAATATTTTGTAAAGTATCATCATAGGCATATTATAATGAACCTGAGAAGTTATATTTTTTGTGATAAATAAAGAAGTTGTTTTATGAATCTTGTCATTTTACTTTTTTTTGTTAGATAATTCTAATTCTAGCCTGTTTCAAATATTCAATGTTTTACGTAGTTTCAATCCCTTCAGCATTTCTTTATTTTACTTAAATGTTTATAATATTTTAAGTCAGATTATCATCATTCACCTTATACAACAGTCTGAAGAAAATTCTTGATCACCTCTTACCCTGGAAGCCAAAGAACTGTAGGTACACATTGTCTTTACTTTGCCCCCATCGGAAAGGCAAAGCTCACGTCTTCTTCATGTGTGCATGTCTCCCTTAGCTTGCTGTTACCCGAGCTTGCTTTTGTCTGTCTTCTCAGCTGCTGGTCGTAAGTTGAATTTGTCGTCACATTCCAAGGAATGTAGTGTGACATTAAGATTTTAGGCAGGAAACTCTGCCCTCTGACCCCATTCCTTCCTTATGACTATTCTGTGAATTAACTTTTAACTTTTTCTGTCTCTCCCTTTCAGTAGGCTTCTTGGAATTAGGGTTTCTAATCAGACTAAGTCTTGCATCAGAAATCCTGTGGTTTTGATTTCAGTAGTAAAATCAAGTGACAAATGGAGGGAAAACTAAAAAATATGAATGGAAATTTTATTAAAAATTTTTAATTCACATTTTTATCCTAAAAAAACATAATTTACAATGGACATAGACAACAAAGCTTGAGGAGGGGGGATAGGGAGGAAGGTGTCTGGGGGGAAAAGGAGAAACATCTGTAACAAAACAAAAAAAAAATCAATTAATAAAAGCACAGTAATTTAATGTGAAGAAATTGCAGCCCTGTTAATGGGAATGTAAAATGGCACAGCCTCTGTAGAAAATAGATGATGATTTGTTAAACAACAACAACAACATAGAATTACCATATGATCTAGCAATTTCACTTCTAGGTATTACCCAAAAAGATTGCAGGTAGGGACTTGAACAGATATTTGTACACCAGTGTTCATAGCATCATTATTCACAATAGCCAAAAAGTGGAAACAACCAAAGTGCCCATTGGCAGATGAATGGATAAACAAAATATGGTGTGTACACTTACAATGGAATATTATTCAGTCATAAAAAGGAAATTCTGACACATGCTACAACATGGATGAGCCCTGAAAATGTTATGTTTAGTGAAATAAGCCAGACATGAAAGGACAAATTTTATATTTCACTTATATGAAGTATATAAAAGAATCCAGTTCATAGAGATAGAAAGTTGAGTAGTGGTTACCAGGGTTTGGGGACCTTGGGAATGGGAGTTAGTGTTCAATGGCTGCAGAGTTTTGTTTGGTGTGGCGAAAAAGTTCTGGAGATGGATGATGGCCATAGTTTCATAATAATGTGAATGTAATTATTGCCACTGAACTGTATACTTAAAAATCATTAAAATCTCAAATTTTATGTACAGAAAAAAAACCAACAATCATGCCTGCCCCCTCACCATTTTTTTTTTTTTTTCAGAAGAACTCAGATAAATAGAGAGATAGGGCAACTGTAGGCCAATGCATACACAGGTGTGGGCAAAAGAAGATTTATAGCTGTGAGTAAGCAAAACAAAGTTTATACTTATAATAAACCTATTGTACTAATCATAACCTGCATGTCTTTTTCTATATGAAACACTGTAAACCTACTTTTACCTACCTTGTATATATTGAGTCTCACTATCTACATTTTGTATCTACAAGCGTTTAAAGACATACCTTATTACAATTTTCATAAATTTTAGTATACAACAATCTGAAATTACTTTGGCACACTTTTACTAGGTTCTCTTCACTTCTGAAAGATTTTTACTAATAAAAAAGTTCAGAGTTTTACTATGATTATGCTAAAGTTATAGTGTCCAATGCTCCATTGAGCAATGTTATGCAAAATAAGTGTTGAGCCTGGCCGGTGTGGCTCACTGGTTGAGTGTCAACCCATGCTCTAAGAGGTCCCCGGTTCGATTCCCGGTCAGAGCACATGCCCAGGTTGTGGGCTGATCCCCAGAGCAGGGCATGCAGGGGGTGGTCAATTGATGTTCTCTCTCATCTATGTCTCTATCTCTCTCTTCTCTCTCTAAAATCAATAAAGGAAAAAATGTAAAATAACACAAAGTAAGTGTTGAGTTACAGACACTACCTATAAACACATGAAAGCTCTATAGAGACATTCGTTTACAAACTAGAAGATAAAATATAGCTTTGTGAGATTTTTTAAACCATTGAAGTATTTTCATGGGCATATGGTGATTCTTGCCCTTAATTCATAATTGTAAATGTGCAGTAGCAAGCATAAGACTCATATCTTAGTTATATATATTTACATGCATAGTTATTTTAGAGATGTCATTTTATTGAATGACCAATAAGTACAGTGATATGCATAAAATTATGATGATATGCACAAAATTTGCCTGGGAAATTTTTGATATTTGGATTTTTTTATATTTATTCAATATTTTGGAAAATATATCCTCTTATTTTTTAAAAGAATTATATGTAATTAAATCTGTGTCATTTCTAATATGATTTTTTCATTCTCCTATTTGCATCACTTGTATTCTTTTAAATGGCTTCCTAAATAACTTTAAGTTATTTATTAACCTGCCTCCTATTTTTAGTAGGTTTTTCAGACTCAAAAATAATAAATAAGAAATAATCAATTGAGTTAATACAAACAAAGTTAATCATATTAGGAAATGATTTTGAAGAGATTAGGAAGTCATCATAGGAGAAAGAGCCAGAGCTTGATAAACTTTTATGATGGGGTCTCATATAGATGTTATTGTCTTACGTCAATATACTTTCACCTTCTCAGGAAACTTACATTATTATTTCTTCTCCCTCATGAATATTCAAACTTACCATCTCAATCTTCCTAGCATTTACTATGTTCAAGTCTCTTCCTTATTAAAAACAAGGACGACAGGTAGACACCTCCCTAGATTCTATCATCTTTCATTGCTTCCCTTTCATAGCTAGATCTCTTCGAGAGGTTATCTGTAACATCTTTCCTCTTAGTGCATCTCTCCTCTCACTCCTCCATCGCTCCAAGATAACTTTGGCCTTGGTCAAACTACCAAAAGAACATTTACTACCACGATCAAGGATCCCTGTGTGCCTTATCTTCCCTGACTTCCCTACAGTCAAAACTCCCTTTCTTGATCCAATTTCCCCCTTTATCCTCCATGGCATTGCACTCTTTTATTGTTTTAAATTAGTTGACCTTCAATATTATATTAGTTTCAGGTTTACAACCTAGTGATTCAACATTTATGTATCTTAATCCTTAGTGGTAAACAATAGACCCAAATGACAGACGGGGAAGTGTGAGTCACTCTGAGGGATCAGCTGATCCCCCTTCAGAGGACCCTGAACATTATATTCTGGCTAAGAAATCGGCTCTGCACAGTGGGCACTGCCCTGTGCCTTAAAGAGTGAAAAAATATCTCTACCAGCCAACTTGCTCCCCCTCACAAGACAGAGCCTTTTAAAAAGACAAAACCAGTAGTTGGAATTGTGAAAGTTGAGGGACTACCCAGCACTTAAAAATACAATAATGATGAGGGTGGTGGGTAGGATTCCTTAACAAACATCACAATGTGTCTTTTGCTCCAATTCAACCTAGTTCAGGTCAGAAGTTACTAAATCAGAGGCTTCTGAAGATAGAGAAGTGAAGCTGAGGACAAATGAAAGTGGTTTAATTGTAGCTATTGCAGTACAGAATAAAGAAGAGAACAGACTGCACCGGCCGGGCCGGTTTGGCTCAGCGGTTAGAGTGTCGACCTGTGGTCCAGAGAGACCCAGGTTCGGTTCCCACTAAGGGCATGTACCTCGGTTGCAGTTTGTCCCCAGCCCTGGTTGGGTCGTGCGGGTGGCAACCACTCAATGTGTCCCTTTCACTTCGATGTTTCTCTCTCTCTCCTTCCCCCTCCCACTCTATCTGAATAAAAAATGGAAAAATGTCCTCGGGTGAGGATAAAAAAAAAAGAAGAAGAGAACAGACTGATAGCTGTCAGGGGCAGGCTGGGGAGCTGGGTGAAAAAGGTGAAGGGATTAAGCCAAAAGAAAACCCCCCAGAAACAGTATGGTGGTTATCAGGGAAAGGAAGTGGGGGGAGGCAGTAAAGGGTAAACGGGATAAATGGTGATGGAAGGAGACTTGACTTTGGGTGGTGAACACACAACATGATACACAGATGACATATTACAGAATTGTACACTTGAAACCTATATAATTTCATCAACAAATGTCACCCAAAAAATGCAATACAAAAATTTTTTAAAGCAGCTACTGTGTCAGCCAACCTCACGCACATGCTGAATGAAGAATGCAGTGTGCAGGTCAGCTGTTGTCTGCACCAGAGTGAAATAGTTCTGGTTGCTCGTTTTGTTTTGATCACTTTACTATATAAAACCAAAAGTTAGTATCAAGAGGTTCCCAAATAAGCCAAGATAACACAATAAGGATCTAATTTTAAACCCATGTAGACAAAGTAGTTCAAGTGTGTTTTTCTGAGTTGATTATGTTATTGAAAAGGTTACTGTTCATAATTTGTTCTTCAGCTTGGAACTATGACTATTTTAGGCTACTGGTTATAAACTGACTTACAAATAACTTTGGACTTTGAAACTGAGTGAGGGTCATGTGGTCTCAGCAGTTCTTTCATAGTCTGTGATTGAACTCATTATGTAATTTTTCAAGTCAGCCTTTGAACCTTCCTGTACTAACTCTTTCTCTCATCTTCTAATGTCAAAGGGTGCTGCATACAATTATCAGGTCAACTTCTTAACGTGTTTTTTGATCCACCTCCAATCCATCATATTCCCCTTCTTTCTCCATCATATTCCCCGAGATATCCAGTTGTGCCTATATTTCATTTTAAGAATTCTAAACATGTTCTCCAACTTCAGTTTACACGTTTTCCTCACCTTTCCTTTCTGTCATTCCTTCACTTCGCTACTAAAATTTTAAAACTTCAGTTTTTAAAAAATTTATTTCCCTAGCTTCTCTGTCTCTGTTACTCTCTTTAGACTTCTAAGACCATCTTGCACTGAGATATGCGTGCTCTTTAGAAATCTTATGAAATTGTGACCCAAAAACTACATTACTGGTTTTGTCTGCATTTGTGAGTTTTTTCCTTTTTAAATATTTTTTTCAATAAATATGAGCATGTGCAAAGAACATTTTTGGCTTCTTACTCCCCAAATTCTCAAATAAATTGTTTTATATTTACCTTTGGTAAATATAGGTTCTGAGTCTTATTTTCAACTACTTCCAACACTTACAACTCTCCCTCGAGTACATATTTTATTCCTAAAGCTTTCAAAATCTTATTTTTCTTACAAATATAAGTCTAGATAGAAGATATAAATTTTCACCAAAACTAGAACACAAGAAGTTAATTTTCCCACAGAACTCTTCTTTATAGCCCTTGGTCGTTCTCAGGTGTCTTCTTATACATATTATGGTTTCATTGTTTACTTACTTCAAGCATTTGCCCAGTATTTTATTTTGTTTGCATCTTTATATCTATTCATATCAGGGGAGATTTAAATTATAAGAGTGTAAAGAGGGAACATGTTTATTTAGCCAAGTCAGCTCTATAATCAGATGAAATCATAATCTAAAGAGTGGAAAGATGAGAGAGAGGGGGTGGGGGAGGGAGGGAGAGAGAGAGAGAGAGAGAGAGAGAGAGAGAGAGAGAGAACTGCAGAGGTTTGGAGGGAAACACTTAATTGTTTATGAAGATTCTGTCCTCAGAACTCTACCCTTCATTGTCCAAACCATTTTACTCCGAGATCTCGATCTTTCCTACAATTTCTACCTTACTGCCCATGACACACAGATGACTTCAGATCTGATATGTTCCTAAGCCCTATTCTGAAATTTTCACATGAGAACATTTTTAACTTGAATATCTTCCCATCACATAACATTTAGTATATCTGAAAACAAATCCATTTCCTCCACTATAAAGTCAGTTCCACTCATGACCAACTTCCATATTTCTCCTTATCGTACCTCTTCTCTCCCTGTCTCCCAAGGTCAAACCCCATCAGCCAAGATCATGTTCACCTTCTTTTCCCTCTATTTTTATTTGTAAGTTTCTGTTAATAATGTAGCCTTCCCAAGAAGGCCTTTCCTGAACTATGGTTTATTTTAGGAGAACTGAAAAAAAGTCATTTTAAAAATCTCCAAACATGCCTCTATGTTTGCCACCAGATTTGTGTACTTGGCTAAACATGTGGACATTCAGATTTCAGCCTTCTGAATTTAATCTAGCATGTATATCATTTTTACTAAAATAATGTTGCTCACTTAACTATTTCCTTACACAAATACAGTTACATTTCACACACACTCACACACACAGTGGAGTGTGATATTTCCGTGTAGTAGATATAAACCGAGTGGGCTACTAGACAGCTCATCCTATGATGAATAGACAATAAGCTGGATAGTTGCTATGATTTGAATGGGCTTTAAATGAAAAAGATTCCATATTTTAGAGGATGTGAACTTCCAGGAGGGCATGGATTGAAATCATTCTCCAGTGCCGCTTTCTCAGTGACGGCGATTGTACCCGGCTCAGAGTCAACACTCCATAAATATCTGTTAAATGAGTGGACATAGTTACCCTATGGACTGATATAAAAGTCATCACGTTGTGAAGCTCTAACGTGTCCTTAGTCACTCTCCGGAGAACTGTTTAATTGTTACACGGCCATTTCCTCCATACACAGAGGAAGAGCCAATTTACTCAAGTGTGAGACACATGATTTTAAAAATAATTCTAGGATAGTGCTAGGACTTTGGCTTTAGGGGAAGTTGTACCGATATAAATTTTTTTTTTTTTTTTATCCTCACCCGAGACATTTTTCCATTTTTTGTTCAGGTAGAGTAGGAGGGGGAGAGAGGAAGAGAGAGAGAGAGAGACATCGACGTGAAAGGGACACATCGAGTGGCTGCCACCCGCACGACCGACCAGAGCCGGGGACAAACTGCAACCGAGGCACATGCCCCTAGCGGGAACCGAACCCGGGTCCCTCGGGACCGCAGGCCGACGCTCTAACCACTGAGCCAAACCGGCCAGGGCCCGATATAAATTTTTTTAATTTTTAATTTTTTTTCACTTTTATTTTATTTGTTTTTTATTGTTGAAAGTATTACAGATGAGCCCCCCTTTCCCCACTGACCCCCTCCTCCTGCTCCCACCCCCCTCCTGCCTTCCCCAGTCTAATGTCTATGTCGATTGTGCATATATGCATATAAAAGTTATTTGTTTATCTCCCCCCCCCACACACACACACACAGATAGAAAAGTTTTTAAATATTGTATTCTGACTTCTTGTCTGGACAAGAGGACAAACTCATTTCTCCTTGTTCCTCCCTGACAGGTACAATTGTAGTAGGTAGACATGCGCAGAGTAGGGACCACAGGCCAGGTGCGGAGGGTCAGCAGGGTGGGGGGCCCCAGCTGCCTAGCAATGGGGAAAACTTCAAGCCCTTGCACACCCACTCCCTTGAGCATTACCCACTGGAGATGACATCTAGACCTCAGGAGAGTTTGAGCTCCAGACCCAGAAAAGCAGCAAAATCAGACAGAGCAATGCCATGGCTGACATCAGGCCCAGCTGCAATGACGAATGACCCCCTATCCTAGCGCTGACCAATTAGTGGAGATCGTGACCCTGAGGGGCACACCTGGAAAGCTAATGAATAGTCTATTGAGATCATCCCCTGGGACCTCCAGATAAAAGCCCTTAAGACAGGGACCCCACGGGTGCGCATGCTCTTTCTCTCTCTCTCCAGAGCACGCCTGCACTTTCCCTCCTCTTGTCTCTCAGCAAGCACCTCTCTCCTAAGGGGCCCTCTGCCTCTGCACCTCTTCTCTTGAGCAGATTTTTTCTATGACTCACTTCTTCCACCTCTGTGACTTTCTGAATGAATGCTCTCTTATAATTTGAGTCTTGGCTCCGAATTCTTTCTTAGCCAGAACTCAAGTACCAAGGTTGCTGAACCGAGGTCTAACACCTGATGCTGTCTCACCCCCAGCATAATGATCAATTCTGGATAAGTACAATCATAAAATAATGCAAGGGCATCAGAAAAAGAACTCTGAAAGGTAGGATGAGGGAAAAAATAAACCAGCTGAACAATCCCAAGACTAGAGGGGGAACGCAGTAGCAGGATTTCTTATGACTTCTCACCCAACAAAAGAAGGTAACCCAAGTTTGGTGTTCCCCAAACCCAACTTAGCAATATAAGGGAGCCCAGAATGGCTCATTTCTCACCCAGATGGAATTGGAATCCTGTTGACAGAACCAGGTGGGTCTGATACCACCAGCAAGGGCAGAATATAGGGATCCCCACTGACAGGTACCCAGGGAAGCATTCCAGTGTTCTGCCAGCCCAAGACTCCTCTCACTTGCTGAGAAATCGGGTACCAGAGGGCACCAGCAAGGAGAACCCCGCCACAGAAGTGCCTCGTCCAGGAAGCCTTCTGTCTCCATGGGCAGGAGGCTCCCTTCCCCGAACCTAGAGGTGCCAGGTGGCCTGGCCTAGATAGTAGCACCATCAAGGACCTTTGGGAGCCTAGCGGCACCAGATAAGCCAAGAAAACCAAAATAACATGGCAAAGGCTCTGAAAATTCACTGTTACTGGAAACAAAGGCCAAAAGGTGGGCCTGAACACACACACTAAACATCTGTGCAATGCCTGCCTGCTAAAATAAAAGATTAAAATAGGACCCAGAGTCTCCTAGCACAAAGGACAATATGCCAATTCTAAAATCACTTGTCATACCAAGAACAACAACAACAAAAATCACAACTTGAGTAAAATGACACTGCCAAGGTGAATCAGGTGTTGGAATTATCTGACAAGGATTTAAAAACAGCCATCATAAAAATGCTTCAATAAGCAATTGCAAAATCTCGTAAAACCAAAAATTAGAAAGGCTCAGCAAGCAATAGTTAACAAAAAGAGTTTTGTTTTGTTTTTTATCCTCACCCGAGGACATTTTTCCATTCCTTGTTCAGATAGAGTGGGAGGGAGAGAGAGAGAGAGAAACATCGACATGAAAGAGACACATCGAGTGGCTGCCACCCGCACGACCGACCAGGGCCGGGGACAGACCGCAACCGAGGTACATGCCCTTAGCGGGAACCGAACCCGAGTCTCTCCGGACCACAGGCCGACGCTCTAACTGCTGAGCCAAACCGGCCAGGGCAACAAAAAGAATTTTTATAAAAGTTAAGAGAATTACTATGGTATGTGCATTATATCCCATTTAAAATGAAGAAATAATGGCAATTATATAATTGAAAAATAAGAATCCAAAATGTAAAAACTCATTACATAGGTCCCATAGTAGAGTAGAAATGACAGAGATAGAATCAGTGAGCATAAAAATAAATCAATAGAATTAATCTAGTCTGAATAAGAGAGGAAAGACCAGGGGGAATGAACCTCAGCAACGTGTAGATAATAGCAAGGCACCAACACTCATATACTTGGAGTCTCAGAAGCAGAGGAGAAAAAAGAATAGAGCTGAAAGACCATGCAAGGAAATAATGGATAAACATCTCAAAATTAGCAAAATATAAATGTGTGGGTTCAAGAAGCTAAACCCCGAACAGGATAAAATAAAAGAAATCCATACTAAGACACATCAAAATTAAATGTGAAAACTGAAAACAGAAACACACACACACACACACACACACACACACACACACACACACAAACACGAGAGACATGTTTCTATAGGGAGATACAATGGGAATGACAGAAGATTTCTCAGCAGAAACTAAGTGCTAAAAGAAAAGGATTGTTAACTGCACATTCTACATTGGTCTGTATTAGTATTCTTCACGAATAAAGGGGGAATGATGATATTCTCAAGTGAAGCAAAACGAAAAGCATGTGTTGTTAGCAACCCTATCCACAAAGAATGGCTAATGGAAGTTATTCAAACAGAAATGGAATGATAAAAGAAGGCATCTTGGAGCATCGGGAAGGAAGGAAGAATAATGGAAAGAGCAGAAATATGGATACATATAATAAACTCTGTTTCTCCTCATGAATTTTATAGATGACATTTGATGATTGAGACAAAAATTATACCATCTGATGCTCAAGACAATAATATTTAAAAGTGGGGAAGGTAAAGAACCTAAATGGAAGTGAGACTTCATTTCACTCGAAGTGGTAAGATGCTGGGACCCGTAGACGGAGAAATCGTGTATGTATATTGTAATGCTCAGAGCAACCACTGCAAAAAGTATGCAAAGAAAGACACTCAAGACCACTCTGAATAAATCAAGACGGAATACCAGGAGTGTTCACGTGACCCACAGGAAGGCCAGAAAAGGGAAGCAGATGGATGAGGAGCAGGGGAAACAAACAAAATACAAATGATTAAATGGCACACAAGCTCTGCCATATCAATAATGATGTTAAATATAATTGGTCAAAATACACTAATTAAAATATAGAGATTAGCAGAGTGGATAAAAAGACATAATTATATGTCATGTACAAGAAACTTCAAATAAAATGATCTAGATAGGTTGAAAGTAAAAGGAGAGTAAAAACAAGACCCACAGAGGGAATCTGCCTTCATGATAGGTCAAAATGACAAAAAGTTCTAGAAATAAAGATAAAAACTAGAAGCAGATGAAGTGTCCTACAATAAGACAGTGGCGAAACCAATCAATAAGACATTATGCAGTGAGGCAGCCACTCTGAAAAACAGTTCGGCGGTTCTTCAAAAAGTTGAGTTACCACATGACTCAACAATTCTGCTGCTGGGTATATACTGAAGAGAATTGAAAACGTATGTCTGCACACAAACTTGTGCACGAATGTTCATAGCAGCATATTATGGATACATAATAGCCAAAAAGTGGAAACGACTATTATGCTTTTCAATTGATGAAAACATAAACAAAATGTGTACATCCATACGATGGGTTCATCATAAAAAGGCATGAAGTACTGATATCTGCTACAACAGGTGAACCTTGAAAACATTACACTAAGTGAAAGAAGCCAGACACAAGAGAACACATATAATTTCATTTTATATGTAATGTCCAGAATAGGAAAGGTAGATTAGAGATTTCCAGGGAAGAGGAAATAGGGGAATTAAGAAAAGTACAGGATTTCTTTTTGGAGTGATGAAAATATTCTGGAATTAGATTGTGGTGATGATGGTACAATTCTGAATATACTGAAAAGACATTCCATTGTATACTTAAATAGGGTGAACTTTATGGTATATGATTGCATCTGTCTGTCTCTTTCTCTCTGAGTGTGTCTCTGTGTGTCCATTGTATCTTTCTCTCCATGTATATAAAACCTTGTGCAACTTTTTACAGTTATTGTTAGGGAGACCAGGTAGTGACATTGAATAATGCTCATATGAAATAAAACAAAGAAGAGAGGAAGGGACACAATTTTATACGTGTATAGTCTATGATTATAACTCTGTGAAATTATTCATCTGAAAATAGATTGGAATAAAATAATAGGTAAGAGTTATGTTACGGTAATTGAATTCTAAGTTTTCCTGTTTATACTTTGCAAATTGAATGTAGTATAGTTATATGGCTTTTATAATTAAAAACAATCTTTCATTAAAACCCAACACCCTATGCCAAGTCTCTACCATAGAGTCTGATCATTGTAAACTGGATTTCAAGTCACTACTTCATTTGCATTCTGATGGTGTGTAATACAGCCTCCTCCCCAGACTTCTTTCCTCCAGGACAGAGACTGTACCTTACCCAGTTCTGTCTCTTCAACACCTCCCTCAGATGATGATAAACAGTGGGTATCTAATGCATACTTGTCTAGTTAACCTGACTTGAATATGTGTATACCGAGTATTATAGCAGAATCATTATGGTCCTTCATGACTTGTTGGAATAATTCTATCAGTCCCCCTAAACAAGAATTGCACATTAGATATTATAGGAAAAGTATTTAATACTAGAACTGTATATAACTCCCAGGGGATTGTTTATGTCTGCTCTAAACATAGTCTAGAATTGTTGACAAAGCCTGATTTAGCAGTATTCTGTAATAAATATAGCTCAGGCCACTATAAAAGAACAAAGGGACCAAGGCTCTGGTTTTTACAGACCTTAGAATAATGGCACTGAAGAGCTGAGAGGTGAGGTCATCCCATCCTTCTTCCTGCCCGTGATGGCAACACCTTCTATCTTCCCACAGATCTGTGCGGCACTTCAATGAACAAATCCCCTGGGAGTGATGGCCCTTTGTAAAGCATCAGCCTTGTTAAAACACTCCTCCCATCGTAAATCACATCGGTGAAGCCAAGCCTCCCATCACCAGATAAAGATGCCTCTGTCCTGCTCCCATTTGTATCTGTCCAATTAAAAGTACAAGAGGCAGAGTTCGGTCGTGTGCCAAGCATCCCGAAACTCTTCTTCCTTCCCCTCAGGGGTGACACACTCACCTCACTTGCTCTCTCTCTTCCTCTCATTAAACACAAAACATTGTTAGAAAAATTCATCTTCCCCCTTTTCAAAAGAACCGGTTCCATTAAGTTGCGATTGCTGACCGCCTAGGATTCCAGCCCTCACATGAGTGCGAGTGCAGCTTGGCCTTGCCTGTCGCGGTAGAATGCATGGTGTCCAAGTCTTTCACTTTCTCCACTTCTTCAAGGAACTTCAGGAGTCACCAAGGAGAAAACTTACCTTGTTCTTTTTTGGTTCCCTTGGAAAGGGATGTCAGGAATGTTTACCTGTGGTAAACTTGAGCTTGGATTGATCCTGGGAAAGGGCTGAAATCCCGGGGACCAGAGCTGTTGGAGACAGAGAAGCTGCGTGTGCGTCTCACGGGCTTTTGGAGCCATCGATCCTGGCGACTAATGTTTCCTCCTCTGTGCGCCCCATCGTCAGCCAGCCAGTCCCTGTCTCACGACGCAAGACCTCCCAGCACATATGTTATGTACAGTGTGTGTGTGTGAGAGTGTGTGTGTGCAACATGTGCTATTAGCACACCTGTGGTTCTTAGCTAAAGACCTATTTCCCTATTACATTTCTTCCTCCAGATACCAATTTTCTGATTGTATTCTCTTTGTTTATTTCTGTACTTTAGAAAAAAATCGGGGGGGGGGGGGCGGAGCACAAAAGTCCTCCAAACCTCAATAATGTGTAACAATCTACCTTCTCAGGAAAATCTCTGCCAAACCTGAATTATTCAAATGGTAATGATTAACTCATAATTCTTTTTCATTGTACTCAAGGATAATTGCAATGATTGCAGTAATGAGCATGGAGAACAAGGCCCGCGTGATGTTCCCTGAGTCGAGACCACGCTGCATTCACAAAGACCAGCTCAGCGCAGTGGTGGGTCTGCTCACTTCCTAGGCGGCAATGCATTTCCCATGAAATGAGCAAATGAATAGTTTTAAACTTACAGGAATTTTCATAATTATTTTATGTAATGCTTCATGGAAAATGAATCGGAAATTGGAGCAATATTGTATTGCCCAGAAATTGTATAAAAAATCACAAAACTGGCATACGTAAAGGTACTGGTTAAGCAGTGTAATGTCCCTGAAATAGAAAATGAGTATCGTATCATAAAGGTTCAGAGAAAATATTATATTCGCAGATGTTTTTTTGTTTGTTTGTTTTGTTTGTTTTTTATCCTCACCCGAGGACATTTTTCCATTTTTTGTTCAGGTAGAGTGGGAGGGAGAGAGAGGAACAGAGAGAGAGAGAGAAACATCGACGTGAAAGGGACACATCGAGTGGCTGCCACCCGCACGACCGACCAGGACCGGGGACAAACTGCAACCGAGGTACGCGCCCTTAGCGGGAACCGAACCCGGGTCTCTCCGGACCGCAGGCCGACGCTCTAACCGCTGAGCCAAACCGGCCAGGGCAGCAGATGTTTTTATTAATGACGAAACACACAGATTAATTCTACAGTGTTATGTTTTAAACTGATACGAAAATGAAAAGAAACTAAAGAAAGCCAGGCTAAGACTGTGGAATGTGCTGGGAGCTGGAATATAGGGTATGAGAATCTTGTCATTCTTCCTCCAAAACATCTCCATCTCAACCCTCTCTCCTCATTCCCATGACTGCCACACTGATCCAGCCCCCTGGATAAATTCCGCTGGCCTACCAGAAATATTACATAAGAATTATTCCACTCAAGAGATATGAACAGCTCCCAATTAAGTAAAAAAGAGTAGATAAAAATTCTTGAATCCGCCATTGAAGGCCCATAATCAATGCCCCCACCTTTACCCAGTCACCTTTCTCCAAAATGACCTCCTGGACTTACAGAGCCACTATGTCCGTAGTCCGCATGGACTAGGTTCAGGACCTCATTTTCGGTTTGGTTCATGCTGTTTTCCTAACAGAGTGTTAGCATATGTTTTGTCTAATGTTGTCACAATCATCTTTACAATGTTGCGTTATTATAGCTCTCTAGATTTATACAAATGCCTTTATTGCAAACCAAAAAAAAAAAAAAATTGTGACCTTTACTTCTTTGGAATTTCCCTTTTTATTGTGGACGTCATATGTCTGCAATAAGTGCTTATTAAGACCATAAAACAATGGAATTTGGTCAAATCTAGAAGGAATAAAAAACAAATTTTGGTATATATAAAAATAGTCTTAGGACTTATATTAATGTGGTAATGAAGTACTCTAAGAATTTGGAGGAAAGATAAAAAACATAGGGCTGGAAAAAAGTCTACACACTTAGCAACAACATGTCCAGCAAACTTTCCTCCTCCAGGAGAAAACTGAAGGATTTTTTTTTTCTGAACAAAATGAATGTACCCAGGGGAGAAAACACCTTTAAAAATGGACTTGTGGGGTCCCCCAAAGAAATTGCTGGCTTGTCATTGATTCACTCCATGATAAAGCCTACTCGTTATGAACATCATCCATGGACACAGAGCTTACTATCCATTCCTTAGTGTTTTATTCTCAAATATAAATGCACACATAGGATCAATAAGCATTTGAGGAAAGTGTCCAACATAGAATAGAAAGGCCTAAACAATCAAACTGGAGAAAAAGAACTTAGAGACATCAGAGACTGCTGTACATGCCAGAAAACTTCGCAATGCAGCTATAATAGTGTTAGAGTAGTGGGAAAAGATGTTGTGATTGTGAAACAAGAACAAGAGTTTTTGAAGTTAAAAGTAAGAGAAGTTTCAGAAATCAATATAAATTATAAAAGGTAAACACAAAGGATTTCTCAGAAAGTAGGATAAAGGAAGATACAGAGGTAGAACATGGAAAAGAAAGGTGTGGAAAATTAGATCAACCACGAAAAACAGAGAAACGGAGATCCAGCTGCCGTGCTGGGGACACCGTGTGACGCTCTTGAGTGAAGACACCTTCAGCTCCGGGTGGGGGGGCGAGGACCTTGTAAACTGCAGATTTGGATTCAGTGGGTCTGAGGTAGAACCTGAGATTGTGCATTTCTGACAAGCTCCTGGATGATGCCTGTACTGGCCCATGGGCCACACTTGGAGCGGCCAGGTTGTCGTCTCGCCCTCTTTGGATCTTCCCTACGCCACCATCGACGGCTGAGCCACTTTCAGGACGAGGCTGTGACACGGTGAGGGATGGGAGCTGTTTCTCACGAGTCTAGGCATTCAAATCTGAACTCACTGTCTTTTCTCAAAAATCTCCTTCCCCTGATTACTTTCCTTTACTCAATTACTGAAACCCCGATTCTTCCCCCCCCCTTTTTTTTTAATTCTCACCAAAGGATATTTTTCCATTTAGCTTCAAATAAAGTGAGAGAGAGAGAGAGAGAGAGAGAGAGAGAGAGAGAGAAACATCGATGTGAGAGAGACACATTGATTGGTTGCCTCCCCCACGACCCTGACACTCCAGCTGCTAAACCAAACCAGCCAGGGCCTTCCAATTTTTTTAAGAAATTGAACATCATCCCTGCCCCCCCCCCCCCTTAATTGCCCAAATATATCTTTGGTCGATTCTGTTTCTAAATTTCTCGGTGTCTCCTGCTCTCCCTGCCGCTGCCTTAACCACGGCGTCTCCAGGTCACATCTCTTTCCTGTACTCCGACCTCCTCCGTAGCTCTGGGTTTCAGACTTGGCCCCACAGTGACTGCGTGAATCTCCTGCCTCAAATACTCTCATCGTTCTCCATTATTTTAAAATAAAATAAAAGCCCATTAAAATGGCATTTCAAGGTTCTTCTTGATCTGACTTCCTGTCCATTTGAAACATTTAATCTCTCACAAACACACACAGCTCTAGCCCTGCTGAGCTGTTTCCTACCTGGAAAGCTTTGAGCTTTGGATGTGGCATTTTCTGTCTGAGACTCTGGGTCCCACTACTTTGCCTGGAGAACTCCTATTCATTCGTAAGTCTCCACTGGTCTCCTGGGAAGCCTACATTGACCTTCCCAGGCAGAGGTAATTTGGTTCTCTATTGTTTTCTTGTAGATTTTTTTTTTTTTTTTGGCCTTATCAGTTTTCTGATTACAATGATCCTTTCTTAACCAGCAATTCCCTGAATGTGAAATTCTAGTTTATTGGAGTTTACTTGCAGGTATGTTTTTCATGACCACAGAAGTTTCAATTGTGAATTGTGAATCATTTGTGAATTTTATATGTTCATTGTCTTGGGGATTATTAAAAAGATTGGGGACTCAGAATTCAGAATAGAACAAGGAGATGAAGTCTATGGCGCAGAAGGAGTAAAGGTTGTACAATAGTTATTAGAAAGGTTAAAGGAAGAAGAAAGAAGAAGATAACTCTGTTTTTTTGGGTGGGGGGGGAGGGAGAGAGAGAGAGAAACATCAATGTAAGAGAGAAACATTGATGGGCTGCCTCCTGTACACCCTCTACTGGGAATTGAGCCCGAAACCTGGGCATGTGCCCTGCAGGGGAATCCAGCTGGGACCTCTTAGTCCATGGTACATGCTCAGTCCACTGAGCCACACTGATGGGGGATAATTCTGATCTTTACCATTGCATTCTGGTGGTTTTGTAAGAAAGGGAAGGAGGAGGAGAAGGGAACCGAGACTTCTTAAGAAGAACTGTGGAGCCAGCAGGAAGAAGAGGTAGGAAGGCAAGACCATGAGGCAGGATTAGGAGCGGAAGTCAATAGGTCATGAATCACTGATTAGAAATACACTGACCATACTAGTGGAGAAACTTGTAAAACCCTAATTCCATACACCCATGTGTAATATCCACAACAAAGCAAAACACATTTGCATGCACTTTGTTGGAGATACGAAAGAGAGTCAAGGCTGGTAAGTAGAAAAGAATACAACAGACCCCATTACAAACATATGATGTGTAAATGTCATTGATCATATGAGTGTTCTAAATTAACGATTTTTACTTTAATGAATGCAAAACAAAAAAAGCATGTAAGGGCTTTCTTAGGTGTATACTCACACTCCGTCCCCTCCCCCAGTACCCAGCAGCTTCTGAGCAAACCCTTCCTGTTGCATTCCTCAGTTCCACTTTAAGGAAGAGGTCTTTCCCTTTGGGTTGACTCATCTTGAAGACTCTTGGATTTAAATCTAATCTTGCTCTCCATCCACCCATGTGGAGTTCTTTCTTGCTTCCTGGAGCCACCTTGCCTAGTTCTCAGACATCAGTTTACCTTTGCCTCACATACCTACCTGCTGGTCAGCTATTGTCATCCTCATTCAAAGTCCGTAATACTTGTCTCTGTTCTGGAATCTTTCCTATAAGTGAGAAGAGGCACCCCTGATTTCCCTTGTACCCAAGATTTTAAAGTCAACTGTGAATTCTATAATTTTTTGCTTTATGTAACTCAAGCCCATGTGGTGGAAGAGAAAGGAGAGGTATTGTTATATTTATTTACATGACAAGAGAGTTTATATTTAGTGTACATCTACTATATACCAGAGACCAAATGTGCTAAACATTTTATACACCTTCAGTGCTGTTATAATCTCTCTGCTGATGAAGACACAGGGTCACATGGTCAGGAAGTGATGGTGCTGACTTTGAACCCAAGGATGTTTTCAAGGCAGAAAGGGCCTCGACACGGGTTTTCTGAACCCCTCTTTTGTTTTCATAGTGGGCTGCGTTCTTCTGGTTTGTGCTCTCCTTATTGTAGCAGGGTAGGCTGTACATTTCAAAATCCAAATAAATCTAAACTACAGCTCCCCACCCCCTATTAAACTAAACTTTTATTGTTTATTAAAATGACCACTTTTAAATCAGTGTATTCTTGTCACATTTTTGTTGTTGTTGTTGTTGTTAATTTTCATCCGAGGATATTTTTCCATTGATTTTTAGAGAGAGTGTAAGGGAGAGAGGGAAGGAGAAAGAGACAGAGAGAGATGAGGATGAGAGAGAGAGAGAGAGAGAGAGAGAGAGAGAGAGAGAGAGAAGCATCGATGTGAGAAAGACACATCAATTGGTTGCCACCCACACGATCCCAACCAGGACAGGACCAGGGACCAAACTGCAACTGAGGTTCGTGCTCTTGACCAGAGTCAAACCCAAGATTCTGGTCCATGGGCTAATGCTCTAACCGCTGACCCAAACTGGTCAGGGCAATTTTAATCATTTTTATTTTTATTTTTTATCCTTACCTGAGGACATTTTTGCCTTTATCTTCAGATAGAGCAGGAAGGAGAGAGGGAGGAAGAGAGAGAGAGAAACATCAATGTGAGAGAGACACATTGACTGGTTACCATCTGTATGACCCCAACCAAGGCCGGAGACAAATGGCAACTGAAGTATGTACCCTTGGCAGGAACCAAACCCAGGACTCTCTGGTCCACATGCTGATGCTCTAACCGCTGAGCCAAACGGGCCAGGGCTTAGTCATTTTTTAAATGTAGTGGCATTACATACATATTGTGCAACCATTATCACTACTGGTCTCTAAAACCTGTTTTCATCTTTCCAAAGTGAAATTCTGTACAGTTAAACAATAACTCCCCATTGTCCTATCTCTCAGCCATAGAAACCATCATTCTACTTTCTGTCTCAAAGATTTTGACAGCTTTAGGTTCTTTTATAAGCGGAATCATAGGATATTTGTCCTTTTATGTCTGGCTTATTTTACTTAGCATAGTATCATCCATACTGCAGCCTGTTTCTGAATTTCCTTCCTTTTTAAGCCTGAGTAATATTCCATTATGTGTATGTGACACATTTTGTTTTTCCATTCATATCTATCAATGTACACTTGGGATGCTTCTACCTTTTGTCTACTGTGAATAATGCTGCTAAGAAAATGATTGTACAAATATGTCTGTGAGTCCCTCTTTTCAATTCCATTAGGTATATGCACAAGAATTGCTGGGCTATATGGTAGTTCTGTGTTTAATTTTTTGAGGAACCGCTGTACTATTTTATAGTGGCTGCACCATTTTACATTCCTATCAACAGTGCACAAGGGTTTCAGTTTCTTTACATCCTCACCAATGACTTGTTCTTTTCTGGTGTTTGTTTTTTGTCTTTACAGTGGCCATCCTAATGGGTATGAAGTGATGTCTCAGTGTGGTTTTGATTCACATTTCCCTAACGAATAATGATGTCGAGCATCTTTTCACGTGTCTTTTGGCCATTTGTATATCTTCACTGGATAAATGTCTATTTCTTTTGCCAATTTCTTAATTGGGTTATTTTGTTGTTCAGTTATAGGAGTTCTCTATATATTCTGAATATGAACCTCTTGTCATATATTTGATACGCAAATATCTTTTTCCATTCTGGAGTTGCCTTTACACTCTGTTGATGGTGTCCTTTGATGCACAAGGTTTTTACTTTGAAGTACTAGAATTTATTTATTTATTTTGTTGTTATTACCTGTGCTTTTGGTGTCATATCCGAAAAAATCATTGCCAAATCCAATGTCATGAAGCTTTTTACTATGTTTTCTTCTAAGAGTGTTAGAGTTTTAGCTCCCGTATTTAAGTATTTGATTCATTTTGAGTTAATCTACTTATGCTGTAGTGTAAGGATCCAACGTCATTCTTCTGCCTGTGGATCACGCACCATTTTCCCACACCATTTATTGAAAGGTAGCTACTTCTTAAGCAAGGCTTGTTTTAGTGGGTGTTTCCAAAGCAGATGGTTACCATTTCAAAGGTCGAACAGATAATGATTAAGTTGTACATCACTTGAAGGTTGAAGAGTACAGAAGATCTAAGATCATTTACATCCCCTGGGGGTGGGTGGGGGCATAACTTAGCCTTCTAGGGCAATGAAGAAAAAACTAAAAAGTTGCGGGACGTTCCAGAGGCCAAAGTACATCTGCTTGGTTTGCTTTCTCCAAACTCCACACTCAGTTGGTTGGAGTGGCCTCCCTCTTACCTGACAGCCTGGGAGGGTTGGTGGGAACATGTCCTCATCGTTCCTGTGGTGTATGGTTATTTTACTGACATTTGCTGAATCACATGATGAAGCTGGAAGATTTGAGTTGCAGAGGCAAAAAAGGAATGCTGACCTCCAACAGTAAGTAGACACATGGATTATTTCTGCTGAGAGAGTAGGGTAGTTACTCATCCAGGTTCACAAATAGCCAGAGAAGCTGAAGTGTCATTTTTCTTGAGGAAAATAATGGTATTTAAAACAAATAGGGAAAAATGTATAGAACCATCTTCTTGCGCACAAATCATTTATTTATCATTTTGCAAATAAGGGAAGTATGCAATTACTAGGAGGTATCTCCAGGAAATTTGCAGAGAAAGAAATGACAGATGAACAGGGAGAATTTAGTTGAGTTGACCACAGTGTAGAGTTGTCTATAATTATTCAATGAAAAACTTTATTCTTTGGATTTAAAAATTATATATGCTAATTACTGATGCATTCTCTGGTTTGAATTATATAGGCCCCGAATGGCTACAGAGAGAGGAAATTTAGTGTTTCTTACTGGGTCTGCTCAAAACATTGAATTTAAAACTGGATCCCTGGGGAAAATTAAATTAAATGATGAAGACCTTGGCGAGTGTTTACATCAGGTAATACCCTGGAAAAATATTAAAGTAATTTTGTATATCCACACATGGATGGTTACATAATTGAACAGCTCTGTATTAATCTGTACCTTTAGCCCAGGGGACAGAATTGGAGGTCCACGGGTCCACGAAATGAACAATGCCCTAGAGTTCATGATGGGTAGAGGGGGTGATGCTGGTAATGAACAGGCTTATGTAATCGAGTCCAGAGAAGGCCAGAGGGCAGTCCTGGGGACTCCTTCACAAGGGGAGCAAGGAAGGAGTGGAAGTGACCAGTTCACTTTTACTACAGAACAGAAGTGGCCGATTATCTTCCTGCCATGTTGCGTGTGTTCAGTGCTCGGGATTCGTGGTACCATGCTGGTGCGTCCGTCACAGTGCAGCAGCTGCATTGCTTCGGGCTTGCTGTGGGCTCTCCACGGCGCTCAGCATTTATGGGCATTATCTCACCTAACCCTCACAGCTGCCCTGAGGCTGGCTTGATCGCGACCCCATTTACAGGGGAGGTCAAGAAGCGCTGCCGCCGTTCCGTCACTTGTCCAAGGGCACACCGAAAATGACTGCGCTGAGATTTAAAACCTGAGCAGTCTGATTCCAAGCCAGACCTTCTAACAAGCACTCCAAACCGTTATTCTGGGGGGAAAATGCAAAATGGAAAATCCCTTGATAGATTGTTGCTGAAAACAGTGGATGGAATGATGCCATGGCTATTTTAGTCTGATGTTTGTTATACATGGCACTGTTTGGGCTTCTATAATTATGGGCAAGATCTTGGTGCTTAAAATAAAATACTTCTCTAATTTTATTTTTTATTTATTTATTTTTATCCTCACCCGAGGACATTTTTGCATTTATCTTTAGATAGAGCAGGAGGGAGAGAGGGAGAGAGAGAGAGAGAGAGAGAGAGAGAGAGAGAGAGAGAGATGTGAGAGAGACACATTGCCTGGTTGCCACCCACACAACCCCAACTGGGTGGGGCCAGGGACAAACTGCAACCAAGGTACGTGCCCTTAGCAGGAACCGAACCCGGGTCTCTCTGGTCCATGGGCCAATGCTCTAACCATTGAACCCAACCGGCCAGGGCAATGCTTCTCTAAGTTTAAAATTTTGTCCCTATAATAC
This sequence comes from Molossus molossus, assembly GCF_014108415.1. NCBI lineage: Eukaryota > Metazoa > Chordata > Mammalia > Chiroptera > Molossidae > Molossus > Molossus molossus. The sequence continues at coordinate 111,253,268 of NW_023425344.1, forward strand.
ACATACATACATTTTTTACTAACATTCTCTTCCTCCTCTTCTCTCTCCTCCTCTTCCTTTTCCTTCTTCATCTTCTTTTTAAAATTAGATCCAGAAAAACAAAGATGATATTACAGATTTAAAAAGGAGTGCAGTTGGTCTGCCCCAAAATATTTCTAGTGAAATCCATCAGCTTAATTCCAAGGTAAGTCTGACATCTATACCATTAGAGCGAGTGGGTTCTCCTTAATTCAACTGAATAAGTCACCATTTTGCAGGAGATACACCTCCTTTGTGTCTTCTGTAGAAAGTTCACATTGTAGTCATGGATTTTCTGGCCCAATGACACAGCCCTGACAGAGGGCGTGGGCATGGTGATGGGCAGAATGTTGGAAATACTGTGGCAAGAACTTGATGCACAACTGACCGTGCTCACATCCTGATAACAACCTTCTCTTTGGAGAAGTGGATTAATCCCTGTCATTTATAAAAAGTCCCAGAATCACTGTGTGCAGAGAAGCAATGAATCAACTTATCAGTGGGTTGTAATTCTTTTAAAAAATGCTTTAAAAATCATCCACGCGGTGGAAGGAAGGGAAGCTTGGAGAGGCATGAGGTGTGGCAATAAAGGAGAAACAAAGAGATAAAGCTAGCCCCCCCAGAGGGGATTAGGAAAGCATGTCAAGGGAACGCTGTTTTATATGAAATGCCTTTAAACCAGGAAACTGATGCTCTTTTCTCCCACTTCTAGTTTGTGGATCTTGAGAGAAAATTTCAAAGCTTACAGCAGGTAAGCCCATAAGCACTACGTATTTAACATCCTTTACTTAAACTAGAGTCATTGATGAATCTAGTACGCTTAAAGATGGATGGATGATTAACATTAAAGACTGACTTTTTCTATCATTTAATTCTCATCATGGTTTATGCTTCCCATGATCCAGATGAGGAGCCCGAGTCTCAGGGAGGTGAAGGGACCAGCCCCAGGTCACTGGGCATGTGAGCAGAGGCCTGCTGACTGAGTTCAGCAGTTCACACGTTCTTCCTCTCATGCTATGTCCCTTTAATGCTGTCATGGGGGCTTGTGTGTGCTCTGGCCAGCTGCTGACCACCCAGCTTGCCAACTCTGGCATCAAGGACTAAGTTCTGAAAGGCCGTGTATCCTCTCTAACAGTAAATTCAGAAGTCGGGGGTGTATCACAAAACATTAAACATTTCCTTAAAAGAAAATTTGCTGGTGATTAAACTTGAACCATTTCTTAGAGTATGCCTTCCATGACTGTGCGACATGCTTGTAAACTAGTCCTTCTGATTTTAGATGTTTGACCCCTTTTGTAGGCTGGCATTTTTGAGAGTTTCATAGAAGCTGTAACCTTCTACCCAAAGAAATGCACAGAGTGTCCCATATTTGAAATTTTAAATAAAACTCAGGGGTTTCCAGGTTACCAGTCTCTGCCCCAATGTCCTTGATCTGTTTTGATTGTGCTTCAAATATTATCTACTATTTTGGTGTTTTAAATTTGACAAACACGTTCATTTATGCCTTTTCCCCACTTGGATAATGTACTGCACGCTTCACCTTGATCATTTAAGGGAGTAGCTAAGAGAATGAAAATGAGCAAGGAATCATTCCTGTGGAACAAGACGCAGCACTGAAGTTTTCAGTCTCCTGGAGTGCTTCATTATCCCTACCAGACATCTAGAACTAGAGGCCATGATCAAAATTAGCTCAGACAGACTCCGTACCCCCCAGGAAGGATTTTTTTTTTATCCTCACCCGAGGACATTTTTGCATTTTTTTGTTCAGACAGAGCGGGAGGGAGAGAGAGGAAGAGAGAGAGAGAGAAACATCGATGTGAAGGGACACATCGAGTGGCTGCCACCCGCACGACCAACCAGGGCCGGGGACAAACTGCAACCGAGGTACGCACCCTTAGCGGGAACCAAACCCGGGTCTCTCTGTACCGCAGGCCGACGCTCTAACCGCTGAGCCAAACTGGCCAGGGCCCAGGAAGGATTTTTAATGATGTCTGAATGGGAGTGCCGTTGTCCTTTGGATAGGGCAGGTGATCTCTGAGCCCTACTCCCCACTGGTCCCTATTGTCTTCCTCCTGACTGCTCAGTGATTCCATTTCCTGCTGGGCCCCCACAGGATTCTGTGTTTCTATTCCCGAGACAGAATTGCTTTTGTACACCAGAAAAACTTTTAATGAGATTGTGGTTAACTTTCTTTCCCTTTCTTTTATTAATACTCACCTGAGGACATTATTCTATTAATCTTTAGATAGAGTGAGAAGGAGGGAGGGAGAGAGAGAGAGAGAGAGAAACATTGATATGAGAGAGACACATCAACTGGTTGCCTCCTGCATGACCCTGACCAGGGCTGGGGATGAACCTCAACCGAGGTACATGCCCTTGACCAGAATTGAACCCGAGACTCTTTGGTCCACGGGTCAATGGTCTAACCATTGAGCAAAACTGGCCAGGGCTGTGGTTAACTTTCTTAATAGTGTCCTTTGAAGAACAAAGCTACTTGTGGTACCGGTACAAAGACAGACAAATAGAATAATGGAAGAAAACATAGTCCAGAAAGAGACCCTCATGTGGGTGATCAGCTGACTTACGACAAAGATGAGCGAGAGTAGGCTTTGCAAGAAATGGTGCTGAGACATTTGCTTGGCTGTCCTCTGGCTCCCAGTTCCCTCGGAAGAATGAAAGGAACAGACTGGATGTTCTCTGTGAGTTCCTGAATATTTTTTAAAATGTAGTGAATAATTTGCTCCTATTTCAGTTTTAAAACATAGAATTAGACTATGATTAGGTGAAATCAATAGGATGCCTTTCCTTGCCTCATCACTTGTCTTTTCTAAAGAAGTGTTCTCTGCCCCGCCCCCAACCATGACAACTTCTACAAGATTGGAACCATAGCTGACATTTTCCCCAGGTTGTGTAGACAAAGGCGGTCTGTGTGTGCCTCTGAAACGTGTCCTGTGAGCATGAGAGTGGAGGGTGTAGCTAAGCACTTTGCAAACAAAGGGACTCGGATGGAAAGCTTCAGGCATCTTGACCCCTGGAGGATCCTATTTCAAATGCTCACCTGGGCAAACCCAAGATAACATGACAGCGGAAGAACCGGACTCTCTCTTTTACTTTCTCAGATAAGAATGTCCACTGTCATCCCCACACCCAGAATCTTTACGCTGGTCTAGCAACACAGATTTCTCAGGTGGACCGCACCTTTCCAGAGAATGGAGTGAGAATCTTCTCACCTCCTGCTTCGTCCCATCCATGGGTAATAGTAAAGGAATATGACTAGGACCTATATGAGACACTATTTTTATTTTCTTCACAAGACAATTGAGTTGACGAAGAATTTAAGGAATTGATTTAAAACTTGGAGGAAGCCCCCCAGCGAGTCAGTACAACGTAGTTTGACACACACTGAAGGTGCCTGTCACGGCTGCCTGCAGCAGGGACCACTGCCGGCTGACTGTCCCGTCTTTGTTTCAGACCGTTGACAGAAAGGTTTGCGGCAGCAATCCCTGCCAGAACGGTGGCACCTGCCTCAATCTTCACGATTCCTTCTTCTGCATCTGCCCTTCCCAGTGGAAGGTGAGTCCCTTCGTCGTTAAAAACCATGCTGAGTAGCATCTGTGGTTTCCTTGGAATGATTCAGATATAGGTAAGTTTCCACCCAAAAGTTTCTGGGTTTCTGTGGTCTTCTGAATCAGAAGGAATTGTCCTGTGTAGGTCACCATCCGAACCATGGCAGCAGGAGTCTATAACCCTCTAAACACTAAGCCATCTGAAGCAGGGGGTCACTGGAGTGGATTACTACACGAAGAACATGATATTCTGGCTAACATTCATGTAAATTGTTCAGCATTAAATGTACAAAACAGATCTGACATAACCTTGTACACATTCTTGCTATTTTCCATTAATGGTGAAAATGTTCCTGACCTGTGCATTAAAATAAAATCGGTGAGTGAGTATTCCCAGGCCTAGCGCTACAGGGAACTGAGAATTAGTTTGCGTAGGTTTCTACTTGTGTAGACTGGTGTTGTCTTATGAAGAGCTCTTTGGCTTTATCAGGTGAAATCTGAGTTCTGGTAGAAGGATAATCAGAGATTCATGTTAGTATTAGTATCATCGGATTTGGCCTGACTGAGACTTCTTTACTGTCTGTGTGTAATTATTTAAACAGGGGTGGGGACCGTGCAGCCCATGGGCCGCGTAAGGCCCTCGAAATTAATCCCCGCTAACAGTACACGCCTCACCTAATCAGCCTGACCAAATACTGCAGGCCGATTTTTAAGTTGATAACTTTGTATGGCCCTCGAGTGATGTTCTAAATATCCAAATGGCCTTAAGCAGGAAAAAGGTTCCCCACCCCCGCATGGCTGTGGCACCTGACTTGTCCCTTCCACGCTCACAGGGGCCTCTGTGCTCGGTGGATGTGAACGAGTGTGAGGTGTACTCGGGGACGCCCTTCAGCTGCCAGAATGGAGCCACGTGCATCAACACGGCCGGGAGTTACAGGTACCGTTTCCTCTTTGTCCTTTAAACAAGGAGCATTTCTCTTTCGTTCTTGTGGGTCCGTATTGGCTTCAGTTTGGGTTTGATCTGCACGACTCGTTGGTGGGCTGGGGCCCGAGGAGCAATGGCTCCCTGAGAGATGTCCACCCCAAGGCTCAGCTCAAAAGCCCCCAGAGAGTTGAGCAGAAACATGTGAAGTCTCTTAAAGCTTTGGGTAATAATGACCACTTTTGCATATTTATTTATTTATTATTTTTAAAATCTTTATTGTTGACTGTATTACAGATGTTCCTCATTTTTCCCCCATTGACCCCCTCCTCTCCACTCCCGCCTTTTCCCATACTGTTGTCTGTGTCCATTGGTTATGCATATAAGTTCTTTGGTTTATTTCTTCCCACCCCCCAACCCCTTTCCCTTTGAGGTTTGTCAGTCTAGCAATGAATTTGTACTTCTTAATCCCTTCACCTTTTTCACCCATTTATGCAACCCCCCTCCCATCTGGCAACCAACAAAATGTTCTCTGTATCTATGAGAATGTTTCTGTTCTGCCTGTTCATTTTGTTTGTAGATGCCATTGTCGATAGATATGTATTCATTGCCATTTTGTTTGTTCATATATTTTATCTTTTTCTTCAAAAAGACCCTTCAACATTTCATATAATAGCGGTTTGGTGGTGATGAACTCCTTTAACTTTTTCTTGTCTGGGAAACTCTTTATATGGCCATTGATTCTAAATGACAGCTTTGCAGGATAGAGTAATCTTGGTTGTAGGTTCTTTCTTTTTATCACCCTGAATATTTCTTGCCACTCCTTTCTGGCCTGCAAAGTTTCTTTTGAGAAATCAGCTGACAGCCTTATGGGAACTCCCTTGTAGGTAACGAACTGCTTTTCTCTTGCTGCTTTTAAGATTCTCTCTTTGTATTGAACCTTTTGCATTTTAATGATGATGTGTCTTGGTATGGGCCTCTTGGGGTTCATCTTGTTTGGGACTCTCTGTGCTTCCTGGATTTGTATGTCTGTTTCCTTCACCAAGTTAGGAAAGTTTTCTTCCATTATTGTTTCAAATAGGTTTTCAATTTCTTGTTCTCGCTCTTCTTCTGGCACCCCCAAGATGCGAATGTTGGCATGCTTGAAGTTGTCCCAGAGGCTCCTTACACTATCCTCATTTTTTGGATTCTTTTTTCTTTTTGCTGTTCTGATTGGGTGTTTTTTGCTTCCTTCTATTCCAAATCAATGGTTTGCTTCTTGGATTTACGTACTCTACTATTGAATCTGTGTAAATTATTCTTTATTTCAGTTAATGCCTCCTTCATTTCTGATTGTGCATCCATCATTTCTGACTGGTCCTTTTTTATGTTTTTGAGGCCCTCACTAAGTTCACTGAGGTTCTCACTAAGTTCATTGAGCATCCTTATAGGCAGTATTTTGAACTCAGCATCTGTTAGATTACTTATCTCCATTTCGCTTAGTTCTTTTCTTGGGGTTTTGTTCTGTTCTTTCATTTGGGACCTGTTTCTTTGTCTCCTCATTTTGGCTGCCTCCCTGTGTTTGTTTTTGTGTATTACTTAATGAGAGGTATGGGGCTAGCTGAGACCAGATGCTGCTTGTTTGAAAGAATTTAGGAAAAACCTGAAGCAGGATCCAAGTCAGGCCAAGCTTATGGTTAAGCAAGTGGCAACAGCTTGGGTGGGCCTGAAAGTTGGGTGGGGCGGGGCCTTAGGGAGTCAGCAGGGCGGGGCTACCAGTGTGAGCCAGGTTGCTGGAGTCCCAGATATGGCAGCTGTCTGCCGCCCCAGGGAAGGGCTCACCAAAGGAACAAAGGCCTCTGACAGCACGTTTGTCCCGGAGAAAGCCCCCTCTCCAGCTCTCACTCCAGTGCCAACAGCTCAGTTCTTCCCTGTATGTCTCTGGCGCCCGTGGAGCTGCCTCCCCTCCAAGCTTAGAGGGAGAGAGTTCGATAAGTCCGTGCGCGGGCCCTTTAAGGAGCTGCCTGGGACTCCAGCCGCATCAGCCTCCCTGAGCCTCAGTTCCCGCTGGTTTTTCCAGCCAGACGTTATGGGGACTTCTCTTCCTGGCACTAGAACCCTGAGCGGGGCACCTGGTGTGGGACAGGGACCCCTGAGTCCTCAGGAAGGACCTTCCCAGCCGAGGTGTCCTCCTGATTTTTATCTGCCACACGTGGGTGTGGGACCAGCCCGTCCGCCTCCACCCCTCCTACCAGTCTGGATGTGGCTGCTGCTTTAATTCCGTAGTTGTGGGACTTCCATTCAGCTTGATTTCAGGCGGTTTTGAATGAGGGTTGTTCTGTAGTTTAGTTGTAACTTTGATGTGGTTGTGGGAGGACGCTACCGCGTTTACCTACCCGCCATCTTGACCGGAAGTCCCCCACTTTTGCATATTTAAAAATATATATTAGGGTGTGCTTCTGAACGACTAAAACGTCCCATAGTTAAGAGCAGCGAAGACTATGTGTACCAGCAGCGAAATTCGGTGCTCCATGGGGAACACGTGGCTGTTATTTAAAGTACACATAACTAGCCTGGCGGTGTGGCTCGGTGGTTGAGCGTCGACCCCTGCATCCAGAGGTCACCGGTTCGATTCCCGGTCAGGGCACAAACCCAGGTTGTGGACCTGATCCCCAGTGGGGGGCATCCAGGAGGTGGCCAATCGATGTTCTCTCTCATTGATGTTTCTGTCTCCCTCTCCTTCTCCCTCCCTCTCTCTCTCTCTCTCTAAAATTCAGTAAAGAAAAAAAGTGGCTGCGTTTAAAAAAAATAAATAAATAATAATAATAATAAAGTGCACAGAACTATGTACCTAGTGCAAGAAAAGCTTGCATCCTCAACTCGTACCCCGCACAGAAACCCTGTCTCTGGAGGCCCTGAGGAACTGGAAGAAGGCCACCGGGGCCGGCAGACGGCAGGGTGGAGATGCGGCTGAGGGTCAGGAAGAGTCAGATCAAAGCAGCAGATCTAAGAGCTTTAAACAGAAGCAGGTGTGGATGAAAAAGGGGTTCCGGGAAAAGTAACCTCTCAGGGAGATCTGATCATAAATTCCTAACTCGGCAGGTCATCGTGGGTAGTCAGGCATATAACTTCTTTAGTAAAAGGCTTATCTTTGCCTTAAGCGAGCCCTATCCATTGTTTTTGTGCATCTAGATTAACACCCCATTGAAATGTCCCCTTTAGGGCCCTCCTTCTAAACCTTGACCACCCTTCCCCAGCTGCTGTGGCTCAGTGGTTGAACGTCGACCCTGCACCTAGAGGTCGCAGGTTCAATTCAATTCCTGGTCAGGGCCCATGTCCAGGTTGTGGGCCCAATCCCCAGTGGGGGGCATGCAGGAGGCAGCCAATCCATGTTCTCTCTCAGAGATGTTTTTCTCTCTCCCTCTCCTTTCCCCACCCCCCTAAAAGTCAATAAAGGAAAAAAAATTTTTCTAAATCACTTTCTAAAAAAAAATCTCTTGACATTATCTTTCCCCATATATTGGTGGGTCCCTGGTACTCTGTGATTATGAAAAGATAAAGAAGTTGGTTTTGTCATGGCGAGAACAGTCTTTCCGTACTCTGGGGTGTAATCTCGCCAGAGGGAAGAGCAATTGTGGGCTCTCTTACTGGTATCTCTTCTGTCTTGTCCTTCAGTTCCCTCAGAACAACATTCATTCTGTTCTTCCCAGCACAAATCAGTACAGTAATTTGGGGATTTTTTTCCCCCTGGTCATCTGCAAACACACTATTTTGTCCCCCAAAGCACTCACAACCTTTCTCATTTAATTGATCCTTTGGTTCTTTTGATCTGATCTTAAGTGTTTTTTGTTCATGCTAAGTTATAAACTTAACTCATTGAAACTTCTGATAGCTAAAGCCATGAGTTAGTCATTGTGCAAAACCAAAATTAACCACCTCTAACTTAAATTAATATTCTTTTTAAGAGCTTTTTGCTATCTGGATTTTGTTTCTCATTTAAATTATCCACCCCTGCCCCCTTCCTGCTTTTATAAATATTCAAACTTGGACTAGGTCTAGAATGTGAACCTAATCTTTCATTCTCTTGGAAGCCTTATCTCCTGATTTATGTTTATGGGCATTTATCAAAGAGAATTGCTGCTTGTAGATGTTAGTGGCAAATGTCCCGACTTCTAGCACTAATGCTTTACTGCCTTCCTGATATCTAGGAATGTCCTGGAAATGAGATCTCACTCTGGTCTTTCTTTACCATCACTGCCTTCCGGGGTCTTACAAGGCAGGGGAACATCAAAGGTGTGAAGTGGGATGCGATCCATAGACCAAGGCAAAATTGTTCCCCCCACCCCCCAGCACATTATAGTCTCCCCCAAAACCCTGCCCACCTCTGCAAATAGAAAGGTATATCTGCATTACAGGGGTGGAAATGCTTTGTCCAGATACAGATAGGAAAGGGAGATGGAGAGGTTTCTTTCTGTTCAGAGCTGCCTAAAGAGTAAACAGCAGATTGCCGCTGTTCAGAGCAATGCTCAGCTCTCTCTTGCACACACCTGTAAAAGACTCCATGTGTTGATTCTGGAAATGGTTCTGGTTTTCTCTGCCCTTTATGGATTTGCTGGAAGATAGAAGAGAGTAGAACATTTAAATCTGTTTATTCCTCTTGATATGGGGATAGTTTATGGAGCCTCAGGAATTCCACTCAATTTTCTGCAACATAAACACCCCAATTCAGGTATATGATAGAGTCTGGGCATCAGTAATGAAACAGCAATCACTTCGAGGCTTCCTTGAGTTCTGGTAATTATGTGAGGTTCAATCCCTGTTAATCAGTAATTGCTCTGGGGCTAGTAACCCCTTGGGGAAACTTCAGACATGTGTCACATTGAACTTGGAGGCTGTGGACGAATCTGGAACTGCAGCAATAAGGCGGGCAGTTTGCTCCGGCTTTGGGGCCTCCTTCAGGCTGTCAGTCTGGGGTGACAAAGGAGTCTATTGAAAGGGATTATAATTCCTCCTATGAAAGATAAAGTACTATGCAAATGTAATTAATTGAAAGCCCTAGTTCATAGGAAAGTTTCTGGTTAGAGTTAATTTTTAGAATAATGACAGTAGACGGAGGAACACCATGGTCTGTTTCCACCCAGAAGGTCTTGGCCTCAACTGCTTGGGCAGCTGACAACTAAGACTCTGCCACTTCACAGGCTGTCACTGCCTCTTTGTTCCCAAGAATGGACTCTTATTGTTCTCCTTCTTACTTTGGATTGAGACAGCCCTTGGGCTTCACATTTGCCATGTGTATTATATACTTCAGGCTCAGACCGAGAAGGCTTTCTAGAAAAAAAAAAAAAGTTGCGTTTTTTGGTCTGTTTTCCTTTCTCCAGGAACACAAGGTGATTAGCAGGTTTTAGTTTATGCCTTTCCCTTCTCATCTCTGGTGGATTTTAGAACATGGAGAGCTTAAACCATGAAGATGGTCTGGTTTTTGCTCAGAAATTAGTTAGGTATTAAACGTATTACCTCTTTCAATTATAGTCACATTGAACCATGGACTCTGAAGCAAGTTAAACTATGACTATGAAAGTATATTTGACCTCTCGAATTGCCAAGGGCCCTTGCAGTGTTTTGAAGACTGAAAAGCCGGGTTTTATTCTACTGGAACAAATCAGCAATACAAGGTCATTACAAAAGTGACTTCTGCAGGGAGGAATATCATTCTTTACTCTCTCTCTAAAGGCCATATCCAGATATTCTGAGAATACATTTTACATACAAACACTGTTATGTTAAAAAGAGATAAAAAGGAAAAGTCCTCAACTAACTTTACCTTTCTGGATGTGGGAATGTGGCCTAGAAAAATCAGTGGTGCAAGGGTAACACAGACAGGTTTTTAATTGATCGTCTAACAAATGTCCACATCTGTAGCCTTGGGCCATGTGAGTCTTGCCTGTAAAATGGGACTAAGAATACTTGTTTTAGAGGATCACAGCAGAGGACGCTGATAGTGTGCCTGGCTTCTTCCTCTCCATCTCTTTGTCACATTATCTGAACTTAAATGAGAGAAGTATACTTCCTGTGTGTATTTATTGATTGATTGATTTTTGTATGTGCCCCTAGCGGGAACCAAACCCGGGATTCTCTGGTCCGCAGGACGACACTCCAACCACTGAGCCAAACCGGCCAGGGCCTTCCTACCTGTTCAGAGGAGAGTATAGGATTAAAATGAACACAGCACCAGTGATAACAGCAAGGGAGAAGGAAGAGAGATAAAGTGAGAGGATTCAACAGCAAGTCCATGTATCAGAATTTCCTCTCAAATCTTAAGTCAATTTCCAGTAGTAAAGCATTTAGTGGTAAGATGAACACAATTTTCTGAGCACTTCCTATGGGAAAATGCCTTTAGATCCTAAGATGAAAATAGTGTTGATAGATTGGCACAATTATCTTATAAGAAACAGAGTTATTACATTGCCTGGGATGAACAGTTAACTGCTATGGTCAATCATGTCCCGTGAGGTCCAGAATACTCAGAGCTTTCACACATGATAGACTCCAAAAGCTAGTAATAATTGATTTAAAGATGCAAAAAAAATTTATTTGGCAGGTGGAGGTGGTGATAAAATAAACTTTTGGCAAGGGAGCCACCTGGATCAAATATTCAAATATCACTACGTGAAATAGTCTGAAGTTCTATAATCTCTAAGAATCAAATTAAATTCTGTGAAAGAATAGTTTCTTTATAGATGGCAGAGCGCCGAAGAAAGGGAAGAGAATATGAGATGGAGAGTGTGGAAAGAGAGAGGAGAGGAAGATAAATCACTTCTGATAGGGAATGGATAATTGAATTTCTTTTTAAGTTTAATCATCTATTGCTATTCATCTATGACCTAATCTTAATGAGAAAGACTACCTTGGAATGCTCAGAAATATGATTTCTTATTGGAACAGCTTTTACATGACTATATATTGGTGTTGCAAATTGCGCGGAGCCAGAAAAGCATTTACTTACCTGAAATTCGGATTTCACGGGTATCCCGTAACTTTATCTTCTAGGTCTGGCAACACCTCACGTGAGCGCCTGAGCGCTACTCACCATTTCTTACTCTCCATCTCTGGCCGCATTCGCTGATATCCTATTCACTCAAAGGTGCCACCCCAACAATTGTTTCTGGGATCCTCCATGGGTACACCAGGTTCTGTGCCCCGAGTGTGACTCTTGATGCTTCTCAAACAGCCACACTCTCATTTCGCACAGTGTCAATCACATGTTTGTTTCCATCATGGACATCAGCTGAACCACTTGTGCTGTTCAAAGAGCTTCTTTATCTTGTAGAGTGGCCCCCTTTCCAGAACACTCAGAAACGAGTCCTTGGTTCATGGCCGAGCAGCTCCTCCCTGTTCCTCACCTCTAGCCCCCGGCCCCAGTGGTCAGTTCCCTCCATGAGGTCCAGCGCTGTTCAAGGCAGGCAAGCAGGGGCCTGTGGGCCTGGCTCTCCACTCCACACACCATGCTCAGATCTGTGTTCATATCTGCACGCTCCACCTCCGCGGCGCCCGGCTCGTACCTTCCACATTCCCTTTGGAGACGGTGCAGACAGAAAGCTAACTCTGTTGTTGTAAGACTTATGCAAAGCTTAAAGAAAATTTAAAACAACTGTGCTTCTTTGGCTATTGTTGCACTGAAATCTTCTTGAAGCACAGCACCTACCGAGAGTTAGGTATTATGTCATAATTACTTCTTGTGGGGTGAAATGTGACTACGTAAAGTATGTCTCACAGATCGAAGTATCGCCCTGTGTAATGCAGTAACAATTACCATAGATGTGGATATCACCCTGCTTGTGGGGTCACACAGTTCTGGAGAACATTTAGGAATTTATCAGCTCAGTCAAGGTCACCTGTGCTTACCAGTGGGCCCAGCTGGACAGGTGATAAATGGACTTGCTGGTCTCTTCCTTGACTATCTTGAACAAACTCTTAGTTTATGGCTGTCTGAACTTTGAAAGGTTTGATGACTTGATAGCAGAAAAACTGCTAGAGGCAGACTTGCCCAGACGGAAAGTTGTGCCCCTCTCACACTGCCTTGAGGCGATGGCACGTGACTGACCGCCCTGCCAGAAGCACAGCCGAGTGGTTTTCTCCCCAGACTTCAGCCAGTCTGGTTTGCTGCTCCACGCTTCCACGTGAACGTCACTGACCTGCAGTTGGAATTATTATTTTTTATTGATGCTAAGAACAGGCACTCATCCTGACACAAGCCCTGACATTGTGCTCTTGTGTGACCACAGTTGTCGCTGCTCGCCCGACACACACGGCCCCCAGTGTGCATCCAAATACAATGACTGCGAAGGGGGCTCCCAGGCGCTGTGTGTCCACGGCATCTGCGAGGACCAAGTCCGCGTGCAGGATGGACAGGTGGGTTCTTTCCTCACCAGGACTCCCTGGAGGGGTCAGGGGCATCCGTCTGCCATCCTGCCTGATGGTGAGCAGCATGGCCCTGGGAGGTGGCACACAAGAAGCCACTTCCTGCCCTGAGCAGGGCACAGGGGCTGAGAGGTATCTGTACATAAGCAGGAAACTGCACCCAGACTTTAAGGTTTCATTATATAAATTGCTAACATTTTTATTTTTCCTTCATGAATCTCTGTGAGATATGACCTTCTCTTGGCCTTGTGAGTTTTAAGTGACAAGACACGGAAACACAAAAGGCCCAGTCTTGTCAGCAACTGCAGTTTTAAGGAGTCTGGATTTTTCTGGCCCCAGTGACCGCTGCAGACTCTGAACGCACTTCTGCAGTGCCCCGTGCTCTGGGCCTGACAACCTTGACTCCTGACCCTCAAGGTCGCCCAGGCCTTCCTGCGTGGCCTTGTGTGAGACCTTCGGGTCTTTATATTTTGTTCCATTTTTATTTCTACTTACGCAATGGAAAATGGTTCCCTTCCAGTGATGGTGGAGGGGAGGGGAGCGAGAGGCTTGCACAAAGGAAACAAACAGAACTGATTTTCCAAGGCCTGTGCACATGGGTGTTTTTCCCTCTAAAAACACAGCAGGCTGAGGTGATTGACTTTAATTATATTGACTTACAGTTCTTGATTGTTGTTGCTCTTTCCCTGGGACCTTTGGGGGCAAATTACAGGTTTCCCTTACTCTGAAATAAAGATGTTTCTCTTTTTGGTTGGTCTGGTCTAAATGCTTAATCATATAGGAGGAAAAAGAGAAGCCACTCAATTATGGAAATGAGCGTCAGAGGGTAAACAGCCGGGGGCTTGGTGAGATTGTCTTAGGTTTTCTGGCTTGTTTTCTTGACTGTCTTGGTTCTCGCTCTCGTCCTCCCACAGCCCAGGTACAGCTGCATCTGCGATGCTGGCTGGACGTCCCCAGAGAACAGCTCGGCCTGCACACTGGACATGGATGAGTGCAGCCTCTGGCCAGCGCCGTGCTCGGCTCTGGTGCAGTGTTTCAACACTCCGGGCTCTTACCACTGTGGGGCCTGTCCCGCAGGTACGTGGGCACGTCTACGCCCAGCAGAGGCACCGCGCTGGCTCCGCGTGCCAGCCAGGCAAGGTGCCAGAGCCCGTGTCCTTCCGCCGCCAAGGGAGACCAGACAGTTCTCAGGAGGCATTCCAATCCGGCTTCATGCCCTACTTCACTAAGTCTCACTCCGGACCATCTTCCCGCTGTGACAACTGAACGGAAGGGAGGTTTGTCCCTGGCCGTGCTAGGGTCAAACACTGGGGGCACTGTTAGCCAGTTTGTGAGGTCAAACGTTTGTGTAGCCATCAACAGACTAGACTTGAGACCTAAAGGCGTGCTCTAGTTTCGCCTTTCACACCAGCCAGGTGTTTGTGAACTTGGCTGAATTATTCGTGTCTCTGCTTGAGTCCAGTAGTTCTCACCCAGGTGTGTCAGCTCCATCACAGATGTACAGGGACCAAATCTTCAGTGGGGGCAAATACAAAGTCATTAAAATGTGGACTCTGGACTCAGAGAGTGCCTAGGTCTGAGTCCAAGTTTATTCCTCCTTATGTGGGATCATCATCATCATCCATTTAATGCATCTTTGTAGTTCACCTGCTATGAGCAAAGCGTTGTGCTGGGTGCACTGGTAAGAATGAACCAGATCTCAGGGTGTACAAGGCTCGCCTGTACTCCTCGGGTGTTCTTTTATAGAAAAGTCACTAAGGCACTGTGATAGGCAGTGTTTAATTCTTACAAAAACCAAGAAATGGTAGCAATCAGTATCATTGCCATTTTCAAATATAAGAATGTGAGGCTTAGAGAAGGTGAATAACTTACCCAAGATCACGTAGCTTATAAGCAACAGCGTTCAAACTCAGGTCTGCCTGACTGGCGGAACTCTGCCCCTGAACACTGTCTGGGCCACCAAGGACCCCGCCCACCTGCTGCCTTACTCAGTGACTTTGGGTTTCATGAATTCATGTTTAGATCTTGTAAGAGGTTTGAAACATTGTCATAGTTGTGATCATTTAAATGATGAGTAACAAAACTTGACACAATTGAATAACACAGAAAAGTGTAAAGTACAATGATATTCCTTTTTGCACCTCCGGTCTCCAAAGGAGACCACTGTTAGTAGCTTGTACTTGCTCCTCTTCTACCTTTTCCTTCACCAAGACTATCACATTCTGCATATTATGATATTTTGTATTTTCATTTCTTTCTATATGTTGTGAGCACATTATTAAAAAGATTTTGTAGTATGCGTTGGTATAGATAAGTCATAATATAATTGGCTAGGCCCCGACTGACCATTGAGAGTTTCTTCTCCATTAACAGTGCTGCACTAGACATCTGCTTGCCTATTTCTCTCTATCCTGACAGTTTAACATTGCAGAACAAATTTTAAGAAGTGGAATTGGTAGTCAAATGGTATGTATTTTAAGAAATGCAATGAATACTGTCAGGTCTCTTTCCAAACAGGTTTTATTAATTTAACTTCTGACAACAGCATATAAGAGTACCCCAATTGCTCACCTCTTTGCCAGAATTTGATTCTAAAAATTTAAAACAGTTTTTGCTCTGGCTGGTTTGATTCAGTGGTTAGAGTGTTGACCTACAGACCAGAGTCTTGGGTTTGATTCCAGTTAAGGGCACATACTTCAGTTGCAGTTCAGTCCCTGGCCCTGGTCAGGGTCATGCGGGAAGCAACCAATCGATATGTCTCTCATGTGAATGTTTCTCTCTCTCTCTCTCCCACTCTATCTGAAGATAAATAAAAAAAATATTCTTGCCCTGGCCATTTTGGCTCAGCTGTTAGAGCATTGGCCCACAAACCAGAGAGGCCTGGGTTCGGTTCCTGCTAAGGGCACATACCTCAGTTGCAGTTTGTCCCCAGTCCCAGTTGGGGTCATGTGGGTGGCAGCCACTCCATGTGTCTCTCTCACATTGATGTTTTTCTCACTCCCTCCCTCTATCTCTCCTGCTCTATCTGAAGATAATGCAAAATGTCCTCAGGTGAGGATAAAATATATATATCTCCTTAGGTAAGGATAAAAATATATATATATTAAAACAATTTTTGCCAATCCAACAGAGTAAATTTCATTTTAATCTACAGTTTCTTATAGCTGAGCAGGTTTGTATATGTTTTTGACTATTGCTTTTCCTCTTTGTTGATTCATCAATAGAGCTAACTTTTCAAATCTTCTTGTTTTTCTAGGCTGGAAAGGAAATGGATATGATTGCCAAGATATTAATGAATGTGAGATAAACAATGGCGGTTGTTCTGTGGCTCCACCTGTTGAGTGTGTGAATACACCTGGATCTTACCACTGTCGGGCCTGTCCGCCAGGTACGACACTACGTTTCCTAATTCCATTACAGGCAAAGCATCTATTTAAAAACAGGATCTTTCCCTCCTTTTAAAATATGACCCAAGGAGATAAATTGAATAGTCTGGAGAGTTTTACTTATGGATTCAGGGCACATTAGTACAGCTGCATTATAAAAAGGAAATTAAAAAAATTTTTTTGAATATCAAAGGAAAACAAGAAACCTTTAAAGACTGTGAAATAACTTACTGAGATATTGCAGAATTTGAAAAGATTTCTCTGTGAATCACAGACCTACAGGTCTATTGTTCCCACAGCTAATTTATTACTATAATGTTTTACGTATAAAGTTTACTAAATAACAGGCCTAATAGTAGGTAGTAATACATGTTAATTTTGCTTCTCTCCTGGAAAGAAGTCATTACTGCTCTTCTCTAATCTAAATTGAGTTGCTATCCAGGAAGTTCAACGAGTTCTAAGGGATTAACTGAAACACTATATATTTCATTCACACAAAACAACAGTACTTTGGACTTCTACAGTAACTTAGCTCTAAGATCATCAAGTCACTGTAATTAAAAAATGTCAACTTTTTTAGTGTCAGCACTAAGTATACCAGTAGTTTCATATATCTTTTTATTTTTATTTTTATTTCTCATTTTGTAATTAGAAACAACTAAGAGCAGTGTTTCTGAAATCAGGTTTCTAATTCTTGTTGTCCTTTTTCTTAATTGTGGAATTTTGTTTATGACATTTTAAACTTACATTTCCGGTTTGATGATAGAGGATCTCTGGTTGGTCCGGTTCATGACATAGTTGATTCTCACTGGGAATCTTCTTCTTGAGTTTTCTTAACGCCTGTCATGTGCCTGCCCTTGCTGTGACCAGGGTACCAGGGCGACGGCAGAGTGTGCACGCTCGTCGACGCCTGTTCGGTCAACAACGGAGGCTGCCACCCACAGGCGTCGTGCTCCTCGGTCCCAGGTAATGCCTGCTCTCTCCCTCTGTTTGGGGTATTTTAATATGACCTTGTAAAACAAATCAACTTTTACAAATCAAAATCCTCTACCCTCAAAATTCTTGTTTTGATCTTCAAACCAAAAATTAATCCATATTATAAAACTATACATTGGGATCTTTAAAAATGCAATAGACTCTGCTCTTTTATGATATGTTCTAATTTAGCAATTATTTTCCAAAATAAGTCAGTCAGCTACTTATTTCATAATTGTATTTCAGTAAGCAGGAAGGAGAAAAGGAGGAAGGTGGATATGTTCACTTTCTTTAAGGATACTTTTATTTCTATGCTATTGGCCAGGACTGAGCCTGGCGGCTAACCCTGGCTTCAAGGGAGGCTGGGATATGTAGTCTTTATTTCAGGTGCCCATGCCCCCAATTAATATAAAAAATAAGGAAGGAAAAATGGAGCTAGGGAGACAACCAACGGTGTCTGCAATGCTGTGTAAAAGAAACTTCCACTCCAATAATTTAAACTTATATATTGCTAAACTTTCTCTCAGAAATGTTGTACCAATTTATATACTCACCAACAGTGTATGAAAATATACATTTACCCCACGCTTGACACTGAATACTATTGCTATTTTTCATTGTAGTCAATTTTATAGGCAAACTTTGCCTTCCTGTTATTTTAATTTTGACTAAATGAAAACTAAGGTTTTGGCTACTACTACTAATTATGTTTTACACACATTTAATGGCCATTGTTTCTATTTGTTCATGTCCTTTGATAATCTGCTTTCTTACTGATTTATAAAATTTCATTATGTATTGAAGACATTATTTCATTATCTGGCTCATATTTTACATGTATTTTCTCCTGGCATTTGTTTTTATTTTATCATTTTGTGGTGGTACTTTCCATTTGGAAGTTTAGAACTTTTATTTGGTTAAAATGGTAAATCTTTTCTTTTAGGATTTTCCCCTTAGAATTAGGCCTTCCCTACCAAGCAAATCTTTTAAAAAATACTCAAGTACATGTTCTTTTATATTTTCATTTATTTTAAACATTAAGTTCATTGATCTTTTTAGGATTTATTTTTATCTATAGCATCAAATAGAGATCTAGCTTAATATTTTTGTCCAAATGGGTGCCTGGCCCCAACTCCATTTACTAAATAATGTATCATATCTTTGGCTATTTCAAAATACCACTTTTATTTTTATTAGCATGTCACATATATGTACACATAGTAAAAAAATATATGTATATACACACTTGTAATTATTCAAATGTTTATTGAATGAGTAATAGCACACTAAAGAGATTAAAAGCATGAATTCTAGAAAAAAGACTACTGGGATTTTGATTTTTCCTTGGCTCCACTGTATTCTAGCTTTGTCTTTAACTGTAAGTGGGGATAATAGCAGTACGAACCTGCGAGGATTCAGTTAGTCAATATATGTGCGGTGCTTGCAACAGATATGATCATCATAAGAGTGCTTGTTTCTCTGTCAACCCCTCCATGATGGGAAACTCCCTATTCCCTTAGTGTACCTCACACTTGTGCACACTCAGGACCATGACGTGCAGATCAGTGTCAGTTTGTATATAAAGTATGGAAGACAGGTAATGCCTTCCTTATTTTATTTATTATTATATTTTTGTTAATCCTCATCTGAGGATATTTTTTAGATAGAGTGGAAGGGAAAGAGAGAGGGAGAGAGAGAAAAGAGAAACAGCCATGCGAGAGGAACACATTGACCGATTGTCTCCTGCATGACCCCGACCAGGGCTGAGGATGAATGGCAACTGAGGTCCATGCCCTTGACCGGAATCAAACCCGAGACTGTTTGGTCTGTGGGCTGATGCTCTAACCACTGAGCAAAACTGGCTAGGGCATGCCTTCCTTATTTTTAAGGTAAAAATAGGAAAATAAAGATTCTACTACATTCTCCTTAGACCATGTTTTACCATCCCTAGGGATCTGCCGACTCGACTTGGACAAGTTGTAGTCCAGACAACAGAGCCTGAGATTTGTTGCTGGGCTGCATCAAGGAGACCCGTATTTACACTCTCACTTTTATTTCCGAACAGGTTTCTTACCTCTCTGTACTTGTCTCCCGGGATATACTGGAAATGGTTTCGGCCCAAATGGATGTGTGCAACTCAGTAATATTTGCCTGAGTCGCCCCTGTTTAAATGGACAATGCACCGTGAGTCCTTTATTCTTCCTGAGGAGATGGGACTGAAGAATTTTAGTGTCACATCTCTGTAATATTTTTCCTATGATTTATTACTTTTAAGGTACTGATTAAGCTTAAGATAAAGAACCTCAATAACTCTCAGATGAAGGTAGATGGTAACTTTAGTTTCCAGGAAAAACTGATGAGTTCATTTTCTCTCTGAGTGATTTACAAAGTAGCAAAACAAAGCCTCTACTTAGCGATCACCATTGAAAAGAATAAATACAAGTTAGGTCCCTGGAAGCTGCTTGAGGCTCAACACCTGCTGCACACCCCATGCAGCATCACTGTTTTCGTTGTGTGGGTTGATTCGAGTTCATTGTCTGTCCATTTGTTTTAGGGCATGATGTTGTTTCTTTCCTTAGGACACAGTGTCTGGTTATCTTTGTAAGTGTGACTCGGGCTGGGCTGGCATCAACTGCACAGAAAACATCAATGAGTGTCTGAGCAGCCCCTGTTTGAATGGGGGGACATGTGTCGATGGCATTAATGCTTTCAGCTGTGAATGCACACGTTTCTGGACTGGACCCCTCTGCCAGACTCCCCAGCAAGGTATGCTCAGCATCCCTTATACCACAGATGCTCACAGCTCAAAATGACCACCATTGAATGCATCCTACTGCAGATTCCTCAACTAAACCTACTTTCTAGTCTAATTGCTCAAATGCTTAGAACTAAGGCTTTTCTTGAAGAAATTGTATAAAATTCACAAGGTAGATGTATATCTCCATTGAAGCCAGAAGTACCTTTTCCTCAAAGAAAAAAATTAGCTGTTTGCATTATGTCCATTCTGAAAGCAAAGTATGCTAAAGTATTATAGTTTTCTAAGGGTGAGTTTTCTCTAAAGCACCCATTTAATTTCCCTAGAATATTCCACTTAATCATGTTACTCTTCTGCTCTAGAATATGCTGGGTTCCCCATTGTCTATTAAATACAGATTAGGACTGTTTTTCAATTGTCCTCTTAACCAGGCCTCATCCTATCCATTTAACTTTATTTTTCATTAGTTCTCTAAAACTACTCGTTTCAATACAGACATCTTTCCTTACTACCTGACCCCATGTGCTGCCATGAATATTTCTGCCTTGTTTCTTTATTCCAGATAGATCTCCCCCCAACCTCTCCAGATTCTTTCTTTGCTTCCCATCCAAATGTATGTCACCTTCAATCTCCACCATAAAGCCTCTTGTGACTTCTCCAACCCTCCCTTATCCCTGATTCCAAATCAGCACATTTACTGAGGCTTTGCTATGTGTTCAGGACTGTGGTAGACCCCCGCAAGAAATAAGAAAGCACAATATATCACGAAGAAATAAGAAAGCACAATATACTGTTGCCACATAGTATCTGCTTATCTTCCAACCGAAGAGACAAAACTAGTACAAATGGCACAGAAGAGATAAGAGCTAAAGACAGGAACTAAATTGTGTGGGTTCCAGTGAATATCACAGAGGTAGAATGGGAGGCAGAGAACACACAAAGAGGCAGGGAAGTTCATGGCAGTGATGATACATGAACTGGACTTTGAACAAGAAATGGGATTTGGGTGGAAATCCAAAGAAAAGGGGACGGGGAGAAGAGAGGAGGGCAGGACTTCTGTCTCTAATGCTAATTACTCAGACTTCTCTCAATGTTTCATCAGCAGGGTTAGAGTTGCCTAGCCTCTTCCTCTACGGAGTCTTTTAAATTTTTTTTTTTTTATCCTCACCCGAGGACATTTTTCCATTTTTTGTTCAGGTAGAGCGGGAGGGGGAGAGAGGAACAGAGAGAGAGAGAGAGAGAGAGAAACATCGATGTGAAAGGAACACATCGAGTGGCTGCCACCCGCACAACCGACCAGGGCCGGGGACACACTGCAACCAAGGTACGCGCCCTTAGCGGGAACCGAACCCGGGTCTCTCAGGACCGCAGGCCGACGCTCTAACCGCTGAACCAAACCGGCCAGGGCTCTACAAAGACTTTTAAAAACACAGTTCATCTTCTTTCCCTTTGCAGTCTGTGGAGGGTCCCTCTCAGGGCTGAACGGGAGCTTCACCTACAAGAGCCCTGACGTTGGTTATGTTCATGACGTTAACTGCTTCTGGGTTGTTCGAACTGAAGAGAGAAAGGTAAATGTAGTGTCTCTTGTCCAACGTAGGTTTCATTTATATAAGCATGTGTAATATGTGTATATATTACATAAAATACATATAGTGATAATTTATCGATTATATATTGAGGATTTACAAAACGTCAGGCTTGGGCTAGGCAATTTAACTACCTTTCTCTAACCTTACAGTAACTCTTTGAAATAAGGAACAGTATCCTCATTTTATAGACTTGATAATGGAAACGAATAGAAGCTAACTAATTTAAAAAAAAAACAACAAACACTCCTTAGCTGGTAATTGGACTAGCCAGATTTCAGTCAAGTTTGTGTTTCCAAAGTCCATACTTTGTCTAGTATGGATGATTCTCTACATGGTTTGACCAACGCCAAGTCAGTGATTTGTAAAGGCGTGTTCTTACTGAGAGAGTAGTGTTTGAAGACGATCACTTAATAATGTTGATTATTATACACAAATGGAAACTGCTATTAAGATGATTTTCTTATCAGTGTCTCCTCTGGGCCACTGCATGTGCCCATGTCTTATGCTCATTGTTGCATAGATTATGTCATTGCTATTTAACTCTCATAACCCTGAAGGAATTATCTATGTAACCTCATTTTACATATAAGGAGATGGAGCCTAAAGCAGCTGAGAAATTCCAGGGGTGTATGTTTGGTTTGTAAGTGGCATGCAGTCACTTGAACCCAGGCCATTCAACCTCAGTGACTCTGAGCCTGAACCGCTGCACAAACAGCCTTCAAATTAAGATCTGAGCCAGAGGTTGTTAGTGCTTTTATAACCAATATTTATTATTCAACTCTTTAAAATATTTACTTTTCCATCAGTTCTTAGGGTCATTAAAATAAAGTTGTATTTCTGAATAAATAAGGTTTTCCCTTAAAACCCTATTAACTTTTTCAGCAATGTTACAGAAGTCATTGTACACAGTCAGAAAACATTTTTTTATTTATCCTGGGGAGGGTAAACTCTTTGGAGCCTGCTAACTCACAATGAATAAACTCTAAAATCAGTTTCCCATTGAGTATGTGATGTGAATTTCCTTCCTTCCATTTTGTTTTCATGAATTATATTTCCTGACATTGAAAATAATTTTCTAATAAAAAATCTCTTTTGTGAAAATTTTTGATATTCTATTATTTATGCTGTTTTCTTGATTATTGTGATTTTATATCTTTGAATCTTCAACACAATTTACATAAAACAGTGGAAAATTATATACAAATCAGGATAGTTCAATTCGGCATTTATTTTATTTTTATTGAAATTGCTTCAAGGGCAAATGTGATATAATGTTGGGTAACAGATCTTAAAAATACCCTAGCATAGAATTTCAAAAACATCCTGATACTCTTTTTCACTGTTTGAGTGCTGTTGTGGTTTTAGATCATAATTAAAATTAAATTCAACAGCCTTCTTTTGGTTTTTTTTTGTTTCTGTTTTTTTGCATTTATCTTCAGATAGAGTGGGAGGGAAAGAGGAAGGGAGAGAGAGAGAGAGAGAAACTTTGATGTGAGAGAGACACATCGACTGGTTGCCACCTGCACAACCCCAACCAAGGCACGTGCCCTTAGTGGGAACCGAACCCAAGACTTGCTGGTCTGCGGGCTGTCACTCTAACCGTTGAGCCAAATTGGCCAGGGCTGGTTGCTTGCTTTAAGGGAGTTTGTCACTAATACATATTGTGTATTATGTATATGTCACTAATACATATATATATACACATATATGTTTATAATTTTTTTCCTTCATTGATTTTAGAGAAAAAGGGAGAAGGACAGCTAGAAACATTGATGAGAGAGAACATCCATTGGCCACCTCCTGCATGTCCCCCACTGGGGATCTAGCCCACAACCTGGGCACATGTTCTGACTGGGAATCAAACCGACAACCTCTTGGTGCATGGGTCAATGCTCAATCACTGAGCCACACACACCAGGCAGTAAAAAATATTTTATATTTAATTGACTATATTACTATATTTTTTGGTATAGTCTAACATTTTAACTTAGAGACACAGTTTTGTGTTTATTCTCTCCTATTTGTATGCTCAGACTCTTCATATTACCTTTGCCCATTCTCTGCTCTTATTAATTATCTCTTATGATATGCAACCACCAAAGACTTGCAGACATTATATATGCCTACACCGTACCTATTCAGTCTATACCTGAGGTTGTCAGTCTGGGCTGAGTATCAGTATCTTGTTGAAAGGTTTGGAGACCCATAGGATTCAGTATCTCTGGGGTCAGTGATGAATATCTGTGTGTGAGCTACAGGCTACTCGGGTGATCAAGGTATAAATTCTTGTGAATGGTACATTAGTCAATTAAATTAAATGCAAGGTAGATTTTTCAAATGTCTAATCTATTTTACTGATTTGGAAGCATTTGTTTAATGGACTTAACAGTTTGATGAAATCTAGGTTAATCTATTTCATTAACCTACTGAATAACAACTCAAGGAATATAAAGTTCCAGGTAATGCTAGATGAATACATTCTACAGATCTGTTGTACAACATAGTGCCTATTGTTAACAACATGATACTTTGTACTTCAAAACTTGTTTAGGGGATGGATTGTGTTCTTACCATAAAAGAGAGAGAGAGAGAGAAGGAAACTGGGAGATGTCGGATGTGTCTATTACATTGATTGCTGTGATGCTGTCACAATTGTTTACATATGTCCAAATCCATGAAATTTTACAGATTAAATATGTGCAGTTCTTTGTGTATCAATTATACCTCAATAAAGCTGTAAAAATCTATTTAATTAACATTAACATTTTGCCATAATTGGTTATGTATCGGGGGTGGGGGGATAGATAGAATTTTACCTCATACCAAAAAGAGAAAAGATTTTTGATACATGTAGATTTTAGTTGAAGTGTAAACAATTTTTAACCCAACTCATTTAACAAGTAGAATTTTCATATGTATTTGTGGATAACTAGAAAATTTTAGATATCTCTCTTGAAAGTGACTCACTATAAATCTGTGACCTTTATATATTTTTAGGTTCTGCGCATCACTTTCACGTTTTTCCAGTTAGAACCAGTGAGCACTTGTCCACATGAGTTTCTTCAGATTCACGACGGAGCGTCCTCCGCAGCGTTCTCGCTTGGCAGGTTCTGCGGCTCCAGCGCCCCTCAGGAGCTGCGCAGCAGCGACAACGCTCTCTATTTCCATTTCCACTCGGAACACTTAAAAAATGACAGAGGCTTCACGATAATATGGGCAACACAGCAACCAGGTAAATACAAACATGGAGGGAAAGAAAGCAAAATCTTGAGGTTATTACATTTTTTTTTTGATCAACAGTAACCTTTTTGGGTACATTAGGTATTTGGAGATCTAGTGTTATAGAATATTTTAATAATTATTTTTATATCAAATAAATCTACAATAAATTGGCATTTGATTTTGTGTTCAGAGAGAATGAAATGTGTGATGAAATGGAAGAGATGAGAAAACATGAGTTTTTTTTTTATCCTCACCTGAGGACATTTTTTGATATTTTGTTCAGATGGAGTGGGATAAAGAGAGAGAGAGAAAGAGACATTGACGTGAAAGGGACGTGCCCTTAGCAAAAACAGAACCGGGTCTCTCTAGATCGCAGGCCGATGCTCTAACCGCTAAGCCAAACCGGCCAGGGTGAAAACATGAGGCTTAATGAGTCCCTTATGAAATTACTGACCAGCGTTTTCATAAGCTCAACTAGTAAATTGCTGTAGGGATGCTACTGAGGACACCCACCGTTCCTTCAGGGAGTATACCTTATCTTAATGACTATTTGATCATTAGTTTTTGTTATATTTTTGTTTTGGTGGTTTATTAAAAAAATTTACTAGGAGATTTTTAAACATAGAAAAAACTAAACCAGTACACCAAAACTCCAGCTCATTTATCAATAAATCTGTGGAACTATTTCTGGAATGTCTTTTTTTCCCATTAGTCTATCTATCTATCCTTGTGGCATATTGGCTTAATTACTGAAGCTTGAAGTCTGGTTGTGTAAATACTCTAACTTTGTTCTTTTTAAATATGCTAGGTTCTTTACATTTCCATATAAATATTAGTATCAGCTTGTTTATTTCCCCAACAATCTGCTGGGATTTTGTTGGCATTGTACTGAATCTGTAATCATCTTGGAAAGAAATGACTTCTTAAAAATTCAGACCCTATCAATTAATGAACTTGGACTACATATTTATTTATTTAGTTCTCTTTTAATTTGTATTAGCAATGGTTTATGATTTCGATGTTTACTTATTTCATGTTTTGTTATTTTTTCCAAGATATTTGATATTTTATGTTACGTTAAATGACATTTTTCTAAGATTTCATTTTCCATTTGCTATTAGTATATTTGTATCTTCCTTATTATGAATGAACTTGAACAACTTTTCATATGTATTTTAAAGGCCATTAGAATTTATTTCAGCTCTTCATATATGTAGAAGCTCTTCATATATTAGAAATAGTAATTCTTTGTATTATATATTGCATTTTTCCCAGTTTGCCATTAATATTTTACTTTGCTCATGGTGGTTTTTTTTGTTTTTTTGGATGTAGTTTTTTTTTAATTATTTATTTATTTTTTTGTTACAGAAGTTTCTCCATTTTTACCCCATTGGCACCTCCCTCCCCACCCCACCCCCCCGCCCCGTCCCCGGCTTTGTTGTCCATGTCCATTGGTCATGCATACATGCATATAAGTTCTGTGGTTTAGCTCCTCCCACTCCCCACCCCCTCTTCTGAGGGATGTCAGTCTGTGCCCTCCTTCCATGTTTCTGGGTCTACTGTATTCCTCAGGCTGTTATGTTCATTATATTCTGTATATAAGTGAGATCATGTGGTAATTGTCTTTATCTGCTTGGCTTGTTTCGCTTAGGATACTACTCTCCAGGTCCCTCCATGTCGTCTCAAAGGATAATAGATGTTTCTTTCTTTTTATTTATTTATTTATTTTTATCCTCACCCGAGGACATTTTTCGATATTTTGTTCAGATAGAGTGAGTGGGAGAGAGAGAGAGAGAGAGAAACATCGACGTGAAAGCTACACATCAAGTGGTTGCCACCCACACGACCCAACCAGGGCTGGGGACAAACTGCAACCAAGGTACGTGCCCTTAGCGGGAACCGAACCCAGGTCTCTCCGGACCACAGGCTGACGCTCTAACCGCTGAGCCAAACTGGCCAGGGCAAGATGTTTCTTTCTTACAGCTGCATAGTACTCCATTGTGTGTATGTACCACAGCGTTTTTATCCATTTGTCTACTGATGGACACTTGGGCTGTTTCCAGATATTAGCTATTGTAAATAGTGCTGCTATGAACATGGGGGTACATATATTCTTCCTGATTGATGTTTCAGGCTTCTTAGAGTATATTCCTAGAAGCAGGATCACTGGGTCAAATGGAAGTTTAATTTTTAATTTTTTGAGGTAACACTATAGTGTTTTCCATAGTGGCTGCACCAGTCTGCATTCCCACCAGCAGTGTATTAGAGTCCCCTTTTCTCCACACCCTCACCAACACTTGTTGTTTGATGATTTGTTGATGGCAGCCATTCTGACAGGTGTGAGGTGATACCTCATTGTTGTTTTAATTTGCATCTCTCTGATGATTAGTGATGTTGAGCATTTCTTCATATGTCTCTTGGCCATTTGTATGTCCTGTTTGGAGAGGTGTCTATTCAGCTCCTCTGCCCATTTTTTAATTGGCTTCTTTGTCTTCCTTTTGTGGAGTTGTATGAGCACTCTATATATATTGGAAATTAACCCCTTATCTGATATATCATTGGCAATGATGTTCTCCCATACAGTGGGTTGCCTTTCCATTTTGATGATTGTTTCTTTTGCTGTGCAGAAGCTTTTAAGTTTGATGTAGTCCCATGTGTTCATTTTTTCCTTTGTTTCTGTTGCCTTAGGTGATGTATCAGTGAAAATTCTGCTGTGTATGATGTCCGAAATTTTGTTGCCTACATTTTCTTCTAGAATTTTTATGGATTCACGGGTCACATTTAAGTCTTGTATCCATTTTGAGTTTATCTTTGTGTATGGTGTAAGTTGAGGGTCTAGTTTCATTTTTCTGCATGTAGCTGTCCAATTTTCCAAATACCATTTATTAAAGAGGCTGTCTTTACTCCACTCTATGCTCTTGCCACCTTTGTCAAATATTAATTGAGCATATTGCCTTGGGTCCATTTCTGGGTTTTCAGTTCTGTTCCACTGGTCTACATGCCTGTTCTTGTGCTAGTATCAGGCTGTTTTGATTACAGTCGCTTTGTAGTATAACCTGATATCTGGCATTGTGATTCCACCTACTTTGTCCTTCTTTTACAAAATTGCTGTGGCTATTTGGGGACTTTTTTGGTTCCATATGAACTTTTGAAGTATTTTTTCTAGTTCTGTGAAATATGTCATTGGTATTTTGATGGGGATTGCATTGAATCTATAGATTGCTTTGGGTAGTATGGACATTTTAATGATGTTAATTCTTCCAATCCATGAACAAGATATGTGCTTCCACTTTTTAATATCTTCCTCTATTTCTTTTTTCAATGTCCTGTATTTTTCTGCAAATAGGTCCTTTACTTCTTTGGTTAAGTTTATTCCTAGGTATCTTAAATTTTTTTGGCGTGATTGTAAATGGGATTGTTTTTTCAGTTTCCCTTTCTGTGAGTTCATCATTGGTGTACAAGAATGCCGTCGATTTCTTGACGTTGATTTTGTATCCTGCTACCTAGCCAAATTCATTTATTAAGTCTAGTAGATTTTTGATGGAGTCTTTAGGGTTTTCTATGTATAATATCATGTCATCTGCAAATAATGACAGTTTCACTTCCTCCTTTCCAATTTGGTTCCCTTTTATTTTTTTCCTCATGTCTGATTGCTGTGGCTAAGACTTTCAGTATTATGTTAAATAAGAGTGGCAAAAGTGGACATCCCTGTCTTGTTCCTGTTCTTAATGGAAATGTTTTTAATTTCTGCCCATTGAGTATGATGTTGGCTGTAGGTCTTTCAATATGGCCTTTATTATGTCGAGATATGATCCCTCTATTCCCACACTGCTGAGCGTTTTTATCAGAAATGGATGCTGGATTTTGTCGAATGCTTTTTCAGCATCCATTGATATGATCATGTGCTTTTTATTCTTCATTTTGTTTATGTGGTGTATCACATTTATTGATTTGCGAATATTGTACCAGCCTTGCATCCCTGGAATGAATCCCACTTGGTCATGGTGAATAATTATTTTGATGTATTGCTGGATCCGATTTGCTAGTATTTTGTTCAGGATTTTGGCGTCTATGTCCATCAGGGATATTGGCCTGTAGTTTTCTTTCTTAGTAGTGTCTTTTTCTGGTTTTGGAATTAGAATTATGCTGGCCTCATAGAATGTGTTTGGAAGTCTTTATGCTTGAATTTTTTGAAATAGTTTGTGGAGAATGGGTGTTAGTTCTTTTTTGAATGTTTGGTAAAACTTCCCTGTGAAGCCATCTGGGCCTATGCTTTTGTTTGCTGGGAGAGTCTTTATTACCTCTTCAATTTCCTTCATTGTTATTGGTCTGTTCAAGTTTTCTCTCTCTTCCCGGTCCAGTTTTGGGAGACTGTGTATTTCTAGAAATTTGTCCATTTTGCTTAGATTGTCGAATTTGTTGCCATATAGTTGTTCATAGTAGCTGTTAATGACCTTTTCTATTTCTGTGGTGTCGGTTGTTACTTCTCCTCTTTCATTTCTGATATTGTGTATTTGGGTTCTCTCTCTTTGTTGCTTGGTGAGTCTAGCTAAGGGTCCATCAATCTTGTTTGTCTTTTTGAAAAACCAGCTCTTTGTTTCATTGATCCTTTGAATTGTTTTTTTGGTCTCTAAGTCATTTATTTCTGCTTGATCTTTACTATTTCCTTCCTTCTACTTGCTCTGGGGTTTTCTTTTTGTTTGCTTTCTAATTCTTTAAGTTGTGAGGGAGACAGTCAATTAGAAATTTTTCTTGTTTCTTGAGGTAGGCCTGTACTGCTATGAACTTCCCTCTCTGAACTGCTTTCGCTGCTCCCCTAGATTTTGTGTTGCTGTTTTCATTTTCATTGGTTTCCAGGAAGTTTTTAATTTCTTCCTTGATCTCTATGGTAATCCATTCATTGTTCAATAACATGCTATTTAGTCTCCATGTGTTGAAATGTCTTTGCATGTTCTTGTTGCAGTTGATTTCTAGTTTCATGCCACTGTGATCTGAGAAGATGCTTAATATGATTTCAATCTTCTTGAACTTGTAGAGATTTAGTTTGTGCCCTAACATGTGGTCTATCTTTGAGAATGTCCCATGTGCACTTGAGAAGAATGTGAATTCTGTAGTTTTGGGGTGTAATTCTCTGTAGATATTTATTAAATCCATTTGGTCTAGTGCTTCATTTAGAGTCTCTGTTTCCTTGCTAATTTTTTGTCTAGAGGATCTATCCAGTGGTGTCAATGGGGTATTGAAGTCCCCTGCTATGATTGTATTGCCGTCGATTTCTCCTTGGAAGTCCTCCAGAAGATTTTTAATATATTTTGGTGCTCCTATATTGGGTGCATATATGTTTATCAAGGTTATATCTTCCTGTTGGATAGATCCTTTCAATATTATGTAGTGGCCTTCTTTGTCTCTAGTTATGGCCTTCATTCTGAAATCTATTTTATCAGATATGAGTATTGCTACCCCAGCTTTTTTTTTCTGTCCAAAATCTTGGAAAATTTTTTTCCATCCCTTCACTTTCAACCTATGTAAGTCTTTTGTTGTGAGGTGGGTCTCTTGTAAACAACATATTGATGAGTCATGCTTTTTTATCCAATCAGTGACTATGTGTCTTTTTATGGGAGCATTCAAGCCATTTACATTTAAGGTGATTATTGATATGTACTTATTTATTGCCATTTTTGTTTAGTGTGGTTCTATTTTTCTTCCCATTTCTCCTGCTAATTATAGCAGTCCTTTTAACATTTCTTGCAGTGCTGGTTTGTGCTAATGTATTCCCTTAGCCGTTTTTTGTCTGGGAAGCTCTTTATTTGACCTTCTGTTTTGAATTATAGCCTTGCTGGGTAGAGTAGTCTTGGATTCAGATCCTTGTTTTTCATGACCTTGATTACTTCATGCCATTCCCTTTTGGCTTGTAGTGTTTCATGGGAAGTCAGCTGAGGGCCTTGTGGGGTTTCCTTTGTAGGTATCCTGTTGCTTATCTCTTGCTGCTTTTAGGATTTTCTCTTTGTCTTTAATTTTTGGCATTTAATTACTATGTGTCTTGGTGTGGGCCTGTTTGGGTTCTTCTTACTTGGGACTCTCTGTGCTTCTTGAGCTTGAATGCCTTCTTCCTTCACCAAATTAGGGAAGTTTTCTGTCACTATTTTTA
Organism: Molossus molossus; assembly: GCF_014108415.1. Lineage (NCBI taxonomy): Eukaryota > Metazoa > Chordata > Mammalia > Chiroptera > Molossidae > Molossus > Molossus molossus. The sequence continues at coordinate 111,284,243 of NW_023425344.1, forward strand.
AAAATATATTCTCTATCCCTTGCTTATTTTCTTCTTCTTCGGGGACTCCTATGAATGTGAATGTTTTTATGTTTCCAGTTGTCCTACAGTTCTCTTAAGCTCTCTTCCTGTTTTTTAATCGTTTTTTCCTTTTGGTTTTCTGATTGGTTGATTTTTTTCTACCCTGTCTTCTAATTCACTGATCCAGTCCTCAGCTTTCTCTACTCTGCTTTTTCAACCTTCCAATGTGTTTTTCATTTCTGATATGTCATTTTTTATATCTTCTTGATGGTTTTTAATTTCCAATTGGCTTACTTTCAGTGTCTCTATGTCCTTACTCATGCTGTGGAGCTTCCTCAATATCATGGCTCTGAATTCTAGCTCTGTTAACTTGCCTAACTGCTCCACATTGATCTCATCTTCAGTGGAGGTCTCTTGCTCTTTCATTTGGCTTCTGTTTCTGTGTTTTACCATTTTGGCCATCACAGTGGGCTTTGGAGCCTGTCAAGTTTTCCCTGTGGGTGTTGGTGTTCTGCTGTTTGTGGCTCCCTCTCCTGGGTTTAGATGAGTGAGGGAGGACCCACGTTAAACACCACTGTCATGTCTTACTTCCCTGGTTAAATTTGATAGCCCAGGAAAGGTTCTGTTATCCTCTAGCTTTTTGCCTGGAGGCTAGCAGTCGAGGTTACTTGATGAGTTTTGGGTTGTCAGTTGATTGAAAAACTCCCTCAGGTGCTCAGCACAAGGGGATTTCACAAGGGTAGGGCAGATGCTGGTTGTTAATGAGCCTCAATTAGCACTTCAATGGCCCACAGGGTGGGGTTGGATCTCCGAGGGAGAGGCTGTTGCCTCTCCCCAGAGCCCTGGGAAGGAGCAATATGGCCACCGTCCTGCGTGGCTGCAACTCAGCAAACACTCTGAGTGCCCTACAAATCCCGAGTGTCCCGACACAGTTCCAGTCCAGTCTGCCCTCCCTCTGCCGGAGCCCAAGGTGAGTGGCTGTGGCTGTGTCAGCCTCTGTCCCGGCTGCGCTGTGGAGCCGCCTGGGAGTGTGACCCGAGGGCGCTGCTCCCAGCTGAGGCCGCTGCCGAGCTGCCGACCGTGGGCTCCCAGCCCCGTCTCGCACCTTCGCAAGCCTACCGGGGTCGAGTCAGTGTCCCTCGTTACATGGTCCTCCAAGCTGCTTTTCTGTTGGTTTATCCCGTCGATTTGTCTGTGTTATAGTTGTAATTCCAGTTTGGTCCTGGGAGACGGTCTGTGTAGCTCCGTTCACTCCGCCGCCATTTTGGAATGCTCATGGTGTTTTCATTTTTCATCCATATGATACTTTTTTAAGTACTCAGTTATAAAAAAAGTCTCTTACTCTGAGCAACTGAGATGTTTTCTCATTAGAAACATGTGAGAATCATGTAACAAATTTGTTTCACTTTTTGCCTTCGGAGCAAAATTTTTATCTGAATAACCTGTAAATCTCATCGCTGGCATATTTGAACTGTGATCTTAATTATTTTTTTCTTATTTATATTTATGGCAGCTTAGATTTTTTTTTTTCTTCCTCACCCGAGAACATTTTTCCATTTTTTGTTCTGATAGAGCGGGAGGGAGAGAGAGAGAGAGAAACATCGACGTGAAAGGGACACATCGAGTGGCTGCCATCCTCACAATCCAACCAGGGCCGGGGACAAACTGCAACTGAGGTACGTGCCCTTAGCAGGAACCGAACCCGGGTCTCTCTGGACCGCAGGCCGACGCTCTAACCGCTGAGCCAAACTGGCCAAGACGTCAGCTTAGATTTTTATTTAGCGTTCTTATTTTTTTTATTTTGCTATAGCACTTCTCATATGCCATAGTTTTCCTGTTAAATAAATGTGGGTTTTAACAAAGAGCAGATTCTTCCAGTGGTCGATAAGCAACTGTATGGTCTGCTGGGGTTTAGTGCAGGTGGTAGTGGAGTGGGTGTCCGAAAGCCTGGGCCGGTCCTTCACTTGCTCCTCCCTGGGCCAGTGGCTCAGCCACATAAACATTTGAATTTCTTCATTTATCAAATGAATATTTTGACTATGTCACAATGCTAAGAAACCTCAAATGAAAATTATGTAGTGCTTAACTGTTCTAATATATAAAAGGATCTGGTTTTAGAAAGACATAAGGACTGACAGAGTTTTCAGAACTTTTAAAGAGTTAATGTACAGAATGAAACTCCCTCAAAGTGAATCTATCATCCTAGCATGTGTTCCTCAGACAGTTCAGCACTGTGTTTTAAATTATGCAACCCTGTGATGACCGATAAGTGTAAAACCCAATGCATGGGTGATTTATTTATCAATTGGTCCTTCTAGGTTTATAACTGTATCAAGCTGGAAAACTGAAAGTCTTATTTAATTTATGGGGGTGTCCGGAGCTACCCAAAGCTATTTAAGTGAAGAGCTGGGCTTCCCACTGCAAGGGCTATGATAGTTCTATGTGAATTATAACTTGTACACAAGTGTAAAGTTATGTTTCTTTCTTATTTTAGAATGTGGGGGTGTACTGACTGGCACTTATGGTTCTATTACGTCTCCGGGGTATCCTGGGAACTACCCCCCAGGACGGGACTGTGTCTGGAGAGTCATAACCAGCCCCGGCCTTGTGATAACGTTTACCTTTGGGACCTTGAGTCTGGAGCACCATGATGACTGCAGCAGAGACTATCTCGAGGTAAACAGTTGTATTTACGATATGATTAGAACTCGGGGAATTATGGTTTGGTGATGCCCATGGATGACCACAATTTATTAACAACAATTGGATGTATTCGTCTATAGGCAGCCAATGTCTATGTCTTGCTAAGTCCTTATTCTTGTATTGGATTGTTACTCCTTCTTCTGAGCCCCATTTGAATCTGAGAAAGAGACTGCCTTGCTTGCCCCGTGCCCATGGGAAGAGCAGAATTAATGAAAAATCACTAAGTCATGGCTATCTTCTCCAATGCAGATTCGTATCTTCAGTTGTTCATGGTAAACTGTTAAGGTATTTCACAAACTGACCACAGTGTTCCATGAAGAAAATTAATAGCAGTGGTATTGAAATGAATTGACAAAGACTGGAATATATTGAATAATTGTCATTGAGAGGAGCGGAGTTAACCTGTGTCTGTCTGTCCTGCTTACCGTTAGTAAAAGATTAATATATGGAAAAAGAAAAGGCTGTTATAGTCAAATGCCATATGCTTATAGGTATATAAAAATATGTGCTCCCCATTGTAGACTGAAAGATCATTGAGGAGATTTAGTTCTTAGGTGGTTCCTGTCTTATCACCATAAATCTCAGTACCCCTTGCAGTAGTGATACAATATGCTGTCCAAGTCCATTAGGGAAGAATGTAATGCTATGGAATTATTCATAAAGGAGAGAAGGGTGTGAGTGTCACACAGGGATCTCCACAAGTTAAAGTCATTAGTAATTTAGCAGTTGTAATGGAATTGAAACCTTTGGGAATGACTGGAAAACCTACCTCTCCCTGGAAAATTTCATCAAGGTAATCTTTTGACTGTTGACAATAAAGTGAACTTTCTTGAAATTAATTTTCAATAAATTCCATCAAATTAATATTTGAAGCATTATTTTACTTCTCTATATTAATTCAGATGCAAATATAATATAATATGATATGATATAATACAATATAATGTATCAGGCACTCTGATAAGAAATGCCTCTCATTTCTGAACAAGCTATAATATTTCAAGGAATAAATTAAATATAGGAATAAAGTAATAATGCCCTATAACTTTGCTGACAATACTAAAAGTAATTTGAATGGACAGAATTGGTCCTTGGCTGCCTTGGTGTTTGTTCTATGTAGTACAGAATTTGTATCTACAACACAATTATAGAGAAGTTAACATGATATTTAATAGATTAAAAACCAACGATTAAAAAAGGATTTGATTTCCAAGGTCACATCATCATTGTTGTGGTAGTTAAATACTATTCAAGCTGCACTTTTTATATTCCATGAACCCGTCTTTCTATTGTGTCTAATCTGACTTCACTGCCTGTTCTTCCCTGATCCTCCCAGATACCCAGACCAAGCTGTGAATCAATGGGCATTGCCAGCATTCCTTCTCCTATTTTCTTTGCATGTATTGATTTTCTTCTTCAGGATTACTAGGGGCTCATACTTTCAAAACAAATGACTGGGGAGAAAACATTGAGATTAGTAACATCATGAGAAAAATTCAAAGTTAATGTCCAGCCTCTGAATTGAAACTGAGACAGAAGACAAGTCATCGGGCATGACAGGAGAGGAGACTACCCTTTCCTGAGCCCCACGCCTGTGTTAGACATACGTGTGAATGGAATACATCCCAGAGCTATTGCTCTTAAATGACGAGTTTTCTGAAATTAATGTACAAAACCATTCGGATTGCTAAAATCTGACCATGAGAGCTTAATGACTAGTTTTGTTGTTATTATTTTAGATCCGAGATGGTCCCTTGAGTCAGGATCCTGTTCTTGGGAAATTCTGCACCACTCGGTCTGTCCCACCACTCCGGACGACAGGCCCCTTTGCCAGAATTCATTTTCATTCGGACAACCAGATTAATGACCAAGGCTTCCATATCACCTACCTAACATCACCTTGTAAGTAACCTAATCATTGGGAGCTCAATATATATATATGAAGGACAATGTTTTGCTTATAGCTGTTTTACTTTTTAGTGTGATACTGCAGATGACTTCCTTTCTTAGGCTACTAACGTGTTTATAAACATTTCTGCCATGGTTCCAGATTTGTTCTTTATGTCCCCAATGTTCTATCATTAATGCTACAAAACCCCTCTCTTCCTAAAGTGTAGGATCCATATAATGGTAGCTAAGTACAAGGCACCTAGAATTAAATAATTTATACTTCAGTTCCCTAGCTTTTATTCCGTGTTTTGTTGTGAGAGATGTTGTTCATGAGAGAAATGCAGTCTGTCTTGAAATTTGTCAGGTTTTATAGATGGTATGACTTTAATTTGCATTGATTCTTTAAAACAAATCAACAACCAACAGAAAGCAATGAAATGCTCTATGATTTTTATTTTAGGGCTGTAGAGGATTTTGTTCTTAACATACATCATTGTGCCTTGATGAGAATTCACAGGAAAAACATTGTTTAGGTCTCAACATCAGGAAATGAATGATGAACATCTTTTTACCGGTCCCCTTTCTCTACTGACGCTGGCTTCAGGCTGAATCTGCAGCTACCCTTCTGTGGTCTCAGTAGTCTGTACCTGTTTCTGTGCATATCAACTCCCCCGACCACATCTTGCTGTTCTGAATTCATTATTCCTTTAATCTGATTCATTTTTCTAGTTACATATTTTATGTTGTTACATATATTTTATAAAGTGTCTCAGATCTTTTGGGAATGGAGGAGATTATAAATCTATTTAAAAAGCAATTTGTGGAAGAAGATGTTAGATTAGAATTTAGATCACACATTTCTACATCTATTTCTCTTTTTTGTGTGCAATTTTTATTAATTTATTTGTGTTACAGATGCCCCCCGCTCCAGGCACGCTCCTCCCAATCCTGCTCCGCCCCCCCGCTCCCAGCATTGTTGTCTATGTCCATTGGTTACACATACATGCATTTAAGTTCTTTGGTTTATTTCATCCCTTTCCCTTGCCTCCTTCCTTTAAAATTTGTCAGTATGAACCATACTCCTTCCTATGTCTCTGGGTCTATTTTGTTCATTAGCTTATTTTGTTCATTGTATTTGACAAATAAGTGAGATCATGTGTATTTGTCTTTCTCTGATTGGCTTATTTCACTTAGCATAATACTCTCCAGTTCCCTCCATGTCATCTCAAAGGATAAGAGATCTTTCTTTCTTAGAGTTGCATAGTGTTCCATTGTGTAAATGTACCACAGCTTTTTTATCTGCTCACCTACTGATGGACACTTGGGCTGTTTCCAGATCTTAGCTATTGCAAATAGTGCTGCTATGAACATAGGGGTACATATATTCTTTCTGATTGGTATTTCAGGCTTCTTAGGATATATTCCTAGCAGTGGGATCACTGGGCCAAATGGCAGATAAATTTTTAATTTTTTGAGGAAACACCATAGTATTTTCCATAGTGGTTGCACCAGTCTGCATTCCCACCAGCAGTGTATTAGAGTCCCCTTTTCTCCACACCCTCGCCAACACTTGTTTGATGATTTGTTGGTGGCAGCCATTCTGACAGGTGTGAGATGATACCTCATAGTTGTTTTAATTTGCATCTCTCTAATGATTAGTGACATTAAGCATTTTTTCATATGTCTCTTGGCCATTTGTATGTCCTGTTTGGAGAGGTGTCTATTCAGCTCCTCTGTCCATTTTTTAATTGGCTTCTTTGTCTTCCTTTTGTTGAGTTGTATGCGTACTCTCTCTCTATTAGAAATTAATCTCTTATCAGATATACCATTGGCAATTATGCTCTCTCATATAGTGGGTTCCCTTTCCATTTTGATGTTGTTTCTTTAGCCGTGCTGAAGCTTTTTAGTTTGATGTAATCCCATGTATTAATTATTTCCTTAGATTTCCTTGCCTTAGGTGTTGTATCAGTGAAAATTCTGCTGGATGTGATGTCTGAAATTTTGTTGCCTACATTTTCTTCTAAAATTTTTATGGATTCACGAGTCACATTTAAGTCTTGTATCCATTTTGAGTTTATTCTTGTGTATGGTGTAAGTTGATGGTCTTGTTTCATTTTTTTGCATGTAGATGTACAATTTTTCCAAACATCATTTATTAAAGAGACTGTCTTTACTCCATTGTATGCTGTTGCCACCTTTGTCAAATATTAAATGAGCATAATGTCTTGGGTCACTTTCCGGGTTCTCTGTTCTGTTCCATTGATCTATGTGCTTGTTCTTGTGCCAGTACCAGGCTGTTTTGATTACAATAGCTTTTTATTATAACCTGATATCTAGTATTGTGATCCAGTCTTATTCTTCTTTTTCAAGATTGCTGTGGCTATTCGGGGCTTTTATTGGTTCCATATAAACTTTTGGAGTATTTTTTCTAGTTCTTTGAAATATGTCGTTGGTATTTTGATGGTAATTGCATTTAATCTATATATTGCTTTGGGTAGTTTGGACATTTTAATGATGTTAATTCTTCCAATCCATGAACAAGGTGTGAAGCCGTCCAGGCCTGGGCTTTTGTTTGCTGGGAGATTTTTTATTACACCTTCAATTTTCTTAGTTGTTATTGGTCTGATCAAGTTTTCTATCTCTTTCCAGTTCAGTTTTGGGAGACTATGTATTTCTAGAAATTTGTCCATTTCTTCTAGATTGTCCAATTTGTTGGCATATAAATTGTTCACAGTATTTGTTAACAATCTTGTATTTCTGTGGTGTCAGTTGTTATTTCTCCTCTTTTGTTTCTGATTTTGTTTATTTTGGTGAGTCTAGCTTAAGGGTCTACCAATATTTCATATGTTTTCAAAAAATCAGCTCTTTCTTTCATTGATCTTTTAAATTATTTTTTTAGTCTCTATGTTGTTTATTTCTGCCCTAACCATTACTATTTATTTCCTTCTACTTGCTCTGAGTTTTTCTTTTTGTTTACTCTGTAGTTCTTTAATTTGTGAGATTAGATAGTCAATTAGATATTTTTCTTGTTTCCCAAGGTAGGCCTGTGTTGCTATGAACTTCCCTCTCAGGACAGCTTTCACCATGCCACACAAATTTTGTGTTGTTGCGTGTTCATTATCATTGAGTTTAAGGAAGTTGTTCATTTCTTCCTTGATCTCCTTGGTAACCCATTGATTGTTTAATATCATCCTATTTAGCCTCCATGTGTTCAAATGTCTTTGCATGTTTTTGTTTTAATTGATTTCTAACTTCATGACATTGTGATCTGAGAAGATGCTTGATAGGATGTCAGTCTTCTTAAACTTGTAGAGACTTAGTTTGTGTCGTAACATGTGATCTATCTTTGAGATGTCCCATGTGCACTTGAGAAGACTGTGAATTCTGAAGTTTTGGAGTGTAATTCTCTGTAGATATCTATTAAATTCATTTGGTGTAGTGCTTCATTTAGAGTCTCTGTTTCCTTGTTAATTTCTGTCTAGAGGATCTATCCAGTGATGTCAGCTGGGTGTTAAAGTCCTCTGCTATGATTATATTGCTGTGAATTCTCCTTTGAAGTCCTCCAGAAGTTTTAAAATATATTTTGGTGCTCTTATATTGAGTGCACATATGTTTACCAAGGTTATATCTTCCTATTGGATAGATTCTTTCAATATTATGTAGTGGCCTTCTTTGTCTCTAGTTATGGCCTTCATTTTGAAGTCCATTTTATTAGATATGAGTATTGCTACCCCAGCTCTTTTTTCCTTTCTGTTTGCTTGGAAAAATTTTTTCTATCCCTTCACTTTCAATCTATGTGAGTCTTTTGTTGTGAGGTGGGTCTCTGTAAATAACATATTTATGAGTCATACTTTCTTATCCAATCAGCTACTCTGTGTCTTTTTATCAGAGTGTTTAAACCATTTACATTTAAGGTGATTATTGATATGTACTTATTTATTGCCATTTTTGTTTATTGTGGCTATATATTTTTTTCTATTTCTTCTACTGATTACCACAGTCCTTTTAACATTTCTTGCAGTGCTGGTTTAGTGCTAATATATTCCCTTAGCTTTTTTGTCTGTGACGCTCTTTATTTCACCTTTTATTTTGAATGATAGCCTTGCTGGATAGAATAGTTTTGGATTCAGATCCTTGTTTTTCATTACCTTGATTACTTCATGCTATTCCCTTTGGCCTGTAGTGTTTCTGTTGAGAAGTCAGATGATAGCTATGGGGGGATCCTTTGTAGGTAACCTGTTGCTTATCTCTTAGTGCCTTTAGGAGTCTCTCTTTGTCTTTAATTTTGGACATTGTAATTACTATGCTTCTTGGTGTGGGCCTCTTTAGGTTCTTCTTACTTGGGGCTCTCTGTGCTTCTTATACTTGTATGCCTTTTTTCTTCACCAAGCTAGGGAAGTTTTATGTCACTATTTCTTCAAATATATTTTCTAACCCTTGTTCATTTTCTTCTTCTTCTGGACCTCCTATGAATTGGGTGTTGTTACATTTCATATTGTCCCACAGTTCTCTTAAGCTGTCTTCCTGTTTTTTAATTGTTTTTTTCATTTTGGTTCTCTGATTGGGTGAGTTTTCCTACCTTGTCTTCTAATTCACTGATCCAGTCCTTGGCTTCCTCTACTCTGTTTGTTGTTCCTTCCAATGTGTTCTTTATTTCTGCTACATCATTCTTCATTTCTGCTTGGTGGCTTTTCATTTTCAATTGGTTGATTTTCAATGTTTCTATATATTTACTCATGTTGTTGAGCTTCCTCATTATCATCACTCTGAACTCTACCTCTGATAACTTGCTGAACTGCATTTCATTTATCTCTTCTTTGGTAGAGTTCTCTTGTTCTTTCATTTGAGATTTGTTTCTTTGTTTCACCATTTTGGCTGTCTCAGTGGGTTTTGGAGCCTGCCAAATTTTCCCTGTGGGTGTCGGTGTTCCACTGGTTGGGGCTCCCTCTACTGGATTTGGATGAGTGTGGGAGGACCCATGTTAAACACCACTGTCAAGTCTTACTTTCCTGGGTAGATTTGCAAGCCCAGGAAAGGTTCAGTTATCCTCTAGCTTTTTGCCTGGAAGCTATTATTTTTAATTATTTGATGAGCCTTGGGTTGTAGTTCTCAACAGAATGAAAAAATGCCTCAGGTGTTTAGGGTAAGAGGATTTCCAGTGGGTGGGACAGATGCTTGCTGGCTGTTAATAAGCCTCAATGTGCATTTCTCTGACCTGGCCAGGTGGTGTTAAATTCTTGAGGGGGATGCTATTTCTTCTCCCCATGGCTTTGAGAGGGGTTCTTTCAGTAATATGGCTACTGTCCTGTAAGGCAGTGATTCAGCACAAAACTCCCATTGCCCTCTCAGAAATCTAAGCTTTTGCCTCTCTCCCCACAGTTCCAGTTCATTCTGCCCTCCCTCTGCTGGAGCCCAAGATGAGTGGCTGTAGCTAATTTAGTGCTCTGTCCCAGCCCTCTGTGCTGTAGAACTGCTTTGAATTTCACCCCTGAGGGAGCTGCTCACAGCTAAAACAGCTGATGTCTGTGGGCTACCAGCCCACCCTCTCTCTCGCCTCTGCAGTTCCTACCAGGCTCGATTTAGTGTCCTCATTCTGTCCCTGGTTATACGGGTCCTCTCCAGCTGCTTTTTCTGTTGTTCTTTTTCTGACAATTTGTTTTTATTTTAGTTGTAATTCCAGTTTGGTCCTGGGAGATGGTCTGTGTAGCTTCCATTCACTCTGCCACCATTTTGGAATCTCCTCTATTTCTATTTCTTTAGGCACTACATGATTGTTCCACAACAAACACATGTCAAACTGGAAATTTTATAATCAGATGAGGTATATAAATATATAAACTGGGTGAATAAAGTGGGTATGTGATTGCATGTGTATGCTTATAAGTTTTTGAAAATTGTATATAATGCCTTGGAACCAGAGGATTGACCATTCACATGACCTTTTCCTTCTACTTCCCTCTCTTTAGTGGATCCACATTGTGGAGGGAACTACACAGACCCAGAGGGTCCTCTCTCCCTTGAATTGTCTGGACCTTTCACCTACAACAAACAATGCATCTATATCATAACTCAACCCCTGGGAGAACAAATACAGGTGAACTTCACCCATGTGGAGCTGGAAGGCCAGAGTGGCTGTTCTCAGAGTTACATTGAGGTAACTTTTACTACTAGATGGCCCTTAGATGATGTTTTTCAACATTTTTATGTTCTGCAGAGCCATGGTCTTTAAATGGTCATTGAGCCATATCACCTGGGTGATCTGGATGCTAGAAAAGCAATTCTATATCCTATTTCTGACAGACTGAGTCAGAACCTCAAGGGGTAGGCCAGCCACCTGCCTTTTAACATACCCTCCAGGTAATTGTGATACAAACCAGAGTCTGAGAACAACTGCTCTAGAGAGTATAAAAGAATTTGCCAAAAATAGATCTATGGATGGTGAAACAGGAGATTGGTGGTGAACTAGCAAATGACAAAATGAAAGCTGAGACTAGAAACTCATATACATGCTAAATTACAAACTATTCAATTGAGCTCTAATAACTAAGGTAACTGCAAACAGTTAAGAATAATAGGATTTACTAATGGGATACCGATTTCAGAGATTCTCCAGCATCATTTTCTATGTGAGGGAACTCGATGCAGAGAAGTAAAAGTATTTGTCCAGGTGAGCTAGCTAGTGAGTGGCAGAGAGTTAAGTTAAAACATTCAAAAACTCTTGTTTTAAAGTTTAGATGTCTTTTTTCTTCATTAGTTCTGCTTACTTTCCTTCAGAAAACCTTAAGTGTGTGTAATAATTGTAACAAGAATATCTGAAACAAAAAGGTAGTTTTTGTTTGCCTGGCCTTGTATTTCTTTTGCTTAATTATTGGTCAAGCCACAAATTAAAGTGCTGAGGAAGCGAAACAGAACACTCTTTGTTAAGCACAATCATTTTATGTAAACTCAGAGCAGCACTGATAATTTTGTTTGCTCATGTAAATTAGACCAATTCATTTTTCTAGGAAAAACCTGTATAACCTCTTGACCTTCCCTCCTTCATGTGTGGAGCAAGAAAACACAGGATTTTAGCATGAAACCAGGACTTAGTACATTGACCACGGCACCACAGCAATGTTTTTTGTTTTTTTTTCATCCTCACCCAAGGACATTTTTTCATTTTTTTGTTCAGATAGAGTGGGAGGGAGAGGAAGAGAGAGAAACATCGACGTGAAAGGGACACATCGAGTGGCTGCCACCCACACGACCAACCAGGGCCGGGGACAAACTGCAACCGAGGTATGTGCCCTTAGCGGGAACCGAACCCGGGTCTCTCTGGAACACAGGCTGACGCTCTAACTGCTGAGCCAAACAGGCCAGGGCACAGCAATGTTTTTTAATCCAGAGATTTTTATCTCAGATAGTGAGGTGAATGTGTATATTCATTCAATGTATGTTTCCTAAAGTTTCTCATAAAGTACATTAAAGTTTGATACAGTGACCAATTTTAGATATTTTTATGCAAATAAAAGTTAAATTTCCAACATCTTTTTTTTTTTTTTTAACTTTGAGAACAGTAAAAATAGCTCACATGTAGGGAGTACTTACTATGCACCAGGTGTTATTTAAAATACTGTAATAGATCAAGCAGATAAATACTACTGTCTTCTTACTGCCTGTCAGAAATGGTATGTGCTATCCATGAATTAATTCATTGAATCTTCACAACAACCATTATTCCTATCTTGATAACAGAAATAGAGGCTCAGAGAAGATGCTACTTGCCCATGGTTACGTGTCTGGTGTCTGGGGAGAAATGGAACTAGGAATTGGAATTTAGTAGTTCCCATTGTATTGTTCTCTGATAAGAACAGAAATGCAGTAGTTTAACTGTGACTACAAAAGGTGGATCATCTTCCCCAGGGAGGAAGCTTCTGTGAATTTTCCAATTTCATAACTGGCTTCCTGGTCACAGGACTGTAATACGGAACTAGATCACAATGCTTTTCTGAGACAGGCAAAAATATAATTCTAATTTTCAGGAAAATTTGAGTACCTTTCTGTTAGATTAGATTCATTTTTTTTTTTTTTTTGTTTTTAATCTTCAGCTGAAGACATTTTTTGCATTTATCTTCAGATAGAACAGGGCGGGGGGGGGCTTCAGTGTGAGAGAGACACATTGACTGGTTGCCACCCACATAACCCCAACCGGGGCTGGGGACAAACTGCAACCAAGGTACATGCCCTTAGTGGGAACCAAATCCGGGACTCTCTGGTCCACGGGCCAACGCTCTAACTGCTGAGCCAAACCAGCCAGGGCTGTTAGAGGATTCTAATGGCTCTGAGGAATCATCAAAGCATCTAAAATAATATAGCCTCCCTGACTTTGCATTACTTTCATTAAGGGGTTACATGAACTCTTAATTGTTCTGAAAAGTTACCAGGAAAAAAAATCATGAAATATTAAACTTTGTAAAACAGAATGGAAGAATATTTTGTAGCCAGAAAGGGATTACAGTTAATTCAACTAAGTTCTTATTTTAGTTCAGTCATTTGATGCTGTATAACCTTGGACAATCCTTTACCCGGATGCTTCAGATCCTACTTCCATTAGATGCCCTATCTATTCTCAAACCTCTGTAAGAATAAGTAAAGGAAATAAATGATAAAAGAAGCTTAAAGAATTATAAGCATTATACAAATGCAAAGTTTTCTCAGGCCAAATTTCCAACTCTTGCCTTGAACTTATCAGTTCAGAGACAGTTGATGAGACCCTTTTGTGGCTGGCCATCGAAGTATCTACATTCTGAAGTGCATGCATACCCAGTCTTTCTCTCAAGGGTTATTGATGGAAAAAATAAAAGAACTCTGTTATTAGAAATACAGGTCACGTATAATAATTTCAACAATTTAATGAACATTTTATTATATCCTTGACCACCCATCCTAAGGGAATACAGCCAATTGATTTGTAGAATTTTAGCCCATCAAGTGCCTGAAAGGTCATCTAATCTAAATCCTTAATTTTACAAATGAGGAAATTGAGGTCACAAAGCTCAAACTCTAGTTATTGTCACAATGGGATTTAGATGTACCTATCTGGGATTCTAGATAGACATATATTGACTTAGGTCAAAGTTCTTGCCATTAAGTCATATCTATCTATTGGAAAAATGTGTGAACTAAGTTCATTTTTTAAAAAGTATGTCCATTTATTTTCATGTCTTTCAGACAGCGGGCATGAAAGAACGTGATGTTAGAACCAAATACAAATGACATTATTGTGACTCAATATATCATTCCCCAAAATGTTGTTTTTACTTTTAAAAGGTGTACTTAAAAAGTGAAATGTTTAAGCAAAGGAATTTACAAAAAGAATAATGGAATTTAAGACACTTTCGTGGTTTGGAGGGGAGTTGACTGCCATTTACTAACTATTCATGACAGAAAGAATACTAGTGAGCCCTGGCCGGTTTGGCTCAACGGTTGGAGCGTCGGCCTGTAGTCCAGAGAGACCCAGGTTCAATTCCCGCTGAGGGCACGCACCTCGGTTGCAGTTTGTCCCTGGCTCTGGTTGGTCGTGTGGGTGGCAGCCACTCGATGTGTCCCTTTTTCGTCGATGTTTTGCTCCCTCTCTCTCTCTCTCTCTCTCTCTTCTTCTCTCTCCCTCCTACTCTATCTGAACAAAAAAATGGAGAAATGTCCTTGGGTAAGGATAAAAAAAAAAATACTACTAAAACTTCTGGAAGAATAAAGAACAGAGAGGGAATTCTAGAGAGATATGGGAGAATGATAATAGGGAATTTTCCTTGCGTTATGTGGTCCAGATGTCTTGTTACCCTATGAATACACCCTTAACATGAAGAATAAGATACTGTTGCCTAGTGTATCTCTTTCATGTGTGGTTTTGACAGGTTTACTTTTTGCTCAGTAAGAGAGTTCCATAACAATTTAAGAATAAAATTTAACTACAAAAGATAATAAATGTGATATTGGCCAGATTCATACCTTTCTTTCTCTTTTTCTTTTTCTTTTTCTTTTTCTTTTTCTTTTTCTTTTTCTTTTCTTTTTCTTTTTCTTTTTCTTTTTCTTTTTCTTTTTCTTTTTCTTTTTCTTCTTCTTCTCTTCCCTTCCCTTCCCTTCCCTTCCCTTCCCTTCCCTTCCCTTCCCTTCCCTTCCCTTCCCTTCCCTTCCCAACAAGAAGCACAAATTTATGCATTACTCTTTGGATTTAATGTATCTCTTTCAACTAAATTTTCTACTGCTAAGAACACACATTGCTCATGGGTGATGTGATGTGAGTGGAGCAAGGACAGATCACCTGGGAGTTCATCTGTTTTCGTCCAAGAGCTTTTGAATTGTGTAGAACAGCTCAGTGCATGTGACAGAAGCATCTTTCCAGAATAAGAAGTAGCCCTTCTCATTAATATTTCATAAGTGATTTAAGCCATCAGAACTCTGAGTGAAAGACAATAAGGTAGTAATGAAAGTTTAATTTTTAACCCCAGAGAATGCAAGTAGTAGGCTGAGTAATCATTTCAGAAGCCTATGCAATGTTAAGGCCAGGCCTTGAAATGAGATGTGGAAGGAACCGACTTCAGTTGAATGGTCAGAGGCAGCTAGCTTCCCTAAGGATGTCACATTTTGAGCCTGAACATTCGAAGTAGTTAGCCTTGCAAAGAGCCAACAGAAGAAGGAATCCAGGTTAGAGGTGCTGGCATAGCCTTAGAGATTGAATTGAGAAAAAACCTGTGAACTCCCAGAACTGAAAATAGATTAGTGTGTCTGGAATCACAAAGGGGAGGAAGAAGCAAACCAGAGTTATGCAGGAGCTGGATCTTGTACAGCTTTGTAGCTGGAGATGAAGAACGTACCTTTCCTAGATGAAAAGGGAAACAATTAAAATATTCTTAGGGCGCCCTGGCTGATTTGGCTCAGTGGTTAGAGCGTCGGCCTGCGGTCTAGAGAGACCCAGGTTTGGTTCCCAGTAAAGGTGCGTACCTCGAATGCAGTTTGTCCCTGGTCCTGGTTGGGTCGTGTGGGTGGCAGCCACTCGATGTGTCCCTTTCACATTGATGTTTCTCTCTCTCTCTCTCCTTCCCACTCTATCTGAACAAAATATGGAAAAATGTCCTTGGGTGAGGATAAAAATAAAATGTCCTTAGGGCAAAGCCTCACACCCCAGAGACTAGCTACTAAAAGTTAACATGATGATGATGATGATGATGGTGGTGATGGGGAGGAGAAGCTGACCTACTGGAGTTTGCAATCATGTAGGAATACACTTCTATGTAAAACTAGACAAGTATTCCTGATTACAGAAAAGCAGATTTTTAAAACAGCAGATAGAAGATAAGTTTATTGACTGAGATATTAGAAGGGGCCCTGTTTCATGTGGCATAAAAAGCTTTACAATTCTAACTGTGAAATCATGAAACATACTAATGAATAACAATGAATCATAACCTAAGAAAATACTTTTCAGTCCCTTTCAGTGTAGCTTCTCTTATCTCTTCTCCCTCACCCATTTCGAGTGGGGCCACATGCTTTTCCTGTGCACCCAGACTAACCCACTGCTGGTCTCCAGGGTCACCCTTGTTTTATATAAGGGGCATTTCAACCTGATGCTCACTGCACAAGAAGCCTCATGTTAAACACTACTGCATGGTAGGGTTCTGTTTTCAGCTCTTGGTTGGATAAAGTCCAAGTACCAGCATATTTGGTTTGCTTTAAATTAAAATTTAATACTGAAATAGATTTTTAAAATTGTTATGTGAAAACAAATCTGGAGCCCTGGCTATTTGGCTCAGTGGTTGGAGCATTGGCCTGCAGTCCAGAGAGACCTGAGTTCGGTTCCCGCTAAGGGCACGTACCTCAGTTGCAGTTTGTCCCCGGCCCTGGTTGGTCGTGCAAGTGGGGGCCACTCGATGTGTCCCTTTTATGTCGATGTTTCTCTCTGTCTCTCTCTCTGTCTCTCTCTCTCTTCCTCTCGCTCCCTCCCACTCTATCTGAACAGAGAATGGAAAAAGGTGTCCTCGGGTGAGAATAAAAAAAACAACAACAAAAAACCCAAATCTGGATACATAGCAGATAAAAACAAATGAACAGCCCGGCCAGTGTGGCTCAGTGGATTGAGCGCAGTCCCATGGTTTGAGAGGTCCCGGTTTGATTCCCGATCAGGGCGCATGCCTGGGTTGCGGGCTCAGTCCCCAGGAGAGGGCATGCAGGGGGCAGTCGACTGACTTATCTTTCTCCCTTCCTCTTTCTCTAGAAAATCAATAAAAACATATTAAGAAACAAACAAACGAACACATGCATTAAGATGTGACTTTAGGACCTGATCCACTATAGATGTTAAGCTTACTACTGACCCGGCTCTAGGTTTCATTTCTAACATTTCAGCTAAACTGCATTTTTGGCCCAGTTAATTTTAGCTCTCACTACAGGCTAAAAATTATAGGTCACAGGTTGTATATTGGGTCTCTGGGCCCAAAACAATCAGTGTTTGCTTGATGAAGAAGGCAATCAATAAGAAATCTAGGTCTGGTCCACAGAACACCAGCATCCTGAGTTGGTCCTTGTCACTTCTGTGCATATGTGATCCACTCTGAGGAATGAATTTGCTGTGACTATGGCATGGCTCCACCTGACCCTCTTCAGAAAAGCCCGTCGTTAATCCAAACCATGTTCAAACATGAGTCATCTTTCTCCAGATGCTGCTGTAATAACAAATAGTCAATAACAATAAAACAAATCAAACACAGGAACAAACAAGCTCTGTGGCTCACAACCACGTGCATTCATTCTGTGCTCATGTTAACATGTTGGTCTGGGGTCAGTAGCAGCTCTTTTGATCTGTTCCCTGTCCCTTCTGTCCCTGGGACCCTGGCTCTTGGTCTTATGAGCAGGGCAAGTAAGAGGTCCCTGAATAATGCAAGGACTCCGAAAGCTTCTCCTCAGAAACTGTACATCACTTCTGCTCATATTCTGCTGGGCAAAGCAAGCCCCGTGGCCAAGCTCCCAGGCAGCGGGAAGATAAGTCTTTGATCTCCATGGGGAGGCATTGCAAGTCACATGGCAGTGAGCACAGGAAAATAGTCGATTCGAATGCACAAGCACAAAGGAGGAGGGTTTTGGGGAGAGTGAATGGGGGTGCAAATTCACAAGTCCTAGAATACTGAATGCAAATACTGAAAGTGTTTGGGGTCACTTTAGAACATTTAATGAATTTTATTTGAATGTCTTTTTCAAAGAGGTTGTGGTTAAGGTATTGCTCTGAGATCCAGGGAGAATACAGGCTCTCAGAATTAATGAGGTTTCATTTTCACACAGAGACAGAAACACAGCCAAAATCAATGTGCCTCTAGGTTTAGGGCCCTGGAGGACTGTAAGTTCCCTGCAAACATTTGCATGGCAGCTGCCTCTCTCCTTGCTCACGCCCTTGAATTTCATTAGCAAGGCCCAGGGGAACAGCCCACTTTAGCAGGCTCTGATGCTATTGGGCTGTTTTTCTTCCTTCTTGTCATTTTCTAATGGGCAGCGCAGAAAAGAGAGGCTACAATCTTAGCAGAAGCAAATGGGGCCCCGGAGAATTAGAAAGCAGAAGACATCTTACTCTGTGCTCATGCTTTCTGGTTTCTCAGGACTGTCATATGTCTGCATCTCTCACACATCTCTGCATCACATCCTGCCTTAAATGAATGAATCAGCAAGCGTTTGTTAAATACCATTTACAAAGGTCTGTTTAGGTGCCAAAAAGGATACAGGAATGTTTCTCCTTACAACGTTTTGCTGTTTGGTTAGAGAGATTTTTAGCATCACTTAATGACATATGCAAACAGTGTGTTACAGCTCATAGAAAGGAACGGGTTGGGTGTGAATTAGTGGAGAGGTGGGTGATTGTTTAATGTGTCTGTAAGACTGTCATATGGCTGTGCGGTCATTTACTTAATCACTCTCCTATTATGAAACATTTGGAATATTTTCCATTCTTGTTATTATAGAACGTACTTTGATGTGGGTCGTCGTGCGTGTCTTTGCCTGTATCTCGGATAATTTCCTTATGGTGATAAAGTGGAGGCACAGGGTCCAGAACCAGGAACATTTGGAAGACTCCCAATACAGACCGTCAAATTATTTTCCAGAAATTTATTTTTCCGCCGGTTGCAGATGACAGTCACCATGTTACCATATCCCCACCGGCACTGAGTATCATACTTCTAAAATCTTCCCTCTTCTGCCTGTTGCCCTTGGCCTGGATAATCCTTTAAACCCCAGTCTCAAGGTTCTTTCCACCGAGAAGTATTCCGTAATCCCGTGTGAGTTCAGAGTTTTAGGTTAAGTCAAGGGTTCTCTATACTTTAAGACCGTTTTATATCACCCTTTCACTCTTCTGAGATAAAGTCCATAGATGATGTCACCTCAACATACACAGTTATATAAAACATTTTGGTTCATCTTATAAACTTTAGGAGAAATACATTTTAAAAAATATGTGTTTCAGTAAGTTAGGAGCCTAGGTAACTGTACAAGGCAAAGTGAAAGCAGGTAAGCTGTTTGCTCCCCGGAGTCACTGTGAATGTCGCAGTACAAATGCAGGCTGACATGGCTGGGTAGATTGGTGACACATTTTCTGAAATGGTGACTAACTCTTGGCAGATTTCTAGGAGGAAAAAAAGAACTTCTTTCGATGTACAGTATACTTATCAACCTGGAAAATTCTGTGTGTTTTATAACTGGACAAAAATATGTCGTGTTTGGTGGGTCAGATAGAGCTAGGTTTCACACTTAGTAACAAACTGTCACTTGCATGAATGCCACAAAGGACACAGGAGAATTCTTGTGTGTGATGTCTCTCACATTTTAGCCTATTTAGTATATTCGGTCCTCAGCCATTAAATGTCAATAGTGTCATGCCATCATTGTGTTAATAATTAAAACACAAATGCCCAGCTGGTGTGGCTCACTGGCTGAGCATCGACCTGTGCACCAGGAGGTCCCTGGTTTGATTCCCCATCAGGGCACATGCCCGGGTTCCAGGCTCCATCCCCAGTCGGAGGCGTGTAGGAGGCAGCCGATTGATGTTTCCTTCATCACTGATGTTTCTTTCTCTCTTTCCCTCTCCCGTCCTCTCTCTCAAATCAATCAAAACATATTTTAAAAAATAATTAAAACAAAAACAAAAATGCCTTCACAGATTTCCAAGATGTCTAGCTGTGGTACCTGCTGGGAGCCATGGTGAAGTAATGATATAGTAGCCCGCACTTTTTAAACATGACATTCGTGCTTTTTAAAAACGTGGGCTTGTTTGTTTTAGTTCCTGGTGAACAGACTCTCTTCCACAGTGCTACCCCCAGCAACCGGCACTGGCGTTTACGGATGCCCCGATAAAGCTCACTGAGGGGGTGGATTCATATTTAGATAGCTAGCTCATCCAGAACACTTCCATATAAGGAGTAGCATGTATATCCTTGGAGTACATTCTGATTTTGGAGAGGAAGCTCTAGTGTCAGGTTTAACAATAGTATTAGTAGGCATTTTGCTCTGGAATTCACACTATTGTTTTATCTATTTGCTCCAACAAACTCCTTGAGCTAGGCTTAGACTTAGTACATTGTTCAAAGTTTGTTCAGTGAGGTTTGTGACAGAGCTGGGAATCGAACCCAGGTCTATATGACTCTGTAGCTGGTGCTCGTGGCTGCTACACTATAAGATATTGACTATTCTTTTTAAAGGAAGATACATTTTTCATATGGTTTTATTGATGTTTTTAGAGAGAGAGAAAGATAGAAACATCCATGTAAGATAAAAACATCCATTGGCTGCCTCCTGCACGCCCCCTACTGGGGATGGAGCCCACAATCTGGGTGTGTGCCCTGACCGGGAATCAAACCGGGACCTCTCAGTCCATGGGACCACCCTCAATCTGAGCCACACCAGCCGGGCAAGATATTGACTACTGGTTCAAACAATTGATCTTTATTATATGAAAAAATATTTCTTTTGCTTCTAACTTTCTAAGAGTGTTGTTTCTAATAAATAAGAATGCTAGCAAGCTCTGGCATCTATGGAGATATATGGTTTATCTTATTGAACCTATTGATAAGCTTAATTTATAATTTCTCATTTCAGACCATTCTTGCATTACATTTATTCTCATATTTGATTTGGTATATAAGCCTAACAATGGAATGGATTCATTTTTCTAGGACCGGGTTTAGAATTTTTGTATTGATATTAATAGGTGAGATCAATTCATAGTTTTCATTTGTATTTATGTTGGGATTTGGTAAGATGGTACTGAGAAAAATTAGTTAGGAACTGTTCCATGTTTGAGGGTGCCTTAGAACAAATTATATATGGGAATTATTTGTTCCTTAAAAGTATAAAATAACTTATCAAGCAGAGCATCTTCTGTGATAATGTTTCAAATTTTATTTATGCTTTGTTGTCTACTCAAATTTTATTTTTCTTCCTTGAGGTAATTTTAGTAATTTTTTTCTTTCTGGAAATAACCATTTCAAAAATTCAACCATATTACCATAGAGTTATACATGGAATTTATCATATTAAACAAATTCCTCAGTATCTGGGTATTTATATGATCTTTGTCATTTTTAATGTCCTCACCTAAGGATATGTTTATTGATTTTAGAGAGAGAGAAAGAGAGAGAGAAACATCAATGTGAGAAAGAAACACTGATTAGTTGCCTCCATACACGCCCCGACTAGGGACTGAAACTGCAGCCTTCTGGTGTAGGGGCCAGTGTTCCAGCCAACCGAGTCACCTGGCCAGGGCTCATCTTTGTCATTTTTAATTTTGTATATTTGTGCTTATTTTCTTTTTTATTTACTTTTTTTATCTTTTATGCCAAATATATGTCTTTTATATTCCTACACCTTAACCTTCCTTGAAAAATAGTTCTTGAATATATTCATGAATACTTTTTTCTTGTACTTTATTTATTAGAGTTGAATTTTTTTTTTTTATCCTCACCCGAGGACATTTTTCCATTTTTTGTTCAGATAGAGTGGGAGGGAGAAAGGGAGAGGAAGAGAGAGAGAGAGAGAGAGAGAGAGAGAGAGAGAGAAGCATCGATGTGAAAGGGACACATCGAGTGGTTGCCACCCGCTCGACCCATCCAGGGCTGGGGACAAACTGCAACTGAGGTACATGCCCTTACCAGGAACCGAACCCGGGTCCCTCCAGACCGCAGGCTGACGCTCCAACCGCTGAGCCAAACAGGCCAGGGCTGATTTTATTTTTTAAATGTATCTTTATTGTTGAAAGTATTAAAGATGTATTTTTATTTTATTATTTCTCATTTAAATACTTTTTGCTAATTTTTAAGTTGACTCCTTAGAATTTCTCTCTTTTTCTCATGTACTTTTTTATTTTCCTTTCAATCTGATTATAGATGTGGCTAAAACTTACATATTTTGGTATGCTGTCTTCTCATATTTTGTTGTCTTCTAAATAGTCCAAAATTGTACATTTATTTTCTCTTTGATATTGTGGCAATTATTAGGAAAACATTTTGTTTGTTTGTTTGTTTGTTTTTGGATCCTTTTAGCTTAAGATTTTGTTATCAATATTTAGTGTTATTGTATTGTGCTAAAAAATGACCCGTTGTCTACTTTCAAATATAATATAAATATGTAACCCAAGTTAAATGATAACTCATTTTTTGTTTTATCCTCACCCAAGGATATTTTTGCATTTATCTACAGATAGAGTGGGAGGGAGAGAGGGAGAAAGAGAGAGAGAGAGAAACATCAACGTGAGAGAGACACATCAAGTGGTTGCCACCCACACGACCCCAACTGGGGCCGGGAACAAACTGCAACTGAGGTACGCGCCCTTAGCAGGAAACAAACCTGGGACTCTCTGGTCCACGGGCCAATGCTCTAACCGCTAAGCCAAACCAGCCAGGGCAAATGATAACTCATTTTGAATATTCCATTTCCACATCTCCAAAGAATACTACCCTTGTTGAGGTAATTTTATTGATTAGAATTACAGATCTATTTTATTTTTCTCTTTAGGTCCGAGATGATGATACTTTACTTGGAAAAGTCTGTGGCAGTGAAACCCTCTCTCACATTAAATCGATTACTAATAGTATCTGGATCAGGTTTATAATCGATGCTTCTGTTGTAAGAGCTGGTTTCAGAGCTGTTTATCAAGTGGGTAAGAAAACCTATGCCTTAATTTTTAAATGCGTAATTTCCCTGATTGTAACCTTTTAATTTCTTGAAAGAATGTTGTCATTTTATGTCTTCAAGTGGTCACATTCCATTATATCCTTGCATATAATTAGAATTAGAATTTGAAATAAAGTTGAGGGCAAAGATCATTTCTCTCTGCACAAATACTACTCTCATTTCCGTATTTACAGCTTGTGGAGGTGAATTAACTGGAGAAGGGGTCATTCGCTCACCCTTTTATCCTAACGCGTATCCAGGAGAAAGGATCTGTAGGTGGACTATCCAGCAACCCCAAGGCCAAGTAGTTCTTCTCAACTTCACTGGCTTTGAAATTGGAAGCTCGTCCCAGTGTAATACAGATTACATTGAGGTGAGAGTCAAACACCTTTGAATATTTATATTTGGTTGGATATTATTAAAAATAGTATGTTATCTTCAAATCAGTTACATGAAACAAAATTAGCTTGTACAGACCGCTATTTCTCATTAAGGCACTTGACAAAGTCCAATACCTTTTCACAATAAAAATACTCAAATTAAGAATAGAAGGACTCTCCCTTAATCTGATAAAGGGCAACTGTAAAAAATAAACAAACAAACAAACCACAGCTGACATCATATTTAATGATGAAACACTAAACACTTTGCTTCTATGGTCAGTAAAAAGACAAAAGATGTCTATTCTCACAATTTCTATTCAACATTATACTGGAAATTATAGGTAGGGCAAGTAAGCAAGGAAAGGAAATAAAATGCACCCAGAATGAAAAGGAAGGATTTAAACTATCTCTGTTCACAGATGACCGGATCTGGTATATAGAAAAATCATAATTAGTACACACACACACACATACACACACACACACACATACACACACACTACACACAAACAGAACTAATAAACTCAGCAAGTTCCAGAATGCAGAATTAAAAGGTGAAAGTTATTTCTTTTTCTGTACACTAGCAATGAACAATTGAAAAATAAAATCAAGGAAACAATTCTGTTTATAATAGCATAAAAAGAATACATCTTGAAAAAAATGTATAATACTTGCACTCTAAAAACTATAAACCATTGTTGAAGGATATTAAGGACCTAAATAAATGGAAAGATATTTCATGTTCGTGGATTAGAAGACTTAATGATGTTAAAATGGCAATGCCTCCCAAATTTATTCAAAGATTCAATTCAATCTTTATCAAAATCCCAGCTGACACTTTTGCAAAAATTCACGAGCTGACTGTAAAATTCACATGGAAATGTAGGGAACCAGAATAACCAAAGCATTCTTGGAAAAGAACAAAGTTATATGACTTACACATATTAATGTCAAAACTTAGAACAAAGCTATGGTAATCAAGAAGTGTGTTATTTGAGTAAGGATAAAAATATGAAACAATGGAAGAGAATTTAATATCCAGAAATAAATCCATACCTTTGTGTTCAGTTAATTTTTGAAATGAGTGCCAAGATATTTTAATAAAAAAAATAATAGTTTTTTTCAACAAATGGTGCAGAATATCTACACGCAAAATTATTAAATTGGACCCCTTTCTACACCATTCACAAAAGTTAACTTGAATCATAGACTTAAATGTGGGAGTGAAAACCCTGAACTCCTAGAAGAAAACATAGGAGTAAGCATTTGTGACCTTGGGTTTGACAAAGCCTTCTTAGACATGACACAAAAAATACAAACAACAAAAGGGAAAATAAAAAAAGCGGACTTCATCAAAATAAAAAATAACTTAATTTTAAAACTACACAAAGAATATGAA
The DNA here is from genome assembly GCF_014108415.1 of Molossus molossus. Lineage (NCBI taxonomy): Eukaryota > Metazoa > Chordata > Mammalia > Chiroptera > Molossidae > Molossus > Molossus molossus. The sequence goes on from NW_023425344.1 coordinate 111,308,801, forward strand.
TATATATTTCTTCAAAAAAGGTTCTGCAAATGGCCAATAAGTACATGAAAAGATGCTCAACATCACTAGTCGTCAGGGAAATACAAGCCAAACCACAATGAGGTAGTGCCTTATACCCACTAAAACGGCTTAAACAAGAGGTCAGATAATAAAGAGTGTTGGCGAGGATTTGGAGAAATGGGAAGCCTTTTACACTCGTACACTGCTGGTGGGCATTTAAAATGGTAGACACTTTGAAAAAGAGTTGGCAGTGCCTCAAAAAGTTAGACATAGACTTATTATTTGATCCAGCAATTCCACTCCTAGGGATATACCCAAGGAAAATAAAATATGTGTCTACACAAAAATCTGTACATGAGTGAGTACAATCACTATTCATAATAGCAAAATAGTAAAACAGTTTAAGTGTTCATCAACTAATGAATGACTTAATGAAATGTACTTTATCCACACAATGGAATATTATATGGCATTGAAAAGGAATGAAGTAATGACACATAACTTTGAAAACATATGCTAAGTGAAAGAAGCTAGTCACTAAAGGCCATATATTGTATGATTCCATTTATTTGATGTGCAGAATAGACAATTCATAGAGATAGGAAGTAAATTAGTGGCTGTCTAGACCTGGGGTTTGAGGGAAATGGGGGAATGGCTGCTAATAGGCATGAAGTTTTTTGGGGATGACAAAAATATTCTGAAATTGACTTCTCCTATATTAATAAAAACATTTCAAATATAATTATTCTTAAAGTATTTTTTCAAAATAAGGATCTAACTATAAATTTGAATATATCTTTTTTACCTTAGATTGGTAGTAGTTCCATTTTGGGTTCTACTGAAAATAAAAAATATTGTGGCACAGACATACCTATGCTTATAACATCCATGTACAATTTCCTTTATGTCATATTTGTGAAAAGTTCTTCTACTGAAAACCGTGGTTTCATGGCTAAGTTCAGGACTGAAGATTTGGGTAAGTGATGAACTCTTTCTTCTGCTTTGCTTCTCAGGCTTATATCAGAATAAGTAAACAATGTAAATGAATTATTATAAACATTGTCTATACTGTAGATGAGTATATACCTACACTGTAAAATTTTAAGGTTATATATCTATACATATCTATCTTAAGCAGCACATATCAATAGTTAATTGATGTCTATTAATAAGAGAAAAACCAAGTTATCTGAAGAGGCATACAAGGAAAAAATTTTGAGCTTTTAAGAGGTTATGATCAGATTATTTTATTTTGAATGACAAGTAGCTTGTTGGTTACTTGTTCTAACAATTACTGTTTTTATTTCAATAGCATGTGGGAAAACTCTTACAGAGCCAACAGGAACTATTGAAAGTCCTGGTCATCCAAATATCTACCCCCATGGTATCAACTGTACCTGGTATATATTAACCCAACCTGGCTACCTGATAAATTTGATAGTCAGGAGATTTCATCTGCAGTTTCATTACAATTGCACAAATGACTATCTGGAAATTTATGACACTGGTTCTGGGACATCTCTTGGGAGGTGAGATTATTTGTTTGGGGTTTTTTTTTTCACACAGAAATTTTCTTGCTTCAGTGAAGGATGTTAAAATCCACCATGTTGTGTTATAAAACCCAGGTGAAATGAACATGCTTCCCAAGGACCATTTCTATATCACTACTCTGTCGCCTTGGCCCCTCCTAATTAAGTTTGGCATATGTGTATACCCATGAAGGTATGATGAGAATTTCTTACTTCTGCCTCTCATCCCCATCCCCAGGGAACCACTAACCTTCTTTCCATCACTGTAAATTAGTTTGTACATTCTGGAATTGGATTCACATTGTATGTACTGATTTTTTAACTGGCTTTTCTTAGCATAATGTTTATCTAGAGATTCTTGGATATGAGGGCTTATAATTTTATCAAATTTAAAACAATTTTGGCCATTAGTTCTTTAAATACTTCAATTCTGTCTCTCTTTTCTTTTGAAGACTCTGATTATTGTATCTTAGGCCATTTGATCTTGTCCCACAACTCACTGATTCTCTGTTTATTTGATTTTGAGTCTTTGTTCTCCTTGCCGGTCACTTTGAAAAGTTTCTACTGTTATATAGTCAGGTGCCCTGATTTGTTTTTCCATAATGCCCATTCTGCTGTTTACCCTACCACGTGTATTTTTCATCTCAAACATTGTAGTTTTCATTTCTTGAAGTTTACTTTGGGCCATCTTTTATATCCATGCTTCTATTTTGCACATTAATTTTTTCCTCTAGCTTCCTAAATCTGTGGGATTCAGTTATAACTATTTGAATGTCTTTGACTGCTAATTCAGTCATATGTGGCATTTCTTGCTGTGTTTTGGTTGGTCTTCCCATTATGGCTTATACTTTCCTCTTTCTTTTAATGTCTGATAATATTTGATAGGATGCCAGACATTTTCAATTTTGTGTTTTTGTGTACTGGGTATTATTGTATTCCTGTAAACATTCCTGAGCTTTGTTTGGGGATGCAATGAAGTTACTTGGAAACAGTTTGATCAGGTCCAGTTTTGCTTTTATAATAATTATTATTATTTTAATAATTTTTCTTTATTGATTTTTAGAGAGAGAGGAAGGGAGAGGGAGAGAGACAGACATCAATGAGAGAGAACATCGATTGGCCGCCTCCTGCATGCCCCCCACTGGGGATCGGGCCCACAGCCTGGGCATGTGCCGTGACTGGGAGTCTAACCAGTGACCTCTTGGTGCATGGGTTGACACTCAACCATAGCTACACTGGCCGGACAGCATTTCATTTTTTAATCTATTTAAAAAAATTTTTTTCTGTATCTATTATTTTGATAAACTTATTTTTTCTTCTGTTTTGATTCTTTTCACTTTTTGCTCTAATTTGTCTTAATCTTTCATTTGTAAGACCATTTCTTTTTCTTTTTTATGGTACTTGACTCATACTAATTAAAAAATACATATTTTTGGCTGAATGGCATAAACTACTATAATGCTTATGCCCAGTTTGGCAGACATGGGTATATACAGAGACATTAAAAATATTAATTAATCCATTCAATTTTATTTTATTTATTTATTTGTTTTTTTTAATCCTCACCTGAGGATATTTTTTCTATTTATCTTCAGATAGAGTGTGAGGGAGGGAAGGGCACAGGAAGGGGGGGGAGAGAGAGAGAGAGAGAGAGAGAGAGAGAGAGAGAGAGAGAGAGAGAGACATTGACTGGTTGCCGCCTGAACGACTCTGACCTGAGCTGGAGACAAACCAAAACCAAGGTACATGCCCTTGACCAGAATCGAACCTGTGACTCATTGGTCCACAGGCTGACGCTCTAACTGCTGAGCCAAACTGGCCAGGGCCACTCAATTTTATTTTGATCAAGATATTAAATCTATTTTAGTATTAAAATAGTATTATACACTAATATTTTGTCTTTTCCTCTTTCAGAAATTAATTAATCATTTGCCCAAATTCAATATTTTCTCTTATTTTGATTTCTACTTTTCCCTCTGTCATTGCATTTTGGTTAATTTCACCAAGTGTGCATCGAGTTGAGATTTCTGTTTTCTAGTCACTCCTCATGGGTTTTTCTCTAGAAAAATGCTCATGGCATGTCTTTTATCACAAGCTTACTTTTAGTGTTATTAGAATAGTTTTTCTGAGTAAAACTGGTTTTATTCAACAGAAAGTTGACATGCCTTAGTCATCAAACTCTTAGCTCTTCATAGACCACTGTGTAAAGATAATAGATTTACCTATATAGGGCTTACAATTCTAGGCACTGTTCTAAGTCCTTTACATACAGTATATTAACCCACAAACTTCTCAAAACAACCCTATGAAGTAGCTACTCATCATCCCCAGTTTAGAGATGGGAAAACTGAGGCATAGAGGTTGATTGATCTGCTCAGAGTCATAATGGCTGAAAATGATAGAGCTGACTCAAGTCTGTTCTCTATGCATTTATGATATATGGTTTCTCTCTGTTGTGAAAGTTTATTACATTACTGTTAATAAGTTCAATAATATGCTATATAGACACCTACTATAGCTTGTAATTTCTAATTTCATCAAACTTACGCAAGTCAAATCACTAGGTACACACACAAAGCTGTTGCAGGGAAGTAATCATGAATAAGAAGGCCTTTGCAACTTTGTAATTGTTTGTAACTAAAATATATTTGCATATTTAAGGATAATAGGGTGTATTATTATTTTTTTACATGTCCTAATTTAATTTTGATACATTATTTCAAGTGTACTAAAAGATTTTAAGCCTGTGTTCTTTCTTGGTTTCAAACAGATATTGTGGAAAATCATTCCCACCCTCTCTTACCAGCAATAGCAACTCATTAATGCTTGTGTTTGTGGCTGACGCTGACCTCGCTTATGAAGGCTTTTTAATAAACTATGAAACAACTAATGCATCAGCAGGTAACAAAACAGCATTTATACACTTGGTTTCTTTTTCTCCATTGCAAATAGTACGATGAAAATGCTTCATCCCCGAAACGGTGGCACACAATGACAGCTATATTTAGAACAATGTGTAGTGACTCCAGTGTCTTCCCTAGTAAAAACGGAGTAATGATTACACAAGATATCGTATCAATGATAACATTTTCTGATTTTGAAAATTGGAAAGTGGTTTTGTAAGGTAATGTTTTTGTTCTCAGGAACTATATACCGTTTTCAAGGCTAAAGACATACAGTGTTTTCAAATTACTCAGGCGGTTCAGAGAAGAAAGAAGTGAGCAAGTCCGAGAGGGGGATGGGGGGCAAAGCAATGGGGAACATGGGAATATGTGGTGAGTCTGGGTAAAAGGAATTCAGGAGCTATTTCTTACAACTTTTCCATGACTTTAAAATTCTACCAAAATAAAATTCTGTTTCTTCTACTGAAGAAACCAAATATGTATTTTAAGAAATTAGAAAAGAACTATAGCAGATAAGAATAAGAGGCTACTTACATAGAATTCTATGGCAGAAAGTGGAAGATTTCTTGGCAAAATTTACATTTCTAAATTTGACCTAATGAAACTGAACTTTTTCAGCCTTTATTCCTTTTATTGTATTCTTCCTATTATTTAATGTTCATTCTTATTTTGCTCTTTGTAAATGCAGCATGGGAAACAAATACCCTTTGCCAGGAGTGTCTTTGAGGTAATATGTAAACCACAGACACCCAAACCCAACGCCTATGGAATTTAGGAAAATGTTATGTTATTTGAAGTTTATGTTCCCACCTGAGCTGTGCACCATTTCAGAGAGTTGGGGTTTTCCTTTTGCATCATATTTAGAAAGAGATTTAATGGTCCAAAATTCCATCTGATGTAAACCTGTAATAGACAGATGCCAAGCCTTTGGGTCCCCAGAAGCATGGTGTGATTCATGGATGCTCCCTTCAGAAAGGCCTGGGGGCTTTACCTGTACCAGATGTGCTCCCTCTGGCATAGTCATGTGTCCAGAGATCCCCGGGTGCTCATCTTTTCAAGCTCCACTCTGATAAATAAATAAATAAATAAATAAATAAATAAATAAATAAATAAATAAATAAATACATTTTAAAAAATCTCCCTCTTAGAATCCCTGCCCACTTTCTCATTTGTTTCTCCTCACAGTGGCTACTGCTTCTCATTTCGGGCAAAGCGGCTGCTCTCCGCAGCGATCCAAGTTCTCTGTCTCGGTAGATGGCTTTAGATCTCTTCAGAATCCCGCGTGCGAGAGAATCATGCACCTTTCTCTCCCGTGGGACCCTCTCTAGGAACTGGTGCATTATCCAGCCCAAGCACACGAGAAATTGAATCCCCAGTGATTCAAACAGGTTACGTTATACGACTGACACAGTCACTGGACTTCTTTCAAGTGTTTAACATCCGGTGACCAAAATTGACTTTGCAAGAAATTTTAGTGTGCACACACTTTTCCGTCCTTCTGTACTTTTTTCTGCCTCATCTATTTCACCCGAACCACACTGAACATTAGATTAAGATGTGGAACAAATCACTTGAACTCTCTGGGCCACAGTTTTCTCATCTGTAAAATTAAGGGATTGCATTTGATGATCTTTGAGACGTCTTCTGGCTTTAATCAACTCGATGAACACAAGTTTAATTTGCTGCATGAATAAACGAGCTGTATCTTAAACAGAACACAAGGCAGGGCAGGCAGGGCCTCCTGAAATGTCTTGGAAACCTTTGTAACGATGCAGAGGAAGACGCCTCTCCGTGGCGACGGAAACAGCCTTAAGGCCACACTGGGCTGTGCGGGAACATGAGCGCAGCGGGGGGCCGGGAGCAACCGAAATAACCCGGCAGGGGGCATGTTTCAGTTCAGTTTTAATTCACTAATTTTTGCAGAAAAATAAGATACAGATAAAATAAAAGTAAGTGGAGAAAAAGGGAAGGAGCAAGCTAGACAGGAAGGGAAACGGATAAAGAGAACACAAGAAAAGCCAAATGATGAAAAAGGAGACCCTGAGATGACCAACTGGACAGGCTGTCCAGTGTGTCTCCCCATGTGCTGATTGGTCCTTTGGCCTCTGGTCCAGCAGGGCTGAAATCGCACACCAGGGAGTGTTCACTTTCCACCCGTTGGCTAAGCCCGGCTGCTCACTGGGCACCTGCTGTTTTGCTCAGGGAAGGACTGGACTGGCTCTGGAGACTGCTGTGGGGGTTGGGCTGCTGACAGCCAGGCAGCCTGAGTTCCCATCTGGAAGTAGGGAGGGTTAGGACACTTTCTTTTCAGTTGTCATCTTATTTTTTCCTACTTTCTGCAGAATAAAACAGTATCACAGAGGAGTGTTAGTGGAAGCTCAGTCATTGGCCCTCATTCTATTTTATGCCTCTAGCAGAAGTTATTTTTAGGGCAATAATGAGGTTTTGGTTCTTGAGGTCTAGTTCCTCCGTGCAACAGGTGTGAATGTGTCTGCTGAAGTCTTTCCTGTCTTTATCTGATAAAGGTTGAATTTCCTGACTGAATCCAGTTCCGTTTCCATCTGCGGTGCAGGCCATGGGGCTATGATGTCAGCCTCTAAGCATGTGTTTGGGAGGAAGGAAATTGGCTTCTGGTTATTGCTTTGATTCCCGCCCTCCTCACCGTGTCTGCCTTTGTCCAGATGTGACGGGGAAATGGAAACAAAACACTGGCAAGTGAAATGTCAGAGGGTAGAAATTCTCAACGTTTACTTAGTGACTGATCAGAAGGCTAGGTTTTAAATATTCGCGAATTTAAAATATGAAATATTTGAATTCTGAGAGATGACTTAACTTTAATCACTTAACTTGTACATTAAATCCAGTCATGCAATGCTTCCAAACTTTATTGTTCGTAAGAAACTTCGGGTGGGATTCTCTTGTTACACATTTAATTGCTCAGTTAACTTTACTAATTTAAACTGTAATTGTACATTCTATTAACATCTACGACATATACATTCATATAATCCTACCAAGAGAGAATTTTAAAAGTATAAGGAAGAATTGAGACATGTCATGTATCTGAGGCATTTTCTACTTTAACATAAGATGAAAACCTATATAACATTTAGTGCCATGTTTTTCAAACATTAAAACATTTATAATTCATTAGTTGGCCATGGCATCAACTAATTAGGCCACTCCCTACATTTTTTAGAAGTGTGGAATAGAATAGAAAGTATCAGAGTTTATCACACCAAGTTAGGTATTATTTCATAAAACCTGATTGCAATCGCTATGTGTGTGTGTGTGTGTGTGATTGATATACATGAATTTTTACGATGTGTCAGAAAGTTGGAAACACTAATCTAGTCCAATTACCTTATTTTTTAAATGAGGACAATTGAAGGTAAGAATTGAATTTATCCTCCCAAGAATACACAGCTAGTTGGTTTAGAAGTCAAACCCAATCAATCAAGTCTCAGTCTCCAACCTATGTGTTTCACCAAGTCCAGATTAGCTCTTGGAAATGCACTGGATGAACCGCACCTTGTGTGGCTGTAACCTTCAGTTCAGAGCTGTGGTGGGACTGTGGTAGACTTTCCTATTTTCTTCAGTGAGAAGTGCTTTATACACGTCTGGGGAAATTGGCAGGAAGTAGCAGAACCACATTAATACAGGTTAAAACTGGGCTTTAAATAAAACAAAAAAACAAAAACAAAAGTGGGCCCTAGTGGGATTTCCGTCTCCTTATTCCCACCACCCCACCACACGCTGCCCTAGTGTGTGTTTAGTGCTGTTTCTCATCAGTCACCTTGGAATGTGCCTAGAGGAGGCATCTAAGAGTTAGAAGTCAAGAAATGAGAACCAGCCCTGGCCCCTGTGGCTCAACTGGTTGGGCATCACCTGGGCCAACAAAAGGTGGCCGATTTGATTCCTGGTGAGGGCACGTGCCCAAGTCGTGGGCTGGTAGGGGGCGTACAGGAGGCAGCCTATCCCTGGTTCCCTCTCTTACCAATCTCTCTCTTTCTGCCTCTCCTTTCCTCTCTCTAAAAATCAATACAAATATTTTTTTAAAAAGAAAGAAATGATAACCAGAAGGGCGAAAAAATGTTTCTTTAGAAGAAATGAATAGAGTTCTGATTTTATTTTATGTTTTTAATCCTCACCCAAGAATATGTATATTGATTTTAGAGGAAGGAAGGAAGGAAGGAAGGAAGGAAGGAAGGAAGGAAGGAAGGAAGGAAGGAAGGAAGGAAGGAAGGAAGGAAGGAAGGAAGGAAGGAAGGAAGAGAGGGGAGGAGGGAGGGAGGGAGGGAGGGAGGGAGGGAGAGAGAGAGAGAGAGAGAGAGAGAGAGAGAGAGATGGTTTTCTCCGTATAAGCCCCCACAGGGAATTGAACCTGAAATCTGAGTTGTGCCCTGACCAGAATCAAACTAGCAACCACTGGGTGCACAGGATAATGCTCTAACCAAATGAGCTACACTGGCCAGGGCCTGATTCTATTTTGAAGGTTAAATCTAGTCGAGCAGTGTTCCCAAACTCTATTGTTCATGAGAAACTTAGGGTGAGATATTCCTGTTATGCATTTAGGTATCAGGGTCCCACCCAGAAACTCTAATTCAAATAGATCTAGAGTGGGTTTTCACCAGGCAATTCAAATGATTCTAATGACATTTTGCAGTTCCTCAGAGACTCTGAAGGTCAAGTCTTAGCACATACATTGCTATATAATTGCAACTAAGATATATTTGTGGACTGGACTGTAACTGCTCATGGTGGAAGGTACTTTCCATGATACGGTCAAAGAAAGCTGACAACGAGGTCAGAAGTCTTGGTTCTAGTCCCGGCTTTGATGCTAACTTGGAATGCTCTGGGCAAGTCAGAATCCTCTCTGGTTCTTTAAATCCACCTTGAATTCTGTATTTTCTGCTATGACATATTAAGATATTTTCCCCTCTCGAAAGGGTCTTTAGTAAGTCTATTGATCTTTTAAAGATTCACTTTCTTATTGGTCAGTATTTTCTCATACTTTTGTGTATATAGGGATCCTGGCACTTATTATTTAATTTTTTAGTCCTTAGAATGAAAATGCTAAAGAAAACATCTGATCATGATATTCCTAGTCTTCTACTCATTCTCATTTCTGAGCTGACATTTCCTGCACAGAGAAACCAGGGATTATTAAAGAGCACAGGCGTTGGAAAGGGTGGACTTGGGTTCAAACTTTTATCTTTGGCATGTTTGAACTCAGTGATTTTAGAACTCAACCTCCAGGAGTCTCAGAACCCTCATCCATAACTCTCTAAAAAGTGGAGGTTATCATGACTGGCTGTTTCATATAGTTGGGGAAGATACAATGAGACATTCTGTGGTAAAATCACACAATAGCTGTGAATCACAATGACGGTGCCAGATGTGCAATATAATTACTGATGTCCAAGACCCATTTCACAGTAGCTGCTGTGGTGAGTCAGCTTCCATTCACATTCATTTGAAATGGTCATCTGCAAGGAAGAATAAAAAGCCAATTCTGTGACCACATAGAGTGAATTGTAGAGCAAAATGTTAGATTTTGGTTAGGGAGGCTTCTTTCCTAAGGAGAAATTGAACCTGTACATTTAAGATAAAGTTACACTTTGAGGAATGTTAAGCCAAATATTCCAATAGAAGCTGATGATTCTCTTTGGTTGGACTATTATTTAACACATATCTAGAAGATCTGAGGTCATCTGGATTCATGCAGAAACAAAACATCTCAAATGATTTCAGAAAGCACCACTTATAGGTTGATCCCTGATGTGATTGGATAATCACGTTATTGCATAAGGCAAAGAAGGGAGGTGGTGGAATCTAGGGTCTCCCCAATCCACAGGCTTTTTTTTATCCCATTTCTGTCGCCCGAATCGCATGGAATTGATGTCATCATTTCTTTGTGGGTTGGAGGGATTATCTTTGTTTTGGATTTTCTCCTTTCATAATGAGTTGACTGCTGTTACTAAAACTTATTTGAAAATGCTTAGTGGAGTCAAAGATACATGATGATTTTTAGAAAGATATAGCTTTGTAATTTTGTAATGGTCCACAGAGGGTATCTGTATATTTTCTCTTTTCTTTCTTAGCTTTTGTATTTTTTCGAGGTTGGTCAGGAAGAAAGATTCACAAGGCCTGTCAATAGTTGTCTTTGATCTTCAGAGATGTGCCTTTCCATTGCTAGCTCAGTTGAATATGGTGCATCGAAGAAATATACTTTCCTTTTTCATCTCTTCGTAAATGTTGTTAGATGATCATAAAAGGCGAAGTGCCACTGAGTAGGAGTCTTCCTTTGGCAACCTAATTTATAAACAAAAGGCATTTTTATGTTTGCATTTTGTATCGATGTAGTAATAATTATGCCAACACGTTATTATGGAAATATATTCTGTTTTACTTATTTGTGCTTATTGCAAAGCATAAGAAGAACTCGAAGCTTAGCATTAATATTTCTCTGTATTAATATTATTCGGAAAGGAGCTATTTATTCTGTCAAGGGCAGAAAACATGAACCTTACATACAGGCTTCAGTGATAGATAAGAGCAGTTACTGGCCCTTTAAGAAATAGACACATTAAGTTCAGAGAATCATTGTTTTTCTCCTATAAAATTAGATATGTGAAACTCATAAAACTGCAATCAAATTTTAATATTAAGTATTCTATTAGGTGTATTTTCACAAATATTTTGCATTGTTCTATTTTAATTTTATTATTTATTGACTATCTGAATTATTTATTGGATTTTTTCAGAGAACTCAACCTGTTTTTGCACAGAAAGTACAAACTTTTAACACAACAGTTTTTTTTTTTTTAAATCCTCACCCCAAGCCTGGCTGGTGTGGCTCAGTGGTTGAGCATCGACCCACACACCGAGAGGTCGCCCATTCAATTCCCAGTCAGGGCACATGCCCAGGTTGTGGGTCCGATCCCTGGGGGGGGTTTGCAGTAGGAAACCAATCAATGTTCTCGCTCATCGATGTTCCTGTTTCTCTCTCCCTCTCACTTCCTCTCTCTCTCCAAAATCAATAAAGAAAAAAAAAAATTAAATCCTCACCCCAGGATATGTTTTTACTGGTTTGAGAGAGGGAGGATGGGAGAGAGAGAGGGGGACAGAGAGAGAGAGAGAGAAATTGATCAGTTGCTTTTTGTATGTGCATTGACCTGGGATCAAACCTGTAACCTGGATATGTGCCCTGACTGGGAATCGAACCCTCAACCTTTTGGTGTAAGGGACAATGCTCCAACTACTGGTCCATCCAGTCAAGGCCATAGCATGGATTTTTATTTTGTAAGTGTAGTAAATAAAATTCATCTGGAGTTTTATAAATGTGTATATCCATGTAATTACTCTATTCAAAATAGTAACACTTTTACCATCCCAGAAAATATCCTAGTGTCTCCTGGGTCAATCTTTCTATGCGTTCCATCTGAACCACTGCAGTCCTGATTATTGTCACCATTGATTGGTTCTGCCTGGTCAAAAGGAAGGTGTGAGTGGAAACACACGGAATGCACCCTTTTATGTTAGGCTTCTTTCATTTAGCATAACGCTCCTATAATTTGTTTATGTGGTTCTATTTATAAGTACGTTTTTTTAAAATTAATAAATAACCTTCTATTGTGTGGATAGATCATAATTTGATTTTTTTTTCTTTTTTGGTACATGCCCCTACCGGGAACTGAACCCGGACTCTCTGGTCCACAGGCTGACGCTCCAACCAAACCGGCTGAACCAAACCGGCCAGGGCCGTAATTTGATTATTTGGACAGTTGGGTTATTTCTAGTTTTTAGCTGTTATGAAATACGCTGCTCTGACATTGATATACGAGTTTTCTTGTGGACAATACCTAAGAGTAGAATTTCCAGGCCATGTGGTAATGATACGTTTAGTTTTATGAGAAACGGCTAGACATTCTTTCTAAAGTGCGTGTATCATTTAATATTCCCACCTGCAATCACTGAGAATTCTACTGACCACATCTTTGCCAAACCTTGGCACTGTCAGTCTTTTCACTTTTAGCCTCTGGCAGTCGTGTAGTAGCAGCTCACTGTTGTTTTAATGTGCATGTCTCTGGTGATGAACAGTGCTGAGCACCTTTTCATATGTATACATTGACAATTTATATACCTTGTTTTGTGAGGTCTACCATATAATTGTTTTGTTCATGTTTGTTTGTGTTATTTGTCTTTTTATTGTCATATGTTACATATTCTGGATACAAAGTATGTCCTTTGTCAGGTAAACGTATTGCATTTTATTTTTCTTAATGTTGTCATTTGAAGGACAGAAGTCTACTATATCCTTTTCTTCCTTTATGGTTGATAGTTCTTGTATGTTGGCTAAGAAATGTGTGCCTACCAAAGTTGTGAAGGTTTTCCTCTGTGCATTCTTTTACAAATCGATAGTTTGATTTTTTACATTTATGTTTATAATATGAGTTCATTTTTCTATATCATGTGAGTTATGTATCCAAGATTTTTGTTTGCTTAGCAAATTGTGTTTAATTTGTTAAGCATTTTTGTTTGAAAGATTTGTATCTTGTATTCTGTTTCTTATTAAACTCAGTTATTAGTTCGAGTAAAATTTTAGTAGACTCCTTAGTATATTCTACAGTCGATCTTATCTGTGATGAAGGACAGTTTTATTTTTTCCTTTTCAATATCTCTCTGTCTGCCTCTCTCATTTCGCCTTATTGCAGTGACTAGTACAATACTGACTGGAAAGAGTCAGCTTGGACATATTGGCCGTGTTCTTAGTCCCGAGAGAAAAGCGTTCAGTCCTCTGCTAGTGAAGGGTGATGTTAGGTTTGGGTTTTCAGAGGTGCCCTTCCTCTTCTGTTGCTTCTTCGTTGTCTCACTTTGGGAATTCCACTCCACGTCCTTCATGGGCTTTTTAATGATACCTCAGTTTTTTGTGTGTTTGCTCAAAGGCTAACAATATACGTTCTTAACTTATTGGCAAGTCTGCTTAGAGTTAATACACTACTACTTCACTCCTCACACCTCCTACTTCATACCTGACTCTTTCCATTTCACAAATATATGGGAAATAAGGAGAAAAAGGAAACATTGTACACAGGAAACCATGATATAAATGAGACAGCTGGGTTCTAATGAGAAACAATAAGGTAAAAAGAGAAGGAGATGCAATAATGTCCATCACACCAAAGGGTAGAGATACCGAAAAGAAGTATCTATCTACAAGGAATGAAGAACACCAGAATGATAAATGTTTTTTCTTCTCATTGTTCTTTTAAAAGACAAGTAATGATTCAAAGCCAAAATAATAGTAAGTTAGAGTTTATAATATAAATAGAATTAAATGATAGAACTAACATTGCATGAAGAACAGGGCAGGTAGACAGAACTGCACTATTATTATAGTTGCTATGGAGAGGGACTAGTCTAGAACCAGTTACTTGTTATGATGGAAGCAGACAATTTCTATCATTCAGAATTAATAAACATGATCAAATATTAGAAAACATAATCTCCTCAGGAGAGAGGATGGGAAGAAGAGGAAAAACAAGGTGAGAGAAATGGAGGGGGGAATAGGGTGGGAGAATTAGTCATCCCACCCCTCTTGTTTCAATACATTATGTCATGTAATTTTAATGAATATTTACTAGATGTGATCTGGTCCAGTAGTATGATAAGTGAAAGTTAATAATGGTAAATAAGTTCCTGTTCATGTTTGAAGGTCTAGTAGAGGAAATATATTCATATGAAAACAATCACAATAACATGTGTTTAGGACTCAAATTACTATTTGCACCAAGTTTTATGGAGCAAAAGAAAGTTAATTCTACTTGATTAGGAAAGGCTTCATAGAGAAACTGATGTTTGAATTTGACCTTAATTGATGAGTAAGAGTGCATTTGTTAAAGGGTGTGCTGGGGGAGAAGCGGAAATTGTTGATAAGGCATTTCAGACAAAGTGAAGTGGGAGGATCATTTGAATACATCAGGGACTCTGTTTACCTTTGTGCCAGCAACAGAAAAGATTAACATGTACATCAAAATTTCAGTGAGGTTTAACAGACCACCATTATGCAGCAGTAATGCTTTGTGTCTGGACAAGGAAAATTGCTTATCATTGCTTCTCAAAAATGTCATTAAATTAGGTTTCTTTACATGGGACTCTGATTATATGAACTGTTCTCCTGTAGACTACTAGCACGTTACATTAGAAATATTCAGTATAATTGTATTTCCCCTCTGGGAGTAGAGTAGGTAAGCAAGGAACATTATCGCTTTAAGTACAAATGACATGAGCAGGTCATTCACTCTAGATATTTCATTTACTGGCTAAAGCTACCTGAATGTTGGGCGGTCAACGAGTCTCAGTTCTGCCAGCTCAGGGAGACCGGTTCATAAGCTTTATTTAATGTCCGTGTGATCCATTCATTTTTATCTTAGTAATACTTATTCCTGGGTCTGAATTACTTAATCTACCACCTCTGTCCCCACTTCTCTCTCTCTGCCTCCCTCCCTCCCTCCCTCCCTCCCTCCTTTCCTTCCTTCCCCCTTAAAGAAATACCTTGGGGGACAGTGAAAAAATACAGAAAAGTATACGACCTTCATCCTTGAAGTTAAATATCACTGTCAATTCCTTCAGTACAGTAAAGCCTGGATTGTTTGCTGCTTCAAATAGAGTACACCAAATATTGGTGAAAGCCTGTTCCTCTAAGGATGACACATAGGTAGTAGAACCTGTGATATTTTCTATATGTCTGCTCTCAATACCAGTGGGTCCTCTGTTCTTCTCTGAGTATGATTTCACAACAGCAACTGGGAAATAGACCGAAACATCCTCCTTTTCTTTTTTCACTCGTGATTAAGTATAATAGTGCATTCTCCCCCAAAACCTTTCCCTAGGAGATCTGTGTCTACTCCTGGACCCCAGATTTAGGTCATTCCTGGGTTTAGTTGAAGACACACGAAAATGCATGGAAACCAGATTTTCTTTGGAGAATAGCTCAGATTTGGAGAGCATAAGAGATTGAGTGGGTTGGTTAGTGAATATGTACTCCGAAAGACTGAATGGGTAAAGTTAATAATTATTTAGGACATACACTTGTCCAAGTCCTGTCTGTTTGATGTGATCTAATTTATTCCTCATAATTTATGCTCTATTTTTCTTACACCTTTCTGCTCTATTTTGAAATCTAATGATGACTACTGTCATTCATTGAGTACATACCATGTGCCAAGGCCTTCAGTTGCCTTGTCTCTAAGCCTTACACGCATACCCAAAGATAGTTACTATCTCCATTTTAGAGCTGAGGCTCAGCGAGGTGAAGTAACTCGTCCAAGGTTGCATAGCTTGTCAGCATTTGAGCTGGGCATTGATTCATGGCCGAGTCTCATCTCCTATTCTTCACCTCATGACCTAGGTACCTGCTTTGTCATTTCTCATTAAATGCATGCTTTGGTGAAAACCATTTCAAAAGATGAGAAGGAGAACAGAACCAAATTATTTCTAAGCCCCCTCTATGATTTCTGTAGTTGAGTCTCATTTATAATGTTCATGAAATTTGCATGAATTAGAAACATTATCACACTTCCAAGAACATAAAAATGTGTTCACTTATGATACATATAACAAATTTATACTACTTAGCTTAGGTTTACTACTAATAATTGTGTTGCCTTTGAGATTTCCCAAACTTCATTTTGAAATGAAATTACTCTTTGAACATTCCAGAACAGCCTATTAAAAATCAAGTGTGGGGAAGGCAGGAAGGGGGTGGGAGTGGGGAGGAGGAGATCAGTGGAGAAAAAAGGGAGAACATCTGTAATACTTAAAACAATAAAGATTTTTTTTTTAAAAAGTTTGAGAAATAACATCTCCTCGAGTGAGGATTAAAAAACAAACATGGCTGTAGCAGAAGGAAGCCACCTATTAAACAGCGTCAATTATTTAAAAAAGACACCAAGTACATTTGCACAAATTAATCAAGTGCAGCTTACTGAATGTCTTATGAATGTAGCATAACGTTTTTTATTTTCTCTCCTGCGGTTTATTTCTTTTCATAGTATGCTTGGAAGATTATACAGAAGAATCTGGCACGTTCACTTCTCCAAACTTCCCCAGTAATTACCCCAACAACTGGAAATGCGTTTATAGGATCACGGTGGGAACCAGCCAACAGATTGCATTGCACTTCACAAACTTCTCCTTGGAGGGGGCCATTGGTGGAGAATGTATAGGAGATTTTGTGGAAATCAAGTAAGCACCTTTGTTTCATCATAATGTTTTTCGTGACTTTCATTCATAATCTTTCCTAGGAAGGTTAAGGGAAAAATATAGAAATTCTCTCTAAAACTCCTTATTGTGTTCTTTCTTGTAAGACACAAAGTTTGTCATTTGGAGCCTGAATTACCAGAAGGAAAACAGAAAATTGCATAAGATTCCGTGGTTATTTTGAAGTGATTCCTTTATTGTGAATATTTGAAAATAAACTCCAGATTTTGTCTGGGCAGAGTAAACAAATGTACTACCACTCTGGAACTGGATACTTGTTATTGTTGAATATCTACTTTGTACAAAATCAACTTAAATTTTAGACTCTTCACTGTCCATTTTGTCTAATTAGATCTCAAAATGATGCGAATAGCAAGCTTATCATAATTTCACACAGTTTTTGTGTACAAATAATGAGTCTAGGCCTGGCAATTTCAGTGCATGGCATTTTTTTCTTTAATTCTTAGCTACTTTGAAAAAATATGTCTAAAAAGTTATATTTGCAGTAAAGTTAAGATAGCTTATTTATTGATATTTCTCTAGATCACAAATTTGAGTTAAATTGGGCAAATCAATTTAGTATACATCTGTTTCAAATATTTCATTTGGCATTTCAAAAGCCTGGAATCTTATACTATTTTAAAGTATATTTTATTCTATGATATAAGGTAAGGTACTAAAAAAATAAATCATGGTTGTGCTATATGATGCTAAAATAACATAATTGTTTTAATTTACAGCAGTTAATAATTGGACTTCTATATTGAGTGAATCTTTATTTATTTATTTTTAAAGCTACAGATTATAAACTAGAATTAACCCCAAAAGTTCTTGAGGAAAAAAATATTTCAAAATTTTTCTATAGTTTGTTCAGTTTGTTAATTGAATTCCTCATATGAGTGAAATCACATGGCAGAAAAAAAGGAGAAAGAACTCATTGACACGAACAACAGTGTGGTGATTGTGGGGAGAGGAGGGGGGTGGGGAAAGGTGGAAGGGAGAAATGTGGGATACATGGTGATGGAAAAAATAAAATTTAAAAAGTTTTGCTCTAGCTCTGGCCAGTTTGGCTCAGCAATTAGAGCATCAGCCCATGGGCCAATGAGTTGTGGGTTCGATTCCAGTC
Organism: Molossus molossus; assembly: GCF_014108415.1. Classification (NCBI taxonomy): domain Eukaryota; kingdom Metazoa; phylum Chordata; class Mammalia; order Chiroptera; family Molossidae; genus Molossus; species Molossus molossus. Next base: position 111,326,623 of record NW_023425344.1, read on the forward strand.
AAGGGCACGTATCTTGGTTGCGATTAGTCCCCAGCCCTGATTGGGGTCCTGCGGGAGGCAGCCACTCGATGTGTCCCTTTCACGGCAGTGTTTCTCTCTCTCTCTCTCCCTCCCTCCCATTCTATCTGAACAAAAATGGAAAAATGTCCTTGTTTGCTATATATTAAATTTTGAAAATTTTCTTAGAAGACAAACTTTTTAGAAAGAAAACTCTTTAGAAGAAAAACATTTACGTTTTCTCTGTAAAATTAAGCAATATTTGTTTATACTTTTAATAATTATGGATTCTTTATCTGGTATTCTCTGATATTTGCTGGACACTTTTTTTGAGAAGACTAAACACTTTGTCTCAGTTTCCAGTTGACTATAAAAAATGTTATGCCAACTATAAATGATGGTTATTCTTTATTAAACTATTCAAGTGCTATTTAATACATTGAAAACTTAAAACACTGTTTTTTAGAGTATTTTTGCGAGATATTGATTGACTTAAGCTGCTGTGTTTGCAATCTTAAAGTTCAAATAATGTTCGATGTTTGTACAATAACATTATCAATAACCTGATGGATGTTCACATCTGTATTTTGTCACAGAGATGGAGGCTATGAAACTTCACCATCCCGGGGAAAATACTGTGGCTCAGATCTGCCTCCAAGAATCATCTCTCACAGTAACAAATTATGGGTGCAATTTCAGAGTGACGTCTTTGACTCAAGGTCTGGATTCTCAGCTTACTGGGATGGATCATTAACAGGTAAATAGCAAAGAGCTGCCTTTTATGATGAGTCCAACTGGGACGGTTTCTTGGTTCTTGTCTTGCCACACTCTCATCCTTATTTTTCCATCTGCGTTTTGCGATTATTATTTGTAATAAGCATCAACACTGTAAATGCATCTGAATGAATTAGCAGCGTTTTGTTTGTGAAAGACAAAGTAAGGGAAAATGTTCTGGTTCCCTGGTATATGTCATCAAACTGCTTACACGGTTAGAAAAAGGAAAGTACGTTGACATGAGTTAGGACTCTAGGCTAGCTACTTTTTGGTGGTTGTTTTGCATCTTGGTTTAAAGGGGAGTAACAGTAGTACCAGCTTGATCCAGACGAGAAGATTCAATCTGACCAGAAAGAAAAGCGATGCATCATTCCATCTCTTGCTCCCTCAGGTTGCGGGGGCAACCTCACCACTCCCACGGGCACGTTCACGTCTCCCAACTACCCGATGCCCTATTACCACAGCTCCGACTGCTCCTGGCTGCTGAGATCCAGCCACGGCAGCCCGTTTGAACTGGAATTTGAGGAGTTTCACTTGGAGCATCATCCAGACTGCACTGCAGATTATCTGGCTGTATGTATAAAGTTTCGGGTGTATCATTCGCTGCTTCCTCCTTGCCCAGTACACATAAATGCATTTGTTTTTATTTTTTGAGATTCAAGAAAGGGGAACGTTTAAACAAAACATCCACATAAACATTTTAAACAAAATATAACATTGAAGGAAAATTTGATGAAAATGACTTGCCTTCTAAGTATAGCATGTATTACTGAATGATTTGGTATTTGTATACATAAGTATTAAAGTATATTGAATATGAACTATATATACACTAAGTATTAGAATATATGAAATATGGACTATTAAGATATGATTAAAAGCCTACTGAGAGAGGTTATGAGACTTATCAAAATTATTGTCTATGTACTTTCTAAATATGCAGTGCAAAATAACAATTTAGAGGACTATATTGGTGAATTAGAGAAGATAATTGAAGTCCTCCCAGTACAGGTTTTTACAGTACCATCTATTCAGCCTTTTCCATTAAAAAACATTCTAAATTTAAGAATGTATTTAAGTGTCATAAATTATAATCTATGAAATAAAAAAGCACAGAAGACTACTGATAATAGCTATGGTCTCTAAAATATATAATAGTCTTTTATTTTCAATCTTCAGATTTCAGCCTGGGTTCACACCCTTAGAACTATACACAGCCATGGTTAAATGGTCCAAGTTCATAGCCAAAGTTTAAGGACAATTAAATATCATTTTAAAAGATATCTTTTTCAGGGTTTTTCTTTTGTTATGTCATATATGTGTTCGTTTCCCAGTTCCTTAGAAGAACAGAGGTCTTACATAATGTTTATAGCCATAATCATTTGACATTTAAAATGTTTTATTAAAGGTATATGACGGCCCAAGTACCAGCTCTCATCTGCTAACTCAGCTTTGTGGGAATGAGAAACCGCCCCTAATTCGTTCTAGTGGAGACAGCATGTTTTTAAAACTGAGGACAGATGAAGGTCAGCAAGGAGGTGGCTTCCTGGCCAAATACCAGCAGAGTAAGTGTGTATACTGGCTGCTTGATGCCGCTAGTGGGTCTTCAATCTTTTGATGAATGAAACAAACTGAAATAAGGATAAGCCATTAAAATAAATCTTATCTCTTATTGAGAAAATTTTAACTCTGTTTGAGGGAACAATGCTTATGCATTAAATGTATCCTATAACTAAAGTATGCAGTTAGCTAATGAAACTTAGAAGGGTATTTAATATGCTGAAATAGTTGCAGTTCAGCTAAAGATCAGTGTAACAGGTTAACAGCTAATGAGTTTTCATTTGTATCAAACATTATTCCATTGCACATAGTGGCTCCCACACAGTTGGTTTTTTTATGTCTTGTACTTCAAAAGGTACCTTAATTTTATTAAGGGAAACTAGGGTCCTTGTGAGTCACACGTGGAATAGGCACATTATTTACTGTGGGAAAATCTGGTCTTTGTAGAGATGCTATTTTAAAACCTGCTTTCCCAGGAGGCAACCTGGTGGAATTAAAGGAGTATTGAACAGAAAGTCCAGGGGTGCCGGGGTCTGTCCTATCTGGGAAGGTCACTTTTCTTCTCTGGAGTTCCATGATTTTTTTTCTCTTAAAGAAAGGAGATTAAGTGATTGTAAAAGTTCCCTTCTAGTTCTAGAATTAAATACTTTCTAATGTTAGCTTTAAAATGGACATTCAACAAACAAGATTTTCTTGACTTTATGTTATTTAATAAACACTTGACTTGTGTTTTTGAAAATACAGTTCCTTGCCCCCTAAATCTAAGTTTATCCATAATTTAACATAATTATCTAAAAATAGAATTGAAGGTCCCCAAAATCATAATCTGAATAGAAAATATCTCTTTGGATTAGTTGAAAGTATAATGTTTAACTTTGATTATGTGTGAATTGAAAGATTTGGACTCACTTGTATCTGGGGTTAGGCTGAAGTCTGGTTTTGAATACTGAGTTTTAATGGTATATGGATTTGTTCCTCAGAAATGCATCATTCGTACATGAAAAACCCTCCCAAATTCCAGGGGTGTGTCTGTTTGGTTGCGCATATGATCATTTCTCTAATTTTATTATTGCTGTGCTAATTTGTTTCTCAGTTACCTTTTATTTCTATACTTTATTTTCTCCCATAATTTCAGAATACTAAAGGAGTAATTTAGTGAATGTAGGTCCTTAACGGTAAAAAATCAGAGGTAACCAGTGAGATTTTCCTTCTAATTTGCCATTTGAAATTAGAGGTTGGCAGTAGCATAACTTTTGAGTACTGAGAACAGCTCACATGGTTTAATGGCAGGTGTTTTGCTCTGTCACTGAGGCACATGACACCTGTCTGCCTAATGGGAGTAACCTCTTGCAGGCATCTGGAAATCACAAAATCAGTCTTTAGAAATTCTGTGTGGACAAAAATGTTACCTAAAAATATCCAAAGAGAAATAGTTTGAGTACTCACTGCTCTAGCAAAGGAAGATTTTGAAGAAACACAAGTGTATACTTTTCAGACCAAAGTTTATAAATGGTGCTCCAGCCACCTGCCAGGAAGCCAGGTTTCGGTAGAAATGTGTGTACGAACCACATTCTTCAGAGACAAGTTTTTCAATAGAACGTTTATTTCCCCATTCTCTTATATTGCACGTCATACAGACGATATAAGAAAGGCTTGAGAAAAGGCAGGCATATGCCTTCAAGTCCTTAGGTTTGGCCGAATTTCCCACTGAGTCCCAGGACACGCCAAACCTAGTCTAGAGGTACATAGTATAGATTTGTTGAAAACTAAGCTGAAGAAAATGCCACCACTGGATTGAAGATTTTTTTTTTAATTTAAGATTTTCATTTTTCTTCAAGTCCTGTACATTCCCCCTATTTGTTTGGTACTTCCTGATGACTAACTAGAGGAATAACAGAGCCTTTATTATGAAGTACATGCTGACTTTTGAATTCAACAAAGCAGTGTTGTGATTCATTTTTAACATTCACATAGAACTTTGTGTTTTTAAACTGTTGAATTCAAAGGTCAAGATTTCTGTCCCTTCCAAATGTTAAAATTAGAAAAACAGAGGCATAGAATGTTTAATACACTTCTCTATACAAACAGATCTCTGAGTAGTGCTAAGCTATTTGACTTTCCACTAACTCACAGGAATGGATGTCCATTCTAACATGGGCAGTTTCATCATACTTCGAAGATGGTGAATTCACTTAAGCATTCTTTTATATTTGTTCTAAATGGGCATCCTTTCACCATAAAAAAATGCAGCATCAGATATCTATATATCTAAATCTAGATCTAGATATCTAGATATATAGATTTCTAGATAAATATATACTTTTTAAAACTAGGTATTTTTAAAGGAAATCTCACACACATCTTGGGACAATTTTGACATATTTGATAGCGGTTCCTAACAATCATGGTTATTTTTTCCAGCATGTGAGAACGTGAGGATTGTGAATCAAACCTATGGCATCTTAGAGAGCATACATCATCCAAACCCCTATGCTGACAATCAGCGTTGCAACTGGACCATCCAAGCAACGACGGGCAACACCGTGAATTACACATTTTTAGAATTTGACTTGGAAGATCACATAAACTGCTCCACTGACTATTTAGAGGTACGTGTTCTGAAGCTAAGTAAATCACTGTATTTTCAGACAAAGTTAGGCAAGCCAAACTAGATGTTATCAGGCTTTGAAGAACTGAGTGCCTAGCCCTGCCCTGCACACCTGCAGTGTGTAGCCATGGCGCCTGCGCAGAATACTTCATGCCTCTTTCTCTGCGTCATCTTAATACGAAGGATATTTAAGCTCCTACATTATATACACAAAGAACTATCGATGTTTTTAGTTTTCATTATAACTTCTGGACTGACCAACCTTATGTTAATTAAATAATGCAGAAGGGAAAGAATAACTTCTATTTTTGGTGGGGTTTTTTTGTTGTTGTTAATCCTCACCTGAGGATATTTTTCGATTGATTTTTAAATAAAGTGGAAGGGAGGGAAGGGGAGAGAGAGAGAAACATCGATGTGAGAGAGACACATCAATTCGTTGCCTCCCACACATGCTCCTACCAGGGCTGGGGATCGAACCTGTAACCCAGGTATGTGTCCTTGACTGGAAATCAAACCTGAGACCCTTCAGTCCGAGGGCGGGTGCTCTACTGGCCAGGGCAGGTGGGTTGTTTTCAAGAGATAAGAAAAATATTTGGATGCCATGGCTTCATTTAATACTTAATCTGCCTGATACTAGGAATCATAATTTTTATTTTTATTTAAATTTATGCTCATTTCAGTTAACTTTTTGTAAAAGAGAAGTTTCTGTTTGTTTTAATAATGCACACAAGTAACACTTATTCAACTTTCCATATACAATGCTATGCAATAAAAGTTGCTTAAAAATTGGGGCACCCAAAATGTGAGGTAATCTGCTATTTTTATGATATTTTATTTACAAAAGCTTTATTACTAACTTTTCTATGCAGCTCTTTAGGGCTATAAATTGTAAAGTCAGGCAGCTACTTATTTTATTAATGTAATTATACATTCAAATATAAAGTTATCAACTATCATATTAATTTAGAAATACTGATTTCTACTCTCACAGTAAATGAAGCAATTTTACTCATACAATTTACATATATTTTGACATCTAGTTTTCATCATTAGTAAAATCACTTTTTGAGTCATCTAACACATCATCTTTATCCACCTACATTGTTAATATAAAATACCTTTGAATTTACACATGATGTTTCCACTAGAAATATTTTCTGAAGTGACAAGTTCCAACTCTGATAACAGTAGGACATTTCCCCCACCCTACCTGTCCACAGGACAGTGATTTAGTGTGTTTCTGTTTAAGGTGATTGGTGATTTTTAGAAGCCTTGCTTGTAAAGACTTCCAACATCCAGCATTTGTAACTTTGAGGACATATTCTCAGGAAAAAGACTTTACCCTTGTAAAATTTTTTAATCCTCTTTTTACCAATTCTTAAAAAAAAACTACCATTGATTGAGGTTGTTTGAAGTTAACATATCTTTTCCAAATAGCACACTTCTTTTCAAAACAAATAAGAGGAACTTCCTGTACTTTGAGAGGCTTTCTGAGGTCCTGAATATATGGATTGCCTTGTTTTTGAGGGACAATTTTATGGGATAAAGAAAACCTTGGTTTATACTTAGAAACGTTCAATATTATAGGAATAGTAACCATAGTGTTTACCCATTAGAAAGTTATATTTACTAGTATTTGAAGAAAATATGATACAACATAAAACAAACATCACAAACCTGACAATGGCTTTTTGGTACGTGCCCCTAGCGGGAACCAAACCCGGGACTCTCTGGTCCACAGGCCAACACACCAACCACTGAACCAAACCAGCCAGGGCTAAACAATGGCTTTAAAGTCCACTTCCCTTGATCGAGTGTTTAGATGGGCTTAATAACAGTCTGTTTGTTTCATTCCTGTACCTGGAGTAGCCTCTTTTTTTTTCACTTGGTGAGATCTTGATCATTCTTTAGGGAAAAAAATGGAAAAGTTGCTTTCAAAGCCCCTTTTCATACCACACACACAGTAGTCTATCATACTAAATCTTTACTAGCTGTGACTGTCCACATGCCCTCCTGGACTCCGAGCTCTGGGAAGGTGGGAGCTGTCTCCTCCTAACTCCATAACCCAGCACTGACTGCAGAGTTGGGAATCATACAGGGGTCCAGGGAGCTCAGGTTAAATCGAATGTCACAGACATGGTTTAGCATCAGCCTAGTGATAGCTCTTCATTAATGAGAAAGAGCCGAATTCCACACCGGCCTTTTGGTAGTAGCCCTACACAGTCACTGCAGTTCTATCACGTTGAACACCAACCAAACTAGAATGGATGGCCCTGCAGGGCGCGGCATGTGTTTACCATGTGAAGGCGCCATGCAGTGATCTGATCAAGTCCAGCGGAGAAAGCTGCATAGAGGAGGACGCTTTTGCACTGGACTTGAAAGGAGACTTTGGCAGAAAGAGTGGGGAGGAAATGAGATGAAACCTTTCCAGGGACTGGACTCCAGCTTTCTGGACTTACTTGAGGATGGAATGGTGACAAGGCCCATCAGATAGTTTTGGGGGGGTGTTTGTAAAATGTCAAATAAAAAATACTTGTTCCAAGAACTGCAGAGCAGCTCAGGAGGGGCCCTTCCTGATGGGTGTGAGCAGCGTGCCACCTATCTGGGGCAGCACAGACAGAATGAGAACCAGAAGGTCAGCAGAGGCTTCCAGGCAGTGGTGCTGCTGCCAAAGGGGAGAGAGGTTTTCCATTTCTTTAAGCCAAGGGGCAAGACCAGAGCAATCTCTACAGTGGCTTGTCTGTGATGGAAAATCTAAAAGCACAAATAACCATTTAAGGAGAGCAAAGCCACAAACACAAAATCTAGTTTTCATTATTTTCCTAACTTGTAGTTCAAGGTTTTTTGTTGTTTTTCTTCAAGTGGCTTAGCCAAGTCTCAATTGAGTGACTGTTACTGCAGCCAGAATTGAGTTGTTTTGAATTAATAAAACTAAAACTATAAAAGGACTCGATTAGGTACTGGTTGGACATAGTGCCCAACTTTGCTGAGAGGTGTGGGTTGGTAAAGAGCCCTTTGGGAATCACATCTATCCTTCATTATTTTGTCTTCAAAACAAAGTGATTGAGATTTGGAAATAAAATATTCAATGGGAGGAAGGGTCATTGGCTTAAAGGAGTAACACCATATTGCTCATACAGATATGGAAAGCCAACTTTAAGAACTCTTCCTAGCCCTGGCTGGTTTGGCTCTGTGGTTAGAGGATTGGCCTGTGGACCAATGAGTCAAGGGTTCGATTCCACTCAAGGGCATGTACCTTGGTTGCGGTTCGTCCCCTGCTCTGGTCAGGGTCATGCGGGAGGCAACCAGTTGATGTGACACATCCATGTTTCTCTTTCTCTTTCTCCCTCTCTCCCTCCCTCCACTCTATCTGATGATAAATAGAAAAATATCCTCAGGTGAGGATAAAAAAAAATAATAATTCTTCCTGTATTTTACAACTTGATGTCCCTTTTTCATTTTTACTTTGAGCCTGAGTCTCCATGTGGAAGAGGCGATTTCTTTTAGGTGACTGACTATACCAACAGAAGTAATGGATTTGGGAGAAATCAGCACAGAGTTGCACAGGAAGGCCAGAGCATGTATTAAAGGTCAACAGGGAGCATGTGGCTGGTTAGAAAAGGAAGGAGGAAAACTAGGAGGTTATTATGTTATGGAAGCTGAGGGAAGAGAGTGAAATAGAAGATGATAGTGATCAGTAAGTGAGATTCTCCCAAAGGGTTAAGAAGGGTCAGGGTTGAGCAATGTCCCTTGGAGACCAGCGTGGCTCTGTGCAGAGCAGTGGTTGAGGGGTGGGGGAAGCAGGAGCAAGGCTGTAGTGTGAAAGGCATGTAGGGGAGAGAGCGAATGTAGACATCTAAGTCCATGAATTTGATGTCTGAGTTCTCTCAAGCAAATCATCATGAAGTCTTGGCCTCATTTTTTCAATTCTCATTCTTCATTTCCCTCCCTGGTCCTCAAGTGGCATGCTCCTATGGGACACCCTCCTTTGCATGTTCTCTTGTATGTCATTGTCTCTTAGAATGTGGCCCATGATTGGATGGAACACTGCAACTAACCTATCCAGGACCGAGAATGCTGGGGCTATCTCATCTGGTTCTATACATCTGGTATTGAGGCTAAGTCAGTTTATCATTGATCGGGTTGTAATGTTGGACTATATAAAGACCTATACTCTCCAGGTCATTTTTACATGAATTATAATGGCTTTATAGCCATCCCAGGATATTACATCTAGTAAGTTTTATTTGACTGTTTTGCCTGAGATTCCACAAGTTTATGATTTCTCTAAGTCCTGATTCTCTGGTCTGTAGAGCATTATTCACTTTTATGTAGATTCTTTGGTCATTGGCCTACTGCTTCTTCAAAAATAACCGATAAGATGTCAAATAAGATGGTGCCTGTTTCAAGTACTCCAAAATGATAGGTTCCTTTGATTTAAATGATTTATTGTTGAACACTTTTATAATAGCGCCGTTCAAACAGCTTGGTAAAAATAACGATGGCTGATCTTTATCAAGCATTTATTATTTGTAGGTAATATTGACAGCAACCATCTAATGTAGGAAATATTATACCCATTTGACAGGTGAAACAATTGAGGCAAATACAGGTTATCCACCATCATGAAGATTATAGGTGATGAAGATCATAGGTGGCAAAGCCAGGCTTTCTACAGGCTCTGTGTCTTCAGACCTATGCTCTTAGCCATGATGCCACACACCTTCTGTCTATACGCTCTGTCACAATTTTCTGTCCCTCCCAGAGGTGATGTGACAGAGTGTCCAAGAAGCCCTTGGATCTACCACGCTAGTGACACTGTCACAAAGAGAAATTAATGTTATTTTAGCATGGCCTCTTCATAGATACACAGTGGCAATTTACTATAATCACCTCTTTCTTTGCTAATCGCTGACAAATTATTTTTAGTGTACAATTTACAATTTTTGAAAAAATGTTCTGTTAATCTTATATTCATCTCTAAGTTTCCAGAATAAATCTTTCCCACACTTTGGAAGTTGAATAATTTTTTCTTCTGAGCTTTGCCAGTCCTATTTTTCCTTGTTCTGTTTTATATTCTTGGTTGCACGTACACATTCAAACAATATATAGCATGTAGAAGAGATTAGTGTTTGTGATAGGACTGTTACTCTGAGCTAAGTAAGAAACCTCATGACCCACAGAATAAACAAAAAGGCTGAGAGAGGGCAGAAACAAAGGTAGCTCAGCGGACTCTCCCCTCTGCCTTTTGCTCCTCCCTGTGTTGTGTATGCCATCCCTGTCTCCCTCAAACCTCCCTCGGAGGTCTGCAACCTCACAGCTTTAGTTTCAACATGGCCAACCCAGCCATGACTTTACATCTTTTATTTTTTTATCCTCATTCAAGAATATATTTTTTATTTTGGAGAGAGAGGAAGAAAAATATCATCAGTTGCCTCCCTTATGCACCCCGACTGGGGATGGAACCCACAACCTTTCTGGTGCACAGTACAGTGTTCCAACCAGCCCAGCCACCAGGCATGGCTTTACATCTTTACATGACCATTTACCTCAAGCTCTCACAACCAACTAGATTTCCCCTTGTCGACAAATTACCAGCGCAGGTGGCTCACCTCGTTGAGCCTGACAGCAAAGGCATGGATCCGGCCTGTTTAGGGGTGGGGGCCCCGCCAGGCATTGCGACCAGATCACAGATCCGTCTCTGCACACAGACAGTGTGTGGACAGAGGCAGCATCCGTGAGCTGGGCACGGATTCTGCTGTCACACTTAAACATTTCGTAAACATATTCAGCAAGATTACAAAATTAGTTCTGTAGTGACTGTATGTTTCAGAGCTGCAGGATGTAATTCATTTAACCTTGAAAACAATGTATTTCAGTGTTTCTTCTTCCTGTTTCAAAATCATACGAGGCACGTTTCTACTGCCCTGCCCGTGACGCTGCTCTCTGCAGGTCCAGTCCACGTTGCTCTCTTGCTTTTCCCTAATGACAGCGGCAAAGAACAGGCACTTTTTCCCTAACTGTGCTGCTTCCCACAGTTTAGCTCATTTGTATGTGTGCTCAAAAATGGCCAGGAAGCTCCTATGTAGCCCCGAGGGTTTCTTCTTAATTCTTTTTTCCCCCCAGGTTTTCCTCTTTATTATTGTAAAAGTTATTCCTGACTTCGTGGACAAAATTTAATTTTTTAAGAATTTGTCATTTAGCCCTGGCTGGTTTGGTTCAGCGGTTAGAGCGTCGGCCTGCGGTCCTGAGAGACCCGGGTTCGGTTCCCTCTAAGGGCATGTACCTCGGTTGCAGTTTGTCCCCGGCCCTGGTCGGTTGTGCGGGTGGCAGCCACTCGATGTGTCCCTTTCATGTCGATGTTTCTCTCTCTCTCTTTGTTCCTCTCTCTCCCTCCCACTCTACCTGAACAAAAAATGGAAAAATGTCCTTGGGTGAAGATAAAAAAAAAAAAAAAGAATTTGTCATTTACATTTTTTTCTTTCCTTTTTTCCTATTGCTTCTCTTTATTTTCTCATTGTTAATTTTTTTTTTCTTTGCTCCATGGGCTCACATCCCCTTTTGAAGTCTGGCTCCCTGAAACCTGGGGTCTGGACTGATGTGTGCAGTCATTACGGCTCGAGGGAAATCGATCTGCTCTCCAAATGTTTTGGTCTCTTCTACAATGACGACTATTTCTTTGCTCGCCAGGATTTGTCCAGGGTAGCGCTTTTCTTCCCTGTTTACTTTCTGAGAGAGGAGAGCATAGAAAGGATTTATCAGGTATCATGCTTTTTCCAGAAAAAGACATCTGAGGGGTGAAATTGCCTCCCCTTGGTCACCCTGGTTGATCTCTTTTTGCTTCTCTGTGTCCTCTGTAAACAGTTGTAGTCCCTCCTGAGGAAGAAGCAGTACTAGAGGATGAAGCCCCTACAACTAGCTACTGAGTCTGGCTGCATTCCAGAATCCCCCGGGATCTTGTTAGGAAAACGTGCTCCTAGGGCTCACCCCAGCCCTACTCAACCACCATCTCTGGGAACTTCAGTAGGGAGCCCCTGTCAGCCCCTGGTCCAGCAGGTGAGGCCAAGTCTGTAGCCCAGGTCTCCCGTGCGAGCACTTTATCCTCACTTCAAAGCCCTCTCCGGGGAGGTTATAAATGTTTTAGTAGCATCCTCTCAGCGTAGGCCTTTGAATGCTACTAAAGGTTCTTTTTCTACAGGTCTCATTTTCCCAGTGGTATGGCTGAAGTGAATGCTTTGTTTCATGAAGGTCAGGCGATACTGTTCTTATATTTAATCTCATTATGGGAAAATGTCAGATGCACTTTGAAATTTTCGAATTCTGATTCTAAATGTTCTCCTACCTTCCCTTGGTTGGCACCTTGGCCACTGTTGCCTTCCGGGACGTCCTTTCTTACCTCTCTGTGCCTTTTCCTTGTCCATGATGTCAGGGTCGAGTCCTCCTGAGTATGTCAGTGACTCCCGTCCAGTGCGCTTCCCACTAGGCTTTGTAAGAGTTATCTCGGCTCTTGCCAAACCCTCTTGCTGATGCCATGTTCACCAGAGGTTTATGTCATTGTTCATTACACGCCCATGCCCTCTTGTCAATGACAAAAGAATGCATTTAAATGAAAGAATGGATGAGAATAACACCAATATTCCTGAATCGTTCAACCCGACATCCATGTTTTCTAAGTCTTCACCCTGAGCAACACTTTCCGACTAATGCTTTTGAACACCAGGCCCTGCGATATTGTAGTTAGTTAAGGTAACGCTAACTGTTCTTGCGGAGAGCTTGTCAATTCTTAGATGCTCAATACAAGGCAAGTTTATTTCTCAGCCACATCCGAGGTCAGTGTGGGAGTTGCTTGCTTTCCACGTGGTGATTCAGGAGCCTGGACAAAGGGGAAGTCACAAAATACTAAGGGGAAACCCCATAGCTCCTTCTGCACAAATATTGATGGATATTTCACAAATACAGAGTCCTTAATTCGAGTAAATCTGGGAAAGCTGAATTAAACACAAATAGGGTTTGTTCTGTTTTTGCCGTGGTACTTCCTCAAGCTGTTACGATCACAAATATGCACTGCTCGTTCATTTCTCCATTCGTTCTGTGGCTATTTTAGACACGTAGGCTTTGGAAACATAACTGGTTGAGCATCAGTTTTCCTGTCTGCACAGAGGAGACCAAGGTTAATCAATTTATTGCACAGTACAAATTTAATTACAAGCTGTTTTAAGTGGCATCAAGAATATTACTGGGTGCTCTGAAGACATGAAAGGGGAGGGCCTAGTGTTGTCCTGAGGAAGAATAACTGAGTAAGATATGGAGGACACTCAGGGAAGTCGTGTTTGAAAAACTGTCAAGGATAAAGCCAGACTCTAGTTATAGTGGTAAGGACAGATTTTATTTTATTTTTTTGTATTCCTCACATGAGGATACTTTTCTATATATCATCAGATAGTGGGAGGGAGGGGGAGAGAGAGAGAAACAGAAACATCGATGTGATAAAGCCACATTGACTGGTTGCCTCCCGTATGACCCGACCAGAGCCAGAGATGAACCGCAACCGAGGTACGTGCCCTTGACTGGAATCGAACCCGTGACTCATTGGTCCACGGGCTGATGCTCTAACCACTGAGCAAAACAGGCCAGGGCTATTTTTTATTTTTTTATTGATTTGTCAGAAAGAGAGGAAGGGAGAGAGAGATAGAAACTTCAATGTAAGAGGAAAACATTGATCGACTGCCTCCTGCACGCCCCCCACTGGGGATCGAACCTGACTGGTATGTGCCCTGACTGGGAATCAAACCGGGACCTCTCAGTCCATGGGATGATGCTCAGTCCACTGAGACACACCGGCCCGGTGTAAGGACATATTTTAATCAGTAATATGCTACTGCAATAGAGAAGAGGGCCCGGTATGGACTGAACTCAACTTCCAATTGCACAATTATGACTGGACATTTTAAAGGGGGAATGAGGGAGTTGGGGGGCATGGGCGAGGGCTCCAGCGGAGTAGTGGGAGTGAAAACTCCAGAGGCCTGGCAGCGCCCATGACTGGGCCAGCTACGTCGCTGGGAGTCAGGCAATGACGGAAGTTAACTTCCTCTCACAGAGATGGGGAGGCAGGGGCTCTGTCCTTTCCGAGGATGACATTTCCAAGGAATGGTTTTCAGATCGCTGAGAAAGGCACTCCTGAATTGTCGGAGATACACATCTCAAAGGGACTGAGAGAGACACACTTGTAAGCCCTCTCTGTCAGTGCTCTAAGAAAGGTAGTCCAGCCCGGCTGGTGTGGCTCAGTGGACCAAGCATCAGCCCACCGACTGAGAGGTCCCAGTTCAGTTCCTGGTCAGGGCACGTGCCTGGGTTTCAGGCTCCATACAGCAAATCCATGTTTCTCTCTCATCATCCATGTTTCTATCTCTCTCTCCCTCTCCCTTCTTCTCTCTCTAAAAAAGGAAGGAAGGAAGGAAGGAAGGAAGGAAGGAAGGAAGGAAGGAAGGAAGGAAGGAAGGAAGGTGGGAGGGAGGGAGGGAGGGAAAGAGGGAAGGAGGGAGGGAGGGAGGGAGGGAGGGAGGGAGGGAGGGAGGGAGGGAAGGAAAGGAAAGGAAAGGAAAGGAAAGCAGGTGTTGGCCGTGTGGGCAGTCTTGAGCTTTCTCAGGTTCTCAGGCAGGCACTTAAAGGGGGCTAGGGTCATGCTAGGGGTGTGGCCTCATGTTAGAACCTACACCTACAGTAGTGCCTACGCCTTCCAAAGTGGGAGAATGAGGGGAGGAATCATTTGTGCCAAGAGGCTGCAGTTTTTGTAGGCCAAGCTGAGGCCTAGTAGAGAAGGCTCCAAGGAGCCTGACTGGAGTTGGGTCAGGGAGAGAATCTTCGTCAGAACTGAAGGAAACCAGGGCGGCAGGCGAGCTGAGCTTCCAGGCAGCGGGGAAGTGTAGGCGCAGAGCTGTGGGCGTGCGGAGAGCCAGGGCCAGGAGAGCCAGGGCCAGGAGAGCCAGGACCAGGGGAGCCAGGACCAGGGGAGCCAGGACCAGGGGAGCCAGGACCAGGGGAGCAGCACCAGGAGAGCCAGGACCAGGGGAGCCAGGGCCAGGAGAGCCAGGACCAGGGGAGCCAGGGCCAGGAGAGCCAGGACCAGGGGAGCCAGGACCAGGAGAGCCAGGGCCAGGAGAGCCAGGGCCAGGAGAGCCAGGGCCAGGAGAGCCAGGGCCAGGAGAGCCAGGGCCAGGGGAGCCAGGACCAGGGGAGCAGCACCAGGAGAGCCAGGACCAGGGGAGCCAGGGCCAGGAGAGCCAGGGCCAGGAGAGCCAGGGCCAGGGGAGCCAGGACCAGGGGAGCCAGGGCCAGGGGAGCCAGGGCCAGGAGAGCCAGGGCCAGGAGAGCCAGGACCAGGGGAGCCAGGGCCAGGAGAGCCAGGACCAGGGGAGCCAGGACCAGGAGAGCCAGGACCAGGGGAGCCAGGACCAGGAGAGCAGCACCCGGTCTATCAAGGGTGAGAGCAAGGAAGTCGACTGCTCAGATGAACACTTTAAAAGACACTGGTTTCCAGAATAAATTGAAGGGAGGTAAGGGCAACTGTGGAGACTCAGTGAGGGTTGCTGCAGCCCAGGTGAGAGGGATGGCAGCAGTTCTGCCCGTGTGGGGGGGCAATGTGGCTGAGAACTCAAGAAACCCACAAAACCGGATGAAGGATAGGATGGGAGGGAGTAATGCAGCGAGGGAACCAATGCCGTCGGGATGCAGCCTCATAGACTGTGGACAAGGGCCAGCGGGGGGGGGGGGGGGGCTGCCCTGAAGGAGGGAGCCCCGGGGGCACCAAAGGCAGCGTTCCTTGGAGATTAGCCCAGAATTCTGACTCCTGAACATCTACTGGACATCAGTATTCCACAGAACGTTCTCATACAAATAAGTGAAACTTTTAAGTGCGTGAGATATCAGAACGTTCTCCTTCACATCTCATATGTCTTGAGAATGGTCATCAGAAATGTCTCGTATGGGCTACGCACTATTATAGACACTTTGATAGATGTTATCACTTATCCTCACGATGGTCCAGTAATTGGATATTTTTACACTCATTTAACAGACAGGAGAATTGGGGCTCAGATACGTAAAGTACTCAAGACCACACAGTCAGGAGGTTATGGAGCCCAGTTCATGCTCAGGTCTTTGTAACCGGAGTGAGGGCTCTGGAGCCCTCCTGGGTTCAAAGCTTGGGTTCTCCACACCGGCTGTGACCTTGGGCATGGAATTTCAGCTCTTGCTGCCTCAGTTTCCTCATGTGTAAAACGGAGGGAGCAATTATACCTACTTATTAAATCGTTGCAAGATAACCTACGCACCTGGCAAATATTCAGCACTCAAGAAATGCTGCTTCTTATTCCCCCACACTCTTCCGCAGAGAGCAACTCTCCTGTGGGCACTGAGATCCTGCCTCCAAACATTCAGGACATTGCTTCTCACCCTTCTAACAGCCTCCCTCTCTTGCAAATGCCGGCTCCATTCCTCCAGACCTGTCACTTATGGATGGATGGCTGCTCCTCCCGCGTGAGATCTGACTTCCCCTCCCCGGCGAGCTTTGATCTGGCCGGTCTCCTAGCTCCGACAGTCCAGAGTTTGTTCCCTTTCTCTTTCAAGTTCTTTTCCTCCGTGTGTACAGTGCTGGATAGGACTTTGATTTCTTTTATCCTTTAAATACTTTGCATCCTCTCTAATGAGTGCAATGCAAACAATTTGTATTTGCGGCACACTTCACTGCTGGTCACACGATCCTGCACAGGTCTCAGAAACAATTACCTCAGTTTCCAAATATTTTGGTTTAAAGAAAAACCGAAGTTGGAAGCAACTCCAGACACTATTTCTGTTGTGGATCTTTCTGTCTGTCTCTTTCTGGAGGATTCACTGGAACTAAAACAGCTGAAACCAGCTCTCTTATATCTGCTGACCACTGTGGGATGCTAATAATAAGCAAAGATTTAGTAACTCATCTGTCACTCACTCGTAAGAGAATGTCTATAGGTGCCCAGGCTACATAATAGAATGTACGATCTTGCTCAGTAGTCTCCATACTTGTTCAGTCTAGCATAGTGCTTAAGATTGAAGACTCTGCCCTGGTCTGTGTGGCTCAGTTGGCTGGGCATCGTCCTGTCCACCAAAAGGTTGACAGTTCAATTCCTGGTCAGGGTGCATGCCCTGGTTGTGGGCTGGATCCTGAGGGGTGGAGGAGTGCAGGAAACAGCCAACCAATGTTTCGTTCTTACATTGATGTTTCTCTGTCTCTCTCTCTTCCTCTCCCTACCTCTCTCTCTAAAAATCAATAAAAATATTTTTTTTTAAAAGATTGAAGATTATGGAACAAGATGCCCAGGTTTAAACCCAGACTTCATCACTTAATAGCCAGGTAACCTTGAGTAAATCACTTAGCTTCTAGGTGCCTCACTTTCCCCATCTATAAAATGGAATGATCACTATAAATGAGTCTCTCTCTCTCTCTACACACACACACACACACACACACACACACACACACAGAATAAAGCTGGGCACATATTAAGCACTTACATAAACATTTGCTGTCATTATTTGTACCAATCCAAATGTAAGAAAAACACCTCAGTTAGGTACAGAGAAAGTCACAGATGAAGAGCATTCATTTTTTTAGGCTGAGATATGACAAATGGTTTATTTCTTAGGAAACTTAATTTTCCTCTTGCTTTCTGTCTGCAGCCTGCTTCATTAATCTGTTTGACACTTCTCACGAAGGATACGAGATAAATGATAAAGCCAACATTTTAGTCCACTTATTGCACTAAAAGCTCTATTAAGAAATATAATAAAAAAATATGTTGATTCCATTGACTAACAGGAGTTTTGGGTACTATCACTGTAACTTCAAAAATATTTTTGTTATTCTCTATTATTAGAGAGAATAAGAACTTCATTATATCCTTGACTTTAACAATTCTTACTTTAAAAAATAATTATGAATGAAGAAAACAAGAAAATCTTCATGAGGAATTGATACCTTTTAAAATGTTGAATTACTAAACTATTTCCAGAATTCTAAAATGGGGATAGTGAGACTACCTGCATTGTAGAGCTGCTAGGAATTTTAAAAATTAGGCAATACAAATGAAGGGCTTATAATAACACTCAGCTAATAAATATCATTTACTAAGTGCTAACAAATATTGCTTATTGTTACTTCAACATAAGCATAATTTTATGGGTTAATGTTTGCTCCCTGAAACATTTTGCAGTAAGTGAAGAGCTGTTTCCCAAACAGCCTCCCCAGCTGTGATCCGCACAGATTGGCCCCGTGTGTTGAAAGTAGGGCTTCGGTCTTCTTGCCTCTCAGCTAGAAGCGCAGGATTCTCTGTCCGAATCTAAGAAGTGTGGTAGTTAAAATCCTCTGGCCAGTTGGAGAAAAGGCAGAGAAACAGAGGGGATTTATGGGTCTGAGCTGCCTTTCATCATCACCGCACCTCCTTAAACACTTCCTGAGCAGATGAGTCATGCTTCCTGGAACTGTCACAGAAAGAATGCTTCTAGGAGGCCTGGCACTTTGCTTAGAATTCAGAGATAAGTTATTTCAATTCTGAGTGCAGCAGCTATTCAAAAATATGCACGACAGTGACAGCAGATACCAAAGCACTCAGTCGAGGTCTCTATGCCAGAGTTGAGTCCAGCATCCCACTAAGCATGGTCTGGATTCAAAAGGAGTTTAGAATAAAGTGTATCTATTGGTTAATTAAGCCAAATACTTTGTAGTGTCATTAAATGTGACAAGAAGCATTTTATGAGAAACTTAAGATTCTAAACTTGCCCGGGTAAAATGTTATTTAATTACAAAAAATTAAAAGTGATACATCAGTGTGATTAAAATCCCTTTTCTCAAAAGGAAATGCTGATCCTTCCTGACCATCCCTCACAATGAAGAATGCTCCTGCCACTGCATTAATTTGCTGCAGTTAATGAGGCAAACACATCAGGCTTCAAAAGAGAGCCTTTGCTCTCAGATTCTGAAGAAATTTGGTGTGTTTCCCCCTCAGTATTTTGTCATGGATAGTTGGCTTTCTTTGTTTTATTTTTATTTATTTTGGGGTTTTTTTGTTTTTGTTTTTATCCTCACCCGAGGACATTTTTCGATATTTTGTTCAGATAGAGTGAGAGGGAGAGAGAGAGAGAGAGAAACATCGACGTGAAAGTGACACATCGAGTGGCTGCCACCCGCACGACCCAACCAGGGCCGGGGACAAACTGCAACCAAGGTATGTGCCCTTAGCAGGAACCGAACCCGGGTCTCTCCGGACCACAAGCCGACGCTCCAACCACTGAGCCAAACCGGCCAGGGCTATTTGTTTATTTTTTAAAATTAATTAATTTATTTTTGTTACAGATGTTTCTCCTTTTCCCCCCACTGATTCCCCCAATTCCCTCCCTCCCCACACTGTCCCCAGCTTTGTTGTCCATGTCCATTGTTCATGCACACATGCATATAAGTTCTGTGGTTTATCTCTCCCCCCAACCCCCTTTCCTGGGGATTGTCAGTCTGTACCCCACTTCCACGTCTCTGGGATTACCCCATTCCTCAGACTGTTATGTTCATTATATTCCACAGATAAGTGAGAACAGATGATACTTGTCTTTCTCTGTTTGGCTTGTTTCACTTAGGATGACACTTTCCAGGTCCCTCCATGTCGTCTCAAAAGATAAGAGATCTTTCTTTCTTACAGATGCATAGTACTCCATTGTGTATATGTACCACAGCTTTTTTATCCAATCGTCTACTGATGGACACTTGGGCTGTTTCCAGATCTTAGCTTTTGTAAATAGTGCTGCTACAAACATGGGGGTGCATATATTCTTTCTGATCAGTGTTTCAGGCTTCTTAGGGTATATTCCTAGAAGTGGGATCACTGGGTCAAATGGAAATTCAATACCCAATTTAAAAATGGGCAGAGGAACTAAATAGACACCTCTCCAAACAGGACATACAAATGGCTAAGAGACATATGAAGAAATGCTCAACATCACTAATCATCAGAGAGATGCAAATTAAAACAACAATGAGGTATCACCTCACACCTGTCAGAATGGCCGCCATCAACAAATCATCAAACAACAAGTGTTGGTGAGGGTGTGGAGAAAAGGGGACTCTAGTGCACTGCTGGTGGGAATGCAGACTGGTGCTGCCACTATGGAAAACAATATGGTGGTACCTCAAAAAATTAAAAATTGAACTTCCATTTGACCCAGTTGTTGTTTCTTTAAATGCCACCGCTACCTCCCGTTCTCATATGCACTATTTAGCAGGCGTTCTTTTCTCACTCTGCCTGAGCTGGGGAGAGCCTGCCGGGCTGTGTGCTAGGTCCTTCCAGCTCAAGGGACTGGGGTTTTACAATTGTTCCATGAACCAGATTCCTCCAAGTTTCTGAGCCCGTCTGTCGCAGATGGCAAGGCTTTTAGGAGGCAGAATCATTTTTTTTTTTAAATGTTCAGGGTTTCACTGTAGCGGTCCAGTTGGCAGACGGGAGGCTGCGGTCCACGGAATTAAATGTTCACATACACAGGGGAACGTGTGCTTGGCTTTCAAAGCATCTCACTTACTGCTAGGGAGGGGATTAGGCATTTAGTGCTCTGTCAGTGACTATCACAACTTAGGTTGATAAGAAGCCTTTAGTCCCTGAACAGCTGAAGAAATTCTTTTTTAATAAAGAATTAGTCTAATTAATAATAAAATACCTAGTTACTCTACAAAGAATACACTAGGGACAAAGGATGGTTTTAAATTAATGCTGGAGGAGATTGCCTTATATAATAATATAACAACATTTTAATGGAGTCACTTTCATGCTTAATCTCGAGATACATATAAAAGACTATCGAGATAGACACAATAATATTTTTACTAGACCAGCTGGGTATTGAGATCCTAAAAGGGTATGACATTTTGAGATTGAAAGAACATTACCAGTCATATGTACATTGCTGTGTCAATTGGTCCCCAAAGATAATGCTTTAAAAATAGGCTTATCTGATCACATAGGAATGCACATATTGTCATTGCTGAAAATTTGGAAAATACAGAAAAGCCTAGATAAAATCAAAATAACCCAAATTACATCACTACTAATAACATTTGGTCATATTTCTTTCCTGTGGTCTCTCCCTATATATTTACTTTATGTTACAATTCAAAGGGGATCATCCTGTACATATGATCAAATCATGACTGTTTTCCACGCACAAGAGCTGGTGAATGTTCTGCGTGTCACTCACCACAGCACATGGCTGACAACACTGCATCGTCCAGCATCACAGAGCAGCCACCAATTCTTGTCGGAGAGCATTTAGGATCTTTCCAAATATTTACTGTTTTGAACAATGCTGACATAAACATCTTTGTAGTTACATCTTTGCATACAATCATGATCAGACAATGATTTTAAAAATGAAAAAAGAAAAAAACCCCCACAAAAAAAACCTCAAATCAGCCTCTGTGGCTTCCAAAATGACTAATATGGAGAAAGCAGAAATAAAAATGCCAATGCACAATTAAGAGCAGACGGCAGCCAGCCACTGCCTGGAAAGGAGACGATATGGTCTATATTTGCCGCGGACCTCTCACTCGGAGTGACACAGAGTCACTCCGAATGTGGTCTTTCGACGGGCTGCACGTTGTCATGCAGTGCCCAGCGCCGTGAGTAATCGGTTAACTTTAGATCCGTTGCACATTTCCTGCCCCACCCTGCCAGCCCAGGCGGCAGGCAGGGCTTTTCCTGTGCCTGGGGGAGGCCGCGGCCTGGGCCCAGAGAGCTCCGTGCCTGGCCACGTGGCTAATTGTTGGCAACACGGAAGCAGTTACCAGTGTTTGGACTTCGGTTCAGCAACCTCGGTTCTTGAGTTTGGCTAGGAGAATAATTTAGAGCCAAGGAACTCAAATCGTAGCAAAAGTTTATTTACAAAGTCTCAGAGGCAGGAAAAGTGAGCCAGCTGGAAGTGGACTCAGGAACCAAGTTGGAGACAAAAGAAGGCCCTCGAAGCTTAGAAGAAAGAAAGAAAAGTACACTGGGAGAGAAGATTGGACGGGTGTGCTCAGAGAGCCGAGGGCGCCCTGGGTTCTTTGACTTCGGGGTTTTAAAGGCAGGGATTTTAGGGGCGGTGTGGGCGGGGAGGACCTCAGTAGAATATTCATAAGCTCTCCAGGTGTGTCCTTTCAACACTAACTGGCTGGAACCGGGCAGGGGGTTGTTGGTCAGGGCAGCTGGTCCTGATGTCGGCCATGGCGCTGCGCTGCCTGGCCCTGGTATATTTTCTGGACCTGGAGCTGAAACACAACTGAGGCCTAGATGTCATCTCTAGTTTGACCCAAACTCTGTCTCTGTGGTCAGCAGACTGAAGGCTCTGCTTCCAGGATCATCCGATGCAGGTCAGAACCTCACTGTCCTGAGGGCTTAATGCTTAAGGGACTGGTCATGCAAGGGCTTGCATGGGAGTTCATGAGGCTTTTCTCTGGCCCCTTTTGCCTCCTCTAAGGGGGTCTATCAAATGACCAGCAACATGCCAGGGGAGGAAAGATCACCCTGGGGGCGAGGTCCTTGTTTTCCCAGTTTTGGTGGTTGCTAGGCACCGGGCTTTCTGTCCTGGTGGCCCTCCGCGCCCGGCCTGTTGTCTTTGCTCTGCTCACGTCTGTCTATCTGCCCACCACAGAGTGGAGGCGACTTCTTCTTCCGGGGCCTTCACGGAGCCATCCCGAGTCCACCATGCACTGCTTATTAGCCCTCCTCTTCAACACCTGTGCCACTTATGCTCCACAATTTGATTAGTTTTTACCCCCAGGGCTTTCCTCATCCCCATGGGAGCTGTTACCCTACTCTGTGAAGCTTGTGTGTCACCGGAAGAGTTCAGAGCCCTCCAACTTTAAAGTACTCCAGAAGTTCCAAGTTTATCTGGGAGATTTGTGAGCAAACTTTAGCAACAGCATTCTTAATACCTACTCTAAGGAGGCAGTTCCCATTGGATCCTGTTACAGTTGTTTTTCGGGGTAGGGTAATCTGAAGAGGCGCTCTAAGAATCCACTGATTTCCAGTGGCTAAGCCGCCAGAGCTGTGGGCTGGCGGGACAGAGGGCAGAGGGGCTGCAACGGGGAAAGACACACGAGGAGCCCCTTCCCCTCCCAGTTGTCTCTCCCGGTCCACCACGCGGCAGCCCTGACAGATTTCCTAGCACTGTCTTCGTGGCCCACCAGCTCCCTCCACCCTGATGCATTTTCTCCAGTACAACCTGTATAGGGCTGTGCGCCCCACACAGGGGGACTGCACTCAGTCTCCACAAGCGCTGGTTGTCTTAGCAACGTGTTGCCAGTAATGGCCCTCCAGCTCTCACAAGGGATTCATTGGTCTGTTGCTGCCCTGTCTTGTTGGTCAAGGATGATTTCTGTGAAATGGGGTACATAAGTCAGCTCAAGTTCTCTAGAGCCACCATATATATATATATATATATATATGTGTGTGTGTGTGTGTATATATATATATATATGTATATATATTTTTCTTTCTCAAAGCTATTTCTGGAGTGGTTTCTTTGGAAGCAATGCTGGTCCCCTTTGCCTTCGACTAAGAGTTAGAAGAACATTTTGAGCCTATTCCACAGGCTGGGCCTCACACTTAACCTACTACATGATTTGTCTCATTTGCTGTTTAAAACATCCTCATAGATAAGAACCATCACCATGCCAAATGTATAAAAAACAAAACAAAAACCTTTTCACTAAAGAAGTTAAGTAACTTTCACAGTATAATATCCTAGAGCTGGACTGGACTTGAACCTTGACCCTGACACTGACCACATTGAATATACCCTACTGTGTTCCTACAGTAAATTCTTTCCTGCTTCCAGTTGAATTCTGTTAGTGACACTGACTTCAGTAAACCACCATATGAACCTGTGAAGTATAGTTCTCCGAAATGTAACTGTCTTTCTTACTTTGACTAGGATTTTTTGTTCTCTACAATTATTAGGGGATTCTCTAGTATACCTGGGTTTCTCCCTCATGGCAGATGAATTATTTCAATTACATATTAAATGCTGAAGGATAAAGTTTTTGGAGTTTTGAAAGATTGCAACAGAAAATAGAACAACATTTTTTTTTTTTTTAGAAGCATCTTCATATTTTAATCCCAAAGAAACTCCTGATTTATCAACATGGACTGTATTTATTTCATAAAATTAGTATTCCACTATAAGAAAGAATTTTCTTTTAGAAAATTTTCAAGTAAATAAGAAAAACTATAGTTTTAAAAAGTCTGAATTATTTGTTCAGCTGATGTGGCTCAGTGGATTGAGGGTCATCCCATGTGGACTGAGAGGTCCCAGTTTAATCCCGGGTCAGGACACATGCGGGGTTTCGGGCTCAATCCCTAGTAGGGGCTGTGCAGGAGGCAGCCAATCAATGTTTCTCTCTCACATCAATGTTTCTATCTCTCTCTCCCTTCCTCTCTTGCTCCAAAAAAAAAATAAAAACATATTTAAAAACAAAAAGCCTGTATTAGATGCCAATCTAAAATACAAAGCGCTGAGTTTTAGTTGTTACTGTTTCTAAAATGGGTTTAGAAGTTAGTCCATATATCCTAAGCTCATACATATCAGACAGTCAGTTATGATTTTATTCCTTCCTGACACACACACACACAGCAGCAGCAGCAGCAGCAAAGAGGCACTTACAAAGCACATTTCTGTTCTGAGAGCACTTACAGTTTATATACTTGATCCCCACTGAGGGGACAGGCTGAGGTGCACATTTAGCTATCTCTGCGTTCCTCCAGACTTGAGTTCCAATGACTCCTAAAGCACCTACAAACCCTTAATCTTACAAAACTTGTAGGATACTTTTTCTGTCAGTTGTGCATTTTGGCTTTATATCTTCCACCTCAATATTTAGTAGGAATCCACAAATCATTTCATATTGCAACTGGAGTCTGAAGTCATTCACAGTCTGATAACCTATGCATGTGTCAAATTATCAAAGGAAGTAGATAGAAATTGGTAAATGTGGCTAGGCAAGAGATTTCCTTCCTCTTTGAATGTCCTGTGAGTGGTTGAGATATATCTGTGGGGGGAAGACCCAAACCACAAAAGTCCTAAATGAATAGTCTCCTTAAGGGAATAACTGAAAACAGTCTACAAAAGAGGTTTTGTAGAAACACATGTCCACAGTAGAAGATACATTTAATGCCTAATTTGAAAATAAAAGCATCATTTCAGGTATTAAAAAAAAAAAAAAAAACCTGTAAACACGGTTCTACAAATTAGATATGCATATTCAAAGTGAAAACCTCACTCTTTCTCTCCTTAATTTCTAGTTGACTTTATATGGATTAAATTCCAACCTCAAATATTTGTTCAGACCTCTTAGATCTTCAGGCTTTCCAAAAGCAGGGGAAATCATACCCGTAGCAGGCCCAGTGCTGGCCAGTAGTTGCAATGAGTCACAGCTGGAATGTCCTGTGGTTAACATTTTGCTCTGAAAACAGAATCAGAGGGCTCCAACGGGTTGCCATGGTAACCAGTATTTGTATACTTTGAAAAATGACTGTTCCTGTTTTGTGTGGTCAATTTACAGGGGAATGAATTGTAGCGGTGACGTTAGCCATCTGTGTGGATTCAAACAAAAAACTCGATTTAATTAAGTGTAAACTTTAGAAGGACTTAAAATTGGGGGCATGGGATTTTTTTGGTATAGGGGTCTTGTTTTATACTAATTAATAAGTGTTTTCATCAGTGTCTGTTTGACATTTATTTTAATGTATCATTTTCTCCTTTCCAAAGGTGAAAAGAAACTAATTGTCTTTTTTCCATGCTCTTCCAAACCCGAGCCCTTTTTACTCCTGCCCCCGCCCCGTTCACAATGTGTTATTTAAGAACAACTGGGATTCAGGGGCCCCCCTTCAATGAGGTAATCCCATCAGGAAGGAAGGAAAAAAATCCCCTCAAAGTCATGTGAAAATGTCAGGTTTCTTAACCTTGCTGAGCAGGGAGACAAAACTACTATACTGCTAATGACCTTGAATAGAATCTAAAATATGTTTCCTCCAAATGTCACTGGCTCGTATTTCAGAAGAACCATCAGGCTTGGAGCAATTACAGTTATAGAGAAATCTTACCTTATGTTGTGTTGGATAAAAATGAAATAATTAAAGGTTTGGTCACTGAACTACAATTCGAAGTGAAGAATGAGCCTTTTGGAGTGGAAAACAGTAGAGTGTGTTCTTGCTTATTATGCCTCAGCTTGGGAACAGTATGTTTATTTCTGTATCAGTTAGTTTTGAATTGGAATGCGTACACTGAATTTAATAAAAGTGACGCTGAGATCAACACCCTAAGTGAAGCAGTAGCTGAGCAGTAAACAGATTGCAACATGAACCTCCCCTCCCCCTCAACTCCACCTCCTGCATCCGACGGTGGGGCCTGAGGTCAGAGGCCACCAGCTTTGGTTGTTGTTACCGGTTCTTTTTATGTTGCTTTATTCTTTTTCTTATTTTTGCTCCCTCATTATGGCATCTGCCAACTATCTAGAATATTAGAAACTTGATAATAAATATACACATTTGAAGCAGCAGTATTAAGAAAATGAAAAGGAGGCTGAAGTCAGCCTGAAAAATAAATCTCCTCTTTATTCCTTGGCTTAAAATGCTTGGGTTTAGAGTAAGTTATATAATGAACTTCCGAGTTTCTTTTTACATCTCTGCTGGCTTCCCCCCAAGTCTCACAAGCATGTATGTCTATTGAACAGCCAATTTTGAGAACTCAGAATGAGACATGCCAAGATTTATAAATCTGAGATGTACTATGACCCTGGTCCCTGCTGCACAGAATGGCCACACAGGATCGGGACCCTTTGCTGCCTAAAAGGAGCATGCTGGAATTTAGGACTGTAAGACCCTAATAGGCGTCTCACCCTGCAGAGCTCAAGTCACAGGCAGATCAAGTCCCATTGAAATAAATGCAGCTGTGGGGAAGCCATTGTGTCTATTCACCGAGGATGCCCTGGGGGGATGCAGAGGCGGTAGGGGCTCCAAGGAAACGCATAGTTAGGAAGGGACAGAGGACATATGTGCCTTTAACTAGAATGAACAGAATGTGAGCCTTCTCACCCAGAAGCACAAGAGCTGAGGCATTTCAAAGAAAAATGGATTATGACTGGCTCTAGGGATTTGAGAAGGTGCCATGGAGGTACTTTGTAGAATCTGATTATAAAGGTTTTCATGCTGAAATCAGTATGCTGCACACAGTATTTTTAAAATATGTTTTTATTGATTTTTTTTTTTTTAGAGAGAGGAAGAGAGAGAGAGAGAGAAACATCGATGTGAGGGAGATACATCAATCACCTGCCTCTTGCATGCCCCCTACTGGGGATCAAGCCGGAAACCCAGGCATGTGCCCTAACTCAGAAGTGAACCCGGACCTCTCAGTAAATGGGACAAGGTTCAATCCACTGAGCCTTACCAGCTAGGCCACACAGTGTTTTGTTTTTTTTTGTTTTTTTCAACCCTCATCCGGAGACATGCTTAGAGAGAGGAAGGGAGGAAGGGAGGAAGGGAGAGAGAGAAACATCCGTCGGTTGCCTTCCAACGTACCCTGAATGAAGATCAAACCTAAAACCCAGATATGTGCAGTGATGGGAATTGAACTGGCAATCTTTTGGTGCACAGGACCACGCTCAGCCAACTGAGCCACACCAGCCAAGCTTCACACAGTATTTTATATCATAGCATTTTAGTAAATAAAAATAATTTGGTCAAGTTGGTATTTGTTGAATCCAGATTATGCATTTTCCTTACAGACACATGCAAACACATACACTCTCACCTACTCTTACATACATGTAATCTCCTAGAGAATAACCAAGGAAGTCCATGAGTCTCCGATCAGATACCTTCCATTTGCTGTCATGGGCGTTCAACCCAAGGGTAACTGGAACAAAGTGTTTAAGAGGAACAGTGAGGGATTAAAAGAAAATATAATAGCCTGAGTCGTGAGGAAGCCAGTGTTTTGGATTATCTTTGCTGATTGAAGAGATATGGCTGAGAGTTTTAGTTTAAAGGTGTGTATCTAATGAAATTAAAAATATATATTTTTCTTTATTGATTTTAGAGGGAGAGGGAGAGAGAGAGAGAAACATTGGTGAGCAAGAACATCGACTGGCCGCCTCCTGCATGCCCCACACTGGGGATTTGGCCCACAACCTGGGCATGTATCCTGACCGGGAATGGAACCAGCAACCTCTTGGTGCATGGGTCAATGCTCAACCACTGAGCCACACTGGCCGGGCTAATGAAATCATTAAATGAGGCAGGGAAAGGGTGCACAACAGGAAGTATAAATACCTCAGTGAGAAAATGGGCAAATACCTTAGCATAAAAGTTCTAATAGAAAAAATACAAATGTCCAATAAACATGAAAAAAACTTCAACCTCAAGTGACACAAATGAAGACAATTACAAACACACACACACATGTTCACTATCAGCACCAGCTTTAAAAATAATAGCCATGGCTGTGAAAGTTCTACTGCACAAAATATTTCTGTAAACTGCTGGTGGGTGGGAAAATTGGTATAAATTAAATCATATACATAAGGAGCCAAAAGGAGATTATACTTTTTATTCATTTCCCTTTTAGGAATATTTCCTGGAGAAAATGTAAAATAATAGACAAATATTTATATCAACAAAAACATTGGAAATATCCTAAATGAACAACAGACTTGTAATGTAAATAATGTATTAGTATCATCTTATGCTACCATTAAAAAAATTTACATATGATTTAATGACATACTTAGTATAAAACAGGGAACATAATGAAACGTGCAGCCAAATTTACGCATACGCATATACACCTACACACACGTATGTACACATTTACAAATGAAAAAAATGTTTACAAGCTAAACTTCTGGTATTAACAAAATATCAACAGGTATTATCTTTAGTGGGATTAATGCTTTGTTTTTATTTTTCATAGCTTTTTTAAATGTCTGTTTTTTATGGTTAGTATTTATTTAAATATTTACATCTTACCATTATAACACCGCTGTTTAATGGGCTTCTCTTATGTGTCAGTGTGTGAACATATCTCGTGCAGCCTACTGTCTCCTTGTTCTGTGTCCGGATTATACTTTGGAGGGAATTTACTGGACTGACTTAAAACCAAACAATACTTGGACTTCCAAATTATTTGTCTTAGAAATCATCCCCATGACTCTCTAATTTTCTATTTCGAATACTGATGTTACGCATCCTGTACGTGACCCACCTAAGCGGATGTAACCTTCACTTTTGAACCAAGGAACAGTGTTTGCTGCATGAACAGACTACTCTTTGCATCTGGCAAACCTCACGACGTGTTCTCACATCGGCAAGTCTCTTTGCTTCCAGCTCTATGACGGCTCACGCAGGATGGGGCGCTACTGTGGAAAAGAGAGGCCGCCTTCAGGGAGTACGGCCGGCTCCATTCTTCGGGTGCTGTTCCACACTGACGGGGTTGGCCACGTCGAGAAAGGGTTCCGGATGCAGTGGTTCATCCATGGTAAGCCCGGCGCCGATCTCAGGCAGATTTTGTCATTGCTATTTGACCAAGAATTGTCCCCATTCCAATTCTCTTTGGAAACCATGCCATCAACACTAATTGAACAGGGGTAGTCATCTGGTGCTCGGCCTTGGACATTTCACTTAGACACTGGGGGCCGAGGGGACGTCAGTCCTGTTAGGGCTAAGAGGGAGGTGACGTCCAAGCGGACAGGATTTGGATAACTGCTTCAGCAGGTGCAGTGACCGCTTCAGAGGAAGAAGGGAACAGAATGAAGCGTCCGAGGGTGTGGCAGGAAAACTACGAGGCGGGGTGGGGACCTCTGGGGAGAGTGGGATAGGATGAGAGGTGAGGCTTCCTCTGACATTTCTGAGGAAGGAATGACGGGACAGAGGAAGAGAACAAGTCGGACAGAGAGAAAGGGAAGGGCAAGGCTGTGGAGCAGGAGCAGGAGCGGAGAACCGGTGACGCACTAAGGCAGGAGCGTGTGTGGTGCCTCTGCGGCGCCCACTGCGAACTGGTGGCTCAGGAGGCAGGTGGGGTAGTCGAATGGTTAGGGCGCGGTCTCCATTCACCAAGGTAGGGGGTTCGATTCTGGTCAGAGCACATACAATAGTCTAACAATGAATGCATACCTAAGTTGAACAACAAATCTCTCTCTCTCTCTCTCTACTCTTTTCTCTCTCTGTCTCTCTAAAATAAATAAATCAATAAATATTAAAATAACTTTAAATTGTTTCTCTGAAGATGAAAATTCATTTTACCAGTCAAAAAGGAGTGGTGCTCTAAACATGCTCTGCCAAAGCAGCATCAGTCACCTGGAACTTGTTAGAAATGCAGATTCTCAGGCCCCATCCCAGGCCTATGAAATCACAAACTCCAAAAAGAGGTTCAGTCTGCCCAGTGGTGTGGCTCAGTGGTTGAGCACTGACCCATGCACCAAGAGGTCGCCGGTTCAATTCCCAGTCAGGGCTCATGCCCAGGTTGTGGGCCCAATCCCTAGTGGGGGGCATGCAGGAGGCAGCCAATCAATGTTCTCTCTCATTGATGTTTCCATTCTCCCTCATTCTCCCTTCCTCTCTCTCTCAAATCAGTACAGGAAAAAAAAAAAAAAGAGGCCCAATCATCTGTGTTTTAACTGGTCTCCCTGGTGACTAATGTTTGAGAACTGCTCTCCTAGAGTGATCCAGACTTGAAAATTATAGTCCTTGTGAAAATTATAGTAGCAGTTCTCAACCAGCGCCTCAGGACTCACTGGTCTGTCTCAGTGGGTTTGAGAGAGGAGTTGCAGTGTTACAGCAGGAGCCACACACAGACATCTAGGCTATGGCTGGACTGTCAAAGTCAAGGGTGCACACAAGGTGAGGGCATGAATGTGTGTCATGGCTGACTCTTGAAGGTTGTTAACATCATAGTGCATTTATTATATGAATCTCAGTGCTAATATATAACTGAATAACCCTATTATATATTTAAGAGTGTTAGACATTCTGAGATCGTTAACTGGAGACTGAGTGTATTTCTGTTAAATAAAAATGGAATCTTCAGTGTTTAAACTATTCAGTGGTTATCCACAGAGCTACTTATAGCTTGAAATACGGATTATGAATTTCCAAAGTAAATTAACTAGAATGATTAAGCTTATAGAAGTTCTCCACCATCCTCTTCATCAAGTAGGTAGATTTAACCTTGGAATGTCGACTTATGCATCTATTAAATGAAGGGGTTGGATTGACTCATCTCTATTACACAGTTCATCTCTAGTATTCCGTGATTTAGAAATGGCGTGATTCTAAGGAAACCAGAGACAATGTGAAAAGACCTGGAAGAAACAGGGAAATCTCAGAAAATGCACCAGATCTTCAAGGACGAGGGTTATTTTCCAAACAGTGTTTCTCAGACTTGCATGTGCACAGGAGTCACTTGTTCACATGCAGATTCTGACGCAGGGGGGCTGAGGTAAGGCCCATAAATCTGCATTTCTGAAGGGCTCCCAGGTAATGCTGACGGTGCCACTCTCTAGACCACACTTTGAAGAACAAGTCAAGAGCAGATGTTAAGGGTGGAGAAATAAAATGATGGAAAGACAGCATCCATTGAGTCTAGAGCAAGTTTCGAGGTGCTCCCAGGGCTCGTTGTAATAACAGCAAAATAATATCTTCAACCTTTCTCTGTCAATGGGATAAGAGTGGGGACCCCTGTAAGTAAAATGACCTTACTGCTTAAGAGATTCAAAGAGGAGAAAGCTTTCACATGAGACAGAAGGTGGAAATTCAGAAATGCCGACCAGGAGACTGGTTCGCGGCTCGAGATACACACTGGATTTCCCTGGTAGTTTGTAAAGAGCACCATGTCTGGGTTCCAGTCTCCAGAGAAAGGATTCAGTTGGTCTGCAGTGGGACCTTGACTATTACTGATTTCAAAAAACTCCCTAAGTGCCTGGCCGGTATGGCTCAGTGGTTGAGCATCGACCCATGCACCAAGAGGTCGCTAGTTCGATTCCCAGTCAGGGCACATGCCCAGGTTGTAGGCCAATTCCCCAGTGGGTGCATGCAGGAGGTAGTCAGTTGATGTTCTCTCACATCGATGTTTCTCTCTCTCTAAAATCAATAAAGAAAAAAAAATTTAAAAACTCCCTAAGTAATTCAGGATGGAGAGTTTTAGGAGCAGTGAATTTGCTGGTCATATCTTTCTCCACAGTGAGCTGCTTCCCCCCTGTCCAGGCTATTCTAGCCACGTTAGCCCAAGGCCACGCCAAGGAGCATGATTCAATGGTCATTACTAACTATACCGATGGCTGTGTCACTGGGTGCTTCCAGCCAACGTGCTAGACATGGCTGACTCTTCTGCTGACAGTGCTGCGTTTTTGTTGGGACATTTTTTTCCTGTCAGTTCCTTCTGAAATCTGTCTTCATAGGGGGAGTCAAAGACACCCTCTGTCTATTGTCTTTTCCTGTTTACTATTTCAAAACTTTTTCCCAAGTGCTGAAAACTTGCAAAGCTTGGACCTGGAGTTATGCAACAAAATTTCGCCAGCTGGGACCAGAACTGAAGAAACAGTTAACTCTGTGTCGCCCACTGTATATAAATTATACATGGGGAAAACCTTCTGGAAGGGGATGGTTAGCAGTCTAGATCAGTGCAAAATTAACTAATTATCATAAACTGTGGTGATGCAGTGCCACAAGGACCCAGAGTTTACTCTCTGCATCTAAACTGAGTCTTTAGCTGGAGATGATAGCCTGAGAAGAGGGGCTAACAGAATAGATGGGGTCAGGGCAGAGGTTTCAGTGGGACCCAGTCCCTCACGTCTTACCCATTGGAGGTAGACTGAAGACCTGAACCTGGTTTCGCAGTTCTCCCTGTCCTTGATCCACAGATGTTTTGGGCCATGTGCTGTGTAGGAGCTGGGGACAGTGTGGGACTCCTCCCAGCAGGCCTGCCTGGTTCCTCCTCTCCTAGAGTTTGCAGGTGACTGGAGAAGTAGCCATCAAGCAGAGAGCACTCAAATAAACATCAATGATAAGTGACAGGCAGCACGCAATAGAGGATTTGACATTGACAGGAGGTCAGAGAAGTCCTGCTTGAAAATGGGTCCTTGAACTAAAATGTAAGAGTAAGCAGGAGTGCCTGGCCAGTGTGGCTCAGTGGATTGAGCATCGTCCCATGGACCGAGAGATCCTGGTTCGATTCCTGGTCAGGGCACATGCCCCAGTTGTGGGCTCCATCCCCAGTGGGGGGCGCACAGGAGGCAGCTGATGGATGTTTCTCTCTCATCGATGTTTCTCTCTCTCTCTAAAGACATTTTATTTATTTATTTATTTATTTATTTA
The DNA here is from genome assembly GCF_014108415.1 of Molossus molossus. Classification (NCBI taxonomy): domain Eukaryota; kingdom Metazoa; phylum Chordata; class Mammalia; order Chiroptera; family Molossidae; genus Molossus; species Molossus molossus. The sequence continues at coordinate 111,359,974 of NW_023425344.1, forward strand.
TTTATTTATTTATTTTTAAAGCAGATTTAATTATTATTTTATTTTATTGTTATTTTTTTATCCTCACCCAAGGACACTTCCAATTTTTGTTCAGATAGAGTGGGAGGGAGAGAAAGGAAGAGAGAGAAACATCGACGTGAACGGGACACATCGAGTGGTTGGGATAGGGCCGGGAAAAAAACTGCAACTGACTTAACGTGCCCCTAGCGGAACCGAACCCAGGTCTCTCTGGACCACAGGCTGACGCTTTAACTGCTGAGCCAAACTGGCCAGGGCTACTGATACAGTTTTGAAGTGACTGAACTTTCCTAGTAAGTACATGTGACTTTTAGAATCAGAAAACAAGATTTCCGTGTAAAAGTTGTAGCAGTTGTCCTCATGAATGTGTGCGTGTGTGTGCAGTGGGTGTGTGGATGTGGAGGTCATCACGACGATCCTTCTGCACAGCCTCACTACATCTCCCTCTCAGAATCAGGTTCGAGGGCCAGGGCCCAGGCTACCCAGCCTGGCCACCATCCCTGAGCATTGCTGCCGAGGCAGAATCCCCACACACTTCATTTTGCCGATCAATAAATAAACCCGTTCGCAAAATGTGCTTCTTTGTGGACTGCACAGACCTTATATTTGCTTTGAGAAAATGGATCTACAATCGGGCTTTATTTGCGGGCCCGTTTCTAAAGTGGCCGAGTGGATGGGCGTGAGATTAAAGCGCACTGCCTGGCCTGTATGCTCTGTGGGAGCCGTCAAAGGGAGTCCCACCCTGGAAAGAAAGACGGGCTGCAGTCGCCCTGCCTGGCTCAACTGTTCACGGTATTCAGTGCTGACAGCATTGTCCAGAGGCTGAATTCAGCCTCGGGGGCCTCCGCCCGGCTTGCTGAAGGGAATATAGACCTTTCTGCTGTGGGAATAGGGGCCCCCCGCCAGCTGTGCACACCCCTCGTCTCTCCTGCTCCTTTCTCCCAGAGGCCTGCTTTCCCTTGGCAGTGGATCCCACGGACAAACAAGGTCAAGGGGCTTTGTGAGGGAGAGAGGACATTTGCAAAGGAAGAGAAGCCCTCCGCTAGGAATAGGGGAAGGGCTAAGTGGCATGTGATCAGGAGGTGATGTCACCCTGGATGTTCACAAAGGAGAGTGGAAGCCTTTTCTTTGGGGAGACAGATGACATCAGCTTCTCGAATGGGGCTGCTTTCGTTTTATCTTCCTAGTCGCGATTAATGAGATTTCTCAAGCCTTGAGGGTTTTCAGACATTGGCTCCGGGAGAACATTTTACAAACGTTGTCGAGATCCTCTGTGGCTGGCTTGGTCTGAACCTGGGCTGGCGCTTCCCTGACTCCCTGGGCACACGCAGCACTGTATCAAAGGGCCTGAAAGCATTTTTAAAGGCCTGGCAAAGGACCTCCGTGAGGTCAGCGGTGTTTCTCAGAAACCTTCCCTCCAGTTCTCTCTGCCTCACTCAGACTTCTCAATAGTCTTTGTTTATTGTCGGTCTTTCAGGGGAAATCCTCCTAACTTGCAATTTTTATTATTTTGCGGACTTAGGGTATGTGTGGGAGGGGTGTTGGGGTTCTGGGATGTTCATCCTTGGAGGACAAAGGTTTTATCTTTTGTAATTTCATTATCCACTTGCCTTTTATGCAAATGCTGGGTAGTCACTGGGAGGGTGTGAGGGTGAATACCCTGGGCTCTATCAGGAGCTCTGTGGGTCTCCCTCCAAAGGACAGAGACTTTGCCCTTGTTAATCACATTATAGTGATTAAATGTACCCTCCGTAAGCAGGTGTTTATTGAAAATATGTTTTTCATTTAGCCATTCGTTCAACCAACCAGCCAACACATATTGATTCACTACCAGGTTCTGGGCTTGGTATTTAGAATATAGAGAGCATATTAGATAGCTCAGGAGGCCATAACAAAAAAACTCAGACTGGGTAGATAAATAGCAGAAATTTATTTCTCACTGTTCTAGAGGCTGGACGTCCCAGATGAAGGTGTCGGCGGGTTTGTTCTCTCCTGTGGTCTCTCTGGTGGGCTTGCAGATGGTGGCCTTCTTGCTGTATCCTCACATGACCTTTTCTCTGTGGGTGCGCATCCTGGTGTCTCTCCAAGTGTCCAGATTTCCTCTCCATATAACGGCACCAATCCGATTAGATGAGGGTCCTCCCTAGGGGCCTTGTTTCAACTTAAGCACCTCTATAATATCACTATGTCCAAATACAGTGACCTTCTGAGTACTGGGGCTTCAATATATGAATTTTAGAGGGATGCAATTTAGTCTATAGCAAAGAGAAGGAGATAGCACCCTTGACCTCAGGAGTTAGTTGTGTTGTAAGGAAAACAGACAAACAAGTGTAGAAATAAGCCCACAATCCGACGCTGTGGGGGCACAGAGGAGATCTGGGAGAGCCGGAGAGAGTTCAGGAGGCCCTCCCGGCAGCTTTAGTACAAGTAGCAGTCAGCCAGACAAATGTCTGAGACAGGCAGACATTTCTAAGGAGATCAGGAAGGCTTAGGATAACACCAAAGTTTTGCAAATGGCAAGTATTTCAGGGAGAGTACATATTCTCAATATCAACCCCAAGGTGAAAATCGGCTCTTGTGTGGCTGGTTTGGCTCACTGGTTGAGTGTCCACCGATGCACCAAGAGGTCGCCAGTTCAATTCCCAGTCAGGGCACATGCCCAGGTTGTGGACCCAATCCCCAGTGGGAGGCATGCAGGAGATGGCCAATTGATGTCCTCTCATCGATGTTTCTATCTCTCTCTCCTTCTCCCTTCCTCTCTCTCTAAAATCAATAAAAAAAAAAATTTTTTTAAAGAAAATGGTTCTTAAAGGTTGAAAAAAAATCATATGCGTTATGTATAAAGTACAGATATCTATAATACTTAACAGATATATGGTATATCTGTGATGTTAAAATGTCATGGGAGAGAATTTGGGAAAAACATCTAAGAAGGCTCCTGAGGAGGGCCGTGGTGAGCCAACAATGGTTGAGAAATGCTGAGCTAGAGGGCGTGAGAGGCGCTGAGGCAGGGCAGGCTGGCAGAGACCAGTGGACAAGAGCCGTTGCAAGAACTTGGATTTTGTGTCTCATCTGTCCTGAGCCTTGCTTGTGCGCGTGTGGACGTTCACACTCTGGAGGTGTGACGTTCGCAGTGAAAGTGAACTCATGAATTGTGGTTTGCAGAACTTCCAGGGCAGGCTCACAAGGGCGGGATGTGAATCACACTGTCTGGTCCTAATCTCAGGCAGAGACCTTTCTCTGCTGGTGACGAATCTCTTTCACAGTGTCGCTTCCTGCGGGGTGGTGGCAGAGCATGTCCCAGAGAGAGAAGTGGTAAAACATGTGCCCCGGTCTGCCTCTGAAGTAACCTTATCTATGGTCGAAAACGTGCCTTTGCCCAGTGAGTCTGGCAGCAATCTCTTGGTATAGACGAGCATAGACTCCTGGGATTATTTCACTATAAGTGTGATATAAGGTAAACAAATCCTGTTCAGCTTGGGTAGAAATTTAAGTCCAATAGACACTTTTAAGAAGCAGTTCTGTTTAAGTTAGAATGTATTCCCCTAAAAACTGACTAGGTTTCTTTCACACGCATACACTGTGTCCTGTCCTGCTTATTCAGCCCCTTCGACCTGTTGGATAGTTTGAATTTTTGTCTTTGTGATACTCTTAGAAAAAATCTTAAACATGGAGACCGCAAAAGAATACAGTTTTAATGTAGAACCTTAGCAAAGATTTGTGCCTTGTGATACTGTGTCTGATTTCTGTCTTTGGCAACTTCTCACTATCTGTTTTGTTTTGTTTTTTGGAAGACGTTCTTAATGGGTGATGCCAGTTTTAAAAAAATCTGTTTATAAAGTAATTCACATTTGTAAAGTTGGGACAATACTTTATCAAAAGAAAACATGCAGCTCTTTTTGCCTTGGCCTCAGAAGTTTTCCAGCAAGGCCCTAGTAATCAGAGACGGCATCAAACAAATGCAGACATTTCAGAATGAGTGGAAAAGCTAAATCCTGACATTATTTGCCTCCTTGACAACAGCGGGAAGTACACATACACACAGTTGACCTTCACTGATTGTTGGATCCTGTCTTGTAACTGGTGGGGGCCTTTTAGGAGTCTTGCATCTCAATTCCCATGTCACTACTGCTTGAAAAAATTGGAGTTCAATTCCTGTTGCCACTTTCTGAAACAGCTATAAAAAGAGAAAAAACCACCCTCAAACAACCACGGCCTTCCCGAGTCATCTGCTGCACAATTTGTAATCGTCCTTGAGATATGGGCTAAAGGAAGGGATTTGGGAATCTTCTGTTTGTTTTCTCGTTGCCTAGCAACAACATCTCAGACAGATATTGCACATACTTTCTGGGGGATTCCACACTTTTTCGTACAACATCGAAAAGGAAACCACACTTATTTGTTTTTCAGTTTCAAATTTTGTAGCAGCCAAAAATGACTAAACCTACACAGAACAAACATGAGGTTCAGTGTAGAACATTAATTTTTGTCCCCAGAGGTTTCTTTTATGGAGCATTTACTTAAATATTGCCATATTTGTCTCTAACATCATGTATCAAAGGCCTTGTTTTATGTGTATGTCACTCTGTGGTCTGGGGAACTAAGGCCAGACTTCAATGGCAGTGATCCCTAAAACAACGAAGGAATCTCTGGTATAGGAGAGCAATTACATTCTAGAAGATTTAACAGAATTTTATACTCTTTATGTAGGTAATGCCATTAATATACTTCATCCCTAGTTTTTCCTTCTTCTAGTTATACTTATAGACTACTCACAGGCTAAATAATATTGACTTTACTACTTAAATATAATTTGAAATGTACTTTGAGATATTAGTTATAATAAAAATAAATCATGTTGCCCTATACAGAATGAATGAAAATATGATTTAAATGCTTAGTGCACTGATTTGATTGACATCTTATTTATTATTACTGGACCAAGCAATTATTTTTTAAATGTTGATGTTATCACTTAAAAATATTGATATCATCAATTAAAAAAATAGCATGATATTATTATTTCTTCTGTTTATCATCAGATAGAGTGGGAGGGAGAGAGAGACAGACAGAGAGAAACATTGATGTGATAGAGCCACATCGACTGGCTGCCCCCTGCACGAACCGACCGGGATGAACCGCAACTGAGGTACACGCCCTTGACGAAATCGAACCCCTAACTCATTGACCCTTGGGCGGACGCTGTAACCGCTGAGCCAAACTGGCCAGGGCCATGATATTATTATTTAAAAAAATAATACCATGTGCTGGGCCCTTTGGTTAAAGTTTTAACAATATCTCATGTCTCCTCCCAAGAATTCTGTGAAATAAGCATTATCATCCCCATATTATGGATGAGAAAACTGAGGAAAGAGTTGTAAAAAAGTTCATTAACTTCCCCAAACTCACAAAGCGTGTGGTGTCCAACTCCAAAGCTTGTGTCTTAATAGCTGCACTCTGCCTTAAAGCAAATAATTTTCCCCCTGATACTATAATGCAGAACAGGTTAGACTTTATAATTGGTAATTGTGTAACTAAATTCCCACTGAGGAAAATGAATGTTTTTAAATGAACATATGTTGTCTTTTCCAAGTAAAAAATGTTCTGGTTTCAAGGTCTCCCTGCTAAAATACACCATTTATTCTTTCTTCAGGTTCAAGTAGCAATAGTGCAGGGAAGCACGTTACTTAGCAAATAACGAGTTCAAAATAGCAGATGTCTATTTGTCAACCCAATATCTGCTTTATTCGTAATGTAAAAGCGGTCTTCTTTTGGAGTTGCTGCATATCGTTGATGGAGTCATACACTTCTGGGCTGATGTATACCACAGAGATTACTTACTCTATTACCACAGTTCAGTCACACAGACCAGTGTACAAGGAGAGTTATAATAAGATGAGAAGTGGAAAGGTGCTGCCCCCAAAGCAGAATGATTTGACCAGAAGTAAACATTGAGGGATGGAGTGGGGCACTTGAGGATCTGGTTAATTCAGGGGCCCAGCCAGGGAGAGTTATGCCTCCTGTAAGATGAGGACCTTGGCTGGCTGGATGCCAGCAGCATTTGCCCTGTGAGGGACCCTCATCCCTAGTATTACAATCGCAGAAAACAGTCCCATGACTCAGGCTTGGACAGAGCTCGGAGGGTCGCGGAACATCACGGCCATTGGCGTGGTGCTGCCCACATCTGTTCATTTATCATGTGGAGAAAAGGTTGGGAGTTTGGGAAAAGTGAGCGAAGGAATCGGGGTGTGTGTCCAGTGATGCAGAGCCCGTGGGGGGGAGGCTGACAAGCACTCCTACAAGAGCGCTATGTACCAAAGTAATTAAACTGAGAGAAAGCAGGATTAGAATGAATGCTTTTAAATAGAAGTATAAGGATTGAACTTGGAAATCGCAGAAGAGAACACATGTCCCCTGTCTTTGCCTGTTTGGGGATTTCGTAAAGTAGCCTTAGGTGTGACTATTTACTTTAGGGGAAATTAGTCCAGTTGCCTTGGTCTCATTTCATTTCCTTGGAAGATATCTTTATACTTTTTAAAAATATATATTGTTCAGAAATCTTCAATAATTTTCAAAAACATCTTAAGAGAGAGACTGATTGACGGATTTCTCCTGAATTGTAAGCAAAGAATTTCTGCTGTGAAATCATTTTTTTAAAATTTGTTTGGAATGAGTAGATTAGAACGGAAAAAGATATAGTTAATCAAAGTGAAAAGATGATGAGATTGGCTATACTTTTCTGGATAAAAATGAAAGATTTGCCCTGGCCGGTTTGGCTCAGTGGTTAGAGCGTCGGCCTGCAGTCCGGAGAGACCCGGGTTCGGTTCCCGCTAAGGGCATGTACCTCGGTTGCAGTTTGTCCCTGGCCCTGGTTGGGTCGTGCGGGTGGCAACCACTCAATGTGTCCCTTTCACGTCGGTGTTTCTCTCTCTCTCGCCTCCCACTCTATCTGAACAAAATATTGAAAAATGTCCTCGGGTGAGGATAAATAAATAAATAAATAAATAAATAAATAAAAAGGAAAGATTTTTATCCTTTAATATGTAAAAAATTAAAATTTATATTTTGTGAAAAGCCCTAAAATATGGCTCATTGGATCTACTTCCCTTTAATGGTGTACTAGGATAGAGCTCTTCAACAGTAAGATTTAGGACATCTGACAATGTCAGAAGGCTGTGATAATATTAACTTTGATTATTTATATCACATCTTATATAGTAATTTAAAATTCACTTTGCAACTATGGACAGCTTTGATATTTAATCTTCTTGTGTCTATTTTATGTTATTAACTTCATGTTATGGCCTATTCTTTCACTTTTTAAAAAACAGTTATTTGTCCCTGCCATTGAAAACAGGTAACTCCATGTCTATGGCTATGTGGCAATCAGTCAGACAAAATAATTATCACAAAGTCTGGGGCTGGGATGAAGTCCTTATGGAAGACAGAAGTTTCTAAACCCTTCCTGACTCCTCAGTGCTACAAATCATGATCCTTGAGTTTGCTTGTTTCCTCCTGAGGTGGTTGCTAGCCCTGCATTTGTCTCTGATTTTCTCAACAATAGACTATGATGAGTCAGAGTGTTTGTGTCCCCTGAAAATTCATGTGTTGAAACCTAAGCCCTAAGGCGATGCTATTAGGCAGTGGGGCATTTGGGAGGTGATTAGATCATGAGGGCTGAGTCCTCATCATTGGGATTAGCACACCTATAAAATGGTTTCAAAGATATCTCTTGCCTCCTTCTACCATGTGAGGTCTGTGACCCAGAGGAGGACCCTCACCTGACCATAAATAAATAAATAGGTAGATACATTTTTGTTGTTTACAAGCGTTTGTGGTATTTTGTTGCTGCAGCCCAAACAGACTGAAACAGACTATCTTCTAACCGTATCCTCTACCAAGCATCATCTAAACCTCAGTGTGATAAATGGGAAGTAATTAATGTAAGAGGGAGGGAGTAAGAAGAGCTTACAAAGGCACGCGCCCTCAGATGCCACACTCATGGTTGTTGTCTTTCTTTTGCCTGCCTTTGATACAGAAAAGAATGGGGATATATTAGTTTCCTAGAGCTGCTGTAACAAAATACCATGCACTGAATGGCTTAAAACAACAGAAATTTTCTTCTTTCAAAGTTCTGGAGGCTAGAAATCCAAAATCAAGGCATCAGCAGGGCCATCCCTCCTAAGACTCTAGGGCAGAATCACTCCTTATTTCTAGCATCCGCTGGTTGCTGGCAGTCCTTGGCTTTCCTTCGTTTGTAGATGTGTAACTCCAATCTCCGTCTCCATCTTCACACTGTGTGTCTGGTTCCATTTTCCTCCTAGGTTTGATTGATTGATTGATTGATTTGTTGATTTTTTAGAGAGAGGAAGGGAGAGGGAGAGAGAGATAGAAACATGGATGAGAGAGAACATCAGTTGGCCGCCTCCTTCACTGGTGACCTGGCCTACAACCTGGGCATGTGCCCTGACCAGAAATCGAACTGGCAACCTCTTGGTGCATGGGTCAGTGCTCAACCACCGAACCACACCAGCTGGGCCAGATTTTCCTCTTCTTATAAAGACACCAATTATACTGAATTCCAGTCTTGCTGTAATCCAGTATGACCTCATTTTAACTTGATAGCATCTAGACAGACCCTATTTCCGAATAAGGTGGCATTTGCAGGTTCCATGTGGACATGATTTCCGGGGAACACTATGGAATCCAATACCGGAGACTCAGAGCTTTTGATAACGTTCTCATCTCATCACCATGCTTTGTCTTTCATCTTCCTCATTTCTCAGAATAATTTCACATTTCTCGGTCTTCATATTTCTTCTCTGATTTCATTGCATAACTGCAGCAGCTTGTGTCTCTGTCCTTACGGAATAATTGCTAACCTGGAAAATACCCCAGAAAATGAATCTGCAAATCCTTAAGATCAGGTGAATTCTGGGGCTCCACCCTGGGCTCTGTCTTCAGAGAGGACCCGTGATCTGTTTTAGTCTTCTCCCTTCTAGGAGAGATACGTATCATTTGCCTTTCTCAGGGGAATTGCATGCACTTTTGTGCTATCGGGGAATTAACTGGTAAAGCCAAACCAGGAGTTGCTGACTTTTTACGGTTCTTTTATATGCCACAGTGACCTTCAGACAACTTTGGTTTTTTTAAGGAGCTCACATTCTTTTTCACCTCCATACCCCACCCCAACCTGAAAGTTTCTGCTCACTATCACCTCAATCACATTCTTTGCATATTTCATTGTATCACACATGAGGCTGGTTTACTCTAGAAAAATAGTCCAACTTTTTCTTGGTTTGGATGTTCCCCAAATTCTGGGCTCTTAGTGCCATTTCACATCGTACTTGCCCCCCCAAAAGATTCCTTATTGGTACTTCTCCCTGTACCCCACCCTCCCCTGCTTCCTTGTTCCTTTCAGAGGGAGACTGGACTAACTGAGGCATCCCTCAACGTACTGGAGAAGAGAAGGTTTTTATTTTTAAATTATAGAAAAACTATTAACATATAAATCTGTCATTTTAATGAAGCATGTGAGCTCATAATTTAGAGTGTTTAAAATTCATTCTATTGCTATACATAGGCTTTCCAGCTTCTTGTTAACATTGACCACTCATTTCTCGGGCATTTCCCTAACACATTGGAGGAGAAAGATGGGAAGGTGTCTTCTGGGGGCCGTTCTCTGTTCTTTTCCTTCCAGCCTGGGAGGGCCACGCCAGTTTCAAGATGGCAGCCCTCACATGCTACTGGTTTATGGAACACAGTTTCAGGAAAATGCCAAGTGCAAAGAGGGGCCTGCATTTGAGAATCGTAGGGAAAGACGGAATGAACCTTTGAAACTCTGCCTCAGATGCCACATAGCTGTTTCATTGCCGGTTTGCTTTTGTTAAGGTTTTTCCTTTAAAAAACAACCCCAAACTTTGAAGATAGAACATGGCCACCATCAACAAATCATCAAACAACAAATGTTGGAGAGGGTGTGGAGAAAAGGGGACTCTAGTACATTGCTAGTGGGAATGCAGACTGGTGCAGCCACTATGGAAAACAATATGCTGTTACCTCAAAAAATTAAAAATTGAACTTCCATTTGACCCAGTGATCCCACTTCTAGGAATATACCCTAGGAACCCTGAAACACCAATCAGAAAGAATATATGTACCCCCATGTTTGTAGCAGCACTATTTACAATAGCTAAGATTTGAAACAAAACAAAAGTCCATCAGTAGACGAATGGATAAAAAAGCTGTGGTACATGTACACAATGGAGTACTATGCAGCTGTAAGAAAGAAAGATCTCTTATCCTTTGAGACGACATGGAGGGACCTGGAAAGTGTCATCCTGAGCGAAACAAGCCAAACAGAGAAAGACAAGTATCATATGATCTCACTTATTTGTGGAATATAATGAACATAACAGTCTGAGGAATGGAGTAGTCCCAGAGACGTGGAAGTGGGGTACAGACTGACAATCCCCAGAAGAAGGGGTGGTGGGGGAGAGATAAACCACAGAACTTATAAGCATGTGTGCATGACCAATGGACATGGACAACAAAGCTGGGGACAGGGCGGGGAGGGAGGGGAAGGGGGGAATCAGTGGGGGGAAAAGGAGAAACATCTGTAACAAAAATAAATAAATTTATTAATAAAAACAAAAAACAACCCCAAACCTTGAAGATAGAACATCCATAGATTACGCTTAATTTAAAAATTTTTTTTACATCTCATGGCTTGCTTTAGACAAAAAAAAAAAAAAAAAAAATGATAGCAAAGTCCTTTTATGAAAAAGATTTAAATTATCTTCATGAGTAAACAGGTTTAGCGGCGGCTTTTAACTCTTCCTTGGCCGAGTTCAGTATATCAACATGCTTCCTGCTGATAAGTTGAGCTCTTCCTTTCTGCTCCTGACTGGGAGTTTGGAGGAAAATGGAATCAAACAGATTATCAGACACCAGTACTGCCAGTTTTGTAAAGATTAACTAATTAACATTGAAAAACACATGATTCTCTTTTGGACATTATTTATTCCAGTTCAGCTGATATCTAACAATGTTATTATATTAGATTTTGTCAGATTTGTCTCAAATTAAAGGAAAAAGATCTTTGCTATATTTATTTTTTCAGGTTACTATGGTGATATTTTCCGCAGTAGAGAGACAGGACAGTGATGAAGGCAGGGCCTCAGGCTGAAGTGCAAGATCAGGCGTGGCAGAGAGGACACAGGACTGGGAGTGGGGAGGGTCAGGGGTGGCCCCAGGTCTACCCTTCACTATATGAGCTTCAAGCCCAGTGGTATTCTTGAGCCTCACTTTGCTCATCTCTAAAATGGGCCTACCTCATAAATTTGCTCACCTCAAAAATGAGCCCATATCATAGAGTGGTTATGAATTTTAAATAAGATAATATGCTTGTTGAAAGCTTTTTGAGCCCGGCCAGTGTGGCTCAGTGGCTGAGTGTCGACCCTGCACCAAGAGGTTGCTGGTTTGATTCCTGGTCAGGGCACATGCCCAGGTTGTGGGCCCGATACCCAGTGGGGGGCATGCAGGAGGCAGCCAATAGATGTTCTCTCTCATCGATGTTTCTGTCTCTCTCTCCCTCACCCTTCCTCCCTCTCTAAAATCAATTTTTAAAAAAAGGCCCTTTGAAAAACAATTACAATGCAAATATGAATCACCTTTAGCATAGCTTAATGAATAATTGATTTCTTACATCTCAGCTATTCATGCTGGCTCTTTAGCCAGTGTAGTAATTTCTATTCTAGCTCCAAGAATTTCTCTCATATCATTCTGTATCTGAATAAACTCCTCTTAAATTACAACACATATAGAAGGAGTATCAGTGCAAGACACTTAGCTAAAAACCTTACTTCGGTTATTTTATTTAATCTATATAACAACCCTATGAGGTTAAATACTAATTCTGTTACAAATGAAGAAATTGAGAGAATTTCTTCTATATTTTATTATTCATTCAACCAGACAGCATGATGAGGAAGAGGAGTCTAACTGCTGAGCCTGCTATTTTATTTCTGGATAGCTACTGGTTGATATAACTTCTTAAATCTCCAGCTTTGTCTCTCTTCCATCTCTCTTTCATACAGAGATGTGACTGACAATGACATGATTTTAAAAAAGAATTGCATAGTCTGCTAAACTGTGTTTTCTCAGCAGTTTCATTTATTTTAAGATTTGCAGATATGTTTGTACCATTATTTTTACTCTATTTGAAATGCAGACACCTGAGATTTTCCAGGAGCCTTGTTGTTTCCATCTCCAGAATGGGCAGACGGATTTAGAAACAGATTTTCTTCTGTGACTCATTCAGAAGAAAGTGCATTCTAACAACAGTTTGTCATGTCCTAAACTGCTCACAAAGGGAAATAGTGCAGTGAAGAAAACACGTTCCCCCCTTCCTGGCCCCAAATAAATTTAAGTTTAAAAGGAAAGTAAAATTAGGATATTGTTTATGCAGAGTTTTTAGTATTGAACATTAGCAACACTGATAACAACTACATAGGTAAAGCAGCTTACCAAATAAGTTTTTTGAATTCCACAATCTTTATTAAAAATAAAACAAAAGCAGATTTTGTCTGTACCACAGGAAACAGAGAAATAGTAACTCAAATAAAATAAACAGCTTTGCTGCCCAATATGAGCAAGGAATTGTTGATAAGACAAAACTAAATTATTTAGCTTTTGATACATATATATATATTTTAATCCTCACCTGGTCATATTTTTCTATTTATCTTCAGATAGAGGGGGAGGGAGGGAGAGAGATAGAGAAACATAAATGTGAGAGAAGATACATCAACTGGTTGCCTCCTGCAGGGCCCTGATCAGGGTTGGGGATGTGCCCTTGACTGGAATCGAACCTGAGACTCATTGGTTCACAGGCCGACGCTCTAACTGCTGAGCCAAACCAGCCAGGGAGATTTATTTCAGCATTTAGAACACATTTCTATTCTTCAGAATTATACACAATAGGATTTTTGGATTAACTCATTATTTCTTTTGCTGACAATGGGATACGATGTGTTGATAAAGGTTCTAAATCACATTTTCTATATTGTAATTGACTCACTTTTCTGCAGCTAATGAAGTGAAAAACAATGCATAAATATAATTTAAAAGACTCACATTAAAAAACTATGATCTATTGTGAATTATAGATATTTGCTTTCATTTATAATTTAAAAATTTAACTCAGTGTAAATGAATAATTTTTAATTTTTATCCATAACTATAAATTCTAAATTCATGTTCTAATCTTTCACTGTTATCTTAATGATAGCTTGAACTTATGAAACAAAGTATCAAATAATTCATTAATATTTAATTTTTTTCTGGTTAATAGAAATTTTCCTAATTTTGTTGTGAATGTTTTCCCTTGTCACTAAAAAAAGCACAGGAAAAACAGGCGTTCATTTCTTTCAGTTCTTAAAATATATGTTTTGGCTTATTTTGTTTTGCCTGATGTCATATACATATTTGTCAAAATCTAGGGAAAAATGATGATAACCCAAGTGAGTGAGCCATAACTGACTGAATGCTGATTAAACTCTCTCATCGATGGACTGGAAATTAGTACCAAAAGAGAATCATACTAACTTTGTACTATTAAAACTAACAAATTACAAAATATCTTTTAGCACCTCAACATGATGATTTATTTATTCCTATTTATAACTTACGAAGAATAAATATAACATGTGAAGGATAAAATGTAGTTCACTTTTTTCTGTTTTAAAATAAAAACTTATTGAAATTCCTCTTTGAAAACTGAAGAAAAAGCAAAGCGTTCAGTGACTTACAGGAGGGTATGTGGTAATAGCACTTTTCATGTCTATTCCTGTTTTAAAAATAGACATTAAATACATCTGGCTTCCATAGCACAACTTGGACTACGGCATATGCTCAATAAATATTTATTGAATGAATGAATAGGAATTAAAAATTTATTTTTATCTCTTTCAAGATTTAAATATTCAAAGACAGAGTTTCTACCATAATTACCAGAATACACTCTATTTCCCAGTATTTTATAGTTTTTATCATATAATAACCACTAAATTAATTCATACTATTCTGTGTTCAATGTGAACTTTTGAATTGAAGTTGGTACCTTCTGATATGTTAAACCCCAAAGGTGGGGAGAGCATGAAAGAGAAATAAAAAAGCTTCCAGGAGTTTTCAAGCACCAACAGTTTTTCTCGTCTCACAGCCACACAATATTTCTCACAAATAGGATTTCACTTTAATAGTATTGGAATTCCACCCTGGCCAGTTTGGCTCAGCGGTTAGAGCGTCGGCCTGCGGTCCAGAGAGACCCGGGTTCGGTTCCCGCTAAGGGCATGTACCTCAGTTGCAGTTTGTCCCTGGCCCTGGTTGGTCATGCGGGTGGCAGCCAGTCGATGTGTCCCTTTCACGTCGATGTTTCTCTGTCTCTCTCTCCCTCCCACTCTATCTGAACAAAAAATGGGAAACTGTCCTTGGGTGAGGATGAAAAAAAAATAGTATTAGCATTTCTCTTTAGAAGACACACATATTGATGAAAAGAGAACATGACAAACCTAAAGTCAAATTTTGTTATGTTTTTATAAACCTATTTTATGTTTGATTAAAATCTTAGGAAAAGTACACTGTGGGCTTTAAGAGCTGTACGTGAGTAAATAAAACTAGTACTGTCATTTCTCAAAGCATTATTGAATGCCAAGAATCGGATATTATAATTCCAGTTTACAGCGACCGGTTTAAGGACATTGGCATCCTGTTATTTGCAAAGGAATTTACAAGGAAACCTAAAACAATTGGAAAAGACAATGGAAAAATGTTCTACAGATTTTTATATGAATCAACTATGATAAAAAATGAGATTGGTGAAATGAAGCTAAATAAAAATGCAGAAATGAGATACCTAAGCTTCCATTTCCTGTTCTCTTTTATATTACTTGGCCAAAGAGTTATTTTTCCCCAAAGGTTTTTTTTTCCCGTTGAATTATTTAATTTGATACAACTGATGTCAAGAACTATAGGAGCTGGAAATGTATGTTAAAAAATGCTGGGGTAACAGAATGGCTTTGCTTACCTATAATGTAATTTAGTAAAAGTATCACATGTTAAGATGATTTATGTGGGCTACTGCCTTGGAAAACTTTAGAGAGTATCATTGGATGAAATATCCTGTTACTGGTGCCCCCGGGAGTTGTGCAGCGGTATTGACCATATTTACAATCTGTGCTGATTTTGGCTTCAAGAATACTTTCCATGCGTTGTTGTGGTAGGGAAAATATTTTCTGATCTTTCAAGGCATTTATGTTTTTTTTTTAAATATTCACCACAGTCTGTAACTAATGCCCTCACATCTAATTTTAAACAGCTTCTTCATAGGGTTTTAACGAGAAATAAAAGTGGGAACTTTATAAGCCATGGAAAAGATTCTGCTCTGTGCAACAAATTTAAAGTCTGAAAACACAGAGGTTTTCAAATGGAAGCAGAAAGTAGCAACTCAAGATGGTAACATGTTGAGCTGGAATCAGATTTCTTTACCACAGCAAGATTCCTCTCAGTTCTTTTTAGTTAAGTGGAGATTTTATATAGAGAATATATACTTTTGAACTTTTTAAAAACTTTTTTTTCTTTATTGATTTTAGAGAAGGAGAGAGAAACATCGATGAGAAAGAACATCTATTGGCTGCCTCCTGCGTGCCCCCCACTGGGGATCAGGCCCACAAGCTGGGCATGTGCCCTGACCAGGAATCGAATTGGCAACCTTTTGGTGCATGGGTCCACGCTCAACCACTGAGCCACAACGGCTGGGCTAAAAAAAATTGTTTTTAAACTCACTATTCAGGATGAATTTGCACAGGGCCATACACATGATCTCAGCTTTAGTGTCTTATATTTCCAGTCACAGCAATTTAATTTCATTCCTGTGAAAATGCACCTATATTCATAATGGAATGAGGAGGCACCATTATTCTTAAACGTGAAAAAGGCTCGACGCTGAATAACAGAAGGTACTTGGAAGAATTAACCAACCAATAAAGGATATTCTGAAAAACTAGAAAAGGAAGCCCAGATATGTTAACAGAGCAAACAGAGTTTTTTAAATCACTGAAACTTGCTGTTAGCAAACAAGATAACCTTTCTCCTTTTCTCTAATTTTAGCTTTAATTACGTTCTAATTTTCTCTTTAAAATTTGAGACTTCCTCAAATTTTATTTCCTCCATAAAGTTTTCTGTCCCTCTCCATTCTGAAATCTTGGAGTGCTTGCAAACGAGGTGAGTCTAGAAAGTAGGGATGCAGTCCTCGGGCTCCCGCCAAGCCCGCGTTGGCCTCCCGGCCCGCCACTCACGAGCCTTAGACCCCAGGCCACCGCTTGATCTCTGTGTCCGCTGATGTGCTCGTTTGAGAAATGCAGACACTGATAGTATCTGCTTCACAAGGTTATTATGAGAATTAATATAGGAAACACTTGTAAAACACACCTAAGCACTAAGTGGTGACACCTTTTTATACTGTGTACCATATTGTAGCATTTGATTATTTGTTGTATTGCTTTGCTTTAATCGCTTTCTACAGTATGATATGTAAACATTCATAAAACCTATGCTGCAGTCTTCTTCCACGCTTGTGTTTTATATATCGGTTTTGGTTTCTTTTGTTTTTAGATATAAATTGCCTGGGTGAGGACCCATATTTTTATTTATTTATTTATTTATTTTTTATCCTCACCCGAGGACATTTTTCCATTTTTTGTTGAGAAAGAGTGGGAGGGAGAGGGGGAGGAGAGAAACATTGATGTGAAAGGGATTCATCGAGTGGTTGCCACCTGCATGACCCAACCAGGGCCAGAGACAAACTGCAACCGAGGTACGTGCCCTTAGCAGGATCCGAACCCGGGTCTCTCTGGACCGCAGGCCGACGCTTTAACCGCCGAGCCAAACCAATCAGGGCTCATTTTTTTTTTTTAATAGAAGAGTTTTAGGGTCATTGCAAAGTTGAGCGGAAGGTGACGTTCCCATATCCCCTCCATTCCCACACATGCACAACCTCCCCCATTATCAACAATATCCACAGGGAGGGACATTTGCTACAATTGATGAACCCACCCACATACACCCTTGTCACCCCAAGTCCATAGGGTTCACTCTTAGTGTTCTACGTTCTGTGGGTTTTGTCATATATTGGGAATCAGACCTTTCCAGACTGATATCTTTCCCTTGAGATATGCAGTGACAGTTCTAGGTCTCAGGTCTGACAAGCACTTAGAAATAATGTGTTAAATACAAGGACACCGAGGACTGAAGACTGAGACAGGGTGCTCGCTGTCTGACACTGCTCACGTTGTCCCTTGTACTTCTTGCTATGAAACTCTTACCCACATATGAAAACAGTCTAAAGCTTAGAATGCCATTTTGAAAATATTACCAAAGGTTTGATGTGGTGAGAATAAGGACTGAAAATCACTGCACAAATGATACAATCAATGTTTCTAAAAAGAATACATTTAGTAAGTTGTAGGCATTATTTTTTCCTCATTGTTTTATAGCTACTTAATTATAACTTTATTATAACTTCGTGGTTTTTCTTCGTGGTTTTTTTTAGTCATGTGCATTTTCAATTATCTTTTGGTTAGTTGGAGTTTTCAGTTGTTACCAGTGGCCTGTGCTCACGCTGAACTGACTGAGCCTTGCTGTTTCAACAGGTTGTGGTGCGGAGCTGTCTGGGGCCTCGGGCTCCTTCAGCAGCCCCGGGTACCCCAACACGTATCCCCCCAGCAAGGAGTGCATATGGTACATTCACACGGCTCCTGGGAGCAGCATCCAGCTCACCATCCACGACTTTGATGTGGAGTATCACGAAAGCTGCCACTTTGACGTCCTGGAGGTAGGAATTTAGATAGTTTTTCAGCACATTCCAAGATTTGGGGTAGAACTGGAAATCACTGCAAACATTCCTAAATTCTTTCCAGTGTTCAGAGCAGTGTTCTGTTCTTAGAAATTTTGACGAGTATCAGACCTTCGTGAATGATATCTGCAGACAAGTGGGATTAATATGTCAGTTTGGGTTTCTCTAAAGGCAGTGCCTGAAGGACTTGGTAGCTGGCAGCTTAACCAGGAGGTGATGCCAGGAAGCAGGACTGAAGGGGGGCAGCAGGAGGAAGGAGCAGGAGGAAGAGCCAATGAAGGGAGCCCCTGAGGGCAACGTGAGCTTAATCCTGCTGGGTGGACCTCTCAGCTCCTGAGAGGGCTGCTCCCAGAGTCATCCCTCTAGGACCCCAGGCTGAGGCATTTGGTCCCTGAACTCCCACCCCAACGATGGAGGAACGCACTCGGCACTGTTAGCGCCCTACACTTGCAGTCTGAGGTGCTCTCCTGGGAACGGCAGTCGGGAGGCAGTGTGGAGAGGAGGCAGCAGGCCGTGCCAGGCTGGGCATGGCGGTGAGCAGGGGAGGTGCCCACTGTGGCTGCATCTGCAACCCGACGGGGTCCACGTGGGGCCGGGTGCAAAACGAATCTGCTGTAGAAGGCTTTCAACAAAACGGTCACTTAGACGGTTGGAGGCCTTTGAAGATAAGAATTTTGCCAATACTACTGCAAAGGGTCTATCTCAGGTCACTATGATGGCCTTTGAGAATCTACTATAGTCAGCTTTTGAACGCAGGGATCTAGTCATTAGGGGATTATACATATAGTAGTAATCTTGAACTTTGACCTATCTGCAAAATTTAAGGTTTCTACGTACACACAAAACTCCTATCACCACAGGAAAAAGATGCTACAGCACGTCATGACAGGAGTTCTAGATCCGGGAGAACTGAAACGCCACAGGGGCTGGGTGTTTGTCTGCTTTTGGTTCACTGCTGCACCCCTAAGGCCACAGAGTACTTGGCAACTAGGAAACACTTGATACGTATTTTTGGAATGAATGAAAACATCTAAACGTCTCCATTATTGATAGACCATAGTAACTCACATTTATGGTGGTTTACAAAGGGATTTTGACATCCATTTTCCCATCTGAATGTTCAGTAACCCTGTGAGGTAAGGGGAATTCTGCCCCCATTCTCCCATTGTCAAAACAGAGGCTCAGAAAGACTGACTGGTTTTTCTGTGATCACAGGCTGGTGAGCAGCAGAGCTATGAGCTGAACGCACCCTCCACTCAGCATCCTGTGTAAGCCGGTATAAAAAGAGAGACTTGGGTAGTACACAAGTCTCTGGCCGGTTTGGCTCAGCAGGTAGAGCATTGGCCTGAGGTCCCGAGAGACCCGGGTTCGGTTCCTGCTAAGGGCACGTACCTCGGTTGCAGTTTGTCCTGGCCCTGGTTGGGTCGTGTGGGTGGCAACCAGTTGATGTGTCCCTTTCATGCCGATGTTTCTCTCTCTCTCTCTCTCTCTCTCTCTCCCTCCCACTCTGTCTGAGCAAAATGTCGAAAAATGTCCTTGGGTGAGGATAAAAAAAAAAAAAGATATTGATATGAGTGGCATGTACTTTATGGACACTTTAACCCTTAAAAACTTTATTTAATTACAAAACAATTTCTTTCTTTGAAAAGAAATGGGGGTATCAAAGCATGCCCTCACTGAGTGGGAGCAGACACTAGCAACTGCATGTAAGTGGCAGTCAGCGAAATCAGAGACAGAGCTGGTGAGTCCTTGGGTGAAACCCACACCCTCATCATCATGGAAGTACTGTCGCCAAGTCATGACTCCCTCTCACAAGAACTGTTTTTTCAGAGGAGAGGACAAAGTGGCAACCGAAATCTACACTCGTAGTAGGCAAAGTAGGACTAACTCTCAACTGTGGGATCTTCAGATGGTCTCTCTTGCTAGCAAGGACATTTCTCAGCTGCGTAGAACCCCTCGACACTTACAAAGGGCTGGCAGCAGACTCTTCCACAATCATGTGAAATGTTTCTAACCCTCCGTGTTCATGTTCCAAAGAGCATTTGGCAAATGTAAATGGGTTCGTTGTGCTTTGGGTTTTGTCACGCCCATTACGTGAGAGAGCAAAGCCTGGGGCTGTCTCCCTGCAGGCAACCCTGGGGACAGGAGGACACAGCTCGCTCTCAGGCCGGTGCCGTGTCTGCACAGGAAGGGCTGTGGGAAGAGGCTGCAGTCCTCTTGGGGCTTGTTTTTAGGAGGATGAGGTAGTCTCCCAATGTTCCATCACTATCAGAGTTTGGAGGAATATTCTGAGGCCCTCAAATATTTTGGGAGTTTTTTTTAAGGCTGAAATGAGTAACTTCCTTACTTTTTGCTTTTTGAAAAAACCCTGTTTAACCTTTCTGCAAATACTCAAATAAGGTGGGAAATGCTGTAATAAATTTGCACTAATGACGATTATTGATGTAAGAAACGCCCAAATCTGTGGAGAATTTTTATGAGTTTATTTGATGACAATTGCTGAGAAGCAAAATCTCAACAAATGCTCTGGAGGATGGCAGTTTTCCAGCTTATTTTATACACTAGAGTCAAAGGATGGGGTGTAAGGAGCGTTACATGAAATCCATTGGTAATAGATTAGGGAGGTGGGAGAAAGCAAAGCAGGAAAATCTCTGGGATTGGATACAGAGTGAAACAACAGAGATGCGTATTTTTTGTACTTTGGTGGGTACAGGCTAGTCAATAATTAACATTTACAGCACATAGAAATGGTATTTGGGGAACAAGATAATCATGAAAGCTTCTGTGGTCTCAGGCTCTTGTGCTGGGGCTGTGCCCTGAGGGGTCCGGAAAAGGGGATTACTCTGACATTTCAAAAGTCTGTTATCTCAGATGCAAAAAGACAATCACCATAGGCTCAGTTAAGGTAAAGGTTGACCTTTGTCACAGAAGCCACAGGCCTAGGATGTGACTACCAATCATGACCTGCTTTTAGCTAGGAAGTTTTATGCTCAAATCTTCCTATCTGGTTACTTTCAGTCTCTGAGTTTGCACGGTCTGCCCTACAGCCCTCCCCTGAGCTTGTCAGGGTTAGTATGTGGCCCCTTTTTTGTCCACATGATAAAATGATTTTTTCCATCCCTCACACCCTAGCTGCTGATAACATGTTAGCAAGAGGTTTCAAAATGTTTTACCCTCGGTGGGTGTGTGGCCTGGAAGCATTGCTGCGTCTGGACCCATCGGTTCTCAGCCTGCATGTTATTCTTTTCTGTTCTCCTGAGTGGAGCCAAGTAGGACTTCACTCTCACCAGGTTGGGTTTTCCAGATTTAAGCAGGAATTAATATTTTTCTCCCTCAAAATTCCATGTCCGGAAAGTGACCAATTGCTTTAATCAACAGCCATTGGGTTACTCACAACCCTGGAATGCTGACTAAATTGTAACAATAAATGGAACTAACAGAGCAGAAAGAAATGTCCAAAACAGATCAAAACCATAGGCTTTGAAATGTTCTATATCCTAGGAATTTGCTAAAAACAAATTTTAAAATCTCTGCTCATCAGACCGGTTCTCTTTCCCCTAAAGTGGAGTCACATGCTGTAGTCGAATGAACCACACCCTGAGATTCTTTCCAACTTTTCCCTCTTTTGAAGAGTCATGTGGTTTTATTTGTAGAAGCCAAAGTGCCATTCTGTTGTTTGGATCATGGAAACACTGATTTTTCTTCAGTCTCAGAGAAAGGGGTCTAAAATTGGCATAAAGCAGAACAGGAAATCCACTCCTTGCTGCAATAAAACCTAGACAATCGCTTGGTGTGGGCAGTGAGCTCCCTCTGGTCTCTCTGGGATGGTCTTTTGTGAGCCCAGCCCAATAAGAAGGGAAGCAAAAGTGGTAGTGTTTATTCTTCTGGAGGCTACTAGCCCTAGCCAACTCACATCCGTTATGTTTGTGTTCTCAAGGGGACTCATGGGCAGGGAAAACAAAGAATATTTTGCCGATGTGCAAGTTTTCTTTGTTAGAACTAAACCCTTCTGCCTGATGTTCTCTCCAAATGATGTGCGGCTTATTGGGCCTGGATGATTAGGAGAACATGCTGTCAGTCTCCTGCTCTGAGGCCTGCACCCTGGGAGGGAGGGTAGGGAAATCTTCAGAACGGGAAGGGACACTCCAAACAAAGCAATCTTGTTTCTCACATTTGCATATGTGTACGTGTAAAAGGCCACACAGGGCTCTTTCTGAAGTTCTGCTTTGGAAGGGACTGAGGGGGCCACACAAACATAGCTCCTCCTAATGAAAATAAGCATGAAGCTGTCAGCCCGCTTCATTCCTTTGCAATTACAGCCCTTGTGCTCAGGCCTCTGTGGAACAGCAGTTTCATTCACTTTGGCCTTTCCCGCATGACTGGGGGAATTAATCAGACAAAGACATCATTATAGATTCAAATCACATACTCCCCAAAAGTAGGCTTGTTGTTCTCACTCTCTCTCCCCAGAGAACACTTGAGTGTTTTCCTTATCAGGCAACAGCTTCCCTAAGGGTGGTCAAAGGCAGGGGGCCTGAAGAACGGGGGACAGTAGCTGGAGGTGAAAAGCAGCACAGATCACAGAGATGGGAGGGGGCTGCACAGTCTTACGGAGCTGTGCCTTCCTGTTCCCGTCCTGAGCACAGAAGTAGAAGCCTACATGTGGGGCAGAGGGAAGGACCCAGATACCAGTACGACTGAAAATTGTTGCCCCAAATTGTCTTTCTTCCACAAATTTAAGTTTGGCAAGACCAGAAGGTAGTGGGTCAATATCTTCTTTTTTTTTTTTTTTTTTTAATTAAATTTCATTTTATTGTATTTATTTATTTTAGAGTTGAAAATGCTACCATTTATTCCTTTAGGCAAACATATCAATGCACAAATATGATAAATATCAAAAAGGAAATCATATGATAAACTCAGAAACAGCCTCTGATTCTGAATTCTGTCAGTTTTCTTACAAAGTGTCATCTTACCTCTCTCTGAAATTAAGGGAAACTGCCTTACTTTCTCTTTTGTTGCTCAAAATCCAGAGCCTCCTGTTCAGTGATGTTTTACCCCGTTTCATATATTTGTCAATTTTTTTTATTTTCTGCAATCACTTTCTTTTTTTATTATAAATATGTATTAATTGCCATTTTATTCATATTTTTAAATCTGTTTTTTTCTTTTTTTTTCAAAAAGACCCGTCAACATTTCATGTGATAATGGTTTGGTGGTGATGAACTCCTTTAGCTTTTTCTTGTCTGGAGAGCTCTTTATATGTCCTTTGATTCTAAATGATAGCTTTGCTGGATAGAGTAATCTTGGTTGTAGGACCTTGATTTTTAATAACTTTGAATATTTCTTGCCACTCCTTTTTTGGCCTGCAAAGTTTCTGTTGAGAAATCAGCTGACAGTCTTATGGGAGCTCCCTTGTAGGTAACAAACTGCTTTTCTTTCGCTGCTTTTAAGATTCTCTTTTTTGTCTTTAACCTTTTGCATTTTAATTATGATGTATCTTGGTGTGGGCCTCTTTGGGGTCATCTTGTTTGGGACTGTGCTTCCTGAACTTGTATGTCTATTTCTTTCAGGGAAATTTGCTGTCATTAGTTTTTCAAATAGGTTTTCAATTTCTCACTCTTTCTCTTCTCCTTCTGGCACCCTCATGATGAAATGAGACTCCTTACACTATCCTTACCTTTTTTCCTTTTTTATTTTTTGCTGATCTGACTGGGTGTTTTCTGCTGCCTTATATTCCAAATAACTGATTTGATTTTCAGCTTCATCTCTGATGTTGATTCTCTGTAAATTATTCTTCAATTCAGTTAGTATATCCTTCAAGTCTAACTGGTTCTTTTTTATGGTTTTCATGTCACTGTTTACGCTGTGGAAGTTCTCACTAAGTTCCTTGAGCATCCTTGTAACCATTTTTTTAACTCTATCTGTTAGTTTGCTGGCCTCTGATTCATTTAGTTCTTTTTCTTGTTCTTTCACTTGCAACCTGTTTCTTTGTCTTCTTGTTTTGGCTGCTTCCCTGTATTTGTTTCTATGTATTAGGTAGAGCTGTGATGTCTCCCCGACTTGGTGGACTCTCCTAATGTAGTAGGTGTCCTGTA
This sequence comes from Molossus molossus, assembly GCF_014108415.1. NCBI lineage: Eukaryota > Metazoa > Chordata > Mammalia > Chiroptera > Molossidae > Molossus > Molossus molossus. The sequence continues at coordinate 111,384,001 of NW_023425344.1, forward strand.
GGGGCCAGTGGCTCAGCCTCCCCATTTACTCGAGCTGGGCATTTCAGGTGCCCCCTTCACTCCACATGTGGGCTGTGTATACCCTCCAGTTGTAGTTGAGCTTCAATTGTTGTTGGCACATCAATGGGAGGGGTCCACCCCCAGGCCCATTAGCTGCAAGGACTGGCTGAGACCACTGTGGAGGATCAGCTGCGCAGGGGCCCACCCACAGAGCAGGACTTACTTCAGCAGGGCTCTGGTGCCTGTTGAGTCTACCCCTTGAGTGGATCACTTGTGGAGGTAGTGGTGGTTCTTCAACATGGTCTGAAGTTGTCTACCACGTGTGCTGGTTCTGGACTCTCCTAGAAAGTTAGCTGTTGCCTGTGTTCTCGGGGCCACTGGCATGAGTTACAAAGCAATCTGCAGATGACTTGACTGCTACTTGTGTTGGGCTTGAAAGTGCCCAAGAGAGGCCAAGCTATGAACCAAAGCTGGCTGCTGCTAGTGCCAGGCCTGGGGCTACTTAATGAAAGTTATAGGGCATGCTGAGGTCAAGTGCTGCTTAAGAGATTTTAGAAAAGTCTAAAACATGAGCCAAGATAGGCCATTTGTATAGAAAAGCCACTGGAAACACCTTGGGTGGTCCTGCAGGTAGGTGGGGTGGGGCCTCAGGGAATCACTAGGGCAGGGCTAACAGCTTTAGCCAGGTTCATGAAGTCTCAGATGTGGGGCCTGCCTGCTGGCTCTGTTGAGAGAGGGCTCAGAAAAGGGACAGTGGCCCATGCCAGCACTTCTGTCAGGGAGAACACTGCCCCTCTGTCTCTCGCTCTGATGGCAGACACTCCCCTTATGTCTCTGGTGCCTTTCAAGCTGCTGCCCCAGCACTGGAGCTCAGAGAGAGTCAGTAGAATTAGTCTATGTGTGAAACCTTTAAGAGGAAACCCTGGGACTCTAACCGCCCTCATCTCCCTCAGCCACAATCAGCACTGATTTTTATAGCCAGAAGTTATGAGGTCTTCTCTTTCTGGGAACTGGAACTCTGAGCTTGGGAGCCTGATGTGGAGCTGAGACTCCTCACTCCTCAGGGGGGACCTCTGTAGCTGAGATATCCCTCCCAATTTTTATCTGCTACAGATGGATGTAAGACCAAGTTGTTCTGTGTCTCCATACCTCCTACCAGTCTCAATGTGGCTTCTTCTTTATATCTTTAGTTGTAGATTCTGTTCTGCTAGATTTCAGGGGGTTCTGAATTATGGCTGTTCTGTAGTTCAGTTTTAATTTTGATGTGGTTGTGGGCAAATGCGAATACTGCATTTATCTACACTACCATCTTGACCGGAAACCTAGTTTTACTTTTAAATATTTTCTGTTTCATTCTTATCTTCCCCTCATTCCCCACCCTCCTCCCTGCAACACATACACTGGATAAGCAGTGCCCACTGACAACTGAGAAACCTCTGTGTGAGGTGTCCTGGAGGTCCGGCCTGGGCTGGACTGTCCTTGCTTACAAGATGCTAGAGGTGAGATCAAGGAGACATTTGTTGAGAGGAATGTGTCACTGGGATATTAGATCCCCATCAGATAGACAGTTGCAAATTGGGGGAGCCTAGGTCTGAGGACAACTGAGATGGATCTAGGCGGAACCATCCAGATATGGAAGCAGAGTGCACAGGGAAATTCCTGAGCAGAAGTTGGATGCTCTTGGTTTTGTTCCATGAGTGGGCATGCTGGGAGTAGGAGCAGAGAAGGATTCATTTCTTGAGGATACCACAGAACACACTGATAGAGGTTATATTTTCACTCCCTCTGAAGAAGCAAACATGTTAATTAAATACCTAATCTTATAAAATATTCAGATTACAAAGTGGAAAATCCTAAAAGTATACTATAACTGGGAGATCAGTAGCCTTCCATGAACTTGATTTTCACCAACAGAATGGCTTTATACTAACCCTATTCAAATGTGCGTAAAAGAGTTACAAAATCAGACTTGATTCTGCATTATTGCCAATGCCTGTGCCCAAGAAAGCAGGAAATCCCATGAAGATATGAAAAGGAGGAAGAAGGGAGATAGGGAAGATTCTGGAATCATCTGTTCAGTTTAATTCTACAATTCTAGCTGATAAAATAAGCAGACATTTTGGGGGTAGTTGAACTTGTGTGTTCCCAGGGTGTAGGGAGTGCCTTTGAAAATCCAGCTCAAGTTTACAGTTCATCCCCACCCAGGGTGGCTGCAGTGTTAACTCCTGGTGATAATAAACTCCAAGAGCTGGCGGTAAAAGTGAATCAAGGAAGGGCTGTAATTGCTTAAATATATCTCTTAATTAAAGTCCTTTTTTCTGCATCCCATCGTAGATCTATGGAGGCCCTGATTTCCACTCTCCCAGAATAGCCCAGCTGTGTGCCCGGAGATCATCTGAGAATCCCATGCAGGTCTCCAGCACAGGAAATGAGCTAGCAATTCGATTTAAGACCGACAGCTTCATAAGTGGGAGAGGCTTCAATGTCTCATGGCAAGCCATCCCTGGAGGTGAGTGAACCAAAGAGAAACTGCAAAGTACTAAAACCGAGCCCTTGTTCACTTTCATGAAATGGTTGGAGAGAGGTATAAAGGCTACATCCTGACAACTCTGTGACTTCCCACATGGTGAATACTGCTTTGGCATATACTCTTCCCTAACAAATGGGATAGAGTTGAACGTCTGAAGAGTCACAGTGTACGTGAAAATAAAGAACATATGCGAATCCATGGTGAGAGCAGGAGTGGGTGACTGGTCAGACTCACTTCCTCTCTGAGGACGTGTGCCTGTTCACCAGCCTTAAACTGCGGCCTCAGCAAAGCGGTGAATTTCTTCGTGCCCTAGTTTAGACCTCTGGATTCTTGGCAAAGGTCAGAAGCTGTAAATGTTGAATTTGTGAATTCCTAGGAATTATTAGGTGTTAGGTAGTGACATTCTGCCCAAGAACTTAGGCAGTCTGAATAAATTACCTGTTGCATATTATTTAAATTAAAAAATTAATGCACAAAATGTTATATTAGATGTTAACCTGTACAACTACCCATAATAGCCACATTTATTGAATGCTTACTATGTGCCAGGAACTTTCCTAACTATTCTATAAGACTCATCCCATTTCATCCTCACAACCAACTGGGTGGGAAGTTCATTCCATATACTCATCAGAGTAAAGAGGAAATCAAAGCTTAGAGAAGTTAGTTTCTTATAGAAAATGCCAAAGCAAAAATGTAACCTGAAGCTACCTTATGGCCCCACTTTAGCAACTCAACTCTAAGGTAATATAATGAGTATATCACATTTCCTGAAGTTAATAACGTATGAATTTAATTAGAATTATAAACATTGTTTAGGTTACTGCAAAATGATTTGCAGTTATTAGAAAATAATACTAAATTTTTCCATTATTGGTTTGTCTCATTATCAATACAAGAAATAATGGATCATAGAGGTAGGTATGATAGGTATTTGATAATATAATAATAAAATGACTGAATAATGATAGCAGGTCCAGATTAATTTTTAAATTGTTGACACTAGTACAGATGTCCTCTATTGTCCCCCAACCTTTGCCAACCACCATCCAGCCCCCACCCCCTCTCTGCTGGCCTTTACCACTCTGTTTTCTGTGTCCAGGGGCTATGCCTATTAAAATTTAAAAGGCAGACATTAAGTTATTTATAAAAGCATACACTACTGAATTAATCAAAATTCTTGGTAGGAGATGTGTTATTCTTACAGTTGGCTGTATTTTTAGAGAACCATGACAAGGCATTTTATGGCTTTATGAAAACCTGATTTCATTTGTACTTTTCAGTATTTTTCAAATAATTGTTGGCATCAGTATTTAACATTTGAAGTATTTTCTTAGTTGTCCTTTGTTTTGATGCGATGAATGAATTCATGATGGCTATTCATGTCTTCAAATGTTTAGCATAGACTACATAAAGTGGTAGTCAAACAAAGTAGCATGTTGTCCTATGCTACCAGGTTGTGGGGTAAAGTTTTATGTATCAGGGATTCCTCTAATTATTGAATTGGGTTTTCTACCTACAGGTTGTGGTGGGATTTTCCAGGCTCCCAGTGGAGAGATTCATTCTCCAAATTACCCCAGTCCTTATAGGAGTAACACCGACTGTTCCTGGGTCATTCGAGTGGAAAAACATCACCGTGTTCTCTTGAACTTCACTGACTTTGACCTTGAACCTCAGGACTCTTGTATTATAGTAAGTGACACAAATTTCAAGCATTGTGTAGAGTAAAACCTAGGTCAAAATTTTGCCATATGAGCATATTTAGCAAATATATTAATTATGGGTATTTTCAACATCACATCATAGGAAACCTACCAATTAGCAACTTAAAATATGAAGACATTTGTTTTTAACCTACATACAAATCAGGAGGTAGATCATCTCAATTTCTGCTCTACCTTTCTTAGTGTGTTGGTTTTTCTTTCTTTTTTAAAAAAAATTTTTATTCATTGTTTTTGTTACAGATGTTCCCCCATTGACACCCACCTCCCCTTCCCCCTGCTCCATCCCCAACTTGTTGTTTATGTTCATTGGTCATGCATACATGCATGTAAGTTCTGTGGTTTATCTCTTCTTCCACAAACCTCCCCCTCCTCTGAGGCTTGTCAGCCTGTATCCCACCTCCATGTCTCTGGGTTAATTTTGTTCAGCAGGTCGTTTAGTTCATTATATTCCACAAATAAGTGAGATCATGTGATATTTGTCTTTCTCTGCTTGGCTGTTTTCGCTTAGCATAATACTCTCCAGGTCCTTCCATGCCATCTCACAGGGTAAGAAATCTTTCTTTCTTACAGCTGCATAGTACTCCATTGTGTACAGGTACCACAGCTTTTTAATCCACTCATCTACTGATGGACACTTGGGTTGTTTCCAGATCTTAGCTATTGTAAATAGTGCTGCTATGAACATAGGGGTGCATATATTCTTTCTGGTTGGTGTTTCAGGTCTGTGTATTGGCTTTTCATTTTGTTTGTTACCTCATGGTCAAAAAATGGCTACAGCAGCTCCAAACATTCTGTATGAGTTCAAATCTGGGAAAGGGGAGAAGAAATACTATTAGTTGTTCCTATTTTGTACTTTTTCAATGAAAAAGGAGATATTTTCATAGAAGTCCCTTTACAGATCTTTGTCCAGAATTAGCTGCAATAAAGATTAGCAAAGTGTAGTGGAATGGAGGAATGAATTTATCATAACTACTTTAAATCAATTGTTTTTAAGCCTCAAGGGGTTCTCACAGGGTTCTTGAGATTAGGATATCCCAATCTGCTATTGAAACAAATTTGTCTGATAGGGCAGAATATATTGGGAGATGGGGAGGGAAGAGAAGGGATATGGCTATCTTTTGATTAGATGACAAAAAGGTTCTGTTAATGCCAACGACTTTAACGTATTCTCACCTGTAACTAATGCTATATGCTTAGTGTATGAGTGAAGGAGGTTGTATTTTGAGATTTTCTTTTTTGGTTTTAACTTAATTATTTTTAACAAAAGTTTTGCATTTTGTAACACTTTATTCAAATACCAACCAGATTATCCTAGCTAATGAATATTTCTATTTTAGTTTTCTGACAGATTCTTACACAAACCTCAACTGGCTAACTTTCAAATTTAACTCAAGAAAAGTAAAAAATTTGTTTGCATTTTTAAAAGTAGTTCAGTCTAATGGTATAATTTTAAGTACTATTCTATAGGATTAACTCATTAATGTACTTAAAAGTTTAGTTGAATTATGATTATGTATTAACCTTCTAAATGAGTCTTCAGAATCTAAATTAGCAAAGCATTAAACAAACGTAAGGTTTAGGATATCTACTTTCTATAATGGTAACTCAGACCAACTATCCAGACAAAGCCAATTTGAAAATGTTGGTTGATACTGAAAAACATCTTCTTAAGTGCAAGAAAGGCTTCATAAATGGTGTGAAATTTCTGAGTTAAGACCAGAGAAAGACGTGAGCCTCCCACTCGGGACTGCCTTGCCACAGGGCGTCTGCTGACGGCAGGAGGTCGCAGCACTCTGAGAGGCTCTCAGGACAAAGAGGAGCACAGCTGCAGCCCAGGCCTGAGTGGGGCGGAGGGCCCGAGAAAGCTCGCCGGATCGGAGGTACCATGAAAATAGAACGGCTTTCACAGAGACTGTGTCTGAGCTTCAAGTCCCCTGTGTGGCCCCCAGAATCTCAAGCCATAGAATCAAGAAGGGAGCTCTGTACTGCTAATGCGTTTAGGAACTGGATAGCCAGTAGAAGTAATTTAAAATCTTCTTCAAAGGGAGACTAAAATCATCCTGCACCTCATTTCTACCAATAATTTTTCATATAAAATAGCCAGTGCGCTATCAAAGATATTCATGTATATGAGGCACCAATACAGCATAAATGAGATACAACCTTAACAGCGGACAGTGGAAACAAACACCCTGATATGCCAGAAATGAAAACCACCAGGCACACGTTAGTAAACAACTATGGCTACTGAGCTTAGGGAAGTAAAAGTAAAACTTAAAACTTTTAGCAAGGACTGAAACTATAAAAAGTGGCATTGAAAAAAAAAGGAAAAAAAATGAACTGAGCATTGTATTTATTTATTTATTTATTTATTTATTTATTTATTTATTTATTTATTCGTTAATCCTCACTCGAGGATATATTTTTCCATTAATTTTTAGATGGGGGGTGGGGAGAGAAACACTGATGTGGGAAAGACAGATATATTGGTTGCCTCCTGCATGACCCTGACCGGGGCTAGGGATTGAACCTGCAACCCAGATATATGCCCTTAACTGAGAATCAAACCCGAGACCCTTTGCTGTAACCACTGAGAAAAACTGGCCAGGACCTAACTGAACATTTTTAACTGTATAAATACAATAGCTGAAGTATTTTTTTTGCATATTAGACAAGTTGGACAAAGATGAAGATAGAAATAGTGAACTGAAAGGTAAGTCAGAAGAACCTGTCTGCCCCCCCACCCCCCAAAAAATGGATAAACAAAAAGATAAAAAATATAGAGAAGAGGTAAAACACATAGAGGACAGATATAAAAAGATATACCACACATGTCATTGTAATCCCAGAAGAAAAAGAGAGAAAAATGGAGCAGAAGCAATATTTGAAGAGATAATGGCTAAGACTCTTCTAAAACTGATGGAAGACAACATTTACAAAAACAAGAATTCCAAGGAACCCAAACAACCAACTTTTTGGTTGTGATCATTGGAAGCAAAAAAACGGCAATGGGATGGTAGTTTCAGTTTGAAGAAAGAAAATAACTACCAAGCAAGAATTCTGTACTCTCCCAAAGAGCCTTAAAAAATGAAGGCAAAATAAAGCATTGAAGCAGAAGAGGGGTGTTCAAGAGAAGTTTGAATGGGCCAGAGGCAAACTGTCTTCTTCATAGTTTTGCTTTCGGTGGGCGCCATTTCTCCATCACTTCCTCTCTCCCTCTGTCTGCTGCCAGGTACAGTTTCTTGTCCTTAACCATAAACTATAGAATTCAACGTACAGTGGTGTGTGAATAAAACAAAGCTTAGATCAAAGGCACACCCAGCATAGATGCATTCTTTGCCTCCTGTGGTCATGAGTTGGATTTCCCCCCTACCTGAGACATAAATACACAGCCGGGCTTTTCTGAGAACCACTGCCTTATCTCAGCGTGCAGATGGGCTTGGCTTAAACTGTACCAATAGGGGACAGATTGGAGGAAGTTAAACCTCAAATATGAGCTGGTCATAGTCATGAAGATAGGAAAATAAACCCAAAGACAGGTGCTAGGAGAAGTCCAGTCTGGCAGATAAGTTAAAAAAAACAAAAACAAAAAGTGCCCTGGCCGGTTTGGCTCAGCAGTTAGAGCGTTGGCCTGTGGTACAGGGAGACCTGGGTTGGGCCGTGCAGGTGGCAGCCGCTTGATGTGACCCTTTCACATCGATGTTTCTCTCTCTCTCTCTCTCTCTCTTTCTCTTTCTCTCCCTTCCACTTTATCTGAACAAAAAATGGAAAAAATGTCCTCAGGTGAGGATAAAAAACAAAACAAAACAAAAAGTATTAGTCTAAATGAGTTGTTGGAATCAGAAAGTCCTGTATGAAGTAGTTGGAGTATCCCCACCTGTGAGCAGATGGTGCATTCAGAAGCTATCACCTTAAGCACCTGAGTACCACACTGATATACAGAGTGAACATGCCAGCAGAGTGAGACCCGCAGCACCACGCTTACGAAACCTAGCTCTGTGGAGCAGACCTAAAACTGAGTCTGGGTTTTGCCACTTTCTGGCTGGGAGAAAGTTAATCATTCCACTTACTATAAAATGGGGATAGTAGAGTATCTGTGACAGATTTGTTGTGGGGGTATTTGCATTTATGTAAGTGACCTGTCTGTCATATAGAAAGTTCTCAGTTTGTGCTAGCCATAATCATGATGATGTCTGCTCCCAGAGACACGTTCAGTTAGCACTGAAATGAGGAAGATGACGTGAGCTACTGTGAGGGGCGATGGTCATAGGCGCCAGGACTCTTCACTTGTGATCCTGGGCCTCAAGGTCTTCAGTAAAAGAAGATCCTACTTAGGAATCTTTGTTATAGCACAGCACCTAGTGTTTCGTGTACCCAGGACTCAATAAATTGTAATAATCGGAGAAAACAAGAGTGATTCATTTAGGCCTGGAAGCCAGAGAAGGTTTCACACTGACGATGACCCTTAAGTGGCAGAATTTCACTGGTAGAAATGTGGTGCTGAGGCCAGGAGAAGAAGCTTTGGGGAAAGGAGGAGGGAAATTGTGCCCAGAGTATGAATGGGCACAGACATTTAGGAACAGGAGAATAGCATGTTGTCCCTGGAGTGTAACTATGTGTTGGAGAGCATATGGAGACCAAGGGTCTACAGAAGACATACAAATTAGACAAACTCTTTTATGCTCTGTGAAGAATTGGAAATAATCCCATAGAGAGTATGGGGTTTATGAAAGTTTTCCGTAAAATAGAGGAGTAATATACTCAAAACCATACACTACCATGATAATAGGCAGTTGTTACCACATGATTAGCCAAGAAAGAGAAAGATGGTATAATAACTGTTTGGGAAACTATTGAGAAACCTTGGGCAGTGGCCCTAGGGATGGAAATAAAGGCCATATTGAAAAACTCTTAGAATGGTATAGTCACCAAAACTCAGAGGCTAATTACATGGTGGAGGGTGGGCTGCGTGATAGAGATAGAAGTTAAGATTGTTTTCATGAAGAATAGGTGAATGATGATGCCATTAATTGAGTAAAAAGGTCGACTACTGAGTTTGGAAACTTGAATTTAATGGTCTACAGCATGTTCCTTATAGAGTTCAACACAGGAATTCAGGATGGGTCGTGAGTGAGACATATCCATTTGAGGATGATTTCTGGACATTTGGATGGTTGTGAACACTACAGAAGCAGGTGTGATCATGTATAGGAGTATTGTATAAAGACAAAAGGGCCGCACTTTGGGAAACGCACTACTTTAGAGGCAGAGGAAGGAACAGAGGCAAAGGAGACTGAGGAAGAGGCCTCGGAGAGGTGAGTGGAGAACCAGGAGAGAGTGGTAGCATAGACTGAAACAAAGCCACTGGATTTGGCCTGTGATGCCCTTGTAAGGCCCGGGATGGTGTGCGTAGTGGTGGAAGACTTGAGACCAGGAGCAGGGGCTTCTTAGCTGTTTCCCAGAATTATGGAAGTGGACTATTTAGAGGGAAAGCAAGATCAATGGGAAATATATATATATATATATATATAGTTTTTTAATGATGGAGAAGCTTAAGCATGTCGACAGAGCAAGATGCTGGTGGAAAAGAGTAGGTGATTATAAAAGGTAAATGAAATAACTGATAGAGGCATGTTATCAGGGCAGAGACCTAGAGAGGAGGCAGATTGGCCCTATTAATTTCATACTTCCAGAAGGAGAAATTGGAACACACACCTGACCATAAGATTTGTTTTGACTTGCACATTTATTTTTATTGAAATTGCATAAATCATATACAAATGAAATGATTTTTGTTTTTACAATGTATTAATCACCCTGTGAAAGGATAAAGAAATATGAAAAAAGGCTGTTCAGGTAAATGGGGGTAAAGATCTGCTGTGTATGGTGGCCAAGTGGACTCAGTTATGGAGATGGGAGGTGAGCAGAGGTTTGGAACCAGGCAGGCAGTGTCCTGGCGAGGCTGGAGGCTTGGCTCCAGGTTAGAGTTAGCTGTCCAGGGATTCATGAAGGCAGGCATTGAGGCCCAGCCATTATCCTTTATAGCTAGATGGACACTGGATGTGAAACGTACCTTAAAGTCCAATATCGTACAAAACATCTCTGCAATTTCAGCTCATACAAAGCCAATCATTCATTCTGAAGACATGCAAATTAATTCCACGGTCCTGTGGCTTATACAGAGTCATTAGCAAAGAGAATGCTGCCAATGATGTTACCAGATAATGTTAGTGTTCATGGAATTTTTAATAGACCTCAAGTGTACTATTTAATATTGAGGTAAATTGTACTTGGCCAAGACCAGCCATCATTTTTTTTAACTCCCATAATAATTTAGATTATCAGAAGTGAAAATATTAATTTTAACAGTCATTATGGTTAACAGCCATAAACACATAGATGCATAGAATGTGAAGGCTGGAAAATGAGAGAACAGAGATAATTTGCTGTTCTCTTCTTGTTTCAAAAATCAGAGAACTGGTGTCCAGATGGGTCAGCGTCAATACCAGGTAGAAATTAATAGCAGGATCAGCACTAAAATGCAAGCGAGCCTAAAGTAAGAATAGGTATTTTGGTAAAATATAAAAATCATAGCCTATGTGCAGAAAACTAAATGGCAGAATAAAGGAGAGCTGGGAAAATAGGGAGAGAAAATAAAATTAGGCTTACTTTGGAACCACTGTGAGTTCTCTTTCAGATACACCCAGTAGGAGGAAGCGTTAGGATTCGAACATGCAGTGGACAGTGTCTCTGCTTTGCAGCAGGGAGGTCTGCATTCCACTCACCCATCTATCTTTGGTCAACTCAGCATTGAGCACTGCTAGACACTAGTTTCTAGGCCCACAACTCCCTCTCCTCATGGCCGGGGGATTTTAAATTGCCCGTTTATAAAACCGAGTGCCTGGGGAACCCAAGCAGAAAGAGAGAGACTAGGGAAGAGGATCCTGTTTGGTGTTGTGTTGATGTGTAGAAAGAAGGGAACAAGGCGGGAGCTGAAGGAACAGACACTAAGGACCAGGCAGTGTCCACAGTGGGTTCATTCCAGAAGCTACAGTCAGACTCACATGCACTAAACTTCTGCTCAGCCGCTGGGGCATGAGTCCACCAGGCATCCGTTAGGAGGGTCATTCCACATTCTACTTGCTATGCAGACGAGAGCTCTTCCTGTAGTTGGCCTGGTCCCCAAGGGTCCCAAGTGGAGGCAGGGTAACCCCACAGGCAGCCCCAAGCCATCGCTCTTGGTTTCATGGGACTAAAGGCAAAATTCCGCAAGTGGAAAAATGAATGAGAAACTTTAAATGGAACAGTGATGCCCAACCTCCATCCCGTCTCAGGTAACCCATAGCAGCAGTCTTTGTATTTCAGAGGCACCAGTCTGTTTGATGCATGAATTCCTAATAGATGCATGGCTGAATAAAGGAATAAAGGAATATTTGCTGCATCTCCTGCAATGATCAGTGGAAAATTGCAGATGACACATTTGGGAACGTGCTGTGTGGTGTTCATTACCCAGCACAGTTATTGATAGACAATCTCACTATTCTGAGCCACTTGAGAACTTGGATAACATCGCAGAAGTGCGTTTTCTAGAATTACTTGCTGCTGTAATGAAAAAAGAGAGAAAAAGAATTTTCTGACTTGTCTTGAAACGGCAATGGCATCATGGAGTGCTGATGAAAAGCTCAACTTGCCCTCAAATTTCAACTAATTTGGTAATATGTTTGCTCCATCGCTTTACAGCGGCCAGTTTCATTAACCTCGGGGCTCCTGAATGACACACATTGTGAGTAGTTCTGGTTAAGGCGGCAGTGGGACCCATCAGCTGGGCGTGACCCTGTGTGGTCAACACAAAAATGGCTCCATTATCGTTCCCTTCAGGACGGCTGAGTTTTAAAGTGACCTGCGACCGAGAGTTTAATTGCTTAATTAGGGTCTCTCTCCAGAGCCTGAGATTCACGTAGCCCTGCAAGGTCTTACTGCGCCCTGGGAAATGCTGCTGGGGTTCCGTGAGGGCGGGCAGAGACGGCCGCTCAGCAGCACCAGTGGCCCCGAGCCCCCGACCTCTGATTTCAGCATCCTCTTTGCTCAGCGCGATGGAATGTCTGCCTTGTGAGAATCAGTACGACACAGATAAAAGCAAGCAGACCGCAGTCCAGCGCCGGGAGCTCATTGGGATAAAACACACACTAGGAATCACCGAGCCTCAAAGAAAGGGCACATGATGAGTAGCCGAGTTCTTTTCTGAAGCTTTTTGGACAGATCTAGGAGAAAGAAAGCAAAGTGTCTGGTTAGAACTGGAGGAAACCAGATGCCCAGCCCCCGCCCCAAAGCTGCAGTGTCTGTTGTTATGAACATGATTTGACAATGAGGCACAGGGTGGAACAGGGCAAACACACACTGCAGTTTCCACATTTTGTTTTATTTTTTTAAGACACTACCCATGATGTGTTTCCTTTGAAAACACTGCTCATTTCCAAAACAGAGCAAAGAGACACAGGAATAATAGAACTCAGGGCTTCAAAGAGATGATGGAAACAAGTCTTCCTTAAGCATTTATTGTTTTACAAATAAATCCAAGACAGAAATCAGTCTACTTCCCCTTCTCATTTCTTCTCTCTCTCCACTCTTCCCAAATTTGGTTTCCATTCGATACTTGGGGGTGATCTCTTTAAAACGTTAATTTGTAGCTTACTTTTGCTAACCTTCTCAGCCACTTTGCGCTCCAGTGCCAAATTAGTCACCCAGAGCTGTGCCAATGCTTCACATCCCCAAAGCGAAGAATGATGGAATTGAAGCCAGTTCTCAATCTGTGGACACAGGCCTCCTTTTGTTTTGTTTACATGTCAGCTCGGGATCTCCTTAAGTGCTTGTTTCTTTGTGAATAAAATGAGCTTCTTGGATTTCTTTTTATATTAACATTGGAGTCACTAGTTGGAACAAATGCAAATTATTCGACTTTATAGTCTCCTGTAAAATTTGCAGATTGAGTGTGATAATACAGAACAAAGAATAAGAGTGACAATGCCCATGAGATGTGTGACTATACATTTCACTTGGTATTAATTTCAGGGCCACGTCACTGGAAAGTACTCCTGACTGAAGAAACCGATGCTTCCTCCTCTCTGCCCCAAAGAAAAGCTGCTAGAATGACTAATATTTTCCTTTCTGTCCTCATATTTATGACTCGAAGAGCTTGGATAATTTCCTGAGCGATTCCCCTCCCTATCGCTTGATATTTCCTCTATCTTAGCACAGTTCTCACTCCAAAATGGGAATTCAGCAGCAGCTACACTACCGTAGGTAATGTGTGAGCGTATTTCATGGATTGTCATCCTCAAAATTGACTCTGCCACCTCATGGAAATGATCTCTTCTGTACCCTAACTATCTTATTCTTCACGACATTTTTTTTACCCTGATAAGCTTTAAGGCCATCTAAAGCAGTAGACATGTGTTGCAAGGAGTTAAAAAGGAAGTAAAGAGTAAAGCCCAAGTTGGAAGCCCAATTGCCCTGGGGCAGGGTGAGAACAGAGGCCGTGCTGGACCGCACAGTTAGAGTGTGGTTGGGAAAGGACAGGAGTGGGTTTATATCTGAATTCAAGAATAGAACTGAGTTGAGGAATCAGGGATATAAATTTAGGTTTATTTATCGGTCCCAAACACTGCGCCCTTTGTTAACAGTCTGCTAAATTAGCCCTGCTGGGAATCCCATGCATGTTTAGTGGGATGGAATGCATGACAGGTGCCAACCACTCAAATCCATGGGGCCCCAAGTAAGAATTTCTAAAATGCCACTAAGGAGGCTATATTGTAGGCCTGGATACGTGAGAGGAGACTTCCACTCTACTCCCCGAGCTACCATAATTGTCTTTCTAGGAGATCACAGGCATCTCACTTAGCTTCATAGACTCACTGTCTTTCAATATTCTATTCTCAATGAATGATACTTGATTTTGTCTTTTCAGTTAGTATAATGATAACTGATCAGATGTCAGATGGATAGGATCAGATGGATACTTGCTCTGCTCTACTAAGTGTATGACTGTGAGCAAGTGCATTATGTGTTTCTGAGCCTCGATCTTACCAATGGAAAAATAAAATTGGAAGAAGGATTGAATTTTTTAAAATATATGTAAAGCATTTATTACAGCGTCTGGTACAGATAAGTGTTAGCTGCTACTCCTAATATTTCTGTTACGACTACTCCTGTTTCTATTACTATTCAAACTATGTTAGGGATCTTCACTTATCTTTTTAAAAATTGTGAACCGTAGGCACACAGAACTACAGAACTGGGTTCACAACCCTCAGTCCATTGCTAACTATCATCATGCGTCTTTAAATAGATCTGTTTTGTTTTATTTTCAAGTACTTTCTTAAATCCTAAAATATATATTATAATTTTATTCACACATTCTTCAATATCATCTCAGTAAATGATATCACGTCATTAGTGTGTTATTTTGCTGCCTTCCAGAAGGTCCACAGATGAGATAAGAAGAAACATGAAGCCAGCACGTTCCATACATTTAGAGTGTGTTTGCTTGCAGAGCTCAGCACTGAAGCACCTCCTTGCCTTGGGGATTGTAAAATATGCTGTGTTTTGCTTTTGAATTAAAATAGTTTCTTTTTATTTTGTAATCTTTTTAGTTGGTAATCATTTTAAACCACACCTGTAGTGGCTTCATTTTCTCCATGAGCAAGATGAAAGTTAGTGAAACAAGCAGATAGGAGGTTCAGGAGAAATATCCCTCTCCTACCTACTCCCCAGCAGTCTGAGGGGATCTATTCCAGTTTCTAGAAGTGAAAATGCAAACATTACCGAGGAAGCTAATGTTCGTTTCCCTCCCTCAGTCATGTGCTTTGGGCAGTAAGTACTGACGGCTTCAGTATGGTGATTGTGAGTCACTCGGTCAGCCAGGGTCTTGATCACAGGGGAGGAGCAGCTGGCCGAAGAGCTGTGCACCCCATCAGTCACTTGCTCTTCAGTTCTCCACAGAGCATCAGTGATTGCTTGTCTTGATGTAGTACAATTTTTTATTTTTTAAAAAATATTTTTATTGATTTTTTTTTTTTTTTTTTTTTTTTTAGAGAGAGACAGGAAGGGACTGGGAGAGACAGAAGCACCAATGAGAGGACATCCATGGGTTGCCTCCTGCACGCCCCCTAGTGGGGGGGGGGGTGAGCCAACAACCTGTGCATGTGCCCGCATTGGGAATATTGAACTAGTGACCTCTTGGTGCACCGAGCTATACCAGACAGGCTGTAGTGCAATTTTTGAAGTGTTGGGATGCTCAGCTTTTACATCACATTTTACATTTTTTCAAAAGAACACACTGCACAGTGGCTGTCATCTGGAGACTGAATTGAAGGGGGCACACATTTAGGCAGGGAGAATTCAGGCTGCTGTGGTGACTTAGGCAAGACGTGATACAGTCCCACACCAAGAGGAGGCCCTGCGGGGGAGGTGGCGGGAAGGCGCCCAAGAGATACATCAGAGAGAGAATGGACAGAACACGGAATCCATTCAATTGGGGGGAGATAAGGAAGAGATCTAAAATGTCTTAGCAACTGGGTCCATGCTTCTGGCATTCTCTGAAGCAAGAAAAGAAGGTAAAGGAGGAATTAGTAGGAGGAGATGACTTCAATTTGACATGTTCACTTTCAAGGATCATGAGACCATACAAGCCAGGAGGTCTGGGATGGCACTGGATATATGAGCCTGGAGCTTGGAGAGAGGTCTATTACAATTGTAGATATGGCCAACTAACAAATATCTTGGAGATCCTAAAACAGAAGCATATCCATTTGACAATACATTCCTGAAGGCAGCAAAAGGCAGATTAAGTGGCATTAATATCCACCTGGCGTAGATACTGCAGTACTGTTGTGTGAACAGCATATTGTCATGTCTCTGTATGTGATCATTTACATGTCTGATTAGCTGAACATTTCACCATTTTAAATATATATGTTATTTTAAAGGTTTACCGCTCCTCATACTACATTTTTAAAATACAGAAAAGAAGAAATACAAAATTAATGCCATCTATAATATTGTAATACAGAGACAAACTATTATAAGTTTGGCTTTATTTCCTTCACAAACATATACACACAAACACACACCTGCACACTTCAACACACATAAACATGGATAGTTGAGGCAATAGTGCACATCATTTTGTATCCTGCTTTTTCACTTAACATTATTTGATACATTTCTTCTTAAAGCTGTTATCTTTGGCTATGTAATAAATTATATGGACATACCAGAGTTCATTTAGCCGTTAGTTTATTATTTTCCACTCAGATAATATTTAGGCTTTCTCTTCTTATTATAAAAATGCTATGAAGAGCATATTTAAATGTCAATCTTAGTCTACATTTCCTATCATTTCCTTTATATAAATTATTTTTTCTTTATTGAAAACTATTATGAAATATTTTAAGTATATAGTAAAGCATAGCCTACATAATGCATATAAAGTATATAATGAACAAAAACATCCCACTGTCCAGACTTGCCAGATATTAATATTTTATCATATTTTCTTCCAGTCCTTTCTTCCCTCCAAAATAAATAAATTGCTATAAAGGACAGTGAAGTCCCATGTGTCACCCTCACTGATATCATTCCCTGCCCCCCATCCCAGAGGAAACCACTTAAGAGAATTTGGGTTTATGATTCTCATGGCTATATTATTTGTTAAAATATAGTTGACATACAATATTATATTAGCTTCAGGTATAAAACATAGTTATTCTACATTTTGTACCTTGTGATATGCTCACCACAATAAGTCTGGTAAGCATCTATCACCATACAAAGTTAATATATTATTGACCATATTCCCTGTGCTATGTATTACATCCTCATGACTTATTTGTTTTATAACTGAAGGTTACACCTCTTATTTCCCCTTTCCTTTTTTGTACCCATTCCTTTGCCCTCCTTCCCTCTGGCTACCATCAGTTTGTTCTCTGTATCTGTTTTGTTTGTTTTACAGATTCCAAATTTAAGTGAAATAATCCAGTATTTGTCTTGCTTTGACTTATTTGACTTAGCATAATATCTTCTAGGTCCATCCATGTTGTCACAAATGGTAAGATTTCATTCTTTTTTATTGATCAGTGATATTCTAATACACACACACACACACACACACACACACACATTCTTCTTTATCCATCTATCCATGAACACCTAGATTGTTTCCATACCTTGTTGATTGTAAATAATGCTGCAATGAGCATAGGGGTGCATAAATCTATTCAAATTAGTGTATTTTTGTTTTGTTTTTGTTTTTGGATAAATACCCAGAAGTAGAAATGCTGGATCATATAGTAAATTTATATTTATTTTCTTGAGGCACTTCCATACTGTTTTCTGTAGTGGCTACACTTTTTTACACTCTTACTAATAGTACCTGAGGGTTCCTTTTTCTCCATATCCTTGCTGATGCTTGTTATTTATCGACTTTTTGATAACAGATGATCTGACAGGTATGAGGTTTCTCACTGTAGTGTTGATTTGCATTTATTTGATGATTAGTGATGTTGAGCATCTTTACATATGTCTATTGGCCATCTGTATGTCCTCTTTGGAGAAATGTCTGTTCAGGTTCTCTGCCTTTTTTAAATCAGAATGTTTATTTTTTGATGTTGAGTTGTATGTGTTTTTTATACATTTTGGATATTCACCTCTTATCAGATATATTATTTGCAAATATCTTCTCTTATTTAGTAGGTGTCTTTTTGCCCATGGCTATTTTTATACTTTTTTTTTTATTATATGTGTACATCCAAATACAGTGTACATTATTATTTTTGCATGTTTTAAAGCTTTCTATAAATAATACCACACAATACATACCATTCCATTTGCTCTTTTCATTCAACAGTCTTTTTTTTTTTTTTTAATCCTTACCTGAGGATATTTTTCTATTTATTTTCAGATAGAGGGAGAGGGAGGGAGAGAGAGAGAGAGAAACATCAACATGAAAGAGACACATCGACTGGTTGCCTCCTGCATGACCCCAACCAGGACTGGGGACAAACCGCAACTGAGGTATGTGCCCTTGACCGGAATTGAATCCGAGACTCATTGGTCCACCGGCTGATGCTCTAACCGCTGAGCAAAACCGGCCAGGGCTCAACAGTCCCTTTTTAATATATTTTGGGACTATAATGCATTCAGATCTAATGCATTCTTTTTGACATCATACAATATTTCATTTTACAAATATACCACGAGTCGTGTACCCATTCACTCATGTACCCAATGCATATTAACAGTAGCTATGCACTCCCAATTTTTTTGAAATTGCTCCCAGTATTTTTCTATTGCAGCCCTTATAACAATGAAGACCCTTGTACATATTTCTGAATGCAATCATGCCAGAGTTTCCCTAGTGCAGGCACCAAGAAGTGCAAGTGCTAGCTTTTATATTTACTATTGTTGCCAAATTCTAGCAGAAAATGTACGTATGAGGATTCCTATCATGAGATAGAAGAAATTTACTGTCATATTCATAATATATAATTTCCACAAAACTTTCAGTGCATTGTCTTACTTGATCTTTAAAATGATGCGGTAGGGAAGAAGAATTATCTACCCCTGGTTTTAAGATGATATAACTGATAACCACAAGCTTCTGAAGTGCATTGGCAAAAGCAAACACCCTAGTGGATTCAGGACTTCATCCAGGTGTCCTGACTCTAAGAACAGAGTGCGCCCAAGTGTTCTGACCATAAGATGCCTACGCTTTCCAGGTGTCTTGAATCTAAGAGCAGCATGCTCTCCACTGGGTCTTGTTGGTCAGATGAAAAACATGAAATCATGCGGGTGGCAGCCACTCGATGTGTCCCTTTCACATCGATGTTTCTCTCTCTCTCTCCCTCCCCACTCTATCTGAACAAAAAATGAAAAAATGTCCTCACCGAGGATTAAAACAAACAAACAAACAAACAAAAAAACATGAAATGTACTGGACCCTGTCAGTGAAAGCTGAGCAACTGAAAGAACATGAACAATGTGGGGTGAACCGAGCATGGATGTCCACTTCCCTTTAGGCTCCACTTTCTGGGTGTTTATGAAGCGGTGTTGTGGAATGGGACAGGTGTTATAGGGACGGTGTTTGGGGAGGAACACATTTTTTTTAAAGAAAATCACTGCCCTTCCTGAGCTAGACTGGATGGATACCTTGTGCTCCCCAACTTAACCTAGTACATGAATGGATCCAATAAATTCGTGAATAATTGGTGATATCCTTACTTTACAAAGAACTGAGGAAGAAACAAAGAAAGCAAGCCATGGAATTCCCCAAAGGGTAAGTGGCATTCATGGAGGACTTGCCACATGCCAGGCAGCACATATTACCCCAGTGACTCCTCACTCTGACCCATGAGAGCCAACTATTGAAAGGAGAGTGAAGGTGTCACACTCTCCATTTCCTCCCTTTGCACACACAGCTCAGCCCACTCAGTTGCTACACAAACAACTTTAGACCACCAGTGACTTATCATCCCCCATAATATTTTTAGGAATTCTTGTGTGGAGAAAGGAGGAGAGAGGGGAGGTGGTCACCCCGATGTCCGTTTATGGCCACTGTTAAAATTTCAAGCCATCTGTTTCTTGCTTCTTACAGCTGTTTCCTTTCTCGCTACCTCTTATTAAGAGAAAGTTGACATTTAGACCCCTTTTATTTATTTTTTCAAAATGCCACAGACTTGAGAGTCTTTTGTGTAGCAGACTTTGATTAAATATTTTAGGCACTGGGCAGTGATTACTGCAGAAAGCAGAATAGCAGTTGAATTAAAATGTGGTACTGGACTTCCTTATCTTTACAATGTCCTTGTTCATTCTTCTCCTCAACATCTCATTTCACTCTCCCTATATTAGTTATCTATTGCTACATAAAAGTCATCCCAAAACTTAATGGCTTAAAACAACAGCCTTTACAGTTTCTGTGTCAGGAATCCGGGTGCGGTTGACCTGAGCCTTTCGGAGCTCACAGTTCCTTGCAGACTATTGGCTGGAGGCCTCCCTCAGCTCCTTGTCACCCAGGCCTCTCTCCAGGGGTCTCACAGCACAGCAGTAGAGACAGCAGTGGAGAGTGAGGCAGAGGGTGCCAACAGGAGGGACAGTGCCTCGCGGGGGAAGTGTCCATCTTCCATAACCTGATCGTGGAAGTGACATCTATTACTTTTGCCTGTAATCTAGTTTTTGGAAGCAAGTCACGAGGTCCATTCCACATGCCAGGGAGGAGGTTGCATAGAGGCACGAATCACTGGAGCCAGGTCAGAAGTCGCCGCCCCCACAATCCCAGTTGCGTAATTTCCATGGATTATGTCTCCTGCTCAGGCTCCTGCTTCATCCACATGGCTGGACAAACCTCCACCCCTGGGACTTTTTGATTTTGCCTTTATAGCTCTCCAGTCCCACCCACCCCTGCTAAAACTTTATTCGTTTATTAAATAGCAATTTAGCTCTCCCTCTGTCTCACATTAATAGGCGAGGCTAATATCTATTAAGTACTTCAATGTGCTAGGAACCATGCTAAATACTTTATATCTTTTAACTAATTTAATTCAATAAACAATAGTAGCTATGTGCTCATGTTCACTTCATTTTACAGATTAGGAAGCTGGAGGATAGAGAGGAGAGAAACTTGTCTACAATAACATAAAACAAAAACAAACAAAAAACATTTCTCACAGTCATTTCCTGAGAGTCTGTGAAGGTGTTTTGCTATATAAACACTTTATCTCTCTAAAAGAAATTCTGACACCACCTTCTAAATAATGCATATTGTACAATAATGCATAGTTCTATCATCATTAAGTGTACAGCAAGGTAAATTGTTTATTTTGCTTACCTCCTTTATTTTCTCGAATCACCAGTCCTTAGGACTCTGACCGTCAGCCTCTATAAATATCATCAGAAAGGGATGCTGGTCTCTTTCTTGAACAGTTTTCCTCCTCATGCCACTTTATGCTGGAGATGTGTGAACTTTGAAAAGGGCTGACATTTACCCAAATCTCCTTCAGATTTTAAAGCATCCATATGAAACTTCATAAATGATTGACTTAGTTTTCACTTCTGGTTAGAACTTAGGGCAGCGATTTTCAACCTTTCTCACCTCATGGCACCCCTAAACTAATAACTAAAATTCTGCGGCACACCAAAATATTTATTTTTTGATGATCTGAGAAAAAAAAAAAAAGTATAATTTTGATTCATTCACACCAGGAGACTATTATGTTGGCTGTTGTAATTTTTTTAAATTTGACAATCCAAGGGAAAAGAGGTCAGTGCCTCTGACTAACTTGTCAGGTATTGCATGTTTTAAAAATTCTTATTTAAAAATTCTTGTGTAGCCCTGGCCGGTTTGGCTCAGCGGTTGGAGCATCGACCTGCGGACCAGAGAGTCCCGGGTTCGGTTCCCGCTAGGGGCACGTACCAAAAAAAAAAAAATTCCTGTGGCCCATGGTTGGAAAATCACTGGCTTAGGGTATGGACGCTACACTACAGAGGTTCCTGACGGCACTGGAAATGTCATGTGTTCTGAATACTTTGGGCCTTGGGGATTGGTCCGATGTGCTCTGCCCACCTCCCACTTTCCGTGTGCTCTCACGGCTGGTGGAAGGCTGGTACAGTCAGTGAGAAGGCACCTGGGCGCTGCGCGTGTGGCCTGGCCTGTGCCCTGTGATTGGAGCCTCCTCCGTTGCCCTTGGGGACCAGAATGTAGAAAGCCTGCCCAGAAAGCAGCCCACTGACCTGTCACCCACGTGAAGAGCCTCCTCGACCCTCTGTCATGCCTGCTGGACTCTGCTCCCTGACAGAGGCAGGTTTTTCTCCACTCTGGGTTTCTCAACCTTATCCTTTCTGTGCAGAGGCTTATTTGAACACCAGATATTTATCATCCATGACGTAGCAGCTTCTTTTCTTTTAAAACATCTTCTGTTTTTATATGATCACATTAAGGTTTGGTATTCTGAATGCGTAAGCTGGTATCTTGCAGAACTCTGGATACTTTCTAAGGAGACCAACTTTTCCATAGAAATTGAATTACCACGTAACTAGATTTGCCTGTTCTCAGAGCCCCTGTAGTTGGAACTCTCAAGGATGGTGGCCACTTTTTCTTTTGTGGATTCAACTTCAAAATTTTATTTTATTAATATCAGACCAGAAAATCAATTTCCAGGCCTGAAAAAAATCTCAGCAGTAGAATTCAATAAGAATTCTATTATATATCTATAAGCTACATGACTGTGTTATACGTGTAGCCAATAGTAATCTAGTTTGTGAGCTCTATCTTAGACACTACGTGGAAGTAAGGGAAAATGAATATTGATAATTTTCATGACTTTTGAATTTTAAATAAATAGGAACAATATCCCGATATTTTCTTCCTTGCATTTTTTCCCTTATAATTTTAAAATGAAAACTTAAATTGATTTGATATTACAAGTGTTAACAACACTCTTAAATAAAAGAATTGCTATTTCAGACTATTAAAAAAAATCAACTGTCTCCTTGATAACCTGAGGTATTACACTTTATACAAGAACAATTAGGTACATATAACTTAATAACTCTCGAAAGCATTTTAAAGAGAAGTAACATGATCTAATGTAGAAATTGGAAAAAGAATTAAGCTCCTAACTCTGGATCACTAGCTCCCATTGTCACTAGCTTCCACCGGCTGAGACAAGACTTTAGTAGCTAGGACACTTGTTAAGTCTCACTTTAATCATTTTCTGAAAATCACATAATGTGGAGGACTAAGTTATAATGTTTGTGATAGTGTTTGTATAATTGTTTATCATATTTATGGTGTTTTGGTATATACTTTGGATTTGGGGATGTTTGGAAACCTTCTACCTAGGATCCATTCCCTGTAAAGCGATGCTTCAGCCATACACACTTCAGCAGAAGCCCCGTAATTCCAGCGTCTTTGGGGGCTGGAAAACATGGAGAACCCCTGGAAGATGGGTGCCTCTCAAAGGGTCCCCAGGCATGGGCTCATTCATGTGACGCCTTAACTTTCTACCTTACTCTTTACTTTATTTAACTTACTTGCTTATTTACTTATTTTGGCTTAAGAGGTTTGCAATCATCCAGAGGGGGAAAAAAAAGAATTTAAGAAGGCAAAGAACAACACCCATTCACTCACAACAGCTCTGAATTTAGGGAGAAATAAAGGAGACTCGAAAGGCCTTGCTTTTTGTAAGTTCATGGACCTATAAAAATCTTCTGAATGAGCGTGTTGTTGTTGCTTGGTGGGGTGTCTGTAAACCTCATAGAACCCTGGTGTTCCACTAGAGTTTAAGACATGTTCTACACAAACAAAAACAAACAAACAAATCACCTTAAGAGAAGCAAGTAGTCATGACCAAGAATCAATCGGTGTATTGCCTAGAGCCTGTGACCCCAGGCGTTCTAGAAGTTAGTCTCTAAAGCAAGTATTAATATAACATTACTGATACCCTAAGTTGTTATAGTTATAACTTTGGGAAAGTAGAAAACTAATTATAGAAATAATAAAAAACCAATGATGGTAATATTTGAAAGTAGAGTGAAGTGTAAATATCATGAGAGATTCTGTAATAATAGTTTATATGTTATTTTGATTACTAGTTAAGGTGTCCAAAATGTTCAATGAAAGTAGTCGTATTAGATTGGCAAGTATATTTTGAATTGGTTAAGAAAGTATAATTTAGAATTTATCTTTAAATGTTGAATAAAAATCACTTTTAATGTTTTATTTATTGGACATATAGATTTAAACTTTGGACATTAATTTAAAAAAAGAAAGTAATTGCTCTTTCAGAATCTCATTTACTTAAAATTTATTATTGTTAAGTCTTAAGCCTCCCTTGTGAGAGAGTTAAAAACTCTTAATGTTTGATTCATGTACTTGTATAAATTCAACTGAGAATAGCCTCTCAATCATACTTATTTGCCAAAGAGAACACTGATTGTAATCATCACTAGGTATTTAAAGTCATTAGTGTGTCCCTTCCTCGTATTAAATCTCTGAACTTTAAATTTCCCCCAAGACTTTCTTTTTCTATATAAATAACAATTTATTCTGAGTGAAACAACTGTATTTTAATTTCATATTTTAATCCACTCTGGTAGTTGGCCAGGTGATGCATCTATTCTTCTTAATTGATATCTTACCTTGGACAAAATGAGTTTCGATTCTGTGCTCTAGAAACCAGCTGTCTGGCTCCATATGACCTGCTCCCTCTTGGGAATGTGTGACTTGGCCTTTGTGCCCATTACTTGGGTTCGTGGTGCATCAGTTGTGCTCTTGTTAAAAATGGAAGGATTCTTGGGAGAAGAATATGGGATAATGTATGTGAAGAGCTGAATCCAGTTCTTAGCACATAGTAAGTACTTGATGAACAGTTGCTATTATTATGATCACTCAAACAAAAGAACTCATTTACCACTGGTTTACATGTAAGAGCATTAAAATTTCACACCAACCTGGCTAGTATGGCTCAGTGGTTCAGCACCTCTTGGTGCTGGTTCGATTCCCAGTCAGGGCACATGCCCAGGTTGTGGGCCAAATCCTCAGTGGGGGGCATGTAGGTGGCAGCCAGTCGATGTTCTCTCTCATCGATGTTTCTGTCTCTCTCTTCCTCTCCCATCCTCTGTCTCTAAAGTCAATAAAGAAAAAAATTAAAAAAAAAATTTACACCAGACACACAGAGTTCCAAAGAAACGAGCAAGCTTCAATTTCACAAACCAATACAGCAATTTTGAGTGCATGTAATGAAAACTCTATTCCATTGGTAAGTATGGGAAATCACCTAGTCCCAGCATCCTGGGCAGACACAAAGTCCAATAAATTTTCTTAATCTTTGAAGTAATTTTCTAAGTCAAACTCGCATCACTATATTATTTGAGTGAGCTGTGCCATTTCTCTTCTTTCTTGACCACGACCCTGTGAAGAACAAAAAGTGCCAGCAAATGTTGGGCTTCTGAAAAGGAATGGTTACTCATCATGCTTCTTCATCAATTCGCTCCACTATTTATTCTTGCATCCAACATTTTCAGTACATGTTGTGGGTTTGGCCTATGATGTGACTGTCCTGGGGTCCGAGGAGGACGGAGGGCTGTGAGAGAGGTGTTTACAAAGACACCAGGAGATCTAACGTGCCTCTGGCAGAGACACTCCTACTGAAATCCTTAGCATGTCCCTAGAAATGGCCAAAGACTCAGACACTCCCATGGAACTCTATGACATGACAACAGAATAAAACACTCGATCCAACAAATGTGTTGTTCTCCACCAGCTCATCCATGTACTGATAGTCCGTGGACCATGGGCCTTACAGATGCAAGTGTGAGGTTCTGAACCATCATTTTCCCTGTTGTCTTCTTTGTAGGTATATGATGGTGTGAGCTCCGCAACTACCCGCCTTGCTCGGGGGTGTGGAAGGCAGCAGCTGACTAGCCCCATCACCTCTTCAGCAAACAGCCTGTTTGTGAGATTTCAGTCTGGTCCTTCCAGACAGAGCAGGGGCTTCCGAGCTCATTTCAGGCAAGGTAGGTACTGGGCGGGTCTCTCCGAGGCACAGGTCATCTGTCCTTAAGTGCCTCTCTTGATGCTACAAGAAAATGAAACCAATCCTTACACCTTGGTCCCAGCTTTCTACTTAATATGCAGCAACTTAAACAGAACCAAGGAGCTATGATTTGCAGTTATTCCAATTGCTGATCCTTTCCATTTACCCTTGTCTAACTTGGTGCTAACTTCCTTGGAATCTCTATAGCTCTCAAACACATTTTCAGAATATGACTTAAAAGTAGCTTTAATACATACAGTTATGACTTTTTTTAAAGTGTCTATCCAAATTTATTTATCCATAGATAAATCACCTAGTATTTATCCAAGTGTTTACATCAGATGGAGGTATACCACTATAAATGACAAGACTTGCTTGTAATATAGGGTCAGATTCTAACCCTAGAATCCTGCCATTGTCCACCTGCCAATGTTGTTTTCCGTTGTTTGTGTTCTTAAATCACCACTTTCCAGTTCTTCCTCTGAGGCTTTTTTTTTACCCACTGCTTTTTATCCCTTTATTTAACCCTTTATTCTGCTATGTCAGAGATGGAACCCAGAACAAGAAGGGTTGTTAGTTGGCTTCAGTAGGCCTCTGGTTTTTGTCAGATGACCCTTGTCCTTTCAGTTCGTTTAGTCCACTTAGTCATTTGTCGGTTTCAGTGCCCTTGCTGGCTTTCTACAGGCCGGAGCCCTGGCTCGGGAGAGTTTCTGGATCCAGCTCTCCCAAAGACGCCCTGTGCACTTCAGAGTAAGACAGACTGCACAGAGCAATCACTCCTGTGCTTCCAAAGTAGAATGGTTTCTGAACACTTTTTTTTTTTTTCATTTAATTAATCACTCTTGTGTTGCACTAGAGTAAAACAACGTCCCCAGTAGGTCTTCTCTTGCACTATTATAACAACCTCCCGGATCTCACCCACCCTTTCCCCGTCTTCCTTTAAAGTCAACTGGCAAAAGCCTCATTCTAATCATGCCCTTGAAAGTGACAGTACTGGGCACCGCACTGCCTACGGAATGGAGCCTGAGCTCCTCCAGACATTACCCAAGGGCACTGGAACCTGCTCCGATCTTTCATTCAGGGTCACCTCCAACACCCCGCAGTGCCCTGCGCTTCGGCCAAGTGTGTGTAGGTGCAGTCCTCCCCATCCTCCGTGCTGCTGTTGCTCAAGCTGCTGTGCCCTGAGCTACTCTTCCTCCCAGCTCCCCCGTGGCCACCGTCCCCCGTGCGCCTCCGTTTCCGCTCTCACTGGCAGCAGACTCTTCCTCTCCTGCGCCCCCACGGAGCCTTGCTTCTCTGATAAGCCACAGCCATTCTTGGAAGTCTTGTTCAATGGCGTATTGATTTCCCTAGAGAAAGGTATCCGTAAAGACATAATTTCCAGACCTGTAATTTATGAGTAGGCAAAGGAAGTGAATCAATGCCAGCGTTTGTTTGAGTGATCAGTCGATTCATAGCCAATTAATCTGCTGTTTTATGTCACTCCCTACTTTGATAATTGAAGTCTATTGTTATAAATATACAGTGAAAAACCATTTTCTTGTGGTTTACGCACAGCTTGCTTGGCAGATTGCTTTGTTGGCCTGAGTTTTGGAAATAAGGAAAAATCCATTATGTGTTCAATTCATCAGATAATTGCTGTGCATAGTCAGTGGCCATCCAAAGTACATGACGAGTGTATGTGTGTGTTTGTGTCCTCAGTCTGCGGAGGCTACATCCTCACCAACTCGTTGGGTACAATATCCTCTCCACTGTTCCCTGCCAAGTATCCGGACAATCAGAACTGCAGCTGGATAATTCAAGCTCAACCTCCATGTAAGTAACAAAACCAAAGAGGAAAAGGGTTCCAGGACGGACGGTGTCTGGGAAAGTCCCTCTGTGACTAATGTTCTTATCTCCCCCGAGGTAACAATTGATGGCCTTCCTCTTGTGTTTTTTTTTCTTTTTTCCGGACGTCCCAATGCCTGCTGTTCACAAGAACAAACATTTCCTAATTTGATAGGGAAGTGATTTTACTTTTTGTTCTTAATTTAACATTTGTTTTAAGTTTCAAGCCAAGCATAAACAAACAAACAAACAAAAAAAACAAACAAAATCCCACCCTATAACCTTGCTGTATTGACAGGCATGGGAGACTAGGGGTAAGCAACAATAATTCATAAATAAATAAATAGTTTTGGACACGAGTGCCTTGAGTGTAGTAGATGCACAAAAGCAGTTGCTAAGTGGATAAATTAATAGAAGCATAGACTGGAAAATGAATAACTCATATAGTTTGGGAATGCAGTGCCCTGAGCACATTGATATTTAATCAAAGTGGAGGTTAATTTTAGAACCTGGTCCGTCTCTCCTGCAGTGCACATATTAGAAAAAGAAAAAAGAAAATCCCAGCACAGACCTGGAAGAAACACTTAATGAATACTTACATTATATTGTGTTTGGATTCCTAGAATCTCATTTTCAAACCCAGTAATAATCTGGTGGAAAAGCCTTCACATTTTACATAGAAAGAGAGTGAGGAGACCGTTACAGACTCCAGAAGTGACTGCAAAGAATGTGACCCTGGGGCTGTTACAAATCTAGTTTCAGATGAGCCCTGCCCTTCCTTGAGGTTTTCAGGAAATATTTATGATTTCAGACATAATGTGAGAAAGACATTAAGCTCTCAACTCCACTCGATCACTAATGACCTGTGTGATAATAGGAAAGTCACTTAAACTAATGAGGCCCCGTTAGCTAATCCAAAAAAATGACAAGTTTGGCTTTAATATTCTCTAACGCATTTCCCAGGGATGTCAAGAGTTAACAAATGGACTCTTTACTGACATGCATAGGATTTGGAGGTTGGCGATGTAACCCTGAGCCAATGGCGGCCTGGAGCATGGGGCCCCAAAGCAGGCCGCTGGCCTGCAGGAACAGCCTTGGGTCAGGAGGCCCTGCCTTAAGCCAGCAGTTCTGCACTTGACCAGGATTTATAATGAGCTGTAAAGCATTTGGATGAGATCTCACTGGTTCAAAGCCAGCAGCAAGGAAAGAACCTATTCTGAAGACTAGGGACCCTGGAAGAACAACAAAAGGAAAACATCCCCGGGCACTTGCTGTTCTGCAAGTAATTCAGAGCTTTCTTTTTAAATGACTCTGAACCTCAGGGCCCTGGCCTTACAGTAAAGCTACAGCGCTGGGCAGGATGTGAGTGCCAGAAAGAAACGTGTCCTGTTTACAAGCACACATAAAGAACCAGGATTTAAAGGAACGATTCTGTTGAGAAAAGTGCTTAGGAGAAGAACATAGTTATGGCAGGTATAAAAAGGTATAAAGACTATATTTCAACAAGCTATTCCCTATAGTGCATGGAGTAAACCTACCCAGGAGTCCTCTTCTTTATTAGCATTTCAGATTCTATAGGCGTTTGCAACAGTGTACATTCTGTTCATCCTCAGAGGACAGCTTGGGGCAGAGCCCTGGCCACTTCCCCTCTCCATCCCCTCAACCCCTGTGCACATCCGCCCGATTCACTGCTCGCCTGCGGGAGAACTTTATTAAATAGGCTTCCCTTTTGTCTTACAGTTAATCATATAACCCTCTCCTTTACCCACTTTGGACTTGAAAGCAGCACAAACTGCTCAGGAGACGTTTTAGAAGTTTTGGATGGCAATTATGATGACGCGCCCCTCCGAGGTACTGTGGCGGGAGCCCTCTCCTTTCCATCTGTGGCCTCGACTGGGTTGTATTTACGTGCTTGCATATGTGTGTGCCGTCATTCAAGGTTAGCATGTTTCCGATACACATGAAGAGCAGCATAAGCCAAATACAGATAATTAGGGGGTAAGAAATGGGATTCAAGGAACAGCTTGTTCATATGCAAGGATGTGAATAATTTCTGCATGTTTAAAAATTTTAAAGTTGCAAACACTTTAGGTAGTAGTGAAATGCAGTCTACCTCAGCATTAAGTAGCATTCTGTGAGAAATATCTTGATAATATTTGACCTCAGGCCCTGGCCAGTTTGGCTCAGCAGTTAGAGCGCCGGCCTGCAGTCTGGAGGGACCCAGGTTCGGTTCCGCTAAGGGCATGTACCTCGGTTGCAGTTTGTCCCCGGCTCCGGTTGGGTTGCATGGGTGGCAACCACTCTATGTGTCCCTTTCACATTGATGTTTCTTTCTCTCTTTCTCCCTCCCACTATCTGAACAAAATATCAGGAAAAAAAAAAAAATGTCCTCAGGTGAAGATAAAAAAAAATATTTGATCACGGTTCTTTTTTTTTTTTTTTTTATTATCCTCACCCGAGGACATTTTTCCATCTTTTGCACAGATAGAGTAGGAGGGAGAGAGAGGAAGAGAGAGAGAGAGAGAAAAACATTCGACGTGAAAGGGACACATCGAGTGGCTGCCACCCGCACGACCAACCAGGGCCAGGGACAAACTGCAACCGAGGTACGTGCCCTTAGTGGGAACCGAACCCAGGTCTCTCTGGACCGCAGGCCGATGCTCTAACTGCTGAGCCAAACCGGCCAGGGCTTGATCACAGTTCTTACCTTCAAAGAGAGCATGTTTTTGTTTTTTTTTCTGGTTTTGTCCTCATTGAAAGCAAAAAAAAAAAAAAAAATCATAATTAAATAAATAAATAATCCAGAATTCGGTTTGCAAGATATCCCAATGCAACTAAATGTTGCTGCTATCTGTTCCTGAAATGTCCTCAAACAAAATGATCTCAGGTTATTTAAAGATTCTCCAGAAGTGGGCAATCAGTCAATGAATACTCTCTGCTCTGTGCCCACTTCTGATTGTATTGCTTTTTCTCTATAAACATTTGACCAAGAATGAGGGTATATTATTTAACAAGTACATCTAGAATTCACCTTGTGCTGGGTGTTTCTCTAAGGACTTAATAAATATTAGCTCAATGAATCCTCATACCTTTATGATACAGGTTTCATTGTTTAGCGATAGTCTCTTTTCTCAAGTGAGGAAATTGAGGCACAGAGAACTTGAATAACTTGCCCAGGTCACGTGGCTAGTACATGGCAGAGCTAGGAGTTCAATCCAAGTATTCTGGTTCCAGCATCCACACTTGTCTTGCCTGTAACATTTTGCTTTTAAGTATTTTTTGGTGCATTTATTTGTGCAGGTACCTACTGTGCTAGAGATTTTAGCATTGGTTACATTGGGAGCCAGGTCACCTACATTGTTCTTATCTTCCCCTAACATCCTTTGTCATGTTTATAAATCTTCTCTCCTCTGCTTGTATTTGTAGTTTCTTATTAATTCTCAGGCATTGTCTCAAGCACTGACCCGATTTAAATGGTTCTCCTAATAGTGATTTCCTCTGTTTGCTTTGGATTTTCGTGATGCTAGTAAATCCTTGTTTCCTGGAAATAATGGCCTATGCCGTGTTATCTTTTATTCTCCTTGTCATTATTTTCATAATTTAGGCCGCTATTGTGGCAACTCCATGCCACAGCCCATCACCTCCTTCAGCCGGGCTCTGACTCTGAGGTTCGTCTCTGATTCCAGTCTGAATTCTGATGGTTTCCATGCCACATACACTGCGTCGTCTTCAGGTAAGACAGGCTAGCAAACAGCGCCACTAGGTTTTAACAGGGACCGGGTTGAATTCCTTGGTCTTTTACCTTTAGACTTGGAAGCTAGTTTCCTGAGATCACCTCTGTGCCCACCTGATATTCTTCTGA
This sequence comes from Molossus molossus, assembly GCF_014108415.1. NCBI lineage: Eukaryota > Metazoa > Chordata > Mammalia > Chiroptera > Molossidae > Molossus > Molossus molossus. Next base: position 111,415,531 of record NW_023425344.1, read on the forward strand.
ATTAGGTTAACATCCTTATAAATGCTGGCAGTTGTGAACTCGAGACCACAACTTCTTTACCCATTCACCCACCGATAGACACTTAGGTTGTTCCCATACCTTGGCTGTTGGGACGAACGTTGCTCATCGTAAACTCTGGAAGTGAGGAGAACGGGCTGGAATGATCTCGGATGGGATGGCTTGCCTGTCAGCGTGTTGGTGTTCTCCTCTGTGACAGGCAGCCTGTAGTTGACAGTGTCCGATGGCATCGTTTGTGAATGGACAACCGCTGTTCTCCTGTCTCCCTAGCCTCACAGTTGGGCTCAGGCAGGCTCTGGGTGTTGTCACTGATGGCTTGATGGGTGGTGGCACGTGAGAGAGGAGAGAGGAGCCCCCTCGTACTGGGTCTCTCAGTCAGTGCTGTTGGTCAGCTGCCAGCTTCCTGGTGATCAGCAATGACAAGCCTTAGAACACCCGAGAGATTGGCGTGTGTGTCTCAGGCTTCTGAGAGTAAACCACTGCAATACTGACCTGTTCTAGGCCAGGGCTGGAAGGCATCCTGGTTAGAAATACCCAGTGGTTGTGGGATTGAAACAAGTCTTTTATTACATCAAGTTATAGGACACTGGGAAAAAAAGGCTTTTAGAAAAGAAACTGCAGAGATTTCTTCTGATCCACCAGACCCCGTGGATTTCAGTTTTCAAAATCTTTTCCTTATTTTATATAATATCAATTTTTTATTTTTTTATGTGATATTGATGCTGTTAACAGCTCCTCTAATGCTCTCTCTCCTTTATCTTGGGGTGTCTTGCATTTGATCTTTGCTCCGGCATTCACATTTTTCTCTTTTCTTCCAGCTTGCGGTGGAGACTTCCACATGGCCGAAGGCACCCTCAACAGCCCTGGCTACCCGGAAGTTTATCCCTCCGATGTGGAATGTGTCTGGAACATTGTCAGTTCCCCTGGCAACCGGCTCCAGCTGTCTTTTATGTAAATCCTTTTTTATGGTGTATTGTTTCGGTGAATCTGCAGGAAGGAAGCGCTGTTACTAATAGGATGGACAACTAATAGCACATGTGTCCAAGCAACTGTGAGACTGCACGGTGGGAACTTGGGGAAGTCTGTTTTCAAGCTTCCTCTGTTTTACTCAGAGTTTGGGTTATAAATAGTATTAAAATTCTCTTGAGAATGGTCCTAGAGTCCTGCCTAGTATTAACAGAAGTACATGCCTATGCATTAATGTGCGAGTGTTCACTTTCAGAGCACAGTAATTTTATCTTTTTTTTTTTAATTAGAGACATTTAGATACTTGCAGAGAATCACTAGCATTCTTTCGTCTAGTAGAAATCCTATCTCAATGAAGCCTTCTTATGCATATATCTTATGTTCCTCCCCACTTTTCCTTCTGCTCCTACAAAGAATGATTTGGGCCCTGGCCAGTGTTACTCAGTGGTTAGAGCGTCGGCCATGCACCCAAGGGTCCTGGGTTTGATTTCTGGTCTAGGGCATGTACCTGGGTTGTAGGTTGGATCCCCGGGCTGGTCAGGGTGCTATGTGTCTCTCTCACATCCATGTTTCTCTCTCTCTCTCTGTCTCTCCCTCTTTCTCTTCCACTCTCTAAAAATCAGTGGAAAAAAATATTCTCTGGTGAGGATTCACAAAACAAAAGAATGATTTAGTTTTTTGGAACTAGAGGTTTACTTGTAAAATCTCTCGCATGTTCCTCAGTGTGCTGTAAGACTTTATGAATATGGACTGTGGATATGGAAGTAACCATAGGCTCCCAGCATGACCGGAGTGGTCTTCAATTAAACAACAAAATGTATTTTCTAGAAGTAGATAGCGAAAAGGGCTTGCTAAGTGAACTGGGATTTCTTAATCACCAATAACAAGGTACCTGTGATGTGTCACACTGGTAACGGCTGCTTAACAAACACTGAATGATAAGACTTCGGTATTTAAATTCACATTTCAAATGAAAAGTGATTTATTATACCATATTGTATACTGTTGGGCTTTGGTTGGGATTGCTAATTCTGTGTTTGAAAAGAATATAATAAGTTCGTGTTGAGGGAAGAAGATTGTTTTGCTTGGCCTGTTTATTAAAAAAAAAGTCCTGCTCCTTCTAGACATACCATTCTGCGTAGAAAGAATGTACTAAAACGTGAGAGAACAGTTTTATTTGTGGACCACGTTCAAGCATCTTAAGTTGCTTTCTTTCAGCTCATCCATCAGACAGGCCTCTTCAGGGTGCAAGTGGCATTGTGTGAAACAAAGACACCCTCCGAGGGCCTGGCAGGCGATGAGAGTTTAAGTCGCCACACGGGAAAGAAAGAGGTTTTTGTTTGCTTTTGTCTTTACTAAAAGCACCAAGTTCTGTATGGGAAGAAATACATATAATTTTTACCTCATATATATGTATTCCTTTATTCAATATTAAGCCCCTACTGTGTGCTAGGTACATATTGGGCAGAGGTTATTCCCATGCTAGGTGCTTATATATAATGATGAAAGAGACATGATCATTATCCTTATGATGAAGTCCAAAATCCTCCCCATGGCTTATTAGGCCTCATAATTGCCAAATAAAAAGGTTTCTTTTGTATCTTTTTCCTCTCCATCTCTACCACATTTACATTGTTGACCAATCTGGCATTTGGTGGTTGCCAGAAACTGGGCCGGGCACTGGGAATGTTTAAAACCAGTAAGATTCCATTTCTTGGTAAGTTACTAAGAAATGAATGTCAAGAAGCTATTTATTAAAAGGCTAAAGAGATTCATTTCATCTATAGCAGATATAGGACCACTGTTGAGATGAAAAGTCTCACATGTAAAACGTGTAGCACAAGGCTGATGCATACCAGATGTTCAGTGACTGTTCAGTTCTCTCACTGTGCCGTTTCTAAAGCATCTTGTGTGGTAGTTCGCAGTTCAATTCCATTGGACAGCACTGGACCCTCCCAGAAGGTGGGAGATGGACACACACAAAAAGCAAGTTTCATCCATTTTACTGTTTAAGGGACACTAACATCCTAATTCTAATAGAGAAAAGTTTGAATGACTCAGCATTTTCCTTTCTTATCCATAAGAAGTTAATTTGTATTATTCGGTGTTACTTGCTTGCGTTTTATTTTTAAAATAAATTTTGTAGAATGCAAGATGTTCCTCTTTGTGTAGATGATCATGAGAAAGGTTTTACGGCAAGGCCTGTGAGTTATTTCTGCCCTGATCTAAACTGCATCCAGATGGGTCCTTGGAAACATCCCTCTGGGGTGCGCGAGGAGCAGATGAGAAGCATATGAAATGCATCAAGTTCTGAAACACGGGGTTTGGATCATGGGCACTGTGGTGAAACTGAGTAGGGAGGAAAACTGAAGAAATTATGGCTGAATCTGCAACAAAAAGGATGGGGGAGAAATACAAACTAAAAAGGACTTTTTTTTTTATAAAGGAATTAACAAAAAATATATCTTATGCTTGCAGAGTGCTTTTAGAAAGTGATTGATCTCGGTTCAAAAATCAAAATGAGATAATGAGAAACAGTGATTGTACTATTTTTGTTCCACATCAGAGTTTTACTAACAGATCGTAGCCAATGTGTTTGGAAAGAAGGGCAATTTGCTTCTAAAATGTACTGACCTAAGCATAATTTTATTCTTGTAAGTATTATCTTACCATCACTTCTAATAAAAATGTCTGGTACTAAAACAGAAAAGACCTGCACTAAAACAGAAAAAACCTTCTGGACCTATGGATCCAACTTTACTGTGCATACGGGTCACCTGAGATCTTGCTAAAATCTGCAATCCGATTCACCTGGTTGGTGGGCCCTGATTCTTCCTTCACACAGGCTCTCGGTGATGCTGAGGCTGCTGGACCATGTACCGCACTTTGAGTAGAAAGGTTTTTATAAGCAATTTCATGTAAATCACCTCCTGAAGAAAATGATCTCCCTTTATCCTTTTTTTTTTAATCTTTCTGAGAAGCAAAAGAAAACACTTTTAGCATATTTTACAGTTTTGATACTATCATAGTTGACAAAACTGAGCACCGAACTTGGCCACCATCGTAAAGATGGAGACAGAACAATTTCTTGCCAAAAATGATTGTAGGCATAAATTTTGTATTGTAAAAAATCAAATAGTCAAGAAAGACAGGGTAAAAACTAAACTATAGTTTGCCTGCTTGTGGGTATTTCTGATCTCTCCTGCTCCTTAGTTGTTAGTCATAGCTCGCTGCTAGAACTGTGTCCAAAACAGAGATCCCGGAGATTTATACTGCAGTAACCCTCCTTGATGGGAGTGTGAGAGCCACAGACTCCCTGTTCCTCTGGCTAGAAACCTACTGATGCTAGTATCTGGCGTGAGAAGCTGGTGGTAACAGAGCTGAGCAGTCAGTCTGCCTCTGGGCTCTGGTGGGCACTGAGTGCTCAGCGATGTGCTGTCTACACGGATCTCATAGTGGCTTGCAGTGGCCAGAGCCCCAGGCGGGTGGTCTCTACCGTAAGAGCATCCTAATCCATGAGCCGAAATAGAGCCCCAGGAGAGCACTGTATATAATGTTGGGTATTGACTGAAAGATACAGTAGCGAAGTACATTTTCTATTATTTTTTTTAAACCACTTTTTGCTTTTAAAGAAATAAATGTTTTTATTGATTTTTGTTTTTGTTTTTGTTTTTTTTAGTGAGAGAGGAAGAGAGAGGGAGAGGGGGAGAGAGAGAGAGAAACATCGATGTGAAAAACATTGGTCGGCTGCCTCCTGCACACCCCCTACTGGAGATCGAGCCCACAATCCCAGTGTGTGCCCTGACCCGGAATGGAACCCATGACCTTTTGGTGCACAGGATGGTACTCAACCAACTGAGCCACACCTGCTGGGCCACATTATCTGTTCTTAAAATAGTTTTTTTCCCTTCCCAACAGTTTCTTTTTAGTCTTACTAGGTTGTCCTTTCTTCTATTTATCTTGTGCTTCCTCTTCTCAGCAAAAACTCCCTCCAGTTTAAAAGAATAGTTTGCCTCCTTTACTTTTTTTTTTATCATTAAATTATATATTTTTTAAAAAATAATTTTAAATAATAAATGGTAATAAGGCATCAAAAGCCCCCTATCTACATCCTTTGACATTTTCATCACATAGGTAACCCATATTTTGAATTTTAGATGTGTCACTTCCAAGCATGTTTTTATACTTTTACTATATATGCATACATGTATATGTAGAGCGTACATATATATCCATAAACACGACATAGTATATCTTTCTGTTTACACTTTGCATAAATAGGATAATTTATTTTACTGGAATTACATTGAATTTATAGATTAATTTTGGGAGAATCTTTATTGATGCCTGACATACTTTTTTTTTTATTCCTCACCCGAGGATATTTTTTTTTCATTTATCTCTAGATAGAGTGGAAGGGAGGGAGGGGCGGGGGAGAGAGACAGAGAGAGAGAAACATCGATGTGAGAGAGACACACTGATTAGTTGCCTCCAGTACAACCTTAACCAGGGCCAGGTAGCGAACCACAACCGAGGTACGTGTCCTTGGCCGGAATCGAACCTGCGAGTCTTTGATCTGCGGGCCGACCCTCTAACTGCCGAGGCAAACCGGCCATTGTGACTCCTCATATTCTTAAACTTGAAATATGTCTCCATTTATTTGTCTTCTTTCATGTCCACTAAAACTTCATATTTTTTCTATAAAAGTCGTATTGATATTTTGTTATATTTATTTCTAGGCACATTATTTGTGTTGCTACTGAAGATAACATCCATTCAAGAACTACAGATGTAACCAGTCAACCTTACCTAAAGCAACCCTCCTTCATTAATTATCTTTTTCACCTAGAACTTATCACTGCCTCACTATTTATCTATGTATGTATTTATTATCTCTCTCTCCTTTTAGACTATAAACCCCCTAAGGGAGGAACATCATCCATTTTCTTCATTGTTTTATTCCTTATTCCCATGACAGTGTCTGGAAATAGAGTCGAATATTTGTTGAATGAATGCTGACTAAGTTACAGTTCTAGATTTTGTTTGCTGGTGTGACAATACCCTGATAGCTTTTGTATATTATATTGTCTAGCAATCATTCTATCCTTGTTAGTGATACATTTTTTTGTCTGTCTGGTGTACTGCCTAGAAGAGGATCTGACACATTAGGTGCTCGGTAGATATTTAGGAATGAATGAGCTCTCTTGAATATCTGTTTACAGCATCCCTTTTACAAGTCTTACAACCTTTCCCCCTTTTTCTTGTAGTTGACATGTGATCCTTTGGGATTGCCCTGGAAAATCCTTCAGTAGAACGTGGAACAAAGTAATGAGCGCTGGCTTGCTTATGTTGTTTCTGATTCAAGGAAAATGTTTTTAAAAATTTACTTCTAAGTTTATTTGCTGGAGCTTTTGGTAGGCATTTCTCATCCAATTAAGAAAAATTCTCTATTCCTAATTTTCTAAGAGTTTTAATGATGACTAGATATTGAGTTTTATCACATGCTTTTCTGCTATTTTCACTGATTCCCCTTAAGAGAAAACTTATAGCCTGAAGTGCTATAGAAGAGAACAAATACTAAGAAAAATGAACTAGGTGTCTAAACCCAGAAGTTATAAAACCAAGGTAGGGAAAAAAACAAACCAACAAAGAAAGTACAAGAAATAGGACACATCTGAAATTAATGAAATAGAAATACAGAAAATATTGGAAAAGACAAAAAATCAAAAAGTTATTTTGTTATTTTTGACATGATTCATACAGTATAAACTTACAATAAGACTGATGAAGAATAAAAGCTTAAATGAAAATTAATAACAAAGGACATAATTATAGACACTAAAACTTCTTTAAATTATAATGAAATATATTAACAATCTTATGCCAAAAATTTAAACTATTAGAATTCTTTTCTACAAAAATACCATCTAACTAGTTGAAGAAAAAAAGGAAAAACCTAAGAAAACCCATTCAATCAATAAAAATCAGTATTAAAAATTGCCCATAGACAAAACAAAATGAATATCTGAGTCCAGATTATTTGAGAGGAAACTCTACCAAATTTTCAATAAATCAATACATCAACCCCAATCTTATGCAAACTGTAACAAAGAATAGAAAAGGGGACAGTTTTTAACTTATTAAATGAGGTTAATATAACTTTGAGAGCAAAACCGGTCAAGGAATATCAAAGAAAAAAAAGTTTAGGTCAATCTCAGTTAACCATATAAATAAAAAATCTTACATAAAATGTTAACAAAATGAATCCATCAATTTGTAAAACATGTCAATCTTAACTGAGTTGAACTCACAATGGTTTAAAGTTAGAAGTTCTAAAAGAATAATTCACCACACGCACAAAAAAAGATTGAAAGAGAAAATCGATACAAAATAAATATTGCTTTGACTCCAATCTATAAGGTTTAATACCTAATGTTTTCACTCTCATTCAGTTCTAAATATATTCTAATTTCCATTATGATTTCTTGTTTAACACATGGTTTAAAGATGTTTTATGTTACCGAATTATAGAATATTTTTGTTATCTCTTTCTCAATGTGTTATAATTTTATTCTGTAGTGGTAAGAGAATGTGTTTTTTAATAATTTTATTATTTTCTGAGACTTAATTTGTGGTCAATTATATTGGTACATTTTTATACATTTTAATGGGCATATGAAAAGAATAACAATAGAGAATATGTGAATTCTATTGTTAGATGTTATACCAATCTTATTATTGTTTTGTTGCTGCTGTTATTGTAATTCACCATCTTATGGAAATCACCAATTTACTCCTTAATATGTTTGAAAAAAGAATTCTATAGTTGACTCCCAAACAGCTTCTTTAAAAGTTACTGGTTTAGCCCTGGCCGGTTTGGCTCAGCGGTTGGAGCGTCCGCCTGCGGTCCGGAGGGACCCGGGTTCGGTTCCCGCTAAGGGCATGTACCTCGGTTGCAGTTTGTCCCCGGCCCTGGTCGGTCGTGCGGGTGGCAGCCACTCGATGTGTCCCTTTCACATCGATGTTTCTGTCTCTCTCTCTGTTCCTCTCTCTCCCTCCCGCTCTGCCTGAACAAAAAACAAAAAAATGTCCGCGGGTGAGGATTAAAAAAAAAAAAAAAAAAAGTTACTGGTTTATTTCGAGGAACCAAATCCTATAGCCTGTTCATAGTCCTGGGTCTTTGCATCATTTGACATTCTTCATCACTCTTTATCTAATTTTCTCGTGGCTTCTGTTATAAGACATTAAATGTTTTTATTTATTTTTTATTAATTAATTAATTTATTTTTGTTACAGATGTTTCTCCCTTTTCCCCCACTGACTTCCTCCTTCCCCTCCCTCCCCACCCTGTCCCCATCTTTGTTGTCCATGTCCATTGTTCATGCACACATGCATATAAGTTCTGTGGTTTATCTCTCCCCCACCAAACCCTCTTCTGGGGATTGTCAGTCTGTACCCCACTTCCACGTCTCTGGGACGACCCATTCCTCATTATATTCCACAAATAAGTGAGATCATATGATACTTGTCTTTCTCTGTTTGGCTTGTTTCACTTAGGATGACACTTTCCAGGTCCCTCCATGTCGTCTTAAAGGATAGAGATCTTTCTTTCTTACAGCTGCATAGTACTCCATTGTGTATATGTACCACAGCTTTTTTATCCATTTATCTGCTCATGAATCCATAAAAATCCTAGAAGAAAATGTAGGCAACAAAATTTCAGAAATCATATGCAGCAGAATTTTCACTGATACATCACCTAAGGCAACAGAAACAAAGGAGAAAATGAACACATGGGACTACATCAAACTCAAAGCTTCTGCACAGCAAAAGATACAGTAATCAAAATGGAAAGGCAACCCACTGTATGGGAAAACATCATTGCCAATGATATATCAGATAAGGGGTTAATTTCCAATATATATAGAGTGCTCATACAACTCAACAAAAGGAAGACGAAGAACCCAATTAAAAAATGGACAGAGGACCTAAAGAGATACCTCTTCAAACAGGACATACAAATGGCTAAGAGACATATGAAGAAATGCTCAACATCACTAATCATCAGAGAGATGCAAATTAAAACAACTAGGAGGTATCACCTCACGCCTGTCAGAATGGTCGCCATCAACAAATCATCAAACAACAAGTGTTGGCAAGGGTGTGGAGAAAAGGGGACTCTAGTACACTGCTGGTGGGAATGCAGACTGGTGCAGCCACTGTGGAAAACAATATGGTGTTACCCCCCAAAATTAAAAATTGAACTGTCATTTGACCCAGTGATCCCGCTTCTAGGAATATACCCTAAGAAGCCTGAAACACCAATCAGGAAGAATATATGTACCCCAGCAGCACTATTTACAATAGCTAAGATCTGGAAACAGCCCAAATGTCCATCAGTAGACGAATGGATAAAAGAGCTGTGGTACATATACACAATGAATTTGTTTTGAATCCTATTTCTCAGACCACTCCTATGTCTATTGTTTTCTCTTCCTTTCACTGTCCTCAAATATGGGTTTTCCCTAAGCTGCTGCTCTCATCCCCATTCTCTCTACTTAGTATTCCCAGCCTTTTATTTCTAAACCCCAATCTCGCTATGCTGTCAGCTGTTCTCATATACATATAGGTGATTTCCAAGTACAGCCCCTGAGACTAGTCTGAAGTCTAAATTTGCATATTAGCTTCAATAGATAGCTCCACTTGAGTGAGATACCATTTTATATTAGATTCAATATAGCAAATATATATATTTTTTTCTCCTGCTCAGTCATTATTATTATATGTTATTGCAAGATAATATTCTCAAGCAGAGCTCTGATTATCAATTTTACCACTCAGAATTCCTTAATATTTTTTAATGTGGTAAAATATACATAAAAATCAGCATTTTACCCATTTCTTTTTCTTTAATTTTTTTCTTTATTGATTTTAGAAAGAGAGGAAGGGAGAGGGAGAGAGAGAGAGAAACATCAATGAGAGAGAACATCGAATGGCCACCTCCTGCATGCCCCCCACTGGGGATTGGGCATGTGTCCTGACCGGGAATTGAACCGGCCACCTCTTGGTGCATGGGTTGATGCTCAACCACTGAGTCACAATGGCTGGACTACCCATTTCTATATGTACATTTCAGTGGCATGACCTGTATGCAAAATTTTATGCAACCGTCACCTACTATACATTTCTAGTACTTTTTCATCATACTAAACAGAAACTCTGAACCTATTAAATAATAACTCCACGTTTCCTGTGCTCCAAAGCCCTGGTGACCTCTATTCTTCTTTCTGTCTTTATGAATTTCCCAGTTCCAAATTTCTCGTGTAAGTAGAATCATAGAATGTGTGTCCTTTTTTGTCTAGCTTATGTCACTTAACATAATGTTTTCAAGGTCGTAGCATACATCAGAAGTCTTCATTCTTTTTTAAGACTGAATAACATTCTAGAGTATGTGTACATATATAAAATGTAGTATTATATACATAGTTATATATGTATTTATATATATTCTTTTGTCTATTTATCAAAGAAATAATACATATATAACTGCCTATATAGTTTTGTTTATATTATATATAGTTATATAGAGTTTTATTTGTTTATGTATTATATATAGTTATATAGCTTTATATATTAATATAATATGCCATTTATAAAGTGGCGGCACCATTTTATATTTTCACCAGCAATTCACAAGAGTTCCAATTTCTCCACATCTTCATTAATCCTTGCTATTGTCCGTTTTTAAATAATAGCCATCCTAATGGATATGAAGTGCTATTTCACTGTGGTTTTGATTTACATTTCCCTAATAACCAATGATGATAAGTACCTTTTCATGTTCTTATTGGCCACTCATATATATCTTCTTTGGGGAAATGTCTATTAGGTTCTTTTGCCATTTTTACATTGAGTTATTTCTCTTTTTACTTTTGAGTTGTAAGAATTCTGTTATATTCAGGATATTAGCATGGTCATGTGTTTTTATATCCCTTGGGGAAAAAAACCTAGGAGTGAAATCTCTGAGGCATTAATTGGGTGTTTTTATAAGAAACTGACAAATAATTATTCAAAGTGGGCGCATTAATATACATTCCTATATTAGCTAGATGAGACTCCCAGCTGCTCAGTAAGCTTAGCCACATTTGATCTTGTCAATCTTTTTTATTTTAGCCATTCTGATGGGGGTGCAATGGTATCTTATTGTGATAGTTAATTTACTTAATTTATATTGCTCTGATGACCAATGATATGATGTACTTTTCACATTCTCACTGGCCACTCACTCACCACCTTTTATAAAGTGTATGTTCAAGTCTTGGTCCATTTTTATTTTGGCTATTTGTTGTTGCTTTTCCCACTGTTCATTTGTAGGAATCCCTCTTATCTTCCAGATATGAGTCTTTTGTTAGATACCTGTTTTGCAATGATCTCTTCTTCCCTCTTTCCCACACTCTGTGACTTGCCTATTCATTTTTCATTTTTGTGAGAAGAAATTTTTATTTTTATGAAGTCGAATTTATTAAATTTTTAATCTTATATTTAGTGCCTTTGCAGTCTAAGAAATATTTTCCTATCCCAAAGTTATAAAGATAGTCTGTGGTTTCTTGTAGGAGCTGTATGGTTTTAGGTCTATGTCTGTGAAAGATATTAAATTAGTTTCTGTGTATGGAGAGAGACCGGGGTTGAGGGTCTTTTTCTTCTCCTCCATCAGGATACCCAGTTACCACAGCACCACTTGTTAAAGCAACATGTCCCCCACTGAACTATCTTGGCACTGTGGATTGGGTTGTATTGGGTCTAGATTTGTGAATTTTTCTCTGGACTTCCTCTTCTATGTCACTCATTTGCCTACCTTACACCAATACCACACTATCTGGATTACAGCCAAGATTTTAAAGCACTGAAACCAAGTTTTAAAGGCATTCATTTAGTACCCATGAGTTTTAGACTCTATGTATGTTACTAATGACCATTACGGGGTAGATATTACTTTCTATCCTCCGTTCCCCCATGCCACCATAACCGCAGAATACAATACAAGTTGAACAGGCCGTGCTTGAACACTAGCCTATGTTACTGCAAATGCCACATATTTTTCTACCTTTCTGGAAATGAAGTGCACGTGCCTTTGACATTTAAGCTCTGTCAAAATTAGCCCATCATCCTTGTTTAGCCATGTTTCCTAATCTTTTCTTAAAAGTACTTCAAGTTCTAACCAACCAGACGGCTCACAGATTTCGAAGTAAGCCCACCCCTTTCTCTTAGGTACTGTCGCTGGCGTGCATTCTCTGCCCACCACTTCTAAACCTGAATTCAGCTAATATTTACATTTCCATCTTCATCAAGCTGTTCCTGAGCCCGACAATCAGATGTGATACCTCCGCCTCCAAGTTCTTACATCAACTTTATAGCTTTGATGGCACTTAGGATATCCTGCCTTACAGAATATTTCTTCTGTATTCTTGACCAATTTTCCCCCTAGAGAGAACACTCCTTGAAGGCAGTGTATTAATTACCTTTGTGTCTCCTGCCTAGATATTTCAACAAATTTGAGTGAAAGAAATGTTTTTTGTTAGCATTTTCAAAAGTGAGCAAGTGAACACAGCATGTGGTTCAGGATAATCCTATCCATGTAACCCCCACTAATTTATTTTTTCTTTTCAAATCAGAACTTTCCAGTTGGAGGAGTCTCAGGACTGTCGCAGAGACTTCGTAGAGATCCGGAAAGAGAACGCCACTGGGCACCTGGTGGGAAGATACTGCGGGAACGCCCTCCCCCTCACTTCCCCCTCCCTTGTTGCACACAGCCTGTGGATCAGATTTGTCTCGGACGCTTCTGGCACTGGTACAGGCTTCCAGGCCACATTTGCTAGCAGTAAGTTGGTCCTGTTTTAGTGATGGCTGCCAGAATGAATCCTACGAACTAGCAGAGATAACGCGATTTTCAGGCATGCACTAAAAACCAGCCTGAACTCTGCACTGTTCTCCTATATGTATTGTCTTTGTGGAATTACTTCATTATGTAATATATTAGAAAAACTAAATTACATACCAATGGCTGATGAAAAGCCCGTGAGAATGTTGAAGGATTCTAATCGTTTTCTTTTAAATATTTTTTTCTTTATTGATTTTAGAGAGAGAGGAAGGGAGAGGGAGAGAGAGATAGAAACATCAATGAGAGAGAACATCGACTGGCTGCCTCCTGCATGCCCCCCACTGGCCAGTGGGGTTTACAACCTGGGCATGTGCCCTGACTGGGAATCAAACCTGCGACTTCTTGGTGCCTGGGTCCACACTCAACCACTGAGCCATACTGGCCAGGCTCTAATCATTTTCTTAAGCTTTGATTCTACCTAATTGTTAAATTGAACTTTTTTTGTAATAGTGTGTTAGTCTTTGCTGGTATTTTAGTTCAGATTTGGTATATTTATATCAAGTGTGTTTCATTTGATTCCATAAACTTTATATTCTTCAAATTAAAAACATTTTAGTATTAGTCTGTGAAAGGTTCAAATTGGTGGTATGGTGCATGGGTATGCAAAATAGCAATCATTGATTGTGACTAAAGGAAATTGGGTTTATTTAAAGAAAAGGGGGTAGGGGATGCCATATGCAAAGGGAAGGGCTACAGGTCCCCGAGCCAGGGGGTACTGGGCCAATGATGGCAGCCCTTAGAAGCTGCAGCTTCATCCTTATATGCAACCACTGGCGGGAAGCTTTTGGCGTCAGTGAGTTTTGGGGTTTAGGTTGGTGGGTTTGGGCAGGGGGCTGGGTCTACAGGAATGCGGATGTGTGACTTGGTGCTTCTTTGGCAGTTTTAGTTCCTTATATGGTTTGATTCCTGGTTTCCTGCATTTCTTGTCCGGTCAGTTCTGCTGTGGCAGGAAGCTTGGTCTTTGTTCTCCTGGGATGGAGAAGCTTGCAACGTGGCCATTAGGAATGATATTGCTGTTAAGTCCTTACAGTTTGGGATTGACTTTAAGTGCTCAGATAGCATAACAACGGGGTATTCTTCTAATAGCATAAAATGTTAAATATTTTTATTTTCTAACTCAACTTTTCCACAATTAGCTATTGGATATGTACGTGGTTCCCAAATGTCAGATTCTCTTATCTTAACAATTTTTAAAAACATGTTTTATTCTCTTGTAAGACAAAGTTAAGTAGGTAAACCAAAATTAGAGAATGGGGCTAATAACAACCCCCTTCCCATGTCTCCAATCTCCTGGGGTTTGGGAATCCCTTTCCAAATGGGAAGTTATCCTTTGTTCTCACACCAGCAACCTTCCACGGAGATGGAATTCCATTCACAAAATTGCCCTTCTCCAGGAATTAATAGATAGCACAGAAATCAAAAGGGAAGCCATATTTCTTTCAGTGTTCAGAAAAGAAATCACAGCCAATTAAAACACCCCTTTTCAACACCCCTTGCCTTTGTTTCTTTTTGTTGATTAAAGAGCTGTTTTAAGTGAGTCTGATTTACTACTTCATTTTCCTCCTAGTATTTGGCAATGACAATATTGTGGGAACTCATGGGAAAGTTGCCTCTCCCTTATGGCCTGGAAATTACCCTCACAACTCTGATTACCGATGGACAGTAAATGTGAATGCCTCTCAAGTTGTCCAGGGTCAAATCTTGGAGATGGACATTGAATCAACACACAACTGCCATTATGACAAATTAAGGGTGAGTTTCCAAGTGCAGCTGATGCTTATAACTTTAGTGAGTTGCTATTGGCCAAAATACATGCAAATTAGTGTTTATTCAAGCATTTGTAAATCATATGGGATGGTCTGTCTGCTTTAAATCATGATTACCCGTCTGTATTATCTGTACAAAGGTAATTCTGGTATTATATGTGTTTGTATACTTTTATTGTTGTAATTTGCCTGTTGAGCTTTGTCTAAGTATATATGTATATATATTTTTTTTAATATTCTCACCCAAGGATATCTTTTCATTTTTTGTTCAGAGAGAGTGGGAGGGAGGGAGAGAGAGAAACATCATTGTGAAAGGGACACATCAAGTGGCTGCCACCTGCACGACCTTAGCGGGAACCAAATCCGGGTCTCTCTGGACCGCAGGCCAACGCTCTAACCACTGAGTCAAACCGGCAGGGCTATATGTATTTCTTAATTACTTATTCTATCTTATTTCCCATGTCCTGTTTATTCTTATGTTAGGGTATTAAAATTTGAAGAATCCTTTTAAAGTAAATAAATGACAATATAAAAATTGTGGTGATCATTGCCACCCAGACATTGTTGTATCAATTTCAGAAACACCATCAGATTTTATCCCCAGTTGTATTGAGGTATATTTGACAAACAAATATTGCACATATTGAAGATGTACAACTTGATGTTTTGCTATATGTGAAATACATGAGTTTGATTATTTTACTGTCAGATTCTGGAGGTCCATGATTCCGTCTTATTCATCTTGGGTCTGCAATGGAACTCAATAGTTGATAGATGTTCAGTATGTGAGAGAATAATTATCACACAGTTTGAAAACATGAGCTTATATAGTAGCTTCAGCAGAGAAATTTATGATAACAATTATAATGAATTTGTTCCAAATTATTTAGGAGAAGATGGAGGGAAAGAAAGGAACTGTGGTTGGATAGCATGCATCCACATGTGCAATCACAAGAAAATGTGCTCCATGCTGGGTGTTTGGGATCTATCATAAAAGATGCCTCTAAGTAGGAATTTAATATTGTAAACCAAATGAAAAAGATTTATTGAGTGCTTTGAAGGTGTGCTAAGCTGTTGCAAGCTATGATTCCTTTGCTGTGATTAATTCTGCTGCTTGCTTCTGTGGAGATAGGAACTCCTTTAGAACACCTGTTCAGTTTCTCTCGTTAAACCTTCCCTCTTTCTTGTTGTTTTTTCCCCTTTCTTCCTAATTCCCTTTCAAGTCCCAAAGCACATCCAATAAATGTTGTTTGTGCATGACTATACTGGTTTCTACTATTCTGCCACTAAATTTTACTGTAAGGCACACAATGAGAATACGATTATTAATGTAAATCAGCAGCAAAGTTATCAATAAATTTAAAATACTAAATTATTACAATTATGTTATATATTTAATGACATTTTTAGTTTAAAACAGATATGTTTGCTCACTTGTTTTTTCCATTATGATAAAATTATAACATAAGGCATTCTTTAAAAAAAATTTTTTTTCCTTTATTGATTTTTTTAAAAAGAGGGCAAATGAGAGAGAAACATCCATGAGAGAGAACATTGACTGGCCGCCTCCTGCATGCCCCCCACTGGGGATCAGGCCCACCACCAGGGCATGTTCCCTGACCGGAACTGAATCAGAGATCTCTTTAGTTTGTTAAAAGAAGAAAAATACAGGTAATTGCCTTAATCTATGCTCTCTTACTTGTATTTTTACATGCAGATTTATGATGGTGCTGGCATTCATTCCCGCCCAATTGGGACTTACTGTGGCACCCAGATCCAATCCTTTAGCTCCACAGGAAACTCCTTGACATTTCAGTTTTCTTCTGACGCTTCAATCTCAGGGAAAGGGTTCCTTCTGGAGTGGTTTGCAAGGAATGCTGCTGCTGGACCCTTGCCCACCATTGCGACAGGTATGTTTGGTGACAAATGAAATTCTTTTTAGGGGCTGATAGTGTAGACCAGTATTTCAAAGGGTCCTACCATAATAGGGGCCAAATGCCCAAGAGAGGAAAAAGAATAAATACAGCCCTCAAACCTTCCTCTATAGGTTCAGGTGTCCTTTTAATTTCATGGATATGGCCCTGGCCGGTTTGGCTCAGCGGTTAGAGCATCGACCTGCGGTCCTGAGAGACCCGGGTTCGGTTCCCGCTAAGGGCATGTACCTCGGTTGCAGTTTGTGCCCGGCCCTGGTTGGTTGTGCGGGTGGCAGCCACTCGATGTGTCCCTTCACGTTGATGTTTCTCACTCTCTCTCCCTTCCTCTCCCTCCCTCCCACTCTATCTGTACAAAAAATGGAAAAATATCCTCGGGTGAGGATAAAAAAAAAAATAAAAAATAATTTCATGGATATGTAAAAATTGTATGTTTGTTTCTAAAAAGGTTAATTTCCCATTATATTTTTCATATTAATTAAAGGTTTAATATCCATAAGATATTCTACTTATAATATCTAGAGATCATTTTAGAGACCTCTGAAAATTTGATTTGCAAACACACACACACACACACACACACACACACACACTAGTTAAGGATCCACTAATAGAAAAAAGTAACTGTTTCCCCTCTGTATTTCATTTTAAATTTGCCTTCTGAATGCTTTACTTTCCCCTTTGCTGGTTGCAAACCTTCATGTTTCAAGGTAAACTTGCCTAAATTTTAAGCTTTTATTTTACTATTTTAAAGACATTCTTAGTTCCCTCAGTAAGCAGTATTTTTGGAAACAATTTTTTCCTTACAAATTGGTTTAAGAAAATTTGAATGACTTTTATGAATTTGAGGATTGACATAGAAGAAATTCAGCAGATATTTCTTGGAGGATATTCTTCATTCTTGAACTAGTTGATTGGGACATATTATCAAAAGATCTCACTGAAGAATATTCAAACTGTGAACTTATTGTAGGAGTAAGCAGACCTTAAACAATTGGACTCTATTTGCTTCTAACTTCTTGAGAGTTTGTATCAACAAAGATTACTGAAGGTATAACTCATACTTATTTTTATTGAATAACCCTTAGTACGCTGTTCTGAGATGTTATTTTCACCTCCTTTATAGGGTACTTTCATAAGATTGAATACAAATCTCTTCCTTAAAATATTCATCTATTTATCCTAGAGCAGAGGTCCATCAGCAAGATTGCCGATTGTAGTTTAGAGCTATTCATTTCTATTTGGATAGCTCTTGCAAGTAAATTTGAGCTAAGCTCTTTTATATCCACAAATCGCAAGTTGGAGAAGGAATCACCAATTCATGCAAAAAATTATATCAGCAAATACAATTTAATACTCACAAAAATATAAGTTTTCTTCTCACACATGCATTCTATAATTATATAATTAACCTCATTTTTCTTAATCAAGAACAAGGAAAGGAGAAGTAAGGAGTTGAGAGAATTTTATAATTTGTTAGTTATCTAAACAGCATAAATGATTACTCATGAAGACATCACAGTCTGAGATTTTTATTAAAATGCAACAAAGCTTAACAGTTTATAATGTATTAATATATTAAACACTGTATCATCAGCATTTCTTATGCATACATATACTCAATTTAATTTTGCACATATTTATTGAGGATTTTTTATAGATACACTAAGGTGAGTACACACTGACGAAGAAACAAAACCTAGATATACTTTCTTCTTTCTAGGAGCTTATAAGTATTTGGGAAAGATAAAGCATTCATTATATCAGTTAAATAACAATATAGTAAGGAAATTATTAAATGACCAATCAGGTGGTGTAGGTAGCAAAAAAGCAATGGAAGGAAGAGAAGCCTAATGTGGACTAGGGTCATCTGAAGGAAAGTAAACATGTCAAGCAGAAACCCTTGTGCATTGCTGGTGGGAATGTAAAATGGTACAGCCACTTTGGAAAACAGTTCAGCAGTTCTTCAAAAATGGAAAAACAGTGTTACCACCGTATGATCCAGCAATTCTACTCCTAGTTATATACCTAAGAGAATTGCAAATGTACATCCAGCCCCGCCATTGTGGCTCAGTGGTTGAGTATCGACCTAGTACTGAACCAGGAGGTCACTGCTTCAGTTCCCAGGCAGAGCACATGCCTGGGCTGCAGGCTTAATCCCCAGTAGGGGGCATGCAGGAGGCCACACTGATCCATGTTGATATGTTAATGTTTCTCTCTCATTGATGTGTTTCTCTCTCTCTTTCCCCCTCCCTTCCTCTCTCTCAATAAATCAATAAAAAACATATTTAAAAAAAGAAAATGTGCCCTGGTCGGTTCAGCTCAGCCGTTAGATGGTTGGCCCATGGACCAATGAGTCGCAGGTTAGATTCTGGTCAAGGGCACATACCTCGGCTGTGGTTCATTCCTGGCCCTGGTCATGTTTTGTTGTGTGGGAGGCAACCAGTCAATGTGGCTCTATCATGTCGATGTTTCTCTCTCTCTCCCCCTCCCTCCCACTCTGTCTAATAATAAATGGAAAAATATCCTTGGGTGAGGAATAAAAATAAAAAATAAAATGTACATCCACACAAAAATTTATACATGGATGTTTATAGAAACATTATTCATAATAGTGTAAAAAGGAAAACAACCCAAATGTCAAAAAGTGATGAATGGAAAATCTAAATGTGGTATATTTATACAGTGTAATACTATTTGGTCTTAAAAATGAAGGAAGTATTGATACAGGCTAGAATATTGATGAACCTTAAAACATTATGTTAAATGAAAGAATCCAGTCACAAAAGACCACATATTGTATGACTACATTTATATGAAATGTCCTGAATAGGCAAACCCATAGAGGTAGAAAGTGGATCCGTGATTTCCATGGACTGGTGGAGTGGAGAATAGAGAATCAGTGGTAACGGGACAGAGTTTCTTTTTGGACTGGTAAAAATGTCCTAACATTAGCCCTGGCCGGTTTGGCTCAGCGGTTAGAGCGTTGGCCTGCGGTCCTGAGAGACCTGGGTTCAGTTCCCGCTAGGGGCGCGTACCTCGGTTGCAGTTTGTCCCTGGCCCTGGTCGGTTGTGCGGGTGGCAGCCACTCGATGTGTCCCTTTCACATCGATGTTTCTCTGTTCCTCTCCCCCCCACCCCCGACTCTACCTGAATGGAAAAATGTCCTCGGTGAGGATATAAAAAAAAAAAAAAAGGTCCTAACATTAGATATCAGTGATGGCTGCAGAACTTTGTGAATAAACTGAAACCACTGAATTGTACATTTTAAAAGGCTAAATTTTATGGTGTGTGAATAACAGCTCAAGAAGCCATTATTTTTAACAAAAATAATGAAGTCTATTCTCATTATAAGTTCATGTGCTTTTCTGAATATTTCACTTTACCAAATTGAAAATTGTTTCAAAATTGCCTCGATATAAATTACACTATGAATAGCTATACTAAAAAGGCAAAGATTAAAGTACATAGGAAGTAGAGTTCTACCTAGAGAAGAATAATGTCAGGTCTTCCATGTGGACTTGTTTCATGTTTAACAAACAATAGGCACTCATTAATGAACGGGTCGAGTGGCCAAATTACGGTGGAAAAGTAGAATACAATGTGTTTTTCTTCACAAAGAATAAATTATGTTAATCACAGCTGGCTGAATCAGTGGGTTTCATAAAATATGTATAGATTTTAAGGAAACTTTTTTTTTTTATCTTCATCTGAGGACATCTTTCCATTTTGTTGTTCAGATAGAGTGGAAGGGAGAGAAAGAGAGAGAAACAGTGACATGAAAGGGACACATCGAGTGGCTGCCACCCGTACAACCCAACCAGGGCCGGGCACAAACTGCAACCGAGGTACGTGCCCTTAGCGGGAACCGAACCCGGGTCTCTCTGGACCGCAGGCCGACGCTCTAACCGCTGAGCCAAACTGGCCAGGGCTGAGGCAACTGTTTTAATTGACTATTTCATTTCAGCACAGGACTGACACTTTCTTTATATTTTTTTAAAGATTAAAAAAAAGTTTCTTTCTTTATTGATTTTAGAGAGAGAGGAAGGGGGAGGGAGAAAGAGATAGAAACATCGACTGGCCGCCTCCTGCACGCCCCCCACTGGGGATCCCTCCACTGGGGATCGGGCCCACAACCTGGGCATGTGTCCTGACCGGGAATTGGAATGGCGACCTTTTGGTGCGTGGGTCAACGCTCAACCACTGCGCCACACCAGCGGGGCAGGACTGCCACTGTACAGTGAAAGTGTTAGTGTCTTTCATCAGAGGTGTTCAGAGATGGTGCCTCTCCCTCTGCAGGTGCGTGTGGTGGGTTCCTGAGGACCGGAGAGGCGCCCGTCTTTCTTTTCTCCCCAGGCTGGCCTGAGAACTACGGGAACCACGCTGACTGTACGTGGCTCCTCCAGGCCCCAGACTCCACTGTGGAACTCAACATCCTCTCCCTGGACATCGAATCCCATGGAACATGCAACTACGATAAACTTGTGATCCGAGATGGTGAGAAACATTTAAAAGGAAAAACAAAAAACAAAAAACTGCCCGTTTCTACCCTGACATATGTTTAATTACATTCAATTATAACCATAGCTGCTAACTACCTCCGTCCATTTTCATGGAATTGCACAGGTATTATGGTCAATGAAGGCATCAAATCCTACAATTGGCTCCAGTTTCTGAATGGCATACAGAAACTCTGAAATTGCTTCTAGTAAAATCATCCACATGCTAGGTAAGGGACAGCATCACATTCCTACGAGGAAACCCTACCTTTGCCTTACGTAGGAAACAAGCCTGAGTTTCCAGGTAGTGCTGCTGACTTGTTGAAGGCTTTGGAAATAAATCTTGATATTTTATACCTATGTCTTTAAGATCCAAGGAAAAGCATTTATAAATACAATGCACTCAATTCTCTTTGTCTACTGAATCTCTGGGTAGAATGGATAGAATTAAAGGCTAAAATTTTTCATCGTTTCCTCTATACACAGGTGTGGTATTGCTATGCATTAATTGAGGTATGTGATCAATGCTAATGTGTGACCTGTGCAAACTCTGCGTCACTATTAGCATGGAGAACATATCCTTCCACCAGTGTGTCTCACAGTGTGGTCCCAGACCAGCAATATTAACCTTACCGGGGAATTTGTTATAAATGCATATTCTAAGCCCCACCCAGACCTACTAAACTAGAAATTCTCAGGATGGGTCCCAGATCTGTGATTTCAAAGGCTCTCCAGACAGGGCCAAGATTAGGGTGAGGAGAGTAAGGCAGGACCCGGCAACCTGCATAGTCAGATCCGGCCTTTATTTAATATTTTAGTATTTTTTCATTTTACATTAAAGTCAATTTTTTTAAACTAGTGCACAAAAGTGATGTTTATCTTGATTTCTGAGGCCTTTAGCACCACCTTCCATCTTGCCCTTGATTTGAGGTGGTCACTTGCCTGACCCTAGTCCCTGCCTCAGGGTGCGTCTCATGATAGACGTTGCAACCGCCTGTGCCTCTCCCGACAGCAGGTGGCACAACCAGTGATGTGGCAAACTGGAGAACACAATTCAAAGGGCAGCCATTGGGAATGCAGGCTCAGTGTTCTGCATCTTATTTTTTAGGAAATGTGAGAAATACCGAATTTCCTATGAATTTCCCAAATGTTAAATGAATGAAAAACCGCTTCAGAGCACTTTTGGGGGATCAAACAAATGTGTGCTTGCTTTTGGCTCACAGGTTGTTAGTGTGCAAGCTCTTGATTTCCTTCTCCCATCAGCCCCTGGATGCACTAAGAACAGTGAGAAAAATCACTGGCAGAGGTGCTTTATTTTCCTTCTGTGGAGACTAGACCCTAAGTAAAGACTCAAATTAATCATACAAACAGGATGAGATAATAAATGATAACTTCCCCCCTGCTTTTCCTGTCGACAATCAGCTGTCAGCATATTACCCAGAGGAACTATCATCTTTCCTCATGTCAAGGCATTCCTGTGGATGTAAAAATTTTAAATTTCTCATGCAATTAAATTTGTGTGTCCTTGCACACATATTCTGAATGTTCAGAACCCAGTCAAAACTTAGAAAACATTTTTTGTATGTTTTTATTGATTTTTTAGGGAGGGAGAGAGAGAGAGAAACATGGATGTGAGAGAGACACATTAATTGGCTGCCTCCTGCACGCCCCCTACTGGGGATCGAGCCTGAAACCTGGGCATGTGCCCTGCGTGACCTGGAATCGAACCAGGACCTCTCAGTCCATGGGACAGCTCTCAATCCACTGAGCCACACTGGCTGGGCTTCAGTAAAAACTTTAAAATTATCTTTAGTAGGTGACTGCATTGACAGGTAAATTGTGGTTATTTTTTTAAAAATCACTTTTATTGATTTTGTTCAACCAATAACTTTTCTTGGAAGCCTCAAATCGAGGGAGCTAGCCTTTCTTCTTCCGCATGACCTTGTGCAAATTACTAAATGGCTCCAAGTCTGTTCTGTCGTCTGTGAAAGAGACACTAACATCCTCCTCAGGAGGTTGTTGTGAGGATCAGGGAAGGTGATGAATGCAAAGTCCTCCAGCAAAATCCACGGCATTTAGTAGACGGAGAATTTGGAATAGTTTAATTTAGGTTTCCATTTACTTTTATTGAGAGATTTCTGAAAGAGGGTTCATCATATTCTCTTTATAGAATGAAAGTGTTCTTGCTGAGACACAGCTGCCTGAAGAGAGCTCAGTAGATGATGGATGCCAAAACGATGACATTATTTTTCATTGTTCATATGAACTATCCATATGTCATCATATCCTCTTGGCCCTCTGGTGACTGTGGACATTCCTGGGCCACTCCCGAGAGGCCCCGGTGGCTTTCCTGGGAGAACTGAGTCACTCTCCCACCTGTGCAATCATTTTGCAGAGTTGTCATGTTTCAAAATTGAGTCAGTCTTTTCTAGACCATGCACCAAATTCTTCATACCAAAGATTTCAACATCTGAGGTTCCATGACACTGCACTGAGCCTAAACAACAGTTAATAAAAGAAGGAAAGAAGGGAGGGAGAGAGGAAAGAGAAAGAAAAAGAAAAGAAAAAAATTGTATCAAAAACCAGTAATCCTTCTATTTCTAGATCTTACTTTGTTTATGATCTTTACTAAATCATTTAATAGCATAGTTGGGCATCTGGAGTTCATTGGCCAGGCTTTCAAATCCTTGTTGACTTCTATGCCCTATGCCCTTAGATAGAGTATACACCCCCTCTAAGACTGTCTCCTGTCTACAAAATGAGGATAATAGTGATACCTACATAATAGTGTTACTGTGAAGATAAAAACAGGTGTTACATGTAAAACACTCAAAGTGGTAATAGTAATTGCTCAATAAATGTCAGCCACTAATGTTCTTGAGACCTCAACTTCCACATTTCCAAGGAAGCTGGACTAGAGAGTGAGTCACAGAAGGACCTGCTGGTCCTAGCCCCGGACATTTCTTTGACTTTGCCTCGTGTTCCTGCTGCTATTCATATGTTGAGGTCATGGAAAGCTCTTGAAATACTGCAGTATTTATTATGGATGCTGGAGGAGGGACAAGCCATCTTGTGGTCATTGGGTTATCTATGAAACTAGTTAGTTAATCAATAAGTAATTATTTAGAGATAACCATTGTTTTATTAGACTGCGCGAAGTTTCAAA
Organism: Molossus molossus; assembly: GCF_014108415.1. Classification (NCBI taxonomy): domain Eukaryota; kingdom Metazoa; phylum Chordata; class Mammalia; order Chiroptera; family Molossidae; genus Molossus; species Molossus molossus. The sequence continues at coordinate 111,439,815 of NW_023425344.1, forward strand.
AAGAATTCCCCAGTTTCACAGAGACAGAAAATATATACACATGAAATAAACACTAACATATAATAACTCCAACATGTGGCAATACATGATTAGAGAATAAGTTAACACAAACAATTGTGGGTGAAATGTGTAGCAAAATGGCCTAGTGAAGATAAATACCAAAAAAAGTTAGAGAAAAAATGTTGAGCTGTAAAGCATACAAATGTTTCTGGAAGTCAGAAACCCTCCCAAGAATGCCTTTTCAAGCATCTCGTATTTTTGGCTAAGCCATCATCTTTGTAATGACAGAAAATAGCTTGCTGACTGAAGTAGTTAATAACGAGTGAGTTTTAGGTGGTGGTCAGTGTCAAAAAAGACTCATTCTGCTGCTTGTGCAAACGGGCACATTTCCTCCCATCTCATATTCTTTTTTTGTTGTTTTCTGAGCTTGAAATTCATTCGTCCTCTGCCTTCGGGAAGAAATAGTGTTTTCCCAACCAAGGAAGCCAAGTCTGTTATAATTGCCTCTGTCCATCCCAGCGTGCCTGGCGCAGTTGCTTTGACTGAACTTAGAGACAAGAAGCCAAAGGAAAGGAGGCACGAGGTGGCCCAGCCTCCGGAGGGCACACTCGCTGAATCTCTTACATGCTCCACACATGGACATAAGTGTGTCCTCTTAACAGCAAAACAAACAACAACGAACAAATGAAGGGTAAAAACAAGCAAAACAAAAAACACCTCTGAGCTAAAGCACACATCTCAGCAAATGACCTTGTAACACTAGTATGGAATCTGAGACTGAAGGACCAACCTTTTTTCTCTTTGAGATACTTGACCTTCAGCAATCAGAATACTTCAGATGGCGTCTGACGCACACATCAGCACTGGTCTGAAATCACCCCCATCCCACCCCACGTGCTCTGATTTTGAGTGTTAGTGCCAGCAAGACCTGTCGGCCAGTTTTTAGAAAGAGAGTGGGAACTGTCTGAGGAGTGTTTCTTAGAAAAGGTAGAGAAAAAGGCAGGGGGATCATTACAAACTGGAGCCAGAATGATGTCGTCCCTGGACTGTCCTTGTATCAGAATCGCGTTGTGTGCTAGCGATGGAGATGTTCTGAGAAAAATGAATGAGCTGGTTTGACTGGGTTACAAATGATGGTGGAGGAGATTCTGGAGACATATTTTTATGCTGGTGTTTCCTTTTTTTGGTCCTAGGAGACAATAACATGGCCCAGCAGCTGGCCATTCTCTGTGGCAGAGAGATCCCTGGACCCATCCGGTCTACAGGAGAGTACATGTGGATCCGGTTCACCTCGGACTTCAGTGTAACCAGAGCCGGCTTTAATGCCTCCTTTCACAAGAGTAATGTGTCCTAAGAGTTTGTGTGAATTTATTTTGTCTCATCGCATTGCATCCCACCTCTCTCTTGCTCTCTCCCTAGTATACTCTGTTCAGTTTTCTATGCCAGGACACAGGGACACAGGTTAATTATAAGTCAGAGCACACGGTCTCTGCCCAGCCTCTGGGGGCTCTCCTTGTGTCAGGTACTGAGTCCCTGTCCGAGAAACCGGCCGAGTTGTACAAAAGGACTCCTTTCAGGTCTCTGGGTGGGGTGTCCTCCCTCCACAGGAGGCACAAGAATAAGATCTTTAAAACAAATGCTCATCCCCACTGTGGCTGGAACTAGGAGACCAATGCACCAAAGGAGCAGTAAGTCAGCCCAAGAAATAACCAGTCAAAGTAATACAAAAGATATCTTCGTAAATCCCTTGGTCAAAATAATTCCTTTGACGGGAGACAGAAAGAGTTTGTTGGTCTTGAAATATGAATCTGACGAGTTAGAGAATGTGCACAGTATATGACAGGCGATCCTGTGTAGTGTGATTGAGACTTTCAAAACTTGACGAAATGTGAAGTCCAATAATAACTGGAAATCCAAACTAGATTGAAGTTCAGGAAGTATTTCATGGAATATGAAATAGCAAAAGACTCTCATGCTTTTAACTGAAAACGTAATTTTAAAGTGGATTATCAATCTATCTAGACTTTAAAAATTAACATTCTCTCACTGTTATGCCTTTAATAGAGAGCAACTGAAGATAAATGGTTTTTCCCAGCGGAGGTAGGCTGCATAGTGGTTTAACAGAGTGGGCTTTGGGATCAGACAGACCTGAGATAAATTTCCACCTTCGCGATTTAGCTAGTTGGATGAACTCTCTGCTCTCACTCACTGACGAGCTGTTCAGTCCCTGACAACTGGGAAATTACTGTCTGCCCTGACCACGCTCTTTCCTGAACTCCCAACCTCTCACGCTCTCTCCGCCTTCCTATGTATGACAGCTCGTGATGTATAAAGTTGCCAGGTCAAACCCTGAACTCTTGACTCCCACCATTTTCCACCACCTCCCCCAATGTTTCTCATGCTACACTCCTCTATTTTAGCAAGTGGAAAGTACATTTTTCTAGCTATTGAAGCCAAAAAGCTTGGTGTCACCCTTGATTTATCTTTTTTTCACTCCATAAATCGTAATCATCAACAAATCAAAATAGTTTTACCCTGGAATCTATCTAGATTCCAGCCACTTCCCACCGTTTCTACCTCACCATCCCAGTGCAGGCCTCTGTCCTCTCTCCTTGGACTCAGGAATCACCCTTTATTGGACGTCCTGCCTCTGCTTTCTCTGCCCCCCTCACAGTGTAAGTGTTGCAGCTAGAGTGGGTCTTTTAAAACTTAAGTCACCGCATTGCATTCGGATGCTCAAGACCCTTCAATGTCTTCCCTTTCTTCTGAAAAAATAAGTCTTTTTCGTTTCCTGCATGACCTACCCTGCTACCTTTGGATCTCTCATTCTGCTTCATCCATTCTGACTTTCATGACTAACCCATCAAGTCTTTGCACCATATGTTTTCTGGATGGAAATGCTTTTCTCTCACAAAGCCTGAGGCTCAATCCCTCATTGCATTCAGGTCCTGCTCAGATGTTACCCCAACAACATGGCATTGTCTAACTTCCACAGACAATACAGTGCCCTTTCCTTGTTCTCTTCTCTTTGTAGAACATAACGCCGTCTCATGTATTATATGTGTTTGTTGTATGCAATACTCAACTGTAAAGTAAGCTTCATGAAAGTAAGCAATTTGTCTCTACATCCCTTTCCTGATCTTAGCAACAAAAACAAAATGAGTACCCAATGGTGTGCACTCGAGAAATGCTTGTTGTACTAATCACTTCCCACACTTTGGCCTGTTTCAGACCACATTTCTTTTGCCTAAGTTTAAAAATCCTCAAGAAAAACAAACAAAAAGCCTAAAAAGCCAATTGTAAATGTTACTCAAAGAGGTCCTTTAATTTTTCAATTAAAAAATAATAATTTTCTTTGTTTTTTTCTTGGGAAGGTTGTGGTGGATATTTGCATGCAAACAGAGGGATTATCACATCCCCCAACTATCCGGAGACCTACCCTCCCAACCTCAACTGCTCTTGGCACGTTCTGGTTCCGAGCGGTCTGACCATCGCGGTCCATTTTGAGCAGCCCTTCCAGATTCCCAACACGGACTCTTGTAACCAGGGGGATTACTTGGTGGTAGGTCTTGTTTGCTACTTGTTCTAATTACGTTCTCTGCAGACTTTGTTCAGAAAACAAAACGATTTTTTTTCTCAGTTGGCTATATTGAACATAAGCCAATATAAATTTTGTACTTTGTCTTTATTAATGTGAAGGGATGTATACCATTTTAATTTGTATTTCTAGCTGAAAAATGGACCGGATATCTCTTCTCCGCCCTTGGGACCCCATGGAGGAAATGGTCACTTTTGTGGCAGTCGTCCTTCATCCACTCTGTTCACCTCAGATAATCAAATGTTTGTTCAGTTTATTTCTGATCATAGAGTTGGAGGGCAAGGATTTAAGATCAAATACGAGGCACAGAGTTTAGGTAAGTAATCTCACTGAGAATAATGCCTGTACTTTCCCTGCAGATGTTTGGTCTTCCTTGTTTAAATAGACTTGAGAAAACAATATGTAAAGTTTTCTCTTCTGAAAGAAGAGTAATGGGAATAGCTACCTATTATCAAGCACTTACTTTATGCTTGATACATTCAATAGCTCATCAAGACTAATTTTTAAGGAAGGTATCATTGTTCCCATTTTATAGGTAAGTAAAATGAGGCTTGGATTTTTTTTCCCTAAGGCCACATAACAAGAGAATAAACAAAGTAAAATTATCCATGAGTATAAATTGAACTGATCTCAATGATCCCCTGAAATTCCTTAGACTTCTCCATTATAAAATATCTAATTATAAGTTATATTCACTTATAGAAACATTGTAAGAATAATTACATTGTTTTGTAATCATTTGTATGTTTCCTTTTAAATGAACATATAATCCTCTGATTCTATTACCCATTTAATTATATCTTACAGTAGTAATCTTTACTTAATTACTTTTACTTAATTATACTTGATTATAATTATATTCAATTCTACTGTAATGATTTAATTTTTGTGACATTTATTTTTACATAATATTTACTTGAATAAATAAGTAAACTTCAAACAAGATAGTAGTATCAGTAGAGAATATGTCTTTGCTTCAAACTTAGGTAATAGGATTTCAGAATAATCTTAATGGTCTCAATCTCAGATTCTTGAATATATTTCAAAATAAATCTCTATGAAGCTATATGTTTTATTGCACATTCTCCAAAACATAATAATTTAAAATGTCAGCATAATTTCTTCATTTTGGGAAGGAAAAGAAATAAGTCTCCACCAACAGACACAGAAAATCATCCAGTGGCTCAAGTAGGTTCCAGGACGACAGGGAATGTCCTTCCCCCCTTCCCAGCACGCATGGCTCTGGCATTTGAAAGGAGCCTTTAAAGACACAGCTCTGTGACACCAGCACCATCACCCTGTGGGTCAGGCGTTCTCGTCCCTCCCAGGCTCTGCGCTGAGCTCTGCTGCTGAGTCATGACGGCAGGATCTCCCCGGGTCCTGAGGCTGCTGAGTAACAGCGCCTGCGTCTAGTGAGGAGACTTCAGCCCATGCCGCAGAATTCTCCTTCCCCATCTTTACCCATGCTGGACTCAGTCTTCAATTACATTTTTCAAATCAACATTTAGTGGGAATTCAGATACACTAAAGGTCTATTTGCAAACACTATGACCTGTATTTTTCCTTTGTGGACCCTCTATTCATGCGAGAATGGTATGGCTGTTACCTTTTCCCCATCTTACTTACCTTAATATTAGACTTACTAGTCTTTTTATTTCTATTGCTGAACAACCCCAACAATGTGATCATTCGTTTCTCCTGACATTCTAATCAGCCATTTTCCCTAACTGCACAGTCAGTCTCTACTCCCCCATCTGTCTTTCCACAGCACTTAACTTCTACGCCGCTACCATTTCCAGCCTTTAACGTGGTATTTGGGGAGCGGCTTTTTTTTTAATCCTCCCTGAGGATATTTTTTCCTTTTATCTTCAGATAGAGTGGGAGAGAAGGAGAGAGAGAGAGAGAGAGAGGGAGAGAGGGAGAGAGAGAAACATCAACGTGAGAGAGACACATCCATTGGTTGCCTCCCACACAACCCCTATCAGGGTCGGAGACGAACTGCAACCAAGGTATGTGCCCTTGGCCAGAATCGAACCCACGACTCTTTGGTTTGAGGGCCGACACTCTAACCACTGAGCCAAACCGGCCAGGGCTGAGGAACGACTTTTGTCACCAGATACTACTTGTTCTAAACCATCTTTCCCCAGAGACATTCCTTTGGTATGGTTGATTGAGATTTCCATGTTCCTGTGCTCGATGCTCTTTATTTTCACCAATTTGTTGATTTATTAATTAATTATGCAAACATTTACCAAGTGTTTTACACCTTGCAAACTACCATGCTTTGTCAAGGAGTTCACAGCGCAGTGGAGGAGACAGACAAGCAAAGGTACGATTAGAACATAGCCTGGTAAGTGCTAGACAGAGAACTGCATCAGAGCTGTGCTGACACGTGGGAGAAACACCTAGCCCAGCCTGAAGGGTAGGAGGAGGCTCCGAGGAAGGAGGTGGACGGAGATGTGCCATCGGTGAGGGAAAGGTGTGACAGCAAACAAATTCTCAGTGGTTGTGCAATAAGACATGTCTGTGGGTTTGAAAGAATTCGCTGCTGCTGGAGAACAGATCATAAGGAGGCAGCTACAATGCCGATGAAGCAGGCAGGAATCGTATCGCGCAGGGCCATAGCTGCCACCGTCAGGATGTGTAATTTTAACTGAGAGGCGATGGGGAACCCTGGAAAGATTTGAACCTGAAGCATGAGCGGCAGGATCAGATTAGACACATCAGTGCGTCTGCAGCACTGGAAACCCGTTGGAAGGAGAAAGACTAAGGTAGAGAGACCAGATGAAAGAGTGATTCAGGAAAAAAGTGTAGGCCCTGAACTAAGGCAATGGCAATAAGAATGCAGAAGAACAAAGGCATATTGAGATTCTATAAATACAGACCCGAGTGAATTTGGAAGTCAGTTGGATGTGGGAGAGGAGGGAAGAAATGGGAGGCACCGTGGATGGCCCATAGGTTTCTGGCTGGGTGGATACTTTTTTTTAAATTCCTCACCCAAGGATTCTTTTCTATTTATCATCACATAGAGTGGGAAGGAGGGAGAGAGAGAGACAGAGAGACAGAGAGAAAGATCAATATAATAGAGCCACATCGACTGGTTGCTTCCCGCAGGACTCGACCAGGTCTGGGGACGGACCGCAACTGAGGTACGGACTCTTGACTGGAATTGAACCCACGACTCTCTGGTCCGCGGGCCAACATTCTAACCGCTGAGCCAAACAGGCCAGGGCAGGGTGGATACTTTTATCTCACAAACATTTATTAAGAACTTGCTATGTGACAGACACTATGCTAGATCCTGGAGATATAGCAATAAACAAATGTAATCCATGTCCTCAGGAGCTTGGTTTTAGTGTTAAAACACAGGTAATAAATAAAATATACAACATCTCATATGGGAAAATATATTAAGAAAGGGAGACGACACTATCATTAACTCGTATGTGACCTCTAAGTGATGAGTAGTTAATGAGGTCGGTTTGGGACATGGTCAGTGTGAAATCTCTGAGTTACGTGCATTGGAGACGTCCCACGGGCTGTTGGAACGGGGTCTGAAGGTCAGAGAAGGGATCTGGACTGAATCAGGGAATATGTGCATCATTAGCAGACTGGTCGTCGTTGAAGTCATGAGCATGAATGACATTAATGAGAAAATTATCGAGACTGAGGGGATGAGGCCCTACAGAAGGATTCCTCGGGACCCCAGCAATGCTGGGCGAGGCCCAGAGAGGTGCTGAAGGACCAGAGGAGAAGCAGTGAGAGGGAGCAAACAGGGAAGCAGGGCTTGGTGTCCAAGAGGCTGAGGGACAACGCGTAAAGAAGGAAGATGTCGCCAAACACGGGAAATGCTGTGGGTGAAGAATGAAGATTAGAAAGGACCTTTGGGTACACAACTGTGAGACACCTGTGGACCCAGACCTGAGTGCTTTCTAGGGTTGGGACGTGAAGGGAGGATGAAGAGGATATGAGAGGGTGGTGAGGAAGTAAAGAGAGTGACTGTAAATGACTTGACTTTGTGATACATAGAAAGATCAAAGGCGCAAGAAGGAGTGAGGAGAGAGGTTAAAAGTATCCGGCAGAGGGAACTGGAGTCTGACCTAGAGATACAAGGGTGTACAAGGGAAAATAAAGGAAGGTAGTGAAACAGATACATTTGTTAAGGATGGTAACAAGTGAAGGGATAACATTGGGAGACGTCTCATCTGACTTCTTTCATTCTAAAGGAGAATTCAAAGTCCTCGGGGGCTGAAACTAGAAAGGAAATGGAGAGAATGAAGGGTTTCGGGCCTATAGTCAAGTTTTAAATTAATATTAAAAAATGGCAGGATTTCTTGGCAGTGTTGAGATTGGAGAACATGCATTTGCAGTGGCAGAAATTTTGATGAATGATTCGAATGAAATACAACCATGAAATTGAGATTTTGCAAGAATTCTGAAGGAAAGACCAGGAGTGAGGAGACGGTTAAAGGCAATCAAAGGAATTTGCATTTCAATCTTTCAGAGATGAAAGAGTTCTGGGTAATGACAAAATTCAGGAAATGACCATAAGTGGCTGAATGACAGTAGAAATAAATGTCAATAGAATTTAGCAGACCCAGCATCTGTGAGGCTAAGGTATTGGGCAGGTTAATCTCATTGGCACTGTAAGTACCCAATTTAGCCAGTTTATTGCTTGATTTGTTTGCAGAGATTGCGGGGGGGGGGGGGGGGGGTGTTTCTTGATATAATGAAAGTATTTTTTACATAATACTTTGGTCTTTTAGAAAAGTATAAAAGCTCATTTATCTTCTTGCAAAATGTGGCTAATAAATTATCTCAGGCCATTCATCTCTTGCTCTTCAAATGCATCTAAATCTCGAAGAAACATAATGAGTGAATGCCCAGAGAGTTGAACAAATATGTATCTGCTAAGTCTTTTAAACACATTCAGATCACGGCTCTGCATCATCTGCTGAGCAGTCCGCGGACAGGTGTGAGTCCCAGTGCATTTATATGCTCCTGTAAGTAGCAGGTGTCCAGCGTGCTCCCCTGCGCCTACTGCTTGCACGGTGCACCAGAGCTGCTCTGTTGGCTTTTTGGAAAAGTGAAACTCCCAAAGAGAATGTATGGTTTGGCAAATTAAAAAGTGACGCACTTTGTAGCTTCCTTGATAGCAAATTCAGAATTTATTTGCTTAAAAAATAAACAAGAATGATTTCAGATGAAAGGAAATTGAGATTGGAAGTACAGCTAAAGATGCTTTTATTTCTTTTTTGGTATTAGTGTTTTGTAATCCCTGCCCCAGGATATGTTTTCATTGATTTTTGGATAGAGTGGAAGTGGGGGAGGGGGAGAGAAAACATCAACTGACTGCCTCCCACAGGAGCCTGACCAGGGTCGGGATAGAACCTATAACTAAAGTATGACATGCCCTTGACCAAGAATTGAACCCGAGACCCTTCTGTCCACAGGTTGGCTGTCACTCTAACCACTGAGCCAAACCGGCCAGGGCAGATAAAGATACTTTAAAAATGATTGTAGCAGTTGATTCTGTCCTCTTTCTCCAGACTGTAGATTGATTTCACTGTGTTTCCCAACAGCCTGTGGGGGTAATATCTACATCCACGATGCGGATTCTGTTGGCTACGTGACCTCCCCCAACCACCCAGACAATTATCCCCGGCACGCTGATTGCATTTGGCTCCTAGCTGCTCCTTCAGGAAAGCTCATAAGGCTACAGTTTGAAGATCAGTTCAGTATTGAATTCACACCCAAGTAGGTCACCTGCATTTCATTTTTCTTCGAGCCAGAGTTAGTGTTATTTTTAGCTGTCATGTCTCAGTACAATTTCCTTCTTCATTTCTTAGCAACATAGACTGCATAGGAAATCTAGGGATGCAGAAGGGAAATGCTTAACGCCTCCAGCCTGAAACATTGCCTGCCAGCCACTCTCCTGTCAGCTGAGCAGATGTCCACAGATACGGTCCCTCGTGACCCTGTGCACATCCTGCAAGAAACACCGAGGATGGCTGTTTGAGATTTATGTGATCTGCTCTTCCTCCCACAGGAAGAGCAGTGTCTCTGCTAGATGAGTATTTATTTGCCCAGCCTCATACTGAATGTCACAAATGATAAAATACCCGTCTCACAAACGGAAATTTGTGTTATGTGACACCAGGGGTCACTAGTGTCAGAAACGAGACTAAAGCAAGTACAGTACAATTTCTAATTTCTATGTAATAAGAACTCTGAAAGATAACACACCAGAAAGTAAGTCTTACTATGTTGAACTCAAAGGGAATAACTACACACACACACACACACACACACACACACACACACACACACAATCTGTATTTTTTTTTCTTCATTTAATAAAAGAGCGCATGTATTTGCATGACTATGTCTGAGGTACAACACTTAGATATAAGAGCCTTTGTCTACTGTTTCTGGGCACCTTATACGATGCCAGCCTCCCACTCAGTGAACATTCATTGGCTGATTGTCTTTCTCAAGAAATATTGGGTAAATACTTGGCCTCTTTTGTGGACATAGAAAATTCCAGCTGAGACCTCTATCAGCCTGGTCACAGAGCTGTCAAGAGAGAGTTCATCTTTGTCATGTGAAATGCATCGAACCATCATGTGAAATAAAATACTTCTTTAAAAAATTCCCAAGGGGCATTTGAGAATGACTGTTAACTTTGTAAAACGAATGCAGAATATGGAAGGCAAGTGAATATTCTTGTGTAGTACATGTGAAACCTGTCTTTCCGAGCTACTGACTGAAGGGTGCGTCGTGATTAGGAAGAATATTACACAGTATTCTGAAGTGGCTCGCCACTTAAATTGACTCCATTGCGGTGCCTTCTGCTCCAGAGAAGATAATTTAATAATGCCCTTGGAAAAAGTGGGTGCAATTTTTTTAGCAAAATATGTCAAAGCAATAGTCTTTCTGTGTTAAATGGAATTTTCTTTCACATTAGCTGCACGTCCAATTATCTTGAGCTGCGAGATGGAGCGGATTCCAACGCCCCAGTAATTTCCAAGTTCTGTGGAACGTCTTTGCCCGGCAGTCAGCTGTCCTCAGGAGAAGTGATATATTTGAGATTCCGGTCTGATAACAGCTCCACTCACGTGGGATTCAAGGCTAAGTATTCTATAGGTAACAACACTCTTCATATTCAAAAAAGAAGTAGTGATAGAATAAACACATTAAAATTAAAAGAAAAGAAAAGAAAAGAAGTCTTTCCATCTGCCTAATTTTAATGACAGAAATGATAGAAATAAGTAAGGAATATAAATGTTTAAAACTGAAAGTCACTTATTAATTTTAACTTTAACTTTGATTTCCATTTTGAAACACTCTATAAACTTGATTACTTTGTATTTTGTCCTAACTTGTTGGTTGAAAAAACATTCAGTTAAATCAAATTCTTGTTTCTTTCTATTATGAAATAGGTACTACTTTAAATAGTAAAACTCTTTAGTAAATAATAACTATATTTAGAACAGTGATTTTGAACTCCTCATCATTAATAGATAATTGAGTTGTTTTCCAAAGCCTCTAGTCCCAAATCACTCACTAGACAAAAAGCAAATGTCTCTTCAGTGTTTTGATTTCCTTACTTAAAAAAATGAGCAATAATATTCATACTGAAAATTCACTATAATATGGTCATGATTGAAGATGAATCTGGACAGTAACCAAACACATTTCATACATCCAGTACTTGGAAAGCCCAGTTGTAACAACATTTTACCTACACCATAGGTTGTTTCATAGCCTGATACAAACTGTGTATAGTTTAATCTATCATATCCAGCTAATGCAAAATAATTGTGTAGTCATTTTCAAAGCCTTGCGATACCAGTTACTGCAGTAAAATGTGTATTTGATGGTTAAGCTGGAAATGGTTGGCGTTGCAAATGAACCACACACCCTTTCCAGGATACTAGGCAGGCCCTATCAATCTGTCGGTTCTTTCTTGAAATGAAATGTAATTGCAACTAATAGCTTTTACGTGGTATCCCAGGAGAATTAAAGAGACATTACAGAATATGCCCTTCAACAGTCTTCCAGTCTTTCACTTCCCATTATTGGACTGAATCTGTGCTCTCATTTCCCTTTACATCAATAGTAGATTTCCAATGATGGTAAGAGAAGCACTAACCAAGCATTTTCAGAATTTTTAAAACTTCAATTCATGTTCACTTGGCACCTAAAAGTTTTCAAATATGCTGGTGAAATTTTAAAAAACTATAATAGGATATTGTTCTTCTTGTTCTGCAGCCCAGTGTTGGGGAACGCTGACAGGGCAAAGTGGTGTCATCCAGAGCGTCGGGTATCCAACCCGCCCGTACTCGGATGACTTGTTCTGTGAGTGGCATCTCCGGGGTATCTCAGGACACTATCTCACCATCCACTTTGAAGACTTTAACCTTCAGAATTCCTCTGGCTGTGAAAAAGACTTTGTTGAGATCTGGGAAAACCATGCCTCTGGTCAGTGAAGTATGCCTGCTGTCTTTGGGGGTGTTTATTCTCACATGTACTCATTCAGCCTCGAAGTCTTCTCCTTTCCAAGAAAGGCAGAACTATGTCTCTTCTTGACAAAGAAGTGCAGATCAATCAGATGTGGGAAGTGCCAGCCCTCCTCTCCCTCAGTGCACCCACAACAATGGGTGTCCTGAGCCACAGGTGTTATTCTGTAGCTGTCCCTGGAGGCCACTGGGCACGCACAACCTTGGGAAGGCATCGCCTTCCTGCCAACACATTTCAGGGCCACATGTGGTTATTTGAGGGATGTCCTGTCAAGTAAGGAAACGAAAGGGTAACGTAGTCTGGAAATAATATGAAATGGATGCCTGTCACTCATTTATTCAGACCATTTCTTTAACCAAATGAGCTAGCCTTCCTCATTGTGCTGAGATGCCCTCTCCCTAATTGGCTGTCATTTTTACTCTTCATGTATTTGAGTATATTGATTTTTATTTATTTTTGTCCTACTTCTCTCTCTCTCTCTCTTTTTAAATCCTCATCCAAGGATATTTTTCCATTCATCCTCAAACAGAGTGGGAGGGAGGGAGAAAGAGAGAGAATCGATGTGAGGGAGACATCAATTGGTTGCCTCCCATACAACCCTGACCAGGGCCCGGGATTAAACAGCAGCTGAGGTACGTGCCCCTGATCGGAATCAAACTTGCAACTCTTTGCTGTTTTTTGGGGGGAGGGTTTGTTTGGTACGTTTCCCTAGTGGGAACCGAACCCAGGACACTCTGGTCCGTAGGCCGATGCTCCAACGGCTGAGCCAAACCGGCCAGGGCTAACCTGCAACTCTTTGGTTGACGCTCTAACTCTGAACCAAACCAGCCAAGGCTGTTCTGCTTCCCTTGACAGAGGTTATCATTTCTTGACGGACAGGGTCTTATCTTGTGTTATTTTCCTCATATGTGCAGAACACCTCCAGTGGAGGTTAAATAAAATCAGTCACCTGGACATATACATATTAACTTACTTGACTCTCACAGGAAATTTACTAGGAAGATACTGTGGGAACATCATTCCTGACAGCATAGACACTTCTAGCAACGTTGCTTTGGTCAGGTTTGTCACCGATGGCTCTCTGACTGCCTCAGGATTCAGCCTACGGTTTGAATCTAGTCTGGAAGGTAAGGTCATGGATTTATGTAAAAATATATATGATCGAGCACCTACACTGGATAGACACTATGCTAGGCACTGGTGTTATAACAGTTGGACAAACAAAACAAAAAACAAAAACCAGCATGACCCCAGTCTTCTTGGACCTTACAGCTTAGTGGAGAGCCAGATGTTAATCAAATAGTCACACCAATAAGTGAAAAATCAAAATTGTGATCGGTGCTACAAAGGGAGGGAACTAGCACTAGAAAGAAGTAAGGGTTGGGAGTTGTACTGCATTCCTGATTGGAAGGAAGCCAGCCCAGTGGTCCTGCTTAGAATTTGCATTCTGAATTCCCTGACAAACTCAGGTAATCTGAAGATCTTGTCTGGACCAAAAATGGTTAATTGGCCCTCTGATTTGTCTGACTCTAAGATTACTACATTTTCTTGGGCCATAATGATAAAATGCTGTGAACTAGTATCCATGGAAACAAAAAGTAACTGCTAATATTAGAAATAGGAAGTGAATACAAATGTTCTGTATAAGTCCTCACCATAAATCTAGTTATGAATGTCAACCGATGGTCACTGGCACCAATTCATTGCTAACAGGAATCCCCAATTTGGGGTGCAGTGAAGAGGAAACTTGATTCAGTAGAAAACAGCTCAGTTGTGATACAGCACAGCTGTGAAAACAGCAACTCTGGGGCTAGGCAGGCCTGGGGCCAGGCCCCTCTCTGCTAGACAGCTCTGCTCCACTCCTTGCTGGTCTCCTCTTCCCTGTGCTGGTCGCTCCACTTGGCCCTGGTCTTCTCCATTCTGTGCCAGTCTGTTGTGCCTGCACTAGTCGGCTCCCCTTACTCTAGTAAGACATCTTCACTGTTTCCTCTCCAGCCCGGGAAAAGCAGTGTTGGGTGGAAAGGGAAACTGGGATGCCAGAGGGAAGTTGACTTATATAGACAGAAGTCCCTGCTTCTGGTCCCTGATTGGTCCATCTTCATGCAAACGAGGACTCCAAATTTTCACAGTTTGATTGTTCCACAAGGCACTGTCTGATTGGTCAGAATGGAGTTGCTCAGATTGGTGAAGAAGTTGATGGAGATACAGCTGCATAGCTCTGATTGGATATAGAAAGCCTCCATCCTATTGGTTGAAATAGCATTCCAGGAAGTTCTTTACAAGGGCTGGCTCAGATGGCAGAAATAATGCTGGCCAGTTCAGTGCAGACTTCTTCCTGAGTGTGGTGTGCCTGAGAGGCCCCTGTGAAAAATGGTTGCTAGGCTTTGTTTTTGTTTTTTTAATTTGAGCCAGTTAGCCATAGAGATCCCTTCTTAGTAGGTATCTTCTTTCTCAGGGGCCACATAGATAAGAGCAATGCTTTTGTCTAGTGCAAGAAGGAAGAAAAAAATATCACAAAACTTCAATTTTGAGAACATTCTTTATGAAAGATGTCAATTTGGTTCCATCGGAAGTTTCCTTGGTTGTTTTCTTCTCCTTCAGAATGCGGTGGGGATCTACAGGGCCCTACAGGAACATTTACTTCTCCCAACTACCCCAACCCAAACCCTCATGGCCGGATCTGTGAGTGGAGAATCGCTGTGCAGGAAGGCAAGCAGGTCACCCTAACTTTTCACAACCTGAGGCTGGAAGCTCATCCGTCCTGCAACAGTGAGCGTGTGACAGTAAGTGTCCCGTACAGTCAGGGATGTTATATTCCATTGGTTAAGGAGTTTATTGACTCATAAATCATAGTCAGAAAACTAGGTCAGGAATATTCCCATTGTGTATCTCAGACAAATTCTAAGTTTTAGATAGAAAAAAAAAAGTCACAATAAACTGCCACAATATTTGTAAAAGCTGTTTTAAGAGGCTATTAGTTGTCATAACTTACATCAGGGTCATAGGTAGGATACATTTTAAAAGCAAATGATCATTATACATGGTACACAGAGAAATTCAGCCCATGGGTAGCACATGGTTGAATGGGACTAGAGTCACAGAACAACCCACTGCCAGATGTTTTAAACAGATGAGTCCTGCATAGCACTGTTCTGTGCTGGTGCTGCTGAGTGACTCCTCTGAGACCATGGCTGCCTGCCCTCCATGTTGTGAAGCTCAGATGCTTTGAAATATACCCTCAGCCTTGGTACCTTCTCTTAGCAAGAGACAAAGTGAGATCCATGAGTGTGAAAGAAGATCATTAATTGTGAAATGACAGATCTATGTGCATATATGCTGTATTGATTGCAGATTAATATTAGTATATTTTCCTACCCAACGTGTCCTTTCTTCAGGCTTTGTCATGTCAGGAAATGATAGTTCCAAACTCCTGATTGCTGAGGTCAAAAACCCAGATGTCTGCCTTGGAGTCCTTTCTCTCATACCTTATGTTACATCTATAAGCAAATCTCATTGGCTGTACCTTCTGCCCTGGCCAGTTTGGCTCAGCAGTTGAGCATCGGCCTGTGGACCAGAGAGTCCTGGGTTCAATTCCCGCTAGGGGCACGTACCACAAAAAAAAAAAAAAAAGATCCAGAATCTTACTACTTTTCATTATACCCACTATTACCACCATCACCACTCACTTAGATTTATTTTAATAAAGTCCACCCCCATCCTCCTGCTTTTTCCATACAGCAGCCAGCGTGATGGGGATCAGTGGAAATCAGATTACGTTGTTCTCATTGAAAATCCTCTAATGGAAAATCCCAAATCCTTACAATGACCCACCAGCCTCACATTATTTTCTGCCTCTTCCTTTTCCTCCCTCTACATCTGATCTCACACTCCCTTCCTTCCCCTTCGCTCACTAGGACCCAGCCGCTCTGGCCTCTTTTCAGTTCATTAAATACGCTGAGACCCACCCCAGCCCACGCCGCGTGCTCTGTCTAGACGGCTGTCTGGCTTCTTCTCTCACTTCGTTGAGGTCTCTGCTCGAATGGCTTGATCCACGAGGCCTTCCCCAAGCACCCCGCATTAAATACACCTCCTCTGAGCCTCTCTTCTTTCCCTCTTATTGTTTTTTTCTTTTTATCCTCATCCGAGGACATTTTTGCATTCAACTTCAAATAGAGCGGGAGGAAGAGAGAGAGAAACATCGATGTGAGAGACACATCCACTGGTTGCCACCCACACGACCCCAACCAGGGCCGGGGACAAACTGCAACTGAGGTACGTGCCCTTAGTGGGAACCGAACCTGGGACTCTCTGGTCTGCAGGCCGACGCTCTAATTGCTGGGCCAAACTGGCCAGGGCTCATTGTTTGCAGAGCACTTCAGACAGGCAGCATTCCACGTGTTTACTTGTTTGCCTGCTTATTGTCTGCTCCTCCAGCTGGGATGTGAGCTCCATCAGGACAGGGCCATGGCCTCCTTCGATGCTGAAAGCCCAGTGCCTGGCACACAAGAAGGACAATAATTGTTGGATGTAGTAGAAGTACTTTCCCTAGTCTTTTTAAAAACAAGCCACTTTTGTTTTCCATTAAATCATCTCCTGTTGGGTAGTGAGTTTCAAAAATATGAGACGTCTTTGTATGTTACTACCTACCACTTTTTATTATCCTAAAATGATCTTATTCAAGCTTAACGTTTTGCCAAGTTCTGATATGTGAAGAAAAAAAATTCAGTACTCCCACTGTACCATATTTTGATGTATTTTCTTTTCTTGGCAATGAATAATATTATGTCATTGTAACCATGTGACATAAATACATTTGTATGCTGATCTTAATCTATTTTTCTGATTATAAATGCAATGGATGCTTATTAGCTGAATCGGCAGAGTTCAGAAAAATATAAAAATACTTGGAATTCTACATACTCATTAAAATTTTGATGTATATGCTGGTGTGTTTTTTTTTTTTTTCCTTTGAAATGGTTTCTGTAGTTGAGATCATATTGAATATAATGATTATTAAGAACCTTACCAGGAAAATATTCACATGCTCTGCAGGAAAGATAATATGAAGAATTCTAATTTTAGAATTCAAATAATTAAAATAAAATTTACTGTGTTGGCCACAACTTCTGAATTATGTCTTGCGGTTTCTCCATCTCTGAAGCATAGATGCTAAAAGCATCCACTTTCAACTCTTTAAGCTACTTCTTGAGGAATTTGTCATTATTTTATTTTTAAATTTTTTAATGGTTTTACTGATTTTAGAGAGCGAGGGAGAGGGAGAGAGAATTAGAAACATCAATCATCTGCCTCCTGTATGCCCCCCCCACACACACATACTGGGGATCAAGCCCGAAACCCAGACATGTGCCCTGACCAGAAATCAAACCAGCGACTTCTTGGTCTATGGGACAATGCTCAACCAACTGAGCTGCACCAGCCGGTCTCTGTCATTATTTTAAAATACTGCTCCTGCTCTGCTACATCTTTATTTTTGGATCTTAGACATTATCTATCTACCTCCAACTATGGACAATGAGGATTTAGTTCTCTTCACAAACCAGCCCCTACCAGAAAGGCACGCAGTGGCATGTACACTTCACACACTCCCCCGAACGTCCTCCAAAAATACTCACGTCACATACTTTGTTTAGATTGTTATTTAATGTTTACATTACTATGATTAGGTAAACACCATTTGCAACTAGCCAGGTAGTGGACTCTGATAGCGTTTGCTTTTGTTTCTTCATGTAATAATAAAAATAGTGTCCTTCTTACGATTCTTGGTTTTCTATGCATCGATCACTAATTCTGCCACACACTTTCCACTCCAGACATACACCCCCACCTTACGTAATAAGGCACATCTATTATTTTCATTCACTTTTCCTAGCAATGTCCTTCCTTGAGCCTTTCTGCAGCAGCTGCAAGCCTGGTGCGAGCTGTCAGGTTCGAATCTCCCTTCAGCAGGTTTCCAAGTCCCTCCAGTCCTCTCCTGGGCAGGATACCTGGCTTTATGATATGAGCATTTCCCTTTCTTGGTTAATTTTCTCTTTTTGGGGAGGCATATACTATTGTAGCTTCTTAAGGAAGTAGAGGTGCGTGACTATGTTTTAAGAATGTGTATACCTAGAATTGTATTTATGTTACCCTTATTCTTTGAATATATTATATATTTTTAAATAGCATACATATTTAATATATTCACACACATATATATGAATATATTAATCATAACTTTGAAGTATTTGGGGTTATTTTGCGGTCAATTTTCTTTAAGCTACTGTTTCCTATTTACATATATTGGTCTCTGCCTTTGACATTAGATGTTCCCCTAAATGTCTGATAACCCTTGGCTGTTCATTTAGATTTAAGAATGAAGCACCAAACGTCTGATTAGAAGCTCTGTGTGCATGGCTGGGCTGTCAGCTGCGGTCTTGATGGGAGGTGACAAGGGGAGAGGCGCCTGTTTAATTAGAGGGAACTACAAATGTCATCTCTACAGGTCTTTTCTCCTGGGGAGGTTAAAACTCCAGAAGAGAAACACTTTCAGAATTAACTCCTGAATTTTAATATGTCCATATTCATTTCCTTTGCAATATATTTTATAGGTTCAATGTTTGTTTTGTTTGCTCTTCACTCTGCTCCAAACAAGGGGATGTGGGTGCCCTTTATTCACCCTGTATTTATTTGAGAACTTCTCAGAAAGAAAAAAAAAAAGGAAGGAAGATCGGGGGTGGGGGGGAAGGAAGGAAAAGGAGGAAGGAAAGAGCTAAATTTAATAATCAAGTATAGTAAATTTAAAAGCTTATCCCTTTTTTTTTTTTAAATCCTCACCCGAGGACATTTTTCCATCTTTTGTTCAGGTAGAGTGGGAGGGAGAGAGAGGAACAGAGAGAGAGAGAGAAACATCGACGTGAAAGGAACACATCAAGTGGCTGCCACCCGCACAACCGACCAGGGCCGGGGACAAACTGCAACCGAGGTACATGCCCTTAGCGGAAACCGAACCCGGTCTCTCAGGACCGCAGGCCGACACTCTAACCGCTGAGCCAAACCGGCCAGGGCAGCTTATCCCTTTTTGATGGAGTACATCCTCTTTCCCCATAGCTCTTAGTGTAACACTCTGACTCATTATTTCTAATTGTGAGCCATTCAAAACCTTGGAAAAAAGGAACGTCAAACAATCAGTCATTCAATTACTGTTTAGTTCCTTCTGGATTGTCCTTACGTCGTGAAAACCAAGCATGCTAAAACCTTCACTTGTTTTTGTACAGAAGCGAAATAATACTTTGCTAATTATTATAACTATGTGCATAACTAGAGTCATTGTTTAATATTTTGGAGTCAGCAATACTCTAGTCTACTTTTTAAAATTCAAATTAGTAAGAGAAGTGAAGCTTGAATGCATTAGTAATTAGGAAAGAACTATTGAGATTGAGATTGGCTTTTTAAATGACATTTCAAGACACTTAAAAATATGTGATTATGTACTTTACATCCTCAGAGTAAAATTTAAGCCTTCATTCTAAATATCAAAGGTCCCGATGCATTGTTAAGAGAAAATGCCCATCAGAGAACCCTGTGGACTAAGATGTAAACATGTTCCTGTATGTACTTTACATGTAGACCACGGTTTCCTGTCGTGAAGAATGCAGCAGTTTTTCACCTGTTGCCACGGGCAGGACAGCATTACCCCTGTGTTTTCATTTAATGAAATGACCCTGAGGCCACAGAATGTGTTCTGGGTAACATAGTGGTTTGTGGCACTGGGCTAGGAGCCCATGTTTTTAAGAAATTCATTTTAGCACATGGCTTCCTTAGAAGGAAGTGTGTCTGGGCTGAGAACAGAACAGAACCTCCTAGGAAATACTCAATAAAACGAGCCATGTTTCTAAAGGTTCAACTCTTTTCCTAACAGGTATTCAATGGCATTAGAAGTAACTCACCCCAGCTGGGGAAGCTGTGCAGCAGTGGGAATGTAAGTGATGAGATCCGATCTTCAGGAAATACAATGAAAGTCGTTTATTTCACTGACGGATCCAGGCCATATGGAGGCTTCGCCGCGTCCTACACATCCAGTGAAGACGCAGGTAACAGCGGGCGTTAGAAACACACACGCATTGCGGATGTCCCCGCGGCCACTGCCGGCAGCACGGCCGTCTGTGTCACGTCGGTGATTAACGTTACACCTCGGAGCTTCTACACGAGACAGACATGCGTAACCTGGAAAACCCATGTCGAATAAACAGAACAATACATTTTAAAATAAAAATTCCTTTGGTTCTGAAATGAAAACTGCCATTGTGAATTAAAACTTAAAAAAAAAAAATGCCATTAGAAGAGGTGCTGGCTCAATTCCATGCCATGTCGCCGTTCTAGTTGGTTTCCAGTTCTGCGGGCCTGGCATTCTTTCATGCTGAGAGCCCATCTACGCCTTAGGAGGTGATTCACCCCCAGAGAGTAACCATGTTAATTGACGACAGACTGTATTATGCTTCAGTCATCCATCCATAGTATACACATTTCCAGTGTAAATACTCTGACATAGAGTATTTAAAAATTAAGCAAGTGGTGGCCTTTCTTCTTTAAATATGCTCCTAATTTCTGGATTGATGTTATTATCTAAGACATTTTACATTTAGGAAAATTGGAACTGAATATTTTTTAAAAACCTTTACTTTATTGATATACGGAGTGTTTATTTCCTATTTGAAGGGGTAAATTTATTAGCACTATAATGTTATATGATCTGTTTGATCCAATTAAATTCTTGGATGAAGTGGAGAATTGCTAATTAGAAGCCATTGGGACCACTGTTGCATTTTAATACTCCTCTAATTAAATATTAACGGGCCCAAATTAGGAGACACTGATGCACAGCCAAACCCACCCACCTATTCTTCACCCACAGAGAAATAAAGAAGCTGCTTATTTTTGCACATATTTTGGTCTAAACCTATAGAAACTTCTTCCATTGTTTGCACGCATGAGCCAGCCCTTTACCCACAACCATGTCTTCACCTAGGGAAAAAAAATGAAAACAGTAAAAATGTTGCCGCTGTTATTTTAGTGATTGTTCCTATATTGTTTGTGTCTTCTGTTATGGCATAAATTTTACTGTTACTTTCTCCGTTGCCTTTTGTTTTTCTAGTGTGTGGCGGGTCCCTTACAAATTCCCCTGGCGGAAACTTTACTTCTCCTGGCTATAATGGAGTCAGTAATTACTCAAGAAACCTAAACTGTGAATGGACTGTTAGCAATCCAAATCAGGGAAATTCATCCATCTACATTCATTTTGAGGATTTTTACCTAGAGAGTCACCAAGACTGTCAATTTGATGTCCTAGAGTTTCGAGTGGGTGAGTTCGGTCTAGGATCATGTCCTCCCGTTTATCTACAGTATTCTTCTCATGCCTGGAGACCACCAACAATGGAAGGAGTCAGATGGCCGCGTTATACATACATAAGATTCAGAAGAATGTTGGTCAGATAAAGCCATAATTCTGTGTGCCCAGATGAGGAACACATGCCCTGTGAGCAGTGAGAGATGAATCAGTGTTTACAACCAGACAACATGTCTCAGCTGATGTGAGATCTGCCTGGGAGATTCTGGTTTGTCCTCGTGCTCTTAATGGTTCAGGTGGCCCCTTCAACTAATCGCGTATCAAGACTCCTTTCCTCAGAGACTGGGATGTAAAATGGTCAGTGTCAGTGGTTTACTGAGTCACAAAAGCAGCTGTGGAATTCTCCTTAGGCCTTCGAAGTCCAAGGAAGTTTTGAAATGCACCAGAGGGAGAAGCACATGGAAGCTATTTGAGAAATCATCCCAGAGCAGTCAAGTTTGTCTTTGATTTCATGATAGAAAAGGATTGAGGTGTATTTGGTAAATCATAATTCTCTTAAGAATGTTTAAATATCTTCATTCATGAAAGACGAATCCATTTTAGTTATTTTCTATAGTCAAGGAAGGCATAGATTATCCATGAAATCACCCCCATCAAAATATTGACACTTTTCCTGGTTAAAAAAAAATAACAAGTAGAGAAAGAAAATAACATTGTAGACCATCTATTTTGTCCAAGGTTCACCAAGTTCCATGTTATTGCAAAATTTAAAGAATAAGAGACTGAAAACAGCAAACACTGATGTAGTTTGACAATGGAAATGTTCTGGGGCAACTTTAAGAATTAATGATGGGTTTGAGAACATGGAGGACAGAATTTTCTAGAAGGAGAGTTAGATAAGGTCTATAATCATCGACCTATCTCAGCAGGAGAACCATCTGGGCCCTCTGAGATCCATAAATCTAGAGAAGGTTCATCAGAGAAATAAAAGTTGTAGTTTGAGAATGTTCTCCATGTGATTCTGGTAATCCCTCACCACCATCACCTGGCTCAAAACCACCGGCTCATAGAATCAAATAAAGCAGCTGTATGTCAGTTAAATGCAGTCTTCTCTCTATTCCCTCATTTTAGAGTCAGTTATAATATTATCTTCTGTTGACGTATAAGATCAGCGATGTTATTTGACTAGAAAGACAGAGAGCAGATCAATGTGAACCCTGCAGGTATGCTCTAAATGTTAATCAAATTACTGTGAAAAATAATCTTCATGAAGATATTCAGCCCTGGTCGGTTTGGCTCAGCGGTTAGAGTGTTGGGCCGCAGACCAGAGAGTCCTGGGTTTGCTTCCCGCTAAGAGCAGGTACCTCGGTTGCAGTTTGTCCCTGGCCCCGGTTGGGGTCGTGTGGGTGGCAGCCAGTTGATGTGTCTCTCTCACGTCAATGTTTCTCTCTCTCTCTCCCGCCCGCTCTATCTGAAGATAAATGCAAAAATGTCCTCAGGTGAGGATTAAAAAATAAATATATATTCAGCTCCAAATATGATACTTCTTGGCCTGAGTACTAATACCATTTATTTTAGTTAAATAAATACAGTGAAAAAAATAATTAAAATATTATCACTTTTATCTTGATAATAGATTTTGTCACTGTTGGTATTATATTTCTTTCTTCCTAAAAATGAATCACAACCAAAAGCTTTTTAATTGGTTGCATCTCTGTTTAAATATGCTAAAATAATTATGAAAACACAAATTAGGACAGAATGGCATCTACACTAGAGAAAGACTCATACCAAAAAGGCATTTTTATTTTTTATTTTTTTATTTTTACCCTGCTGGAGGGACTCTTTCTTTTACAGTTGACAAAGATGGAGAGGAAAATTTTTAAATGTCTGCTATTAAAGTAGAATTTAAACGTGTCAATGAATACCTTGAATTTTTTTTTATTATTGATTCCTCCTGAATTCACTGATTATATTTCTTAAAAGCTATATAAATAATGGCACTTGGTGTATTCTTTTGTTCAGGTAATGCTGATGGGCCTCTGATATGGAGATTTTGTGGACGTTTGTCATCTGCAATGCCATTGGTTATACCTTATCCACAGGTATGGATACACTTTGTCACCAATGAACGTGTAGAACATATTGGATTCCATGCAGAGTATTTCTTTACAGGTAAAATTTCTGATTAAGCTCTCAAACTCTGGCAATAAAATAGTTGATATAATTTTTATAATATTTTTATAAAGATATATATATTTTGTTCAATTTATTTCTAGGTTGCTACTGGTTTTGTTGCTAATGTAAATAAGACATTCTAAATTACATTTTCTGATTGGTTGTTGCTGATATCTAGGAATTTTAAATTTTTTACATTGATCTTTAGTCCAGAGATCTTGCTATTCTTTTATTTGTTTTAGTATTTTGTCTATAATTATCTTTGGTTTTTCTGTAAAAATAATCACATCTTCTGCAAATGATAGTGCTTTTTTTCAGTCCCAATATTTCATTTCTTTTTCTTGTATTATTTCACTAGCTAAGTCATCATCATAATTTTAAATGGAAGAGATGATGGCATCTTATTTTGACCTTAATGTCAATGCCTATGACATATCATTGTTAAATATATGGGTTGCTTTTGGGTTTTCAATAAACACTCCTTATCAGAATAAAGTAAATCCCTTAAATTCATATTGTACAAAAAGTTGTTTGCTTTTTTATTTTTTTACTGTGAATAAGCATAAGATTTTATCAAATAAATTTTCTGCATCTATTAAGATGATCCTGTTTTTCCTCCTTTAGTATGTTAATGTGATAAATCATATTGAAAGATTTTTCTACTGTTAAACCATTCTTTGATTGCCAGGATAAATCCTACTTGGTCATGATGTATGTTTTGAACATATTACTGGATATTACTTGCTAATGTTATGTGTTGGATTTGCATCTGTGACATTCATTTTGCACCTGAAAATTTTACCCAAGACAGGCAGGACTACTCCTTGCTGCTGCTTTGGGCCATTGAAGTTTTTCCAGTACCTTTACACTGTGATGGCAGTCCTGTTAGATCCCCAAATTATGTAAAATCTCAACTCCAATTCTTGGTTTTGTGGGGGTACAAACTCATATGTCCTTTTTCTGTCTGGTCATAAAATCCTTAGACCCCCCATCCCTGTGGCTCACATTTGGCTCTGTATCCTCTCAGACTAATACACTTCCAGGTTGAGATTACGTCTCAGAATCTGAGTACACTTATTGTTTGTCGATTTGGGAGATCTTCATTCTTTCGATTATGGTTGGCTATGAATCAAAATATATTTTGATTGGAGTTTTATCTAACATCTCTTGTGCTATAATAAAATGGTTGATTGGGAGAAGGAGTAAGATTGATTATTCAATCAAGCATCTTGTCAGATTATTTTTCTTCATTAGATTGAAAGAAAGGAGTCGGACTTTGGAAAGCGGTATTATTTGTACAAAACATCATACATGCTATGCTTTATAAATGTATCTATTTTTCAACTTGCTGTGCTAATGTATACTTTGATAGCTGACTCCAGACATATGTGCTTATTATCAAATGACAAAGTCTTTAGTTGTGGTAATAATCATATTCTTCCAGCTTATATTTATTTTCACTGGCCTAGTTCTTTTCAGGAAAAGCAAGTTTATTTACTTTGTCCCTAGTACATTTACTCTCAGTCATACACACATCTAATTATTCTCCATTTATGTTACAGATTATCTTCTTTTTGCTTTGTACTAAACTTGAGCCTGTTTTCACTATAGGATTCTGTGTATGGGATTCTGTGTATTTCTAATCTTGTAACCAGTTTAACTTGCTTTTATACAACTTTACATATTTATTCATTTATTATATTTTCAAATCATAAACTATGACAGGTTTGAGTACTACTTATGTTGGCTTTGCAGGGTTTTTTCCTCTCTTATTTAGAAGGTTGCAAATCTCATTTCAGACTGCGGTGGACTCCAGACAGGTGAGAGTGGAGTCATTGCGAGTCCCAACTATCCGGCCTCTTACGACAGCTTGACCCACTGTGCTTGGTTGTTGGAAGTCCCACAGGGACACACCATCACTGTGAGTTCTGATGACTGAGTAAATACTTCTCAGGCTACAGAGCTACAATATCATGTCCTGTGTGGGAACGGAGTTCTTTCAATAAGCAAATAATTAGGCTTTGATCTTGCTATCAGATAAATTTCTCCCTAAAATTCTCTCATTGGAGTATATACATTGCCATCTATAAGTTTACGATTAATGAATAATGAGATATCTTTTTCAAGTATTGGAGAAGCTATATGTAGAAGATAACTCCACATCCAGGAGAAGGATGTGTTCATGTTCTTGATGTGACTTCCCACCCCAGCCCAGGAGACTGACTTCCCCTAATGCCTTCAGTTTGGAGAGAAATGTTCCTTCTCACAATTTCCAAGAGAAACTTCAATGAGGAAGAGGAGAGGAGGGCAGGGGAAAATTAAATAAGAGACATAAATATGAACGTGTATAATTTAAAACAAAATAAAACAATTTGTGGGGACCTTATCTAACTCTAGGTAGATAAACTCGCAACTCGCTAATAAAATAATGAATGCCTCCTTATTTCTTTTCCTTCCCGCAGCTTACCTTTAGTGACTTTGATATTGAAGACCACTTCACCTGTGCTTGGGACTCTGTCACTGTCAGGAACGGTGGTTCTCCTGGATCACCCATAATAGGACAGTACTGTGGCAGTTCAAACCCCAGTCCAATCCAGTCTGGTTCTAACCAGCTGGTGGTGATTTTTAATTCGGATCATTCGGTGCAAAATGGTGGATTTTATGCTACGTGGAGCACACATACTTTAGGTAAAAGAAACATTTTTCTGTACCTATCATCTTTTTCCATGGAGATATTTAAAAATGTAATGACTAATTCAACAAGTATATATGCTATACCTACTCTCTGTGAGACTCAATTCTAAATGTGTCATCTCATGTAGCAACCCTGCAAGGAAGGCACAGTACCAATACGTATTTTTTTTTTCCCATTATGCACGGGCGAAACAGGATACTGGGGTTAATCATTTGCCTAGGTCACGTAGGCAGGATTTGAATAAAGGCAGCGGAGCCCAGACACTTTGATCTTAACACTTCACTATTCTGCCTCGGTAGCCATAGAATTACAAGTAATAGAAAAGATTTGTTGGAATTACATGTGATTTAACACACTCGGAGCCTGGAGGAGGACTGAGGAGTGGTGAGCTGATGGCAGGAGATTGGTCCTTGACTTCCACATTCTCCCTTCAGCAGTGGGGCGTCCTTGAAGAGCGCTGAGCAGCAAGATAACCGGGCAGATTTGTGACTTAAGAACGAATGCTCTGCCTGTAGCACGTGGCAAATAATCAACTTCCCAGAAAGTATAAGAACTTGCATTGGACACTTTGGTCGGGATTTCTTTAAAGCTTTGCAATGTCACGTACACAGAGCAGTTCTTTCCAGGAGAGTCAGTTATTGTGAAGATCTTTATGGAATGAGTCAAATTTCCCCTCATTAAACCACGGGATGCTGTTGAAGTCAGAGGGGAGTTTTAGATGAACCGCTGATTTTCCGAGAGTTTAAAAGCAAAAGATTCAGGGAATAATCTTTAACTTGACGTCATTTTGTCTTGAGTTCATACTTTTTTCTTTTGTCATGTCTTAAGTATGTATTTCAATAGTATCAAATAATTCTAGATTTTATGTAACTTATTTTCATCCATGAGTGTTTAAATTTGAATGACCCATGGTGCTTAAGGGAAGAACTTTGCCCTCCTCGAAATCATTTGCTCTAATCCTGTGTGTTAGAGTAAAATTACAAATGAGTATAGACTAGTATTCTCAGAATTTGGGATTGCTGGGCCGCAAATATTACAGTGTCATGGGAATAAAACATATTGCTATTGCTTGAAGACAGGACAGAAGTCCATCCCCTTTTTCACAAGGATTAGAGTTCTCAGTTAGGGTCATAGAGGTGTGAGAAAACAGTAACAGCTGGCGCTGTCAATGCACCTTACATTTACTGAGTGTTCGTGTTGTATACAGAGTGTTCTTGTTGTATACCTGCCCCAAAGGCCAGCGACTCATACATAGGGAAAGATGAACTGAAATCTCACATTTAGAAATGTTTTTTCTCTAGAAGTCTTGGATTATCAAAACTGTTCTTTTTTCTCGCAAATTAATGACTTTTCCCATGACACTTTTTAAGGTTGTGGTGGAATACTTCACTCAGATAACGGTACAATCAGATCCCCTCACTGGCCTCAGAATTTCCCCGAGAACAGCAGATGTTCCTGGACCGTCATTACTCATGAAAGTAATCACTTGGAGATCAGCTTTGACAACAACTTCCTAATCCCCAGTGGTGATGGACAATGTCAGAACAGCTTTGTCAAGGTTAGTGGGCTTGTTTATTTAAGTAAGCAGATCTGGTTTTGTGAACATAAACATTTGGAGTAGAAATGACTCATTGCCTCTCAAAGTAAGAAAAGGGCAATTTTACTGCTTGGATTTCTTGAGTTAAAAAGTGAGAAATCTCACCCTGGCCAGGTGGCTCATTTGGGTGGAGCATTGTCCTGTACACAAAAAGGTTTCAGGTTTGATCTAAGGTCAGGGTACGCACAGGAGGAAACTGATTGATGTTTCTCTCTGACATCAATATTTCCCCCCCCCCCTTCTTCTCTCTCTAAAGAGCAATAAAAACATTTCCTCAGGTGAGGATTTTTTTTTTAAGTGAGAAATCTCAACTATTAGGAGTTAAACTTTGAATCACAACACATATTGCTATGTGACTTTTTGTTTGCTAATACATAGGCAAAGGAACTTAGGGAGGTTGTTTTCTGGCCTTTTTAAATGCTCACAAGCATTACTGGTTCTTCCTTTCTGTAGAAACTAAAGAGAGAATGCTAGATTTTGGAGTTTTTTTTTTGTTTTTCTTTCCTTATTCTCTCTCTCTCTTCCTAATACCTCCTCTGGGACAAAATGAATGTAAGGCCTCCTTACAGGCAACATTTAAAGCATGCTAGAAAAATCACAGGAGGCTGGAGAAGTGGCTAGCCCAGCCTTCACCTTGACCTTAAGAGCCCCCCAGCTGAAAAGACCATGAGACAGACCCATGTACAGTGGTGCCAGCGAAGCAGCCAATAAGGCTCCTACAAATACTGCTCCTGTGGCGTTGACCTCACTTTTCACTGACTTGTGACCATGATGAATGTATTACGCACGCTCCATCTGTGATCTTTGCATCGCACGTCTATCTGCAACAGGCTATGCCTTTGAGTGGAGAGAACAGCAGCCTCAGGCGCACATTAGCCTGGACTTGATTCATATCTCATACGTTTAGCGCCTGCATGTTCCTCTGTGAGCTAATTAGACATTTGAACTTTAAATTACTCAACCATAAAAATAAAGAGAACAAGTCTCACTTTGTAGGATTGTTTTAAGCATTAGAGGTAATATGATATAATACCATAGTGTTCAGTACTTGGAATATAACACCCCCTAATGAATAAAAGTGACTTTTATTGTTAATGTTATTATTATTACATCATCTCTCAAATTATGTTTTATATCGAATTGATCTGTGCTTACTGTTTAAATAAAAATCCCATACTTATATAAAATATGTACAGAATAAAACACATTTAATATACACCTTTCCCGGTTGCTTTTTTCATGAAACAAATGAACTCTCTCTCTCTCCCTCTCTCTCTCATGGACTGAGTCAACATCTAATGTACAGATGTGAGACTTGAAAGTTCTTTAATTAAGCCCGGCTGGTGTGGCTCAGTGGTTGAGCATTGACCCAGGCACCAAGAGGTCACTGGTTCAATTCTTGATCGGGGCACGTGCCCAGGTTGTGGGCCTGATCCCCAGTGGGGGCCTGCAGGAGGTGGCCAATCGATGTTCTCTCTCATTGATGTTTCTCTCTCACCCCTCCTCTCTCTCTAATATCAATAAAGAAAAAATTTTTTAAAAGGAAAAAAAAGTTCTTTTTTTTTTTTATCCTCACCCAAGGACATTTTTTCCATTTTTTGTTCAGATAGAGTGGGAGGGGGAGAGAGGAAGAGGGAGAGAGAGAGAAACATCGATGTGAAAGGGACACATCAAGTGGCTGCCACCCACATGACCAACCAGGGCCGGGGACAAACTGCAACTGAGTCATGTGACCTTAGCAGGAACCGAACCCGGGTCTCTCTGGACTGCAGGCCGATGCTCTAAATGCTGAGCCAAACTGGCCAGGGCAAAAAGAAAGTTATTTAGTGATAAAAATGGACCTGAAAAGTTACTTAGGCTCATTTTTCCTCTGGGTGGAATGGGAGTCCCTTTGGCAGTAGGCCAGGCCAACTCCACTAGCAGGTGGGTCAGGTCAGAGCCCTGCCCAAACTAAGTGTGTGGGGGAGCACTTTTGTTTCCTGCTGACCCAAGACTCCTCTTTCTGACAAGAGATACAAAAGTATGTGGGCAGAGCCAGCAAGGAGAACCCACCTACAGCCAGCAAACTTAAACCTCACACCCTATACAGAAAAATGAACTCAAAATAGCTCAGCCAGTGTGGCTCAGTGGTTGAGCATCAACCCATGGACCAGGAGGTCACTGGTTCCATTCCCGGTCAGGGCACATGCCCATGTTGTGGGCCAGATCCCCAGTAGGGACATGCAGGAGGCGGCCAGTTGATGTTCTCTCTCATCCATGTTTCTGTCTCTCTCTCCCTCTCCCTTTCTCTCTCTAAAAACGTCAATAAAGAAAAAAAAAAAAAAAAACACTTAAAAAAATGAACTCAAAATAGACCATAGCCTGAAATGTAAAATGTAGAGCTGCAAACATTCATGGGGTGGGGTGGGGGAGAGGATAGCAGAAGATCTGTAGGACCTAGAGATAGGTGAAAAGTTCTTATACTAAATGTGAAATGATTGATCCATAACAAGAAAAATTAATACATTTTATCTCATCAACATTAAAAATGTTTGTGAGGAGGATGAAAAGGTAGGCTACAGACTGGGAAGAGCGACTCTAGTTAAAATATGCACAGATCTCTCAAACCCAACAGAAAAATTATAACATTTCAGTTAGAATATGGGCAAACAATATGATATACAAAGACAATATACAGATGGTAAAGAAACATACAGAAAGATGTTCAACATCCCTAGCTGCTAGGGAAAATGCAAATTAAAACCACGACCAGATATTGCTACATTTCTCTCCAAATGGCCAGAATTCAAAGCAGTGACAAACACCAAATCCCGGCAAAGGCGTGGAAAGCTGTATCACTTACCACTGCTAGTGGTGATGTCAAATGGTGTGGATACTCTGAAAAACAGTTCGGCAGTTTCTTATCCAACTAAATATACACTTACCATGAGATCCAGCGATTTCACTTCGGGCATTTATCCCACAGTGATGTAAACTGTGTTTACCCAAAAACCCGTATCTCAATGTTTATAGCAGCTTTAGTTGGAATAGCCCCAAACTGGAATTAGTGCAAATGTCCTTTAACAGTTGAATGGCTAAACCAACTCTAGTACATACAAACCATGGAATGCAACTCCTCAATAAAAACAAACTATTGACAGACTAACAATTTAGACAAATCATCAGGGAGTTTTGCCAAGTTAAAAAAAAAAAAGCCAATCTCAAAAGGTTATATAATCTATTGTTCCATTTATATAATGTTTTGGAAATGGCAACATTTTAGGAATGGAGGACAGACAGAGCTAGAGAGCCAGGGTGCAGAAATCAATCCTGTGGTTATAAAAGGGCAACTCTAGGGATCCCCACGGTATTGCAGCTGTTGGATGTGGTGGTATAGAATTTGTATAAAGCTGATTATCTACACACGAGTGTAAGTACAAGCAAAAGAAGAAAATTGAGTGAGATCTCTGGATTGTATCAATGTCAATATCGTTACAATATACTATAGTGGTACAGGACATCAGTGTTGGGGAAACTGGAGAATGTGCCCAAGGACTTCTCTATTTTATATCTCATAACCATATGTGAATCTGGAGTTCTCTCTCCAAATGTTTTTGTTTTTTTTTAATCCTCACTCTAGGGTATTTTTCCATTTATCTTCAAATAGAGTGGAAGGTAGGGAGAGAGAGAGAGAAAGGGAGGGAGAGAGAGAGAGAGAGAGAAACATCCATATGAGAGAAACACATTGACTGGCCGCCTCCTGCATGGCCCCAAACAGGGTTGGGGAAGAACTGCAACCGAGGTATGTGCCTTTGACTGGAATCAAACCTGTGACTCATTGGTCCGTGGGCCAACACTCTAACTGCTGAGCCAATCCAGCCAGGGCTGGAGTTATCTCAATAAACATTCTTTTTATAAACAAAGTTACTTGAATGGCAAAAGATCACTTGCAGTCAGGATGAGAAACCCTTAAGTGAGTTAAAGAGTTTTTGAACTGATGATGTTTCATAACATTTTGTAGATCCAGTATAGTTTGAGGAGTCCTGAGTCATTTAGCCAATGACAGGAGTTCTTGACTGAGAAGGCAGCAATGAATACTTAATAACTCTTTACCATTATCATTGCGATATTTGTGGTCTTGGGCCAGAAGGTAGAGCTATCAGATCCATAATGATTTCAGAAAGATATAAGCACGTGAGTATCCTTGAAGTTCTTTATTTAAAAACTTGAGATTTCTTATGAAAAGTTAGCTCCTATCTCCCTGACCAGTTTGGCTTAGCAGTTAGAGCATCGGCCCGCGACCAAAGAGTTGAGGGTTTGATTCTGGTCAAGGGCATGGGCCTTGGTTGCAGCCCTCCAGCCTTAGTCAGGGTTATGTGGAAGGCAGCCGATTGATGTCTCTCTCTCACATCGATGTTTCTCTCTCTCTCTCTCTCTCTCTCTCTCTCTTTCCCCCTCCCTCCCACTCTATCTGAAGATAAATGGGAAAATATCCTCGGTGAGGATTAGAAAAAAAATTTAGATCCTATCACTTTGCCTTTTAATAATGTTTATAAAAAGAGTATATGCAGATATTAGTAAATTATGTTTCTAATTTTACAAAATGTAGATAGAAAATTTCTGTATACTGTTTCCCTGAAAGATAAGGGGGAAAATAAGAAAAAATTAAAAGGGATATTAGGGAAAATGGTAGTATAAATTTCTTTCCTGAAAACATTTTTAAATTTTTTAATTACAGTTTGCATTTAATATTAAATTGTATTAGTTGTGTACAGAATAGTAGTTAGACAATCATATACTTTACAAAGTGTTCCCCTGTTATTTCCAATACTCACCTGGCACCATACACAGTTATTACAATATTACTGAGTATATTCCCTATGCTGTATTTTTCATCCCCATGACTACTTTGTAACTACCAATTTGTACTTCTTAATCACCTTTTTTACTCAGTCCCTCAGCCCCCCTCCCCCTTCTGGCAACCACCAGTCTGTTCTCTGTATCTATGTGTCTGTTTCGATTTTGTTTGTTCAGTTATTTTTTCTTTAGATTCCGCATATAAGTGAAATCACATGGTATTTGTCTTTCTCTGACTGACTTCACTTAGCATAATATCTTCTAGGTCCATCCATGCTGTTGCAATGGTGAGATTTCATTCTTTTTTATGGTTGAGTAATATTCCATTATATATGCGTACCACCAATTTTTAACTACTCATCTATTGATGGGCACTGGGTTTGCTTCCATAGCTTAGTTATTGTAATTAACACTGCAGTGAACATAGGTGTGCATATTCCTTCGAATTAGTGTTTAGGGTTTCTTCAGATATATACCCAGAAGTGGAATCACTTAGTCATAAGCCAGTTCCATTTTTAATCCTTTGAGGAAACTCCATACTGTCTTCCACAGTGGCTGCACCAGTCTGCATTCCCACCAGCAGTGCACAAGAGTTCCCTTTTCTCCACATCCTCGCTACCACTTGCTGTTTGTGGATTTATTGATGGTAGCCATTCTGACAGGTGTGAGGGGATATCTCAGTGTGGTTTTAATTTCATTTCTCTGATGATTAGTGGTGTTGAGCATCTTTTCATATGTCTGTTGACCATCTGTATGTCCTCTTTGGAGAAGGATCTATTCAGGTCCTCTGCCCATTTTTGAATTGGATTGTTTGGGTTTTTTTGGTGTTGAGTTATATCCTGACACATTTTGGATCTTCGGTATTTGACAGACTATCTGTGCTTTTGTTCTTAGTAGTAGCTCCAGTGCCAGGTGCCTCCCACATCTGACAAATGGAAATATAATTTGACTTTAATAAAACGACTTTAATGGATGCCAGTGTTTAAAAATCAATTGAAATGATATCACTTTAAAGAACTGAGAAATATTGAACTGGTGCTATGAATCAGTGCAGTTTCACACCTCTTTGTGGACTGATTTGCCAACAGAAATATATTTGAAGGCTTGATGTTTTATTGCTTTGTTGAGAAATATTTCTGAAAGTGGTATGTTCAAATGAGTAATTTTGCATAGTTTTATATAAAAAAAGTTGAATAGTCAAGGAAGACTGACCCACACCTATTACTCTCTTGCCTACTTGGGCTAGAAAATTATTAGTTGTGTGTGTGTGTGGGGGGGGGGGGTGTCTTGTCCTGTGCATCCCTGGCCCCTACCCACTACATGCCCCCCCCACCCCAACTGTGACAAAAATACAGTTGCTAAATACAGCCATTGCTAAATATTTCCTGGGGAGGGCAAAGTTGCTCCCAGTTGAGACTCACTCAGAGGATCTTCCCTGGTTAAACATGTTCAATAGTATTTTCCCTCAATAATGTATATTCAGTACCTGATATCACTATTTTTCTTGAGTGACTCAGCACTTTAGATACCCCTTTCTCTTGCCTGAACTATTGCAAAACCCTCCTGTCTGATCTCCCAGCATCCTCCCTTTTCCCTTTATTCTCCACATTGGGATGTTTTCCAAAAACCAAATGTGGTCAAGCCTTCAGCTCTCCGGAGGCTCCTTGTCCTTTTCAGGACAGGGGCCCAGATGCTGACAGGCCACAGGCCTGGATGGGCTCTGTGGCCTCTCCTCTCACCCTGCTCGGTTGCTCTCTGTCCTCTGAGCTAGACACACCTGTCCTGCCTGGGGTTTCTTCGGGTAGGCTCGCCGCTCCCCGCATCAGGTCCGCTGCTCCACTGCAGCCCCTTCCAAAGCTGGAACTCTGTATTTACATTTGTGATGCTATGATTAATGTCCTTCACTAGAATGGTGAGGATTGGCGTGATTTGGGACTTCAGTGCAACTATTTTTCAAATGCGTATGTCAGTTATATCTTTGAAAGTGGCCAAGCTAATTCAATGACAGACCAGTTCTACCTGGGAGCTGCTAACCCCGTCTTCAGTGAATAATAGTGCATAGTGACTGAATCACATCCTTCTTCAACATGAACCTTAAAATTCAACCTTGGCAGGAAGTCTGCTATGATTTATTCCAATGTATCCTAGTTACATATATACCTGGAATTCATGTCCACTTTCTTCATGCTCCTCAAAAATATTAATTTCCACAGACTTCTTCCTTGCTAATGTTCTCTATTAGTAACCAACAATTTCCCATCCACCCAGGACAAACAGCCCCACAGTAACACACATTACTACCTCTCTCTCTCTCTCTCTCTCTCTCTCTCTCTCTCTCTCTCTCTCTCTCTCTCTCTCCACCTAGCAAGCTCAGCTACCTAGATCAGGTCAACTAGGAGAAGCCAAGAGGAAACTGGATAGTGATTAAGTTTTTTCAAAACTTTTCAAAATTACTGTCTAGATGCCCTGGCCGGTTTGGCTCAGTGGTTAGTGTGTCAGCCTGCAGTCCAGAGAGACCCGGGTTCGGTTCCCGCTAAGGGCACGTACCTCGGTTGCAGATTGTCCCCGGCCCTGGTTGGTCGTGGGGGTGGCAACCACTTGATATGTCCCTTTCACGTCGATGCTTCTCTCTTTCTCCCTCCCACTCTATCTGAACAAAATATTAAAAAATGTCCTCGGGTGAAGATTAAAAAAAAAAATTACTGTCTAGCTACACAAAAATAAACATGATCTCCTTGGAAGAGTAAAAAAATGGGATATGTTATTAAAATGCAACTTAAAAATATTGTTCTAAAAAAATATTGCAGATTTTTGTGTTCTATTTAGTGCTACGTGTAGGTTGATATATCCCTCAGTACCATGACTCTCCAGCACAGGCATGCTCAGATTTGATGGGAAACCCTGAGTGTTATGTGTGTGGCTCTGCTAGGTGTGGGCAGGAACCGAGGCGGTGGACAAAGCCCTGTTGGCCACGAGCTGTGGGAACCTGGCTCCCGGTGCCATCATCACACCAAGAAATGCGTTCACAGCCGTGTTCCAGTCTCAGGAAGCCCCGGCTCAGGGCTTCTCTGCCTCCTTTGTAAGCCGTAAGTAACTCTCAAATCCTTACTGAGAGGTCCCTGAAGGGGTGTGGCTGCCACAGGCAGGCCTGGGGAAGAGTGTGTGTGTGTGTGTGTGTGTGTGTGTGGAGGGGAGTGGGGGGTAGCGCACCAGGGTTGGCTGGGACTAGGGGTCCACAGGGAAGAGTGTCACTTGGTCACCTAATCCTGAGAGTAGACCCTCCTTTCAAAATCAGTGGGAATGGAACTGAATTTAATGCTAGGTCAGCTGAGAAATGATGTCAAAAGCCTGAGTGCCGCTAGGACATCTAAAAATAACGCCCAAATCTGGAGTGGGCAGGAATTTGGCAGGAGCCCAGGAGGCCGATAATGAGTAGACCTCTGGGTACCTGGCACATGGTGCATTGCCTACCTGCCCTGAAATCACCTGGGCATTAAAACATGCTGCGTCTCGGGCCTCAGCTGACCCATCTGACTTCAGAATTTCCACGGGTGGGGACTGGCATGTTTTAGCTCTCACCCAGGTGGTTCTCACGGTCAGTAAACCTTGGGAACCACTTTCTTCAGAATATGTTTTCTTCCTTCTCTTATTACTACTCACAAATTAGGTTAGTGGCAAATGTAGCAGGTTTTAAGCCTGAGAACCAATGGTGTGTGCCTGTTGGCTGAACTGAATTGAGTAGCACTAGCTGCAAACCACCATTTAGGAAAATGTTTGAAGCAAAGAATTGAAGGAAATAATGCAGAGAAAGGATATTTCAGACACAAATAAAAGAATGGGGGTGGTGTAAAGGAAGTGATGAAAGACAACTGCAGACCTAACCTTAGGTCTTTACTTGGTTCCTGTATATGTGTATGTGTGTGTAACTGTGTATGTGTGTGTAACTGTGTATGTGTGTGTAACTGTGTATGTGTGTGTGACTGTGTGTGTGTGCTTTCATATCAGTTTCAAAGGACACTGATGTTTTCATGCATAATAGATCAGTGAGTGATGTGGATTAACTAGTTAGTGGTTATATGGAAACAAATGTCATTTTAATGGTAAAAAGATAATTCTATCTCTGACACCAGGGATTCATGCGAGAATTTGATAAGGGTTGGGATTAGTACATTCAACCATTTAAAAAAAAAAAAAAAAAAAGCAGGTGTTTTTGTGGTCAGATTACAATGGTAATGAAATAATATAGTACTCTAGTAATATAATAAGATATTTTAAAACTGTTAGCTGTACCAATCAGGTACAAATCACTTTTCATCAGTCTTATTTCTTTATCTACATAAATAATATTAAATCTTTGCTAAGTTATCCTTTCTTTATTATCTTAAGTGATTTGCAGTAGATTTATGGTAAAATTTCCAGTCCCAAACCCTACAGTATTTTCTTTAAAAAATATAGTGTTCTCATTTATTTATTTTAAAATGAGAATTCTGTTTTCTTAGTTATTGTTTCTTCCACGTGGAGTACCTCAGGGAATATGTCTCCACAGAATTTAGGAAATTGGAATCGTGTCCTTGCTGATGAAAAGATCCTGTACGTGAGAATATGTGTTCTGATAATGCCTGTTTTCTTTCTACCTAGGATGTGGAAGTCATTTTACTAAATCTTCGGGTTACATTATTTCTCCAAACTACCCAAAGCAATATGACAACAACATGAATTGCACTTATTTCATAGAGGCTGATCCTCTGTCTGTGGTTTTCCTGACTTTTGTGTCTTTCCATTTGGAAGGTAAGGTTATTCTTAGGTGAATTACAGTGGATTCATACTAAATGAATGAGGGATAAGTAGAGGCAGAGATAGTCTAAAATCACCATTTGAAGAAAATATTTAAAGTGTTACAGAGTATATTTGATGTAAACTTGATTGAAATACCATCCAATGCCCTGGCCGGTTTGGCTCAGCGGTGAGAGCATTGGCCTGTGGACCAGAGAGTCCCAGGTTTGGTTCCCACCAAGGGCACGTATGTACCTCTGTTGCAGTTTGTCCCTGGCCCTGGTTGATGTCGTGTGTGTGGCAACTAGTTGATGTGTCTCTCTCGCATTGATGTTTCTCTCTCTTTCTCTCCCTTCTACTCTATCTGAAGATAAATGCAAAAATGTCCTCAGGTGAGGATTAAAAAAAAGAAAAAAAGAAATTCCATCCAATGTTTTAAGAACACATGTACTGTATATTCCATCCAGAAGTGAGAAAGGAACACAGAGCTTTAAGAACACAAGGGTCACATAACTAGCTTAAGAAAAATAAGTCTTAAATGTATTGTATTTTAATAATAGTTTTTCATTCCTTTGGATTTATACTTTATACACATATATGTGTACATGCACACCCACAATCACATACACACTGTAAACTAACTAGAGAGAGAAACTATCTATCAAAGTAATAATAAACATCTGAACTTTACTTATATGAAGTATTATCCTGAGAAACCCTCTCATCTCCTTTCTCTTTTTTTATCTTCATCAATCCTATAGATTACCCACCAGAATGACCTCTCTGGGTTTATTACCGCTCTGGGTTTATTACCGCTCTGGGGCAGGGGCTGCTGGCTAAGCTTCTGGCTTGGGCTGGGCTGCGGCTGCAGCAGGCACACCGCGAGGTTTCATGGGTGCTGACACTGCAGAAGAAAGATCCCTTCAAGTACATGGGTGTTTCCGACCCCTCAGTAGTACTAATACTTTTTGCAAATTAATTTTTTATTTCTAAATTATAATTAATCTATAAATGTATCCAGCTACCTCTGCATAATCAAAACTTCTTTCCCTTTAAGGAGTCTACCATGTCATTGAAAAATGACATTTAGCCAAATGTTCTACAGTATACAGTATCTGGGAAATTTATGTTACTTTAAAATAAAAATGAGCCCTGGTTGATTTTGCTCAGTGGTTAGAGCATCGGCTCACAGACCACAAAGTTGCGGGTTCGATTCCCACCATAGGCACATACTTTGGTTTTCGTTCATCCCCAGTCCGGGTCGGGGTCGTGCAGGAGGCAACCAGTGGAAGTGTCTCTCTCACATCAATCTTTCTCTCTCTCTCTCTCTCTCTCTCTCTCTCTCTCTCTCTCTCTCTCCCTCCCAACCTCTCTCCCTCCCACTCTATCTGAAGATAAATGGAAAAATATCCTCGGGTGAGGATTAAAAAATAATAATAAAAAAAATAAAAATGACATGTCATTTCTCATACACTAATAAATCATATAAAGCCTTCCTCTCAGTTGATCCTTTTTCCATGACCTCCTTTTCCTACATCTCTACAAATTATGGTTTGGGGCACTCTGCTAGAAAATGCCGAGTGTGAATAGATGTGTGTCACTATAAAAATGGAATATGAAGTTAAATACAATCTTCTCAGCATTTGCTAGCACCAAATTCAAATAATATAAAAAGATGTTATATATATAGATATATAGAACAATATTTTTAAACTGCTGAGTGAGTAATTTCTGGCTACTATATATATATATATATATAGTATTAGGGGAAGGTAAAACAGTTTATGTAAGATGATCCAGTTTTCTCTTTAGAATGACATACATGTGAATAAAATCTGTAAGGTTCTTAAGCCGGACTTAAAGAGTTGTTACCACTGTGCCATAGATTGTGATTTTTATTTTCTTCTTTATACCTTTTCTGTTATTTTTCCATTCAGCAGAACATTGTTTTAGTAACAGGAGGAAACATGTGGCTTGGATTGTACTTATGGGCATTTGGTCTCACTAAATTACACAACAGATGAATGTCACATGCCAGTATCGTTTAGACTGAAAGGAAACACTGGTATTTATACTATGAAATACGCCACGAGAAGCACTGCTGACCGATGGGATATGTACTACAAAGAACCTATATTTGCCCTAAGCAGTTGCTCCCTGAGTTCTGTAGGTGGGATAAAGGGACAGAATAGTCTGAGTACCAGACGTAGGGTGTGGAGGGGGAGAGGACAGCATTTCAGGATGGTCCCAATGCCAGGACGACCGCTTAACTAGTCACCTGAGTTTGTGCAAATGACTCAACCTTCGTGATAATCGCCTTCACTTTTTAAAAATAGAAAATAGTTATAATAATCAGATGTTGCCTGTAGAAACATATGTTGTGAACTCCAATTCATCCACATGGCCATTGTTGCAGATGTACACTGACAGGTGGCCAGAGAGCAGATAACTGCTTTTGTAGATTCAGTGATTTCTACTTCTGCTAATGGATTTGCTAGTCAGCACCCAGCTGAAAAGACTGATTTTTAAAAATAAGATAATATCCTTAGGATAATGTCGTCTGACATTGCCAGTGTTGCAAGTATTCAGTATTTTCAAACTGCTAAGTGCATAATTTCTGGCTACAGATTAATTAAATTATAATGATTCCCAGAAAGGGCAACATTAATCAAGTTTATAATTAGATTGTTATCACTCATCATATCAATGTGGATGTTCATGGAATAACACCAAGAAACTAGAGACTCATTAGCTACACTAAAAATAATCTTCTACCCCTTCTAAAGTGAGCCAGAAGAATTCATGTGGAGTATGTTGTGATAAAACTGAGAATTTCTCTCAAGAAAATCACAGCTTTTTTTTTTTTTTCCAGGAGCATTGGCCTTTCAATCTGCTATAGTTCATAGGAACTATTTCTGAGGGACTAGGTCCAAATGACTAAGCATTTCTGAGCCTAACATACCCACAGAGTCATCACTGACCTAGGTTGAGACGAGGGTTCTAGAGCTGCCCTTTTTGTGAGCTATCCCAGGCTATAAAGTACTATACACACTTTTGTTTCTACACTGTGTTTACTGAACACTGACAACTGGTTAGGTTTGCTCTTTAGTCTAGTATACTGATCACTCAGCTACATGCTGGTACTTTCTGTCCAGGGATTACAAAGGTTCAGCGAAGTACTTTCTCTTTTCTTAACTACTTCCCACTACTAAAGTTGCTCTAAAAATATGTTATGATATTTTATGTTGGCCTGAATTTCTTTTTCTTATTGTTATTACATTTTTATTACTAATTATTCTAAAAACTACAAAGTTCTCATCTTTTCTGTATAATCACTATGTTAGTATAAAAAATACAATGAGCCCTGGCCGGTTTGGCTCAGCAGTTAGAGCGTTGGCCTGCGGTCCAGAGAGACCCGGGTTCGGTTCCCGCTAAGGGCACGTACTTCGGTTGCAGCTTGTCCCCGGCCCTGGTTGGTCGTGCGGGTGGCAGCCACTCGATGTGTTCCTTTCACGTTGATGTTTCTCTCTCTCTCCCTTCCTCTCTCTCCCTCCCACTCTATCTGTACAAAATATGGAAAAATATCCTCGGATGAGGATAAAAAAAAAAAAAATACAATGAAATCAGTGAAAAGTCATGGGAGAAATATTTATTTGATCATTTATTTAAAAGACAACTCCCCTCCCCCCAAATGTAATCTCAAGACAGAAATGACTCTTGGTATTCTGAACAGTA
Source organism: Molossus molossus (assembly GCF_014108415.1). Classification (NCBI taxonomy): domain Eukaryota; kingdom Metazoa; phylum Chordata; class Mammalia; order Chiroptera; family Molossidae; genus Molossus; species Molossus molossus. The sequence continues at coordinate 111,481,093 of NW_023425344.1, forward strand.
TCTTCAAAAATGTAAAATAAAATTGGGAATTGATAAATTCAAAATGTTTCTTTTGATCAGAAATGAAACCAGAAATAGACAAAAGCTAATAGCAAAGGATGAGAGAAAAACTTTTATTATTTATTTTTTTAATCCTCACCCGAGGACATTTTTCCATTTATCTTCATAGAGAGAGAGAGGGAAAAAAAGGGGGAGAAAGAGAAACATTGATGTGAGATGGACACATCGACTGGTTGCCTCCTGCACCACCCCGACCAGGGGACGAACTGCAACCGAAGTCTGTGCCCTTGGCTGGAATCGAACCTGAGACTCATTGGTCTGTGGGCCAACGCTCTGCCATTGAGCCAAACTAGCCAGGGCAAGAGAGAGAGAACCTTTTAGTGTTTGTAATTATTTTGTAATTAGATGTCATTAAATACTAATTTTATTTTCCCAAATATCGAGCAGTCCAAAAGCTTATTTTTGTGTTTTTCTTATTCATGTGGCCAAGTAGATGCCTCCAAGTTGCTGTGAAGATTATAGGCCTTTTTTTTTTTTTTTTCACTTCTTAAAGCAGTTAGCAGATGTAGTGACCTAAGCCAAGTAAATACCTTCTATGCCTTGAATTTTCTTTTTAAATCTTTATTGTTGAATGCAAAATGTATTACAGATGTTCCACATTTTTCCCCCATTGACCACCTCCTCCCCACTCCCGCCCCCCTCCTGCCTGTTCCCACACTATTGTCTGTGTCCATTGGTTATGCATATAAGTTCTTTGGTTTATTCCCCCCCCACCCCCAACCCCTTTCCCTTTGAGGTTTGTCAGTCTAGCAATGAATTTGTACTTCTTAATCCCTTCACCTTTTTCACCGATTCCCCCAACCCCCCTCCCATCTGGCAACCAACAAAATGTTCTCTGTATCTATGAGAATGTTTCTGTTCTACCTGTTCATTTTGTTTGTAGATTCCATTGTTGATAGATATGTATTCATTGCCATTTTGTTTGTTCATATATTTTATCTTTTTCTTCAAAAAGAGCCTTCATCATTTCATATAATAACGGCTTGGTGGTGATGAACTCCTTTAACTTTTTCTTGTCTGGGAAAGTCTTTATATGGCCATTGATTCTAAATGACAGCTTTGCAGGATAGAGTAATCTTGGTTGTAGGTTCTTGCTTTTCATCACTCTGAATATTTCTTGCCACTCCCTTCTGGCCTGCAAAGTTTCTTTTGAGAAATCAGCTGACAGCCTTATGGGAACTCCCTTGTAGGTAACTAGCTGCCTTTCTCTTGCTGCTTTTAAGATTCTCTCTTTGTCTTGAACCTTTTGCATTTTGATGATGATGTGTCTTGGTGTGGGCCTCTTGGGGTTCCTCTTGTTTGGGACTCTCTGTGCTTCCTGGACTTGTATGTCTGTTTCCTTCACCAAGTTAGGAAAGTTTTCTGCCATTATTGTTTCAAACAGGTTTTCGATTTCTTGTTCTCGCTATTCTCCTTCTGGCACCCCCAAGATGCGAATGTTGGCACACTTGAAGTTGTCCCAGAGGCTCCTTACACTATCCTCATTTTTTTGGATTCTTTTTTCTTTTTGCTATTCTGATTGGGCGTTTTTTGCTTCCTTCTATTCCAAATCAATGGTTTGCTTCTTGGATTTATGTACTCTACTATTGAATCTGTGTAAATTATTCTTTATTTCAGTTAATGCCTCCTTCAATTTTGACTGTGCATCCATCATTTCTGACTGGTCCTTTTTTATGCTCTTGAGGCTCTCACTAAGTTCATTGAGCATCCTTATAAGTAGTATTTTGAACTCAGCATCTGTTAGGTTGCTTATCTCCATTTCGCTTAGTTCTTTTCTTGGGGTTTTATTCTGTTCTTTCATTTGGGACCTGTTTTTTGTCTCCTCATTTTGGCTGCCTCCCTGTGTTTGTTTCTTTGTATTACTTAACGAGAGGTATGGGGCTAGATGAGACCAGATGCTGCTTGTTTGAAAGAATTTAGGAAAAACCTGAAGCAGGATCCAAGACAGGCCAATCCTATGGTTAAGCAAGTGGCAAGAGCTTGGGTGGGCCTGAAAGTTGGGTGGGCCTGAAAGTTGGGTGGGGTGGGGCGGGGCCTCAGGAGTCACCAGGGTGGGGCTACCAGTGTGAGCCAGGTTGCTGGAGTCCCAGATATGGAGGCTGTCTGCCACCCCTGGGAAGGCCTCACCAAAGGAACAAAGGCCTCTGACAGCACGTTTGTCCCGGAGAAAGCCCCCTCTCCAGCCCTCGCTCCAGTGCCAACAGCTCAGTTTTTTCCTGTATGTCTCTGGAGCCCCTTGAGCTGCCTCCCCTCCAAGCTTAGAGGGAGAGAGTCCGATAAGTCCGTGCGCGGGCCCTTTAAGGAGCTGCCTGGGGCTCCAGCCGCTTCAGCTTCCCTGAGCCTCAGTTCCCGCTGGTTTTTCCAGCCAGAAGTGATGAGGACTTCTCTTCCTGGCACTGGAACCCTGAGCGGGGCACCTGGTGTGGGACGGGGACCCCTCAGTCCTCAGGAAGGACCTTCCCAGCCGAGGTGTCCCCCTGATTTTTATCCGCCACACGTGGTGTGGGACCAGCCCGTCCTCCTCCGCCCCTCCTACCAGTCTGGATGTGGCTGCTGCTTTAATTCCGTAGTTGTAGGACTTCCATTCAGCTTGATTTCAGGAGGTTTTGAATGATGGTTGTTCTGTAGTTTAGTTGTAACTTTGATGTGGTTGTGGGAGGACGCAACGCGTTTACCTACCCGCCATCTTGACCCTATGCCTTGAATTTTCTATCATTGAAATTAGAGAACAACATTGATTCACCTTGGTGATAATGAGAGGTTTAGAAATTCTTAACCAAAACATTCCTATATCTAGGCAAATTCTAAACTCAGATTTTCTTAGATCAGAGTATCTCTTGATAAGAATTGAATACAACCCTAATTGATTTGGCTCAGTGGTTAGAGCGTCAGCCCTTGGACCAAAGGGTCACAGGTTTGATTCCCAGTCAAGGGCATATACCTGGGTTGCAGGTTCGATCCCTGGCCCTGGTCAGGGTTGTAGGGGAGGCAACCAATCAATGTGTCTCTCTCACACTAAAATTTCTTTCTCTCTCTCTCTTTCCCTCCCATCCAGCCTCTAAAAATATCAATGGAAAAATATCTTCCATTGAGAATTAACAAGATAATAATAATAATAATTGGATAGAGAAGTAGCACTTTAGCACAGAAAGTGGAGAGAATTAGAAAGGCCAATACTGTTCTCTATGGATGACCTCAAAAGCCCCAAGGAAAATAGGACTAGATTTCCAAAACAGCCAGATAGGAAGTCCTATATAACATTTGTTTAAATTCTCTTTTATTAACTTAGAAGACCTGGTTTACAAGCTATACCTAATATAAAGCTAAAAGAAAAAAGAAAAGAAAGTTTAATTTTAGATTTTTTTTTTTTTCTCTTTGTTTCACTAAGAAGCACAAAAATTGAGTTTGGTCAGTTGTCTTAGTTCCCATTTCCCCCCATTTAATCTAAGTTTTTTTAAAAGTGGCATGATTCAACATTTACCATTTCTTCTCTTTGCTTTCTCAATCTTTTCTAAAGAAATCAGAATGTAGGCACATTTCACAATTCATTACCTTGGAAAGCATTGGGCAATGGTTCTTTCAAAACACTTTCTATGGATATTTTATTCAAATTGGTGGAGCATTTTAGTTATGTGAGATTCTTTGCTTGCTTGTGTTTTAAAAACTTTGGCCTGCGCACTCTATGGAGCTTAGTTTTATACTAGTACATGCTTCTCCCTCTCAGTAATCGTGCCCTCCACTGAGGTTACCAGCTACTTGGAGCAAAGTTAATTAGGCAGACAATAGACTTCATTCATGGTTGCCCCCTAATTCACCTGCCTCTCCCTAGAACCCTTTGCAACTTTACTGAAAAAACTTTATCTTATCTGCAATATTAAAATATTTCAACCAAAAGAATTTTTCCTTCTCTCTGCTCCTCTTAGTCATCTCTGCCTCTTTGTGCCTCTCAGGGAAAAATTGCAGTCTGAATCTCAGTTCCACAGGTTTATGCGATTTGTCATCCTTGGCTTCTGTTCAAGTCTCTCCAAGTTCTTGGAATCATAATGGAATTCAGAATTGAACATTGCTCTGTAATAAAGCCCAATATGATAAAAATTGTATTTCAATATGTTGAATAGATAGCCCTACTCATTTTAAACAATAAATGTATTTTAAAAGTTTTTAGAAAAATGGAAAATAAATAAAAACTGATCGTGGAGGATCATCTTCCATTTCAGAAATTTCAGTAGTAAATATACATCCAATTGTTTATGAAGATAGAATTAAGACTAAATGTAGCTCCTTGTCCCATGACATGGGCTCTAGTCCAAGGAGAAAGTTTTGTTTAATTTCAGGGTGCTTCTTTTTCTGACAAGTTCTCATATGTTTGACTGAATGTGACCATACCTCTTGGTCATAAACTCAGCTTTGATATTCATCTTGCTCCTTGAAGAGCTTTTTCTAGACCCTGACTAAATTCCTTTCTCTTGCTAAAATTCAATCATCCTGGTTGCATTTAACTATACCTCTTCTACTTGAGAGTTTTGTGTTTGTTTTGGTTATATATTCCATTGGTTTCCCCTATGATTGTGGAAAGGTGTTTAATATTATTTTCTGATGCCTGTGGTCTTTGTCACCAAGTGTCTTCTCATTCATTGGAGAGCCAGGCTGATATCTTTGATCTAACACAGGAATGGATTATGTAGAACTTGAGAAAAAGATGTATATGTGTGAATTACTTGATGCCTAATGGCATTTATGTATCTCATTTTCTTGTATATGATCTTTGTTTATAAGAATCCTTGCTATGTTCTTAGACTTCAAGTAACTTTATAAGATCTGATATTATGTAGCGTTTGATTTCTTGTGAAAAAACTTTGGAAGGACACCCTCCCTTAAAGAAATAACTAAGGAAAAGGACACAAGCACTTTATACCCCATCAAGCAACTTGCCAAATATCACAACTTTCACAATGCAGTGAGTCAGGCTTTGAAAATTAGCAGATTATCTTTAATGATTTGTTTAGTTATTTGATATTCTGTTGCTGTGTACAAAATATTAAAATCCCCTCCCAACTTCCTCTGCTTTGCCCTGCCCAACTTCCTTATTGTTGAGTGCAGACCTTTTATAAACAGTTAAGGAATATTTATTCTGTCTCAATAGAGATATACCACCTCTGTCTTTCTATAATCGAACTAGTTTTTTAAATTATTTGAAAGAATAATCAAGAATAGGACACATTTTGCCTTAATTTTCAGTCTTCCTTGATTTTATAAGCTAGCCGTCACTGACAGTCTGCATCAGTAGGCCACCGACGTAGGCAGTAGTACTGCGCGGGCAGCCACAGAGCAGGCTCTGTGACTGAAGTAAGGCCAAGAAGCGCATCTAGCATCAGCAATGCTTTTTTTTTTATTCCGTGGTTTTGGTTTTATAACTTTATATATTTTTGCAGGCTAAAGATATTTTTATAAATAATGCATAACTTTTTTGCCCCTCAAACTCACCTACTCTATATTTTTAAAATTCCAGCGGAGCTATTGGTGTATTCCAGACGAATTCTGAGGTTATAATTATGGTACATAATCCGGCAGTATTCAAACCATAAATCTGAGTTTAATCTATTTCTTTTTTGCCCTATTTTTTCTAACATAGTGATTCTAATTACCACATGAAAAGATCATTAAAGCGACGTATTTTACACCTTTTAACTTGTAGATTTTTACCCAATTAGAAGCAATTCTGTTCCAGACTTTCAAAATGAAGGAATTCTTTGAGGTTAATTTAATAAATATATCTTGATTTGATACCTCAAGGTTTCTTCAAGCTAGATAGAAACTTAACTGAGGAGCCAAATACTTTCCTAAAATGACTTAAGATTTAAATTGCATAGATATTTTCTCATAAAAATATCAATTTTATCTAAGATAATAATCAGATATAAAAAGGGGAGGGAACTTTTTAATGTACAGGTATGTTTAAAAACATGCATTCCCCAAGATTCTTTCAGTTTAAAGTGGTAGATGATCTTCAAGTTAGCTTAGGGTTTATAGTAGGGTTTATAGGAAGGACACTGGGTCAGCTCATCTCCTCAAAGGGAGGTTTAACAACAGGAAAGGCAGGAATGGGCTTCCAGAGCACGTGGCAGCAACAGCAAGACCCTTCAGAACGCTCTCTCCCCCTCTTACTGCTTTCTTCATGACGACTGCTGATGTTTTCCAAGTTGAACACCTTTGGCTTTTACTATTGACTCCTTCTTACTAAATTACAACTTGAACACATCTGATTGGCCTAGATTGAGTCTGATATTGTACCTTGGAGTAATTGTTCAATCTGTCCCCGGTTTGATTCCTGGTCAGGGCACATGCCTGGGTTGCAGGCTTGATCCCCAGTTGGGGGCTTGCAGGAGGCAGCTGATTGATGATTCTCTCACATTGATGTTTTCATCTCTCTCTCCCTCTCCCTACCTCTCTCTATGTATAAAAAAATCAATATAAACATATTTATAAAAAAATAATACCAACGATTATGATTATGATAATCCATACCATATTCATGAGAGATTTCTATGGTACAATTAACAGGAAACTTAGTTCAACCTGGTTTAAACATAAAAGGACAATTTATTGGCTTTACTTCTGGAAGAGCTCAAAGCGGAGTGGTCCTCAAATCTGCTTAATCTAGCTTTTTGATTGTGTCATCAGATATTCTCCTTTTTCTATTCTCACTCTGTGCTCCTCAGTGCAAACCGCAGCCCCAGGCTGACTCCTCTCCTGGCTGAGGGACAGCCCCTCACAGGGAGGGCTGTGTGCTCCTCAGGCAACCGTCCAAGTGGCGTGCTGCAGTTGGCTCACACCATCGTGCAGTAGGCAACACTTCTCTCTTCAAATTTCTGCATTTAATGATCTCATTTTGGTAGCTTGCAATTGGCTATGGGGAGAATATTTATACCATGGAAATTGGCAAATGCTATAAATCCAGGCTTTTTTTTTTTTTTTACTTCAGAGAACTAATTTTTATATTTGCAAGCACACTACTGTTTTTTTTCAGATTCCAAACAAGGGTCTTGAAATATCCTCAGATTGAATTTGCTTAGGTCACATGTCCCCCTTGAAGGAAAATCTATGGCCAGGGGACTTGAAATTAAAAAGTAAATGTATATCATAATCTATTTAATTTATGAGAGTGTTCTGACAGCAAACAGGCAGTCTGATTTTGGAGTCCACCATGTCAAGCATGCAATTATATAAAACATTGTAATGTAGTTTGGGCCAGTTCCGATGGGGAATCTATGAGTAGGTAAAGTTTGTGTGTGAGGTGGGGTGGAGGGGTTAGACATATGTTCAACTTAACATCTATATTAAGTAAAAGCATTTTTTTTAATTGTTGTTTGTCAATGGGAACATAAAAAGTATACTACTTCATCAGTCATCAGAGCAATGTAAATGAAATATCACAATGAAGTTCCATTTTACACACACCAGAATGGCCGAAATTAAAGACTGACCATACCAAGTATTGATGAGCATGCAGAGCAACTGGAAGTCTCGTGCATTCCTGATGAGAATGTATATGGATATAGCTGGGAGAATTGATTGGCAGTTTCTTACAGAATTAAATACACACCTACTTATGACCCAGCAATTTCATGCCTAGATATTTACCCAAGGGACTTAAAAACATATGATCATGCTAGTATCCAGAATGTGAAAGAACAACTCAGTGATAAAAGGCATATAACCAAATTTTAAAATGATAAAGAATCGAAATAGACATTGTTTCAAAGAAGATACAGGAATGGCCAAGGGTACATGCAAGTCTCTCAGCATAACTAGTCCAGGGAAATGCAAATCAAAAGCACAGTGAGCTACCACTTCATAACCACAGGGCTGGCTCTAATAAAAAAGACAGACATCCATAGTGTTGGTGATTATGTGGGAAATCAGAACCCTCGTGCATTTCTAGTGGTCTGGTAAAATGGTACAGCCTCTTTGGAAAACAGTCTGATAGTTCCTCAGAATATTAAACATAGAGTTCCCATGAGTCAGCAATTCCACTTCTACTTATATACCCAAGAAAATTGAAAACATATATCCATACAAAACCTTGTACATGAATGTTCATAGCCATGTCATTCATAAAAGCCAAAAGGTAGAAACAACTCCAATGTCCATCAACTGGTGAATGGATAAACAAAACGTGGTCTATATATGCAATGGAATACCATCCTGCCTTGGACGTAATGAAGTATTGACCTATCCTACAGCATGAATGAACTCCAGAAATGTTGTGTTAAGTAAAAGCAGCCAGTCACAAAAGGCCACATATGTGAAATGTCCAGAGTAGACAAATCCATAGAGACTGAAAGTAGGTTAGTAGTTGGCTGCCTAGGGTGGGAGAGCAGTAAGCAGGGAGGGGCAAGGAGGGAGTTATTTTTCATGGGTACAGGGTTTCTCTATGGGGTGATGAAAATGTAGGTTTGGGGAAATGTCAACTATCATAGGGCCATTGGAGAAACCTGAAAAAAAAAAAAAAAAACTAACCTTTACTACCAGTAACTCGACTTCTAAAAATGTATTGTAATGAAATAGTGAGAAACTTCCATAAATATTTATGCACAGAATCTTTGTTTCAAGAAAAAGTGGAAAAGAGCCTTGGCCGGTTTGGCTCAGCGGTTAGAGCGTCGGCCTGTGGTTCAGAGAGACCTGGGTTCGGTTTCCGCTAAGGGTGCGTACCTCGGTTGCAGATTGTCCCCGGCCCTGGATGGGTTGTGCGGGTGGCAACCACTCAAGGTGTCCCTTTCACGTCGATGTTTCTCTCTCTCTCTCCTTCCCACTCTATCTGAACAAAAAATGGAAAAATGTCCTCGGGTGAGGATAAAAAAAAAGGTGGAAAAGATAAAATTATCAAGCATGGGAGATTCATTAAATATGGTATGATGCATCTATATTGTTAGAATTTGCTATATCCATTAAATTCATTGTTTTGGAAGAATATTTAATCACATAAAAATGCACGTGTTGTGTTATTTTATGTTAATAAAATTATGTTGTGAAAGAGCATGTTCAGTGTGATCCCAATGAATGTTAATGGTGTAATTCAAATATCAAAATGACTGCATGAGTTGTGGTAATAAAAGACTATCATTTTTGTTTATTCTGTTTTTTTGGTTTTGGGTTTTTTGTTAATCCTCACCTGATATTTTTCCATTGATTTTTAGATAAAGTGGAAGAGAGGGAGGGAGGGAGAGAAAAACATCAATGTGAGAGAGACACATCAATTGGTTGCCTCCTGCACAACCCCAATGGGATTGAACCTGCAACCCAGGGACACGCACTTGACTGGGAATCAAATCTATGACCTTTCAGTCCAATGGCCGACACTCGAAACACTGAGCCAAACCGGCCAGGGCTATTCTGTTTTATATTTCTCTTTAGGATGGGTTGGAATTTATTTATTTATAATTAGAAAACTAAACAGTGATCTATATTTTACAATCACTGAACTCAAGCTGATATTGTTTGTGTGAACATTTATAACCACTGTTCGAAAAACGTTAATGAACTTCTAGTTATCTCTCTGTGGTAGGAGTTCTTTATCTGCACATAGCCTCGAGTTAAAGCAGGGTTTTTCACTAGCAGCTCTGTGGACCTGTGGGGCCAGGTAACTTTTGTTTTGGCTGGAGGGGGGGGGGGGGGGCTGCCCTGAGCATTGCAGCCTCCCTGGGCTCTGCCCACTCAGCGCCAGCGGCATACCTCAACATGACAGCTCAATACGTCTTCAGATACTATTGAATGTCCCTGGGAGCCCAAATTGTCCCCAGTTTATAATCACCGAATTAAAGAACCATTTGATAACGGAAGGTAATTCCGGGTTATTTCAAAGTGGATGTATGCACTGCGAGGTTCCACCTGTGTGAGAACACCTGTGCTTGTTTGGTCACCAGGGTAAACCTCGCTTCATCAGGAAATCAAATGAGGTGGCGACTTACCATTGCTGTGTAAATTGCATGAATCTTCATTCCATTTTCATTTGAATGTTTACAGCACTGATTGTTTTTGTTGCTTCTGAAAATGCTGGTTGTTCCGTGCTCCCTATAGCTCGCTCAGCCGTAACGGGAAGCTGTGACAGCGACGGTGTGCACATCATCAGGGGTCACAGCGTAGCCTCCACACCCTTTGCTACCATGTGTGGCGACGAGATCCCGTCTCCTGTCACCATCTCTGGTCCAGTGCTGCTTAATTTCTACTCTAACTCACACACCACGGACTTTGGATTCAAGCTTTCTTATCAGATAACCTGTGAGTATCCATCATGTTGTGTGAGATTTTATTTTCTCCGGGAGTAATTTCCATAAGGAGTTTTCATTGTGATTCATGTATCACTAACTTGAAGATTCAAGGGCTTTAAGGATTAAGAATGATCAGTTAGGTTCATGGTCCAGAAATACTTAAGACATTTTTCTCTTTTTTATAAATGAGGAGGTTCTTTTTCATGAACTTTGGCTAGAATTACTCTTTGGAAATCAAATAGAAGGTCGAGATTATTTTGATAATTTAAATTAAAATAAGCATTCCTGCTATCTTTAATTGTTTGTACATTACTTTGTCGTGACGTTTTGGCCTAGACTATCCAGATGCCTGTTTCATTTTCCCAAGTCACTTTGCTAATGTGAAAAACAATACTGTGTAAATTTAGGGAAAAACCTAAGAGAATATCTTTATGACCTTCTGGTAAGATTTTTTTCAACAATATACAAAAAGTGCAAGCCATAAAGGAAAAGGAAAATTGATGTATTTAACCGTTGTCATAATTTGCAGTTTCTCTATGTCAAAGTCAAAGTGAGAAGACAAGTCACAGACTAGGCGAAGGCCTTTGTAGCTACCAGGATCTTTTTATTCTTTAAAGACAACTCAATCTGTGTTTATTTGAAAATCATGAAACTGTTTCCCTATTTGGAATAGCCTTTTCCTCTCCTGCAATAAACTTAGTTAGTTTGCTGACAGTGTTTTTTCCCACTTCATTCATCCCGACTTCGGTGAAAGGGGCACAGAAATCTAACAAAATCTTTGTTTTGTTTTATCTTTACTTGACCAAACCCCTTGCTAAAAGCAGAAAGTTAAATAATTATCTTTCAAATAAATGACTGTTCCCATCCACAGAGAAGACTGAAAATGTTTACTTGCCCATGAAGAAAGGCCTTCACAGTTCATTCATGTGAGCTGCTACCTGAGTCCTGACCCCCATTTGTAAAGTCTTATTGTCTGTAGCTTTGCAGGTCTGTTGGCACAACCAGAATAGGACTGAGCAATGGCCATTCCCCCAGTTGTCTCGTTGAATAAAGGAAAGGATTGATTTGTTTTATTCTTTTGTTACATCTTGCTTTATATTCTTTTAATCTGTAATCCCTCATTTTCCTAAAACACTGTATGCAAATTTCCACATAGCCCCTATGAGAGTCTCATTTAAAGTTTTGTTTATGAGATTTCAAATCCTGACAATGTGCAAATTTGGGAGTTATTTAGGTGTTGATAAGCTTTCAGAGGCCACGTAATTGTGTGCAAGATGAAATGGAGCCATGGCAACACAGGTCTGACATTTAATTCACCACCAACGTCCACAGGGCTGTGAGCACATGAATGCAGACGGAGAATAGCTTCCCCTGCAAACTGGGCTCCACGAGGTGAAATACATCAATAAGTAATAGCCTTAAATGGCAGCCACAACTGGTTTCTCGTTTCTAAGAGATTTAAGTGGAGTATGTCCATTGATAGTTTATAAACCACAGAGATAACATCAAAATCTAACCCGAATCTAATTTTAGAGTCACATAGTAAAAGAGATGTCAACCCTCTCACTGCAATGAAAGAGAGCACTTTCCATCATTCTATGATCCTCCTTAGATGTAAAGCCAAGAAAAAATAATTGTAATTTTATATCTCTTACAGTAGGTTTATTATATTTTTATGGCTGCTGTTTTATTGACTAATAGGAGTAGCTAAGGGCTCCAAGCAGTTGATTGCTGGAGTCAGGGCCTAGTTTCCTCATGCTTGTTGAGTAGCAGTAATAAAAATTTAAGCAAGTATAGTCCTTACCAGTCTCACAACTAAATGGAAATGCAGAGGACCCAAGAGCTATGCATTTGAGCCCTCGCAGGCAACTAAGCTCAAACATTCCAAAAGTGATTTCCAATACTTCACCTTTTCATAGTCAGTCTTGACAGAGGCAACTTGAATCCGTACTCTTGAGGATTTCTAGATAGCAGACCTTCCTGGGTTCATACACACAGAGTGTGCCTTGGATTCTGCACACCTCTCTAAATTTCCAGTTATCAATGCAATCCCTCCAACCTGTGCACCACATGTAGAGAAAGGACCGTTACACCCCAACACGTGAAATCTTGTTTTCTCATTCTTTTCACTCTGGCCATTAAGTTCATGCAGATTTAGTCCATTCCAAGTTGTGCCTTAAAATATTCTTCCCTGCTTCCAGTCCCTTCCTGTCTCCTCCTTCCACCTTGGTCAAAAAATCAGAATTAATTGTAAACACAGTGAATGGGAGCTTTAAGTTGCTTTAAAAAAAATAATTATTATCTCTTCAAGGGGGAAAGGTACAATAGTCAAGATGATCTCAAAGTCGTTTTTCCACGGCGTGAGGACTGACTGTTCTCTGCACATTGTCCTGTCTTCTCTTGCAGCCTGTGGTGGTGTGTTCAACTTCTCCTCTGGACTCATCAGAAGCCCTGCCTATTCGTATTCAGACTATCCTAACGATTTGTACTGTTTGTATAATATCACTGTGAGAGACCACAAAGTGATTCTGCTCAAGTACGTAAGACAAATTCACCTTCTTAAGAAAATCATCTTGGCTCCATTTCCAGCAGGGTTTTCCTTAATACTGGAGAGGACGAGTCTCATCAGATGCATAGAAGGCAGGAAGCAAGAGTGAGGCCCTTGTGTAAACCTGGGAAGAGGGCCTCCTACCCTCCGCACAAGCAACAGTGCATGGTTCAGGGGGGACAACAGGCACCCTGCCTGTTCAAACGACTGTTACAATGTTCTCACAGTTGCAAAGGAGCTTCACATAATGGGTGTAAAGTTTTAAGCCCATCTTGATATCAAAGGGTGTGGAGAGAGTAAGAGGAAAGTTTTTGGTTCTTGGGCAGTTATTATACACAAAAATCATAAACACTTTCCATAATTCTGTTATTTAATTTTTTAAACCGTCATATAAGGTAGATATTATCAACCTCAACTTATTGATGAGAAAACTGAGGGTCCACAAGGTGAAATCACTTCCTTTCCCAAACGCTCTTAAATGAAGGGTCGATATCTGAGTCCATGGCAGATTTCCTCCCATAACCACGTCGCTAACTTTTCCCTGTGCTGCCTCTGAAAGGGTCCATTTCTACGGCCTCAGAAAGTTAGTTTTGTGCATCAGAACACCTCTAAATTGATGAGATATCTTACATCAGTAAAAATTTCCTCTAATCCTACTTACTCCCAAGTCTGATGAGAGAAATGACCTCCAGCTCCCTAGTGATAACGCTCCACATTGTTTTCATCTAATCGACATGTTTCTAGCTGTTGTGTTTCAGTGACATGTAGCATGTGGGGGGAACTCTGAGGGTTGGCATCGTTCACAGCAATACAGAATCTGTTTCTAATCCTCACCTGAGGATATTTTTCTATGTATTATCAGATAGAGTGAGAGGGAGAAAAAGCGAGGAAGAGAAACATCGATATGAGAGAGACACACCGACTGGCTGCCTCCCACACAATCCAACCAGGGCCGGGGACAAACTGCAACCGAGGTACGTGCCCTTGACTGGAATCAAACCCTTGACTCGTTGGTCCAAGGGCCGATGCTTTAACCACTGAGCCAAACTGGCCAGGGCAGCAATATAGAATTTTTTACAGAAGCTTGATGGGTTAGGACCTTTCCAACCTACCTCCCCACTAAAAATAATCAAGTCTCTGCAGTTTACCTCCAGGGGCCTTGAATATCAAATAAGACAGGTCTCATCATTACTAAACATCAAGCTTGATCTGGTTTCTGATTCAGACAGTAAGTTGTCTATAGGCGGGACCTTGAAGGAAACCGCGGATCTCACTGGGGACTATTGGTAAGGAAGCTGTGCCCCACAGCCAAAAAGTCCTTTAAATCCTAGAAACAACAACAACAAAAATAAACAAATATTGCCAAATGACCAGGAGCAGGAGACCTGTGAGGGGGTCACCTGCTCAGAATAGAAACATAAGGGATGGTTCTTGTCATTTGCCATTATAGCACATTTATTTCTCACATGTGGATTATAGTTGGGTGTGTGTGTGTGTTTCTTTCTGTTTCCTACCTGGGATCTGGGCCTCACACTATATCAAAGTTCACATTACCCTATTTATGAAATTATTTATTATATCATTTCTAAGAGCCGACGTTCTGTGAGACAGGTACTGATATAGCACTTAGGAGCTACAGAGGTTGTAGACATTACTAAGCACCAATTCTTCTGGGAAGGCTCTCAAAATATGCCAGCCCCATAGGTTTTCTGTCAGTGGGATTTTCCAGATAGCTTCTGTGTTCTCCTGGGAAGGTGGTGCAAAATAAAAAGCCGGAATAGCTTTGAGTCCTCTAGGACACTCACATTGTTCTTTTTCTTTGTAGATTTATGTTGTGGAAAATAAACCTGTTGTCTATAGAGAATAAAATGAATGGAGTGTTTTGGGAAATTATCTAGCTATTTTCTATCCTCATCTTCTTTTACAAGAATATTCGATCTTGCCCTGGCCAGTTTGGCTCAGTGGTTAGAGTGTCAGCCTGCGGTCCAGAGACACCCGGGTTTGGTTCCCGCTAAGGGCGCATACCTCAGTTGCAGTTTGTCCCAGGCCCTGGTTGGTTGTGCGGGTGGCAACCACTCGATGTGTCCCTTCACATCGATGTTTCTCTCTCTCTCTCTCTTCCTCTCTCTCCCTCCCACTCTGTCTGAACAAAAAATGAAAAAATGTCCTTGGGTGAGGATTAAAAAAAAAAGAATATTCAATCTTACATGTGGTTAAATAATTTTTTTATCTGGTTCTTCATCATCAGTTTGAAAAAATTCAGCCCATCAAAACTTTTTAAAAAAAAAAAAACTGATTTTTTTCTTAATGCTCTTAGAAGGAAGCAGTTTAATTGATAGATATTTTCAAGCTACTAGGAAAATAAAAAGAAAACGAAGAAAGCAGAAGAACGTAAAAATGAGGACAGGATAGCAAGTAATCTCAACAATTTTTTTTTTTTTAATAAGCCATAGTAAACACACCATAAAATCCTGAGGAAAAACCATGTAGGAAGGCCTTGCTTGGTTGGGATTCTACGAGTTACTTGAAGTGACAAAGCATAAGGCCTGGATTAAAATTCCATGTTAGGCCATGAGAGAAAAGTTAGGGATGCAGCTGTCAGAAGAGGTTACAAGTGGTAACAAACAGCCCGCAGGCACAGCCCCTAACTCAGCGAGTTGATTTCTCACTCGTATATGTTTGGTGTGGCCCGGCCCGAGGCCCGACTCACTGTGGTCACTCAGGGGCTCGGGCTGATGGAAACTCTTTCTGCATTTGCTTCCACGACCATCACTACAGTGGGCAGCTGATACGGCAAACTGAGTCGTAGCTTCATGAAATTCTTCCGAAAAGTAGTTCCTACCACTCTTAAGACTTGCTTTGGCCATGGAAATGTGAGTCTTAGGGCCATAAGAAACCTCAAAGTATGCACAGAAGAGCAATCCTAGCAAATATGGGAAGGCAGACAACTGGGGGTATGTGGCGAAGTTCCCAGGACCACTGCTGTTATCTGAAATGTGAATTTCTGGTTGTGGCAATCAGATTAGATTGAAGGAAATTCAGTTCATTTTTTTCTACCATTGATTTAAAAATGTCTAAATTTATTTTATGAGAGAGAACTTATTTTATATTCCTGATTTTCAAAATGATAATAATAATTACTGTTTTGTGTTTTTTTGTTTGTTTGTTTTGTTTTTTGTTTTAGAAAAAAAACATGTGTTATATGCCAGACACTATGGTTTGGTTTTTGCATATTGTTGCAGTTAACTTGACTATAAACTCTATTTTCTTTTCTTTTTTTCCTTTATTGATTTTAGAGAGAGAAGAAGGCAGAAGGAGAGAGAGACAGAAACATTGATGAGAGAGAACATCGATGGGCTGCCTCCTGCATGACCCCCACTGGGAACTGAGCCCACAACCTGGGCATGTGCCCTGACTGGGAATTGAACCAGTGACCTCTCGGTGCATGGGTCAACGCTCAGCCACTGACCTACACTGCTGGGCTATAAACTGCATTTAAAAAAGGGAAACAATTGCCGGGCTGGTGGGCTCAGTAGGTTGAGCGTCATCCCATGGACTGAGAGGTCCTGGTTTGATCCCCGGTCAGGCCCCATGCCCTGGTTGTGGGTTTGATCCCCAGTAGGGGGCGTGCAGGAGGCCGCCAACCGATGTTTCTCTCTCACCTCAATGTTTCTAGCTCTCTCTCCCTTCCTCTTTCTCTTAAAAAATGAATAAAAACATATATTAAAAAAAAAAAGAAAGAGCGAGAGCGAGACAATGACTGTGAGAATGAGAATGGAGCTCTGTTTCTAAAACCAACGTTTCCTCTGCCCTGTTAGCACCTTTCAGTAAGTGAAGAATAGGCTGATAGTCCTCTTAGTGGCACAAAATAAAAAGAGAAGAGAGTAAATGCCACACTTTTAATGAGACTGAAATACTAAAGTTTTGCTGAAATGACGAATAGCAGTTCAACTTGTCAAAACCTAATGTCATCCCTGGCTGATGGTGCCCAGTTGGTTGGGCATCGTCATGTACATTGAAAGGTAGTTGGTTTGATTCCTGGTTGGGGCACATGCCCGGGTTGCAGGCTTCATCCCTGGTGGGGCAGCTGATCATTGTTCCGCTCTCACATCAATGTTTCTCTCTCTCTCTCTCTCTGTCTAAAAATCAATAAAAATAAGAAAAAAAATGTAATCTCAGATATACTTAATATATCCTCTTAGCGCTTATGACACTTTTTGACTTATTGAAGTCACTCAAAAATGTTTGGCTAAGCTTTTGTAATGATTAATAAAACAGTATATTATTTCTAATATTTCCAATAAGTACAGCTTAGATGTTCTACTTTTAGCCTTTTTCTTAATCTGTTTATTTGTTTTTGCACAACAACTAAAGGTACTATTTAATGGAAATCTAAATGGAGAACGTCAGTATTAATAAAGTTCATTTCACAGGTTCATTGAGTTTGATGTGGTTCTCTCCACCTCCTGCTCTCAAGACTACCTGGCAATTTATGATGGTGATGACATCAGTGATCCACTTCTCGGCCAATTCTGTGGTTCCAGGCTTCCACCACATGTGAAAAGCAGCAATAATAGCATGCTCCTGGTGTTCAAGACAGATTCATTTCAAACAGCAAGAGGTTGGATGGTATCTTTCCGGCAGACGTTGGGTAAGAATTCGGGACGTGTCAATCTATTTTTCTTGACTGTTACTTTTTGCTTTATTTAATTTTTTTTCGCCTGACTAAAGTTGCTTTTCATTTAAGTTTAGAGGAATATGTCACATAAAGTTTTGGTTTTTTAATATTACATATAATATATTCCGATTTTTTTTTTAAATCACTTAACAAATGTACTTCTCTAGTATACTAAGGTAAAGTCTGTCTACACAACCATCGCAAATAAGACCTGAGCCTTATTTTATTATCCATGGAAATTGTGGCTGTTGAGCCTAAAGGCAATTCAAGGCCAGATCAAGAAAGTAGTCCCATAGCCTGTATTAACTTTATCCTTAAAATGGCTAAGAGTCTTGGAGAATTTTAAGTGAAGATTGAATGACCAAATGACTTTTGGAAAGATCAGAGGGGTATCAATGTGGAGCAGGCACAGGGGACCCTATGACCTGAGAAGAAAGAAGCTGGTCATAGAATTCTGGATGGGAAATGTTGAAGGTTCAAACTAACGCAGCAGGAATGGAAACTGAAGAAGGAGCAGAGTTCGCAGAGGTATTGAGAAGGTAGATTACAGGGGAACTACTGTGCTTGGAACTTGATATATTACATGAGGACATGCGCTGTTGCTGACTTTTTATAAGTAACCTATGGGATAGTGGTACCTTAGGGGACTAAGACTTAGGGAGGAAATATTGTATTTAGTTTGGAGCATTGGGGTTGGAGGGCCTGTGAGATCATCTAAATGAAGAAATACAGGAGGAAGTTGAAGTTTTAGAAACAATTTGGGGTGGAAGTAATGATCTGGGCCCTATCTAGAGGTAAAAGGAAAAGCTAAATGGGCAGATAAATAAAAAATAGCACCCATTTATTCCCACTGCATGTGAGAAATAATTATCTCTGTAAAATTAACGAAGAACTTTAAATCATACAAGGCAGTTAATCAATCCTCTATTTACCTATACTCAGCATCAGCGGCACAATCCAAGGTCATATATATTTGACTCTGGAAAACATTTTGATTCTTCCATTTGAATAGAGATGTGATTAGTGTTTTGAAAATGAACAGCTCACCAAACAAATCACATATTCTGTGAAGTATCAGAGAAACCTGGGAAACTTTCTGCAATGGGAATCCTAACTCACTGCTCAAACTTTTTCTTTCTCTTTACCCCATGCTGTGGATAACCTTCATGCCTCTGATTCATAGCAGAGCTTAGCTTAAACGTCTTTGCATTTGGCATGATTACTTTGTGTGTGCGTATTTCTTGAGGGAAGCAATTAGACCTTGTGTTTTGAAGGCTTCCCAATAAGCCACAGACATCGTGACAAATCACATCAGAAAATCCCTTCACCCCTGCCCTACTTAGCTGTATCAGCAATAACGGGAAAGCAAGTCTCAGGGGCAGACAGAGAGTGTCACCTTAATGGCATTGCCTAAGAGAAGTGATGCCCGAAACACACGAGGCTGTTTTGAAAGAAAAATTAATTTCCCCTTGGAGATCGTTTTTGTGCAAAAGAACGCACATACTCTTGCCTTTAGCACAGACTTGAAAATCGAATGGCATATATTTGCATTTGCTCTTGTTCCTTGCTTTCCGATGGTTTTCCTTTTCCCTCATATTTTCCCACGTGCTCACTGAAACAGCCTCAGCGCACTGCACACGTCCTCATCTGCGTGAGGCTGGCCAGGTCGACGGTGTTCTCTAGCCTCTTTCAATTACTGTGTTTTTCTGGGCTATAAAGAAGACACTTTTGGACTTATTGTGCTTTCCACTGAAGAGCACGGGAGAAAAATCTTACGCTGTCAGAGGCACTGTTTCTCCCTGAGCATGGGACACTTTCAGCAATTACTATCCCCCCCGTCACGGTGAAAGCAAAGGCTTGAGAGTGGGGAGCAGAAATGGAGTTCGTTACATACAGCACTGTGCTGCCCCGCATTTCGTGATGATGATGTTTACCTCTATTTCATCTTCACACACCATCAACCACTTGGAAAGATTCAGACATTCTATGTCATTTTCAGTGGTAATTTTTTTTTTCTTTATTGATTTTAGAGAGAAAGGAAGGGAGAAAGAGAGAGAGAGAAACACTGATGAGAGAGAACATCGACTGGCCACCTCCTGCATGCCCCCCACTGGCGATCTGGCCCACAACCTGGGCTTGTGCCCTGATCGGGAATTGAACTGGCGACCTCTTGGTGCACGGGTGGATGCTCAATCACTGAGCCACACCAGACGGGCATTCAGCGGTAATTTTTTATTGAAAACCTAAGTGTCATTTTGTTGAATTGTATGGTGTCACAAAGCTCTCAAGACCACACATACAAATTGACGGGTCATTTTGCGTAACTACAGTCTCGTTTTGGTTGTTGTCTGTGGTGAGGAGAAGGTGAGGAGGAAGAAGAGTAGATGAATTCTGGGGTTTATGAAATCTTTTAGTTACAGATCTGGATAAAAGTCCTAGACTTGGCTAATAGGATGCACCCTTCACATTCGTCTCATCCATTTAAAACTACCCTGTGTTTCCTGTAAAGAGAAGAAAGCAACTTTGTGGACCAAACAGTGGGGTTTTGTTTCCAACACTGTCGATTCCACATGGAAAACAGTATCTTCACAGAGTAAATCATCAGTATGAAGAGGAGACCGTTTTAGTCTGCAACATCTCAGTTAGGTTTACTGTAATTAAAACACTAAAGTTTTGCCCTGGCCGGTTTGGCTCAGCGGTTAGAGCGTCCGCCTGTGGTCCAGAGAGACCCGGGTTCGGTTCCCGCTAAGGGCACGTACCTCGGTTGCAGTTTGTCCCCGGCCCTGGTTGGGTTGTGCGGGTGGCAGCCACTCGATGTGTCCCTTTCACATCGATGTTTCCCTCTCTCTCTCTTCCTCTCTCTCCCTCCCACTCTGTCTGTACAAAAAATGGAAAAATGTCCTCGGATGAGGATAAAAAAAAAAAAAAAAAAACAAAAAAAAACACTAAAGTTTTGCAGTTTTATTATTTAGATTACACACTTGGCGGTACTTTATAAACATCTGCTTTACTTTTGCAGAAATCAGTAAAGAGCCAGCTCCCATAATTATGGGATTATTAGGTAAATGTCTCCTTGTGCATGTGTTATATTTGCATTGCTAATGGGTCTGAACACATTTGGGGCAGATATCCTCAAGTTTGTTGTTAAGAACTAAATATGTAGTGGAATTGGGTCTGTTCATGGAGCGGCAGCTGTGGGGGCCCACACGGTGGGGCCAGGGCGGGCAAAGCAGAGCAGGTGCTGCGCAGGAGCTGACCCCTGACCGCAGCGGCAGTCTTCCTCCCCCTGGCTCCCTGCACTCAGACACGGCATGAATAATTGATCCCCGATGACTGATAACCAGCAAAATGATCATGCTGGGCCTTAGGGATGTGTGAAACCCTGGAATTATCTGCAAATCTGAGCATTTTCCTCCAGAGAGTGCATCGCTTTCATCTGATTGTTAATGATGCCTCTGATCTCATCAAGTTTAAAAGCCATCGATCCGGTGAGTTTGGCTGAAGCGGGCATGCTCTGCAGTGCAGAATTGACCCTCACAAGTACCCTTTACTCTATGAACTTCTGCTAGTTGAGTTTCTGCGCCTCCTTTACCACAGGGTCGGCTCTGGCATGACCTTGCTCACCTGCATCACTCACGAAGCATCTCAGATCGACAAGCGTGTTTTTAAACCAGCCAAGCCCCCACGTCCTCTTACTGTTCTGGTCTCGTGACACAGTGATGCTTCAGTTAGCCTATTCGACGTGCTCATCACATTAGACACCAAACTGGTAGATAGGTTAGATCGAGGACTTACAGTGCATTTATTTACTGTGTAGTGCCACAATCATTTGTAAAGCAATGCATTGTGTAACACTTTGGCAAAATATCAGGGTCAAAATCTGAACGTGGCCCAATTAGGTATGAAGTTTGCCGGCATTTGGATCAGTGAGTTGCCCGGGAGAGTGTGATGTGTAACCCCTTTAGGATGACATGTCCTGGAAGGGAAGGGCGTTGCCCTGGAGAAGATGCTATTAGGGACAAGGGGATATCAGAGACTAGAGGTTCACATCACCTAAGGCTGCAAGTCCTGGACACATGATGAACACTCCTGGCCCCTGCTGCCTACAGCCCCCATGCTGAGGATGAGGACACTGTCTGTCTGTCTTCATCCAGAGTAGTTGTCATGTAGAGAAGGAGTCAGGAGGCCTTAGGTCAGACTCACAGACCTTTGCTACAAAAATAAGGCAAAAATACCAAAGTGCACGTTTAACAAGGACAAAGCAAACCACGGTCCACGAGGCGAGAACACGCCAGGTTGGAAGAGCTGTGGACCAGAAAGCAGGTGGCCAGAACCCAGTTGCTCGTTACGTCATCGCCTGGTGCGATGCTTCAGAAAAGTCCTCCAATAGTTCTGAGCTCAATTTTGCCCACTAAAAAAAGATCACTTTGAAGTATTACCACTTTCTATCTTTTAAGAATGTGATGGGGATGAAGTAGGCAATTCCGGTAAAGTACTGTACATGTCAAAGAGAAAGACTGTTTGTATTAGAAAGTAATAATGAAGTCCTGGCTTTCCACGGGGCTCCATGACCCACCCCACCTTATCTCTGAAGTGGGGGAGGAGGTGCTGGGTCATTATTATCAACAGCACCACTTCATGGGACAATGATTTCTGGTTCTTACTCATTTTACAATGAAATCTTACCAGCAAACCCTAAAGCATGTTTTATAACTTAAATCGGAAATCAAAAGCTAAATTCCAATAAATTCTAAGGCCTTGCAGAGGCCTAGCACAAAATTGTCACTGTGGCAACATTGGCTGTATGGACAAAATCAAGAATACGTGAATAAATTGTGCCTAGTTCATAACTGCATTATATTACACGTAGTATATTCAACATGTCATACATGATATTATATCTAGATAGTCTTCACTCTCAAAATGCAATTACGGTTCACATAGTTCAGCTATTGCCTGGCATAGGAAATTGGATCCCTTTCACTCTTAGAGATTTAGGATTATAGGATCAGATTCAACATTTGGGTCATGAGTGTCTGGTTTCTGAATTTTTACCTGCAACCTTAATATCTGCAAAATGTCTCTCAAACGTGCTGAAGGCAAACAGGCGCTGTGACGGACGTTGAGGGAGCTGAACAAGGGTCACTTGTAAGAGGGAATAGGAGAAGACAGAAAGGGAGACAGGGAAAGCTGACGGGACTGGCCCCTGTGGTGGAAAATATGGTCATAAGAAATGGAGAAAAATATAAGAACATGTCAAATTCCCTTTGGCTTCTAGTTATTTTTAAGTTTCACAGTTTTGGTGCTAAGCTTGGACCTTACACGGCATTCTAAAATTCTGTAGCAAAACAATAAAAGAGCAAATGTAAAATGATTCAATGACACTAAATAGCATTGTGTATATGTCTCTGTGTGCTTCTTAGCAGCCTGGTGTACGCTGCCAAACCACATTACTCTTAAAAGTACAAGTGCAATAAGATAGCTGAATTATAGCTTGAATAATTGTATAAGTCACTGCTCAAATAGCTCCGAGTTTAGCAATAATGGGGGTATTACTCGAAACTAATGTTGTTTGTCTGTTCTCTTAATGTCATTTGCCCCCTGCGATAAAGTCTGAGAAAGGGATAAGCTGAAATTGTAAACCTGTTTGCAGAAAACCAGACTAAGCTTATTTCCGCCCTTTTTAAGTCTTGTCACTTTCACTGGTGATTGGACTTCTCTTGGGAGCTGATGCCAAAGACAAGGTTATCTGCAGTTTATCCTTTGTGTGTTTTACTGAAAAGGGTTTTTTTTTTTTTGCTGAGCTGAGAATGTGGAAACGTGATAAAGAAACTAACAAATGCTTAGTTCACCAAAACCTTACAAAAGCAAGTAGACAAGAGTAAAATTCCAGATCAGCAGAAAGAAAGGAGAGTTTTTATTAAAATGCCTCCAGCATCAGGGTCTGTGCCGCCCCCTCCCCACATGGCCAGATTGCCGCCCCTGGCCTTGACCGGAGACTGTGGTTGGAAAATAAGAGCAGATGGTATTGTGGAGACCAAGCTAAGTGATAAAAGTGAGTTCATGGTAAATTAAGATAACACTTTGAAAAATGTTCAGCTAAACAAGAGCTAGGAAACAATTCATCTTTATAACTTAGGCCATACCAGACCTCCCCGCAATGTAACCCAGTTCTGTCTCAGATAATAGGACATTTGGGGTTGAATTTTTTTAACCATAGATTCCCTGTAATAATCGTTATTCTTACCCAGGTCGGCCTGGCTTTGTGTAGTGTTCCCAGGAGCATGCAAACTATGTCTGGTCAGCAGTAAACATTTTAAAAAAAAACCTCTTTGGCTGTAAATCAATTGTTTAGAAACAAAACATGATTAGGGCGATTGGACTGTATTCTGTCTCTTCATTCTGATATATGAGAACGTCTGTGAACTTTGTGTGATAGCTTTACATTCTCACTCCCAAGGGAAGGCTGGTCACAACATCCCAGGGCAGAGTGCTAGTGGCCGCTTTGCAGCGTCCACAGGAGACGCTTTGCACAGGCTGTCTCCTCTCCTCCTCACAACCACCCCAAAGGCAGGGACAATCTGTTTACAAAGAAGGAAGTAAGAGGTGAAGAGATGGAGTGATTTGTCTGGGTTGCAGGTTTCCTAAGAGTAAAGCCAAGCATTTAACCAAGCACTACTGTCTCCGAATTCATTCAGATCCTAATAAGCCCAAATCATCTCTGTGGCCTTCAGCAACCCAGGGACCAAGGGAGGTTCTGGGGGAATGAGAGGCAAGTCATTCCTTTTCTTCTTCTTTTGCGCAGAGAGGGCTACTTTTCTCCACTTATCTCTTCTCATTTGACATGGCCTGCTTACAAGGGGCAGCAGTCTAATTTGTACCGAGTCCCAAAGAGTATATTTGGTAATATCCTATTGTATCTAAATGTTGTACATAACTATAGCGGTCACTCTCTCCTTCCTTCCACAAGGAAAGATACAATATATATTTCAATGAATATACTATTTATAAATAGTATAACACAGTGTAAGTATATTTATAACATTTCTATTATATACTATAATTTCATATTATAGTTATATATTATATAATAATTTATATACATTATACTTATGTTATAAACCTTACATAATATACTTATATAAATATGTAATATAGATAATATACATTTTATAATGTAGAAGATATTTAAATAATTATACTGTTTATATTATAAATAATATTTATAGTTACTAATAATATTCTATTTATATGTGAAATATCTCAATATAATACTATTTGTAAATATAAATATTATTTATACATAGTATAAGATATATCATATATGTAGTAAAAGCCAGTTATCTTTTTGATGTTGACAGACAAATGTCACATATTTTATCAGCTTTGCATAGCATAATTGTAAAGAATTACCACAGTTATGCAAACTGTAATTGAATTGAAATATAAGAATAATAAACCTCTGTATAACAAAAGAACTCTAGTTCCATATTATAACCTCCAATTTAGAAACTTCCTTACCACAGGAGTCTAATAAAATGAAGGCATTTAGACATTTATTTTAATGATGTATCCTTGATTGGTATTTTTTTTCCCCTTACCCAAGGATGTTTTTCTATTTATCTTCAGATAAAGTGGGGGGGGGGGGAGGAGAGAGAGAGAGAGAGAGAGAAAAACATCGATGTGAGAGAGAGACATTGCTTGCCTCCTGCATGACCCCGACCAGGGCTGGGGATGAATTGAAACCAAGTATGTACCCTTGACTGGAATTGAACCCACAACTCATTGGTCTGAGGGCTGAAGCTCTAACCGCCAAGGCAAACTGGCCAGGGCTCCCCGATTGGTATTCTTATCATATAGTTTAATTTACAAATTGAGGAACTAAGTCACAAAAGAAATAATGTGACTTGCCAAGGTCCCTTCACAAATTTTGGGCAGAACTGGGAAAATAATTCTTTACCAGAGTGGTAAAAGTTGAAATATCCATACCACTTTGCACAACCTAATATATCAACAAGAACAATAAAACAATTCCTTGTTTTAATTATTATTAAAAAGCTATTGGAAGCTTGGTCTGATTTTATGAATTCCACATTTTTTTTTCTAACCTATTTTATGTCTACTAAGTAGCACATTGCTATTCACATTGCTGATCTCTTTAAACAGAACATTTTCAAATTGGTGATAACTTGTGACTTTGTAATTGCTGATGTTGAGTAAATAGAGTTTTACTTCTTAAAAATAGTGTTGCTGCACACTAATGTGTCCTGAATTTTACAAATTAATAAATTTGCTCTGCCTGCTAAAATCTAGTACCCAGAAATTAAATTTTCTTAAGTAACAGACCTAACATAATTTATCATTGCAAATTTTTAGCTAGAGAAGCATTTTCCTACTAAAAATCTACCCCTTAGGCAGAGTTTTAAATCTTTTAGTGATATTTTTATTGTTGATCTGCTAATTGTTTTTTCACAATCAAATATGCCACAAAAGTCAACTAAATTATCTTTAAAAACAGATTAAGTCATTTAAAAAAATTATATATACACATACACTCATAAACATGCATACATACATAATGTTTATAATATAGTAACAACTTTATAAATCAAAAAATATATTTAATTTAAAGAATTTCCCTTCTAAACTTAGACTAAAAAGCAAAAATCCATCTAGTAAGAACTATTTATATTTTCTGTACATTCTTTCATTTCTTGTTCAATAATATTCACCAGCTACTTATTATGCAGGCAATGAGCTTTTTCCTATTCTTGAGAAGTTTACTAGGTAGAAGAGTCAGCAAATAATTGTAAATTCTGTATGGTAAATGCTTTTTGACAGAAGTATGTGCAAAGGACAGAAAAGAAAGGATCCGCGGTACTTTTCCATACACTGAAGAGGACATGACACTGTTAGAGAAAGCAGCACAGAGACTGTGAATCTCGAAATGCAGTGAAATTGTTATGAATGTAAGCTCTGGAGCTAGACTTCCTAAGGTCCAACACAGTTCCTCTACATCCCAAGTTTGACCTTGGACAAATGACCTGTCCTCTGTCTTGATTTTCTCCTCTCTAAAATGGGCACACTAAGTAACTACCTCACGGGGCTGTGGTGAAGATTATACTAAAACATTTCCTGGCTCCCATTTGGCATGCAACACATTTTAGCCATATATAGTATTAACTTGGAAGGATGAGAAAACATTCACTGGGAAACACACATTCCATGGGGGAAATAACACGTGTACAAGGTCACAGATGCATCACGTTTCGGAAGCCACAAAGTGACCTGCACATTGTATGGCAATGCTTTGGGTATAAGGTGGAGAACAACAGAAGCTGAGACAGGAGAGATGAGCAGGGCTAGATGTGGATGGCTTCTTGTCTCCGATGCAAAGGGAAACCATTGGTTGTGTTGAGCTGAAGAGTACGGTGACCTAATTAGATTTGTTTTGGAAAGCACATTCTTGCACAGGTGAAGATGGTGTTTTGAAGGGACAGCAATTTTAGGTAGGAAGAAATTAGAAAAGGATTGCAATAGCAGTGGCAAATGTGAAAATAAAGAAGAGGATTAAGGGGATTGAAAGGAGAAAGACTTTAGATATAGAATCAACAGGACACGAGTATTTGAACAAGGTAGTGAGGGTACTGAAAGAAAATGATGATCCCAAGCTTTCTGGACAGTATTCCGTGAGGCCACTACCAAATATAAAATTTCCAGAAGAGGTCTAGGTTTTATAGGAGAAATAATAATTTTTGGTTTTGACTGGGAAAATTTAGTGCCTTTAAGGTATCCAGCTGATGTTCAGTAGGAAGTCAGATATGAGAATTAGAAGCTCAATAAAAAGGTCTGGGCTAGAGTTGTTACAGGCACCGCTCGCAGACACAGGAGAGGTGTTTTCAGACAGTCCTTGAGTCAGAGGGAGGAGCTGTTCCCGCCTCAGTCTTGTCCTCTCTGAATGAATTCAAATGAGTGACTCCAGATGACTGAGTTGTGCTAAAGCCAATGTATTAAGAAAGTAATTTATTAAGAAAATAAAACATGCACATATATTAAAGAAGCAAGGCAAGCAAATCTATTAGCAGATGGGCTCTCAGCTAATCTGAAGAGCAAGTGGGGTGGTGGGGTTTCTGCCTTATATACTTTTCTGTCTATAGATTTTAAAACTCCTCTGCCAAATATCTTGGTACAGATTAATGTTCAAGGTCCTCCATTTACTTTGTTGTGGCTTTCCCAAAATGTGTGAGAAGTATCCGCCAATTTTATCTTGCCAAGTTCCCGAGACTGCTGGCTTTTCTCTGTAGGGTGTGGGCTGAGATAAGAGGGCACTCACTCTTCCTTCCCTTCCTCCCTCCTGTCTGCATTCTCTGGAGAGACAATGATTTGCTCTCAAGCGTCCTTGGCTAGGGGAAGGGGAAGGGCTTGCTATTTACAAGCTGGCTGCAGGCTGCCTAACTGTTTGGCCTTTTTTTTTTTCTTTTTATCCTCACCCAAGGACATTTTTCCATTTTTTTGTACAGACAGAGTGGGAAGGAGAGAGAGGAAGAGAGAGAGAGAGAGACATCGATGTGAAGGGACACATCGATTGGCTGCCACCCGCACGACCAATCAGGGCCGGGGACAAACTGCAACCAAGGTACATGCCCTTAGCGGGAACCGAACCCGGGTCTCTCCGGACCGCAGGCGGGCGCTCTAACCGCTGAGCCAAACCGGCCAGGGCATGGCCTTCTTAAATGTTCTTGTCTCAGTTTCCCTATGCCTCCTGCCTTGGAATTTTTCTAGCTTCTTGCTATCCTGTAACTGTTTTGTCCTTTTTAATATGGTACATATACATTTAAAATTATTATATCTTGCTAGTGAATTGACTCATATCATTCATTTTTTTCCAGCCTTTTTTGCAATTTTTATTAATTTATTTTTATTACAGATGTTTCTCCTTCCCCCCACCAGACACCCTCCTCCCGATCCCGTCCATTGGTCACCTTCTTCGGTTTATCTCATCACTCCTCTCCCACCTGCCTCCTCTGAGAACTCATATCATTCTTCAATATTCTTTTGCAATGCTTCTTGCCTTCCTGTCTAGTTTCTCTGATACAGTATTGCTTCCCTAGCTTTCTTTTTTTGTTAATTCTCATCTGAGGATATTTATCTGTTGGTTTTTAGATAGACTGGAAGGGAAGGAGGGAGAGCAGTTGGAGCATCGGCCCGTGGACCAGAGAGTCCCGGGTTCGGTTCCCGCTAAGGGCACGTACCTTGGTTGCAGTTTGTCCCCAGCCCCTGTTGGGGTCGTGTGGGTGCCAACCACTCGATGTGTCTCTTTCTCTCTTCACCCTCTCTCCCTCCTGCTCTATCTGAAGGTAAATGCAAAAGTGTCCTTGGGTGAGGATAAAAAAAGTAAAATTATTCTTTCTTGCCTTTTTGAATTGATCAGTTTTTATTACTCTTTAAAAATTATTTGTACATTATTTTATTCTTCTTTTGGTGATTACATTAGAGATCACAGGATTCACTCTTGAGTCAGTAGAATCTAACTTAAAATGAGTCCTTTTACTACTTCATGATAAGTCAAGGACCTTAAAACCTTTAAAATTCAATTACCCACTTCCTGTCTTTATATAATGTTAATTATATTCTATGTATATTTTAAGCAATAAAATATTTTCATTGTTTTAAACAATCAGTAATTATATATACTTACCATTGTTGTTGTTTTCCCTGAATTTCTGTTTCCACATGGGATCAATTTCTTTCTTTTAGAAGAACTCCATTTAGTGGTATTTGATTTATTGCAAAACTTCTGGTAAAAACTTTTTGTGGTTTTTGTTTTTCTGAAAAAAGCTTTATTTTGTCTTAAATGTTGTGGGATATTTTTTTCTAAATATAGAATTATAATTTGGCATTTATTTCATTCACAATTTTAAGATGCTATTCCATTGTCATCTGGATTATCTCCTTTTGGTTAGAAAGTCACTGAAGAGTACTTTCTGTGCTATCCATACTTCGGGACCCCCGACCCTGTCACCCACTGTAGAGTGCTGCTTTCTACAATGAGCCATCACCGCATGTGTATGTGACCGTTTTGGCCAGGATTACCAGATGATAATGTGGTTTTAATTTGTATTTCCCTAATAATTTTTTTTTTATCCTCACCCGAGGACATTTTTTGATATTTTGTTCAGATAGAGTGAAAGGGAAAGAGAGAAACATTGACGTGAAAGGGACACATTGAGTGGTCGCCACCCACACTACCCAACCAGGGCCGGGGACAAGCCGCAACCGAGGTACATGCCCTTAGCAGGAACCGAACCTGGGTCTCTCCAGACCGCAGGCGACGCTCTAACCGCTGAGCCAAACCGGCCAGGGCCCTAATAATTTTAACGTGCTTTTTATGTCATATGTAAATCATTTTTGCTGAAATATTTATTCATATCCTTTGCCTATTTTCTAATTGGATTATTTGTTTTTTCACTATTGGGTTTTGAGAATTCTTTACATATTCTGAAATAGTAGTCCTATGTGGTTTACAAATATTTTCTCCCAATTCCATAGCTTATCTTTTTTATCCTCTTAACAAGTCCTCTCTTAGCACAAACGTTTTTAATTTTGATAAAGCCCAGTTTATCAATTTCTTCTTTTATATATCTTGCGTTCGGTGTCAGTGCTAACGAATCTTTGCCTATCCTGAGGTATTAAAGATTTTTCTGCTCTGATTTCATATAAAAGTTTCATGCTTTACATTTTTTGTTTTATGTCTATGATCCATTTTAAAGTAATTTTTGTGTAATGTCTGAGGGTTAGGTTGAAGTTAACTTTTGTGCCTCTGATGTCCAATTGCTTAGCCCCATTTGTTAAAAAAAAATATCTTTCCTCCATTAAATTGCTTTTGCACCTTTGTAAAACAATTGGTCAGGCATATTTGTGGGGGTCTACTTCTGGGTTCTCTCTTTGTTCATTAATCTAACTGTCTAATCTTCCACTGATATTGTACTGTCTCAATTACTATTGCTGTATAGGAAGCTTTAATATTAGTAGACTGATTCCTCCTACTTTATTCTTCTTTGTCAAGATTGTTTTAGCTATTTGAAGGCACATGCCTTTCCATGTAAACTTTGTATAAACTTTCTTATATTAATGGAAAAATTTTGCTGGGGTTTTGATAGGCGTTGCATTATACCTATGCATTAGGAATAATTGTCATCTTTACTGTGTTGACTCTTCCAATCCATTAACACATATGTCTCTTCATTTATTTAGATCTTCTTTCATTTCTTTTATCATTATTTTTAAGAAAGAGAGAAACATCGATGTGAGAGAGTAACATGGATTGGCTGCCCCCTACATGCTCCCTGCTGGGGATCAAGCCTGAAACCAAGGCAAGTGCCCTGACTGGGAATTGAACCAGTGACTTTTCAGTGCAGGGGATGACTCCCAGCCACTGGGCCACACCAGCCAGGGCTTATCATTTTGTAATTTTTAGCACATAGAGCCTATATATGTTTTATTGTATATACCTAAGTATAGCATTTTCTTCGGAGCCATTATGTTTTTAATTTTGGTTTTCATGTGTTTATTATTAGATATAAATGTGATCTATTTTTGTATATTTCTCTTACATTCAGAATTTTTGCTGAACTCACAATAAGTGTTCTAGGAATTTTTGTGCATATTCCATGGGATTCTTACATCTACAAATAGTAGCAATTTTACATTTTTCTTTCCAGTGTGTATATTGCTTTCCATGACTATCACAGTGGCAAGAGTTTTCAATTCTATGCTAAATAAGAGCAGTGAGAAAAAATATTCTTGTCTTGTTTCTAATCTTGGAAAAAAACATTTAGTTTTTCACCATTAAGTGTCATTTTAACTGGAATGTTTTCTATACTCTTTATCAAGTTGAGAAAATTCCCTTTTATTCCTTGTTTGCTGAGTGTTTTTATCATGAATGTGTGTTGGATCTTTTCAAATTCTTTTTCTGTATCAATTGGTATGATCAAATCATTTTGCTTAGTAAATCATTTTTGAAATTTCAAAGTTGACAAGAATGATTCTCATGAACCGCCCTGGGACTAATGATACATACATATGGTGTTTTCAATAATACCTAAATAAAACAAAATAAATAGAAAGAGAATAAAATTGTCATTATCCTAAGTTCTTTATACATTGTATTGCCTTTTCCTACTGAATTTAGCTACTGATTAGCTGTTAAATTACTTTTAGTAAATTACCTTTCTTTTAGTATTTTAGTTTTATGCTTCCCAAATGTTACCAGAGTAAATACACAGTCTATGTTAAGTTAGGCTGTGTTTCAAATTAGGAGAGCTAAAATGAGTTGAATTGAGTGTGTTAGTCAAAACAAACAAATAGAAAAAGAGAAACACCCACACAACTCATGTTCCAAAAACCATTAAGATTTTTTTTTGCATAACATAAATATAATACTAAAAGATTTTACATAACTGAGGTTAGGGAATAAAATCATAAATTCAATTTGCTTTTATTTATTTATTTATTTTTAAAATTATTTTTATTAATTTGTTTTTGTTATAGATGTTTCTCCTTTTCCCCCCATTGACACCCTCCTTCCCATGTTCCCCGCCCCTTCCCCAGCTTTGTTGTCTATGTCCATTGGTTATGCATACATGCATATAAGTTCTGTGGTTTATCTCTGGGTCAATTTTGTTCATCAGTTTGTTTAGTTCATTATATTCCACAAATAAGTGAGATCATGTGATATTTGTCTTTCTCTGTCTGGCTTGTTTTGCTTAGCATAATACTCTCCAGGTCCATCCAAGTCATCTCAAATGATAAGAGACCTTTCTTTCCTACAGCTGCATAGTATTCCATTGTGTACATGTACCACAGCTTCTTTATCCACTCATCTACTGATGGACTCTTGGGCTGTTTCCAGATCTTAGCTATTGTAAATAGTGCTGCTATGAACATGGGGGTACATATATTCTTTCTGATTGGTGTTTCAGGCTTCTTAGGATATATTCCTAGAAGTGGGGTCACTGAGTCAAATGGCAGTTCAATTTTTAACTTTTTGAGGTAACATCATAGTGTTTTCCATAGTGGGCAGCAGAATTTTCACTGATACCACACTTAAGGCAAGAGAAAGAAAGGAAAAAATGAACACATGAGACTACATCAAACTAAAAAGCTTCTGCACAGTAAAAGAAACAATCATCAAAATGGAAAGGAAACCCACCATATGGGAGACCATAATTGCCAATGATGCATCAGATAAGGGGTTAATTTCCAAAATATATAGAGTGCTCATACAACTCAACAAAAGGAAGACAGAGAACCAATTAAAAAATGGGCAGAGGAGCTAAATAGACACCTCTCCAAACAGGACATACAAATGGCCAAGAGACATATGAAAAAATGCTCAGTTTGCTTTTAGAGAAAAAGACAAAATGGGTCCATGTGGAACCTCATTGGATGTTCTAAATGAATTCACTGCTTCAGGGCAGTTGTGGACTGCTGCTTTGAAAATCACAGGCCTCTTGGTCCACCCTTTTCCCTCAGGCAACAGCTCTGAATGCTTTTATGTCCTGCTTCCTGTGCATCACTGAGCTTCCTCCAACTACAAGGGAAAGCTGCAGCTGGCTCCCTGGGGAACAGGAAAGTGCCTGAAGTCAGGCCAGTCTTCCTCGTGAGGTGCCAGCCATCCACCCTTTGTCCAAGTCTTGGTTGTCCTGCGTTGGATAGAAATGCGATCCGGGAGACCCCAATGAAACATCAGCCACATGTAACGTCAGCCACAGAAACGTCAATTTTCAAGATAACTACTTAGAAATGTAGCTGACTCCACAAAGCCTTCAAGCTGATTTGCCTAGATAAAATAGCTATTTCTTACGTTATCAGATTTATCCTGGCTCGAGCTTCACTCTGAAGTTTAATAATTGGAGAGAAATCATTTAGGATTCAGTTACTGACTTTTAATTAAGTAAATCTTGATCCAGATCTCACTGCTTACTCTGGATTTATAGTTCCGATATTTCTGTGGCCAAACACTTTCTTTCTCTGAAGAAGTAGCTCTTTTGTCGGAAGTGTTTCCAGTTTGGGGGAGGTTAGAGTGACGTTACAGAGCGCCTCCGACTCGGCTGGACTGACGCGGGTGCTGATGGATGGGAGTTCGCCACATGCTACAAAGTGCACGGTAGCAAGGAAGATGATGGATGTAGGCTGCGAAACCACACGGCAAGGTTAAAGTCTTAAAAGAGAATTTTACAATATCAATATAGTAAATATATATTATTTTCTTTTTTTTAATCCTCACCCGAGGACTTTTTTTTTTTTTTTTTTTCATTTATCTTCAGATAGAGCTGGAGAGAGAGAGAATCAATGTGAGAGAGATACATCAAGTGGTCGCCACCCACACGACCCCAACCGGGGTTGGGGACAAACTGCAACCGAGTTACATGCCCTTAGCGGGAACTGAACTCGGGACTCTCTGGTCCACGGGCTGATGCTCCAACCGCTGAGCCAAACCAGCCAGGGCTGTATTATTTTCTTAAGCATGTAACTATTTTATAGTTAGAGTTCTATTCTACTCAGCTATTGGTGAAATGTAAAAATAGTAATGTGGCAATAATACTTTTTGATGGATAACCCTTCTTTTGTTAATATTCATCTTTATAGTTTCGAAAGACACCTGTTTACGTTTGCCTTTGCCATAGGAGGAGCAAAAGCACAGAGCATTTGTACTATGTTTAAATAGAAAGACGGGAGAGACATACAGAATAACATTGAATGTAAACTGTCATTGAAAAAATTTTTTTAAAGTGTAGGGGAATCAGAGTGATTATAACAAGCTCCTGTACTATACAAACACCCAAAGGTGCTTACTCACAGGTGACGGTCCTTATGTTACTTATACATTTACTTCAGTCATTTGACTATTCACTCATATAATATTATACTTACTCACATTCATATATAATGTGAATTATATAATTCACTCATATAATGTTCTATTTGCTTAATTATTTGACTATTTTGGAAAGGATTATCTGTGATAATGTTAGTTTTTCATTGTCATTGTTTTGTGTGTGTATTTTAAGAATTAAGCAATGTGCTTCATTACAGTTTGATAACTCAAACAAGCTACTTATTAGTCGGTTATTGCCAGAGTAAGAGTGGCTAACACACCATCCAGGTTTCAGAGGTCTGTACCTAGAGCACTGATTTTTATCACTATGCGTCTGCGGACGGGTTTCCTGCCTCTGTGCCCAGCTGCAGGTTCACTGCTTGGCCCCAGCCTTCAGGCTGGGTTCAGGTCCGCTCTGTGTCCACTTTGCTTCCCACCAGCAGTCACCGGGGCATGAGCTCTGGGTGAGTCACAGGAGTACAAAAGGCCCAGCAAAAAACACCGGCCCTGTTAGGGCCTCATCCACTCGTGACCACTCCCATTCCAATGTCTAAGGCAAGTCACATGGCCAAGCCTAACATCAAGTGGACAGAAAAACATCCTCTGTTCGTGCCAGAGCACTGCAGAGAGAGACACTGAAGACAGAGGGACTGAAGCACTAAGAATCATCGGATCTGTCACTCAGTCTGTGCCAATGCATGCCAGCGATGTATGGATTCTTGCTCTGGGGTTCCTTGGAGGAAGAAGGGTGTTTCTATCTTATTATTATTATTATTGTTATTATTAACAGCAGTAGTGTAGTGGTGGTGGTATTGTATAAGTGTGTTTAATGGCACTTACTGTACCCAAGTACAGTTATCATTCTGCCCTTATTAACTTATTAGTAACAATTAAAATAAGCAAGTAGTGATAAAATATATAGCTTGAATTTTTTAAAGTAGCATTTTGTTTTCTAGAGCTTATGTATTAATAGAATGAAGCTAAGCGTTTTCCTGTATACAAACCTCCAAGTCCTTATGGCCCCTTGCTACCTTCAGCCCAGGCCAGGGCAATGTCCTCTTACCTGGTGTCATCTCCTCCAGTCCTACTCCCTGACATGTAAATGCTACTACCAGGACAAATGTAGATCAGACTTGACTAGAAAGTACGTTCTGACTCTGCCACTCCTCTGATCAAAAACCTTTCAAATGGACCCCATTGTCCACAGAATAAAATCTAAAATCCTATACTCTGACACTGAGGCCCTCTATAGAGTAGCCCAGCCTGTCCCCCAATCTTTTCAGTATTCTCCTCCATGTCCTCTGTTGTTTTCACCAACAGAATTTTGCTTCCTTTGCATGTAAGTTCTTGTCCACTTAACCTTTGGTCACGAGGTGCTTCCAGCCTGGAATCGCCGGTACCAACCCCACTTCCCCAAGGTCTTATCCTTTTTATCCTTCAAGATCCAGATTAAATGTCCCCTCCTCCTTGAACATTCTAGGTCCTCAGAGTCCGAAGTAATCTCCCCCTTTCTGCACAACTCTCATGACTTTCCTGCCTCTCTTATGGCGCCTGTCAGTTTCTAATTGTAGCATCCTCATTTATCTGTGTCCTCTCATTGCTATTGGATGGCTAGTCATCTTTTCTCACACTTCAACACTAAATATATGTCCGTCACTATTAAAACAATACTTATTGAATGAATACATAAATCGATCAATTCATTAATACCTTGAGTAACTGCACTTCCTGGCTACGCACGTCAACAAGCTTAAGTGGTTTCCTAAAGTAATAATCAGTTGATACCGAGATAAAAGCTATGCAAACCCCAATCCTTTTGTTTTTTGTTCGCGGTTCTCTTTAACATGGAAGGAATTATTAGAGTGATATCATGAAGTACTGTGCATTGCTTTGGTTTCAGAATAATTTTGTCCTAGATACCATATATGGAAATATCAGAGACTGGGCCTTTGGAAGAATTTCAGCTGCACAAAACATCTGTGTCCGTAGTCTATAGTTTGACCTGACTTGAGAGCTATGGACAAGGCAGTCTGACCTACTGGGTCACGCATCTGACCTGAGAAGGCTGCACGGAGGTCGCCTTCGTCTCCAGGGAGCTCTGCCGTCGTGTGTATTTCCTGCCAGCACCAGGCCCCACATCTTAGCACCTCCTGACGTTGCAAGCAACCTTTTCACTGTTGACAGCTAAATATGTGGAGTAAGAAAAATAAGCGAAACCAATGTCAGTGAGTTTTAACCTTGAAAGAAATAACAATCTGTATTTGTATAGAATATAAGCTATATGGACATTACTTTGAGCATCTATTTAATCCCTGGTCCTCTTAGGGCTATTTTGAGCTTAATTCATCCTCACTGTTTCTTTTGAAATTGTCCGTAGTTTTTCTTCCTTTTATGTCCTTCTTACATCACGTCTGAGGTACTGGCTTAGGCTGTGGAGTGGATGAAACCAAATCCAGTGTTCAGAGGAGTGGAGAGGAAATAGTGATGAAGAAGGGGAGGTCCCCGCTGAATCTCAGTGAGCAGTCTGGTGCTAGTTCTAAAAGTGCGAGAGGAAACAGAAACGATAGGAATTAAAAAAAAAAAAAATTTTTTTTTTCTTGATTAATTTTAAAGAGAGAGGAAGGGAGAGGGAGAGAGGTAGAAACATCGATGAGAGAGAACATCGATGGGCCGCCTCCTGCATGTCCCCCCTGGGGATTAGACCCACAGCCTGGGTTGACGCTCAACCACTGAGCCACACCAGCGGGGCAACGATAGGAATTTGTAAAGCCTCCATGTGAAATGTAAGATGTATCCT
This sequence comes from Molossus molossus, assembly GCF_014108415.1. Classification (NCBI taxonomy): domain Eukaryota; kingdom Metazoa; phylum Chordata; class Mammalia; order Chiroptera; family Molossidae; genus Molossus; species Molossus molossus. Next base: position 111,518,323 of record NW_023425344.1, read on the forward strand.
CCTCAGTCTGCTCAGTGACGTCTCTGTTTTAACACAGGGCCTCAGCAAGGATGCGGTGGCTATCTGACAGGCTCAGATCACACCTTCGCCTCTCCTGATTCTGATTCCCATGGAAGATACGACAAGCATCTAAACTGCATCTGGTTCATAATTGCACCTGTGAACAAACTCATTAAACTCACCTTCAACACGTTTGCTCTGGAGTCAGCATTTATCTTGCAAGGATGCTTTTATGACTATGTGAAGGTAAGGCCGTTCTAGTGCCCTACAGTCTTCTCATCCAGACGTTCATATGCCATATTTCACTTTCTACCTACACGAACTTTTGAAAATTGTGAGTGCCACTAACTTTTCAGATGACCTGTACTTCAGTGATATAATATGTAATATTACAGATGCTCTCTCTTCATATCAAATTAATATTTAATATAGATGACTCAAAAACCGTGTGTGGCTTCTAGCATTAGCTTTAAGAGTCACTGTTTATCCATGTCTCATCGGGAGATGATCTGTGGAATGAGCTTGTTTCGGAAGAGATAATCAAGGGGCCCAGCAAATCCTGCATATAAATAATCACCCCTTAATGTATCTGTTTTTAAAATGTATGTTTTATATAGTCACTGTTCATATTGCCTTCAGATATGGAAAATATCTTAGTCCTAAAATCTCATTAAAAACAAATCAAGAGACTTCTCACTTTTTAATGTCTCTTCAGTATTAAATGATTGTATCCATCAGGCTATATGAATTTAAATTTCAATTTTTAAGTAGTGTCAATCAATATATACTACTACATTCTTGAGGGGGAAATATCAGATATAGCAAGATTTCTGACCAAGAGGAGGTTAAATCTGATTACCAAAGTAAGGACGGCAGAGGCAAATCAATAATAAGCCATCAAGATAGTTAAAACTAAAGTGCTAACTGAAGCACTGGATACAGGATCGAAGCAATGTGCAAGTTTAAAGGGAAGTTTAAATGACAGTCTGGTGTGAACAAGAAAGACTTCTTAGAGAGAGGAACGCTTCTTCCATCAGGGGAGAAGGCCCTGTGGGCAAGCCGAACACACAGAAGGCATAGACATCGGAATGTGCCTGTTCTTGAAAGAGTGGAGGGGCTGGCTTTATCAAAGCAAGATGTTACTAAAGAGCAGCCAGAAACAAGATTGTGTAGTGGAGGAATTCTCAGACTATAAAGGATCTTGAAAGTCAAACAAATGAGCGTCGGCCTGCGGTCCGGAGAGACCCGGGTTTGGTTCCCGCTAAGGGCATGTACCTCGGTTGCAGTTTGTCCCCGGCCCTGGTTGGTTGTGCAGGTGGCAGCCACTAGATGTGTCCCTTTCACGTCGATGTTTTTCTCTCTCTCTCTCTGTTCCTCTCTCTCCCTCCCACTCTGTCTGAACAAAAAATAGAAAAATGTCCTCAGGTAAGGATTAAAAAAAAAAAGAAAGTCAAACAAATGAATCTGGATTTTAGGCCGTTAAAAATAAAGAGTGATTGAAGGTTTTCCAATCCAAGTGATGTGTTGAGAGCAGAGTTTAAGAAGTCTCACCTGGAATCCAGATTCAGGGTGAACTGTCACAGGGAGAGCCTGGAGGGAGGGCCCCAGGGTGAGGTTACCTTATGTCCGGAGGGTACAGAGATGGTAGAGATGGCAAACCTGGGGCAAGAAAAGCTTTGAAGTTCAAAATCATGTTAAATTAAAAAAAAGTCATGGGTGGAATACACAGCTGAGTACTTAATTACATACCGTCTCGTATTTTCACTGCGATAAGCACCAACCCTTAGGAGAGCAGAAGAATGCCAGCTTTAGGAAGAAACCATGCTTTTGTTAGGGATTGGTTCAGGTTGGCTCGTAGCAGGGCAGACAGATGGCATTGCCTGTGGGCAGAGGATGGCACAGGCCAGCAGCAAGAAAACAGAACAGAGAAGAGACAGCCAAAGAGCACTTTTGAAATCAGGGGAAATGGTGCTTTCCTGTAGGGGGCAGCCTGCATCCAGAAGGCCGGGGTCCCACCCAGAACGGTTCACAGTGAGGTAGCTGGAGAACGAAAGACAAGAAACAAGAGTCACGAAAAACCAACCAACCAAAAAACCCACAAAAACTAGGAATAGTCGCGTGTCATCACTGAAGTCAAGTAGAGAGCCTTTTATCAAGGATGGGTGGTCAGTACTCGTGAATTGTAAATTAGAGGCCAGGGAAGGTTAAGATGAAGGAAAAACTCATTAGATTGCTTGACAACTTTAAATAAGGTATTGTCACAGAAGCAGGATCAGAGGGAGTTCATGAAAAACGAGAGATAACAAGAAATGTCAGTTCGGGTTGAATTGTTCCTTTCTGAAATGAGACCAAAAGGGCCGGGAACAGCAGTAAGGCTGATGCTCAAGACAGTCGGAGAGTTGCCTTGACTTTACAGAAAGATAATGAGCTTCAGGGACAGATGATATGCACTTAAACCCAATTTTGCCACCTGACAAATTTTGTATCTCCCTGATTCTTATCACTGCATCTATTAAAAAGCAAACAAAAAACCACATACTCATACCTGCCTTGCAAAACTCTTTTGAGGATAAAGATAATATGTGCTGGACTATTCAGCATTGTGCCTGACATGTACTTTGTAAGCAAGTTTCTTTCTTTATTTTCCCCTTTGTGAAGTTATAGAAGGCATGAGGCTATACAATCTTCTTTCTTTAAAATATTACAAATAACTGATTTGCATATACATGGTTTTAAATATATATTCATGTAGGGTGTTTGGTTTGGTCCTGCTGGGAAGGTTGATAGGATTTATTCTCAAGATCCATTCCCATATAGAAGATTGTGATTTGATAATGTCATTAAAGGCAACTGGTAATTTTAAGACAAAAATAACAATATTGAAAACAAGAAATTATTTTCTAGCTTCGAGATATAATTTAAAAGCTAAGAAATTCTGTTCAGATCTGCTCTTACTTTTCTTCTTGGGAAATTAATTTTCCTCACTTGGCAAGTTTTTCAGCTTATACTGAATGGGCAGATAAAAGAGCACCCCTTGGTATGGGAAGCCTGGAGGTCTCTTTATTAAAAAGATTCTCTGTGACAAATGAAACATTTGATTCCTTTTAGATTGTTTCATAGATATTAAAATCAAATCCCATTTTAGCAAAACTAACTTAATTCAATTCTGGAGGTAGATAAGCAAGTGAAAATTTGCCAATTCCATTATTCACCCATGATTATATCACTTTTTTTTTTTTTTTTTTGAAGGGTTGATTTGGAAGTTATTAAGGTACACATTAATTGTGTGTTTCACTGAGTGGCTGCTGTTGAATTAACATCACATCCACTCCATAAAGAGTCACGTGGCATCTTTATGTGCTGGGCGCTGTCCCCTGCTGTAGAGTGAGAAGACTGACATGTAGGCACATAAATCATTATATAACGTGACAAAATGATAAATATGAACAATGTAGAAAAGCAGAACAGTTGATGTCATTTTGAGGTCAGGAAAGACTTCCTAGATGGGATTGTTGAGCTGGGCTTTAGAGGAATTTCACAAAGGCATGCTTCCTGTGGGAGGCTGGCTACGAAGAGAAGGCGAGACCGAGGGGCTGCGAGCTGCACAGAGCAGGCCCAGCCTCTTGAACCAAACTCCTATTGGTTAAGTCTCTCCCCTGTGGTGAGCAGTGAGGGAAGTGGCAGAGAGGGCTCAGAACAGGGACCTGGCTGAGTGTCTCTGCCAGGAAATCAGGAACTAGCACAAAGGAGATGCCTTCTTCCTGACATTTTCCACCATGATTTTTGTTTGTTTGTTTTTTAAATTTTTGTTACAGATGTTTCTCCTTTTTCTCCCATTGACATCCTCCTCCCAACCCTGCCTCCCCCCACCCCCAGCATTGTCTATGTCTATGGTTATGAATACATGCATATACTGTACGTTCTGTGGTTTATCTCTTCCCTCCCCCTGGCTCCCCTCTTCTGAGGTTTGTCAGTCTACACCCTACTTCTATGTCTCTGGGTCTATTTTGTTCATCAGCTTATTTGTTCATTATATTCCATAAATAAGTGAGATCATGTGGTAGTTGTCTTTCTCTGCTTGGCTTATTTCGCTTAGCACAATACTCTCCAGGTCCCTCCATGTCGTCTCAAAGGATAAGAGATCTTTCTTTCTTACAGCTGCATAGTACTCCATTGTGTACATGTACCACAGCTTTTTTATTCATTCATCTACTGATGGACACTTGGGCTGTTTCCAGATCTTAGCTATTGTAAATAGTGCTGCTATGAACATAGGGGTGCATATATTCTTTCTGATTGGTGTTTCAGGCTTGTCAGGATATATTCCTAGAAGTGGGATCACTGGGTCAAATGGCAGTTCAATTTTAATTTTTTGAGGTAACACCATAGTGTTTTCCATAGTCCCAACACTATTTTGTAATACTTCCTTGACCATACAAAGTGAAAGTCAACAATGCTATAGCCTACCCATATACATAGTTCCAAAAACTCAATATAATGTATTAACTACAATGAAAAGGAGAAACTAAAGGAAAGTATATAAAATAGTACTTATTTCAATATATCAATTCTCTGTCACAACTACACCAAGTCAGATGATAAAGTAGTCAAATCTTCTATGTGGAATCATGGCAAATGTAAAAGTATAAATTTAAACTCATAGGGGGAGGCCATATTTGTACATTAAATCAATAGGAGTATCACCATCTGCAATACGTATTTCTGAGTGTTGGAAAAACTAACATAAACCAGTTATAAGGAGAACAAAGAGTACTCTTCCCTCAGCTTACTCAGCAATCGTGTTCTTGGAAATTTAGTGATTATTAAAACTGTGCAAGCATAATTTTGTGTTTAAATATTGAATAGATTTAGGTTCTGGGTTGAAATAATTATCAACAGTTTTTTTACACACAATGTCTGGCAGGATTTGATTATGTGGGACACAGAATAAGCCTTCACTTTGCAGAATTTTTCTGTGAAGTACCAGATGGGATTCTGCCATGTGGCTGCTGAATACTGAATGCCAGTTTTATCACCAAATTATTGTGATGACCAGGAAACACCAAACTTTTGCAAAACACTCCCTACGGACAGTTCTATCCCCCACTGAGAACACCTGTCTTAACCCACTGAGCTAGGCGTCAGTCTGTGGTCAGCCACTGAGAAGGGGGGTCTTCATCTCTGGGGAGGAGACCAACCACCTATCCAGGTATCAGGTTCCTATCTTTATGAGGCAGTACCTACTATTAGTTCGTTCATTCATTCATTCATTCATTCATTCACTGGTTCCTCCAATACATGTTTATTTGAGTACCCATTATGTTCCAGACACGTTTACAAGTACTGGAAAAGAACATTGAGATAACAATAATAATAGTAATAACCATAATAATAATATAAAAATTCCTGTATTTATAGAGCTAATTCAAATCATTGCTTCTTGTGGCTTTTCCTGAGACCACTGGGACCAGTATAACATTTTCCCCAGAAGGTTCTGAAATAGGTCAGAATTCAGCCCTAAACCTGAAAAATTCTCTGTATTCTTTTTTGCATCCCAGGTTATGCCCCAGCATGTTGTCTGGCAGACTAGCAGAGGCTCCTCAATGAAAGCAAGAATTTGTGAGGATACTCTAAAATGCAATGTAGAGAGGTTCCAAATAAGAATATAAAAATCGCCCAGCTGATGTGGCCCATTGGTCGACCCAGGCACCAAGAGGTCGCTGGTTCAATCCCTGGTCAGGGCACATGCCCAGGTTGTGGGCCCAATCCTCGGGGGGGCGTGCAGGAGGTGACCAATCGATGTTCTTGCTCATTGATGTTTCTATCTCTCCTTCTCCCTTCCCTTCTCTCTAAGATCAATAAAGAAAAAATAAATTAAAAAAAAAAGAATATAAAAATCTTTCTGTCATCAAATTCCCAGGAAAATATAAAAAGATAAAGTCCTAAGAAAATTAATGTCTGAAATGAAGTTAAATGGGAAAGCATTACAGTCCAATATCAAATCTATCGCCCTTTTGCATTGAAAGTTCATAGAAATTAAAATTCAAGCATTTCCTTCCCCACTTTCTTCCATTGCTCGAACTAATGTCAGGATAAAGTACAGGACCTTGCATCCGTTGTAGTCAGAGGCTGTCTCCCACTGAATCATCTGTATAGTTCCTTCAGGATCTTAAGTCAACTCTCATGTGCTCCACTATCAAAGAGTTTTAAAAGCTGAGAAAACACAAAATTCTACTCAGAACTCACCTACATCTATAAGACTTAGAACGCAGTTTGAGCTCCAGGTCGGAAGCACTTGTGCCCGGCAGTATATGTGCCCACAGAGCAATGAGTGACGGGAAAGGTAGCAGGCAGTGATTGTGCAGGTCCTCAGGGCACCGCTCATGTCCTAGTCCAATGGTTCCCATCCCCGGCACTGTACAGTGCACCCCCTTACACTGGAGCTACCCCGCGAAGTCCACAGTGCAGCTGTAGACTCCACTGTGAATGGTGGAGCAGATGGAGGAAATCTTGGCTTCAGCTCCAAGAAGTCCAGGAGCTCACGTCAGTAGTCCAGAGGCCACAGCCTGTCTATTTCATCTCAGTTAAGAGAAATCTTATTGTGATAGTGAATGAACTCCTGCAAACACCAGCTTGAGGCCGGGCATTATACAATTCCCGTCCATCACTGTTACCAGCTATTTATTCGAAACCCAAACCAGATTGTATAGCTCCTACAGGAGAAGATGCAAACTGCTTGGCAGGAAACGTGTGGCACTTCAGTCTTGTCCTCAAAGTGCTTTCCCAGCCCTGATTCCGTCCTCTCACCCTAATCTCCAGGCACATCGAAGGGTGAGCTGCTGAGACGAGCCACCCTTCTGTGCTCCTGTGATCTGCATCACGTTCCATCTGCTGCCTCTTCTCCAGGGTGGAAGGGCTCCACTTACTTTTAAATAACAGTTCAAATGTCTGTGTGAGGTCTTTCCTGACTTCGTCACCTGGGTCCCCCTATTACATTACATTTTTGATTGTAACATTTATTTTATTTTATGTATAATACACACGCACAGATATGCATGTATGTTTAATTTAAGGATCTCTCTCACACTGATTTGTGAGTGTAAAATTAGTGTCTTGAATGTATGGGAAGTGCCTGATACACCCTTGAATGTATAGGGCCTAGCACAGAGGCAGGCACACAGTACATAGAATAAAAATGCTGCTAATATGAATGTGCTGATAAAGGCAGCAGCGTTTATAATACAAGTTTAATTTGCTGACCAGAAAAAGTACATTAGCTAAAACTTGGCCAAACTAGTCTTTTATAAAATGAAGGGGTAGATGACTCAACTCTTGAATCTCTTCTGGCTCTGAATTTATTAGCATTGTGTTTAAGCAGGCAAGACAGTGCCATCTAGTGGTAATGTTGTCTTCTGTTTATTATGAAATTACTTTTTTCCCCTTTATTGTTGAAAGTATTACAGATGTCCTCCTTTTTCCCCTATGGACACCCCGCTCCCCACTCCCACCCCTCCCCCTTCACCATACTGTTGTCTGTGTCCATTGGTTGTACACATATGCATATAAGTTCTTTGGTTTTTCTCTTCCCACACCCTCAACCCCCTTCCTTCTGAGATTTGTGAGTCTGTTCTTTACTTGCACGTCTCTGCATCTATTTTGTTTGTCAGCTTATTTTGTTCATTAGATTCCACAAATATGTGAGATCATGTGATACTTGTCTTTATCTGACTGGCTTATTTTGCTTACTTCTTTTTCACTGTTTCTATTTTATATATTCCTAACATTTTAAAATAGTGGTGGTCATGTCTGTTCTCAGGTTTATAATAGACCATAGTTCTTTTAGAAATTAAATATTTAGATCTACACACATAATGACTTTAGAAATACCATGAAGAATACTGAGCTGGAGAAAACTTTGTTTTCTAATAATTGACAGAAATCCAAGGATCTACCATTTCAGAAGGCATTTGTCGAAGGCTTTTGAGGCTGGGGCTTGTTCTGGGTGCTCGTGAAACCACAGTGAATAATAATCAGCCTTCCCACCCATGGCATTTACAGTCCTGTTGGGAGAGGGACCAGAAGAAGTAAATAAGCAACAAATGAGACAAGTTTTGATTAAAAATAGAAAATAGAAGAGGAAGATACTGGGGGGGGGGCACGTTAGGTAGGGTTGGCCTCTGTCAAAAAGTGACATTTGAGCCCTGGCCAGTTTGGCTCAGCGGTTAGAGCATTGACCTGCGGTCCGGAGAGACCCGGGTTCGGTTCCCGCTAAGGGCACGTACTTCGGTTGCAGTTTGTCCCCGGCCCTGGTTGGTCGTGCGGGTGGCAGCCACTCGATGTGTCCCTTCACGTCGATGTTTCTCTCTCTCTCCCTTCCTCTCTCTCCCTCCCACTCTATCTGTACAAAAAATGGAAAAATATCCTCGTGTGAGGATAAAAAAAAAAAAAAAAGTGACATTTGAGCTGAGACCTGGTGAGTGTGGTCTGTGCAAGAGCCCAGGAGGTGCTTCTGGTGGGAGGACAGTGAGGTGGGGCCTGGGGCTGGGCGGGGCTCTTCCAGATGGGGAAGTTACAAGAAGCAGGGTAGTGGGAGGGGGGCTGAGGACCGGCCCAGGCCAGACCAGGCAGGGGCTCGCAACCCCCCACAAAGAGTTTGGTTTTACATTAAGTGCAGTGGAAACCCCTAAGGCACTTTAGGCCAAGCAGGGGCACGATAGGATGTATTGTGAACACTTGGGCAGCCCGGAGGGGAACACTGCTCCGGAACATCCATCGGGAAGATGTTCGGAGAGAGGAGGTGAAGGACAATAGTGGGCACCATGGAGGTGGGGCCCTCTGGGGTAGGTTTGGAAGGTCCCCCGGAATAGATGTCGGGTAGGGGAGAGAGACAGGAATCAAGGATGACTGAAGTTTTAGGCTAGAGACGTTTACTGATATGAAGAGGTCTGGGAAAGAACAGGGTTGGGGGGGGTGTTGGAAGAGAGGAATCGAAGCACTATTCATTTATTAGCTATTTACCGAGTGCCTCTTGTGTGCCAGACACTCCTCTAAGAACGGGGCCGCAATGCACAGAACAAACAGCAACCCGTGCTCTCACGGGACCTGCAGTCCCCAGAACGGAGACAAGGACATAAGTCACACGTGCAGTAGGTCAAGGAAACGCCCGCGCTAAAGAAACCGGAAAGCAGGAGAGAAGGAAGAGAGTGTCGGGAACGTTTCCACTGTAAATGGGGCAGTCAGGGTGGCCTCACTGACTCGATGTTTGAGTCAAGACCTGAAGGAGCGAAAGGGAATGACCACACGGTCACATAGGAGAAGAGTGTCCCAGGCAAAGGGAACACCAGCCAGGAGGCAGCCATGCACCTGATTTGCTCAAGGAGCAGAGAAAAGAAAGTGGAGACAGTAAGGTACAGAGTGAAAAGGTCAGGGGCAGGAGTGGAGAGCAGACTCCGTGGGGCCTTCGAGGCCGCCTCCATGGCTTGGCTTTGTGTTGAGTGGATGGGAAGCGGTGGGGAGGCTCAGCGGAGTGCTGACCTGACCTGACTTCCACTGTAACTGCATCCTCTGGCTGATGTGTTGGGATCAAGCTAAAGAGGGACAAGTGTGGAAGCAGGAGGCTGCAGTAGGAACCCAGGCCAGGGGTGGTGGTAGTGAGAGCGAGTGTGAGGGTAGTGATGGGTTTGCTGACTGCAATGACACATTATTTTTATGTATTTTAAATAATTTTTTAAAATGTTTTTATTGATTTTTTAGAGAGAGGGGGAGGGAGAGAGAGAGAGATACAAACATCAATTTGAGAGAGAAACATGGATCGACTGCCTCTTGCACGCCCCCTACTGAGGATCGAGCCCACAACCCAGGCATGTGCCTGGACCGGGAATTGAACTGGGACCTCTCAGTCTATGGGATGATGAGCAATCCACTGAGTCAAGCAACACATTACGTATTTTAAAACTCATATATTATTCTCAATTAGAAAAAAATTTTAGACATCACACCAGGTTTTTACTGAAACTCATTTCATTATAATCGATTTAGTAGCTGTTCCTAAATGAAAACTAACTCTATGAACATCAATGTAAGATTCTTCATCATGACCTACTGGGACGTCACATCCGTGTCACCGTAAAATGTGCAACGTCTGTGTGAATGACGGAGAGCTAATGAATTATTTTCCTTGCAGTTATATGATGGGCAGAGTGAAAACGCCAAGTTGGTTGGAACCTTTTGTGGCTCCTCTGTTCCTGCTCCCTTCGTCTCTTCTGGTAACTTCCTGACAGTTCAATTTGTCAGCGACGGAACTGTAGAAAGGGAAGGATTTAATGCAACATATACCTTTATCGACAGTGAGTAAATTGAGATATTTTTATATATCATGAAACTTGTGTAGTTATGCACTAAAAATCATGTCACACATGTCTAAACTCAATGCTAATTACTAAACTCAGTGTTAATTACTAAACTCAATGTTAATTGTCATCCAAGTTCAATGTCAATTACTAAACACCATGTTAATTACTCTGTTTAATTCACGATACAAATTTGGTATAGTTCTGAGTCGAGAATATATATTCCAATTCTTCATAGAGTGATGCAAATATATTCCTGTGGGCTGGAGGGGTAGGGAAGGCAGAAATTTACATATCATGTATGTGATTCGACATGAGTAAAATTTATCTTATAAGTTGCTCTTTTTTCCCATCTCAGTGACTTGTGGTGGAACATATAATGCAACTTGGACGCCGCAAAATATTTCGTCACCCAATTTATCAAACCCAGACGCCCCACTTTCCACCTGTACGTGGGTCTTCGAAGCTCCTCCACACCAACAGGTTGAGATAACTGTGTGGGCATTACAGCTGTCCTTCCAGGACTGCCACCGGAATTACTTAGAGTTTCAGGATGCACCGGAGGTAATAATTATCGTTTGAGTGACATTCTCATCTAGTGACCTTTTTACCACCACTTGCAGAGCACTTGAAGTAATGGAGGTATAATGAAATAAATTGTCCAAGTTGCTTCTAGCTTAATGTGTTTTCCAGCTATATATGAATCCTCTATTTAGGTGTTAAGAAATTTGGACTTGGTCCTTAGGTCAGGAGCTCTCAGACTTTCATGTGCATGAGAAACATCTGGGTGTCTTGATACAAGTGTATTCCCCTGGACCCCTCTCTCGGACACTGATCCCCCACAGAGCCACCCATTACTCTGAATTTTTGATGAGCATCTCTGGTGTTCTGATACTGGTGTTCTGTGGGCCATGCTTGGAGAAGAACTTTGATAATTAGTGGAATCTATGTATAGGGTGAGTTGAAGGGGTCAGTGCAGAACTCCGAGAAATCAATTAAGAGGCGTTTGACCCCCGTCCAGTGGGACTATATTTATATTAATGTAAGAGAGGAAAAAGATGGGGAAAAAAAGGTTGTTTTGGTGTTAAAAACCAGTCAGCATTGCCCGTGGGTTGGGGCATTGGAGGAGACAGTTGGACGTGAATGTGTGCTAGCGAAAGAAGACCTGAAGGTTTGCTTGGCATCCTCATATGAGTCAGTAGTTAAAACAATAAGAGTAATGAGATTATCTGGGGACCGTGTGTAAAGTGAGGAGTCAGGAACTGAGGACGGATGCCTGGGGGAACCCCTGGGGATGCCTGGAATGGTCTCTCTGCAGTTTGGGGAGATTATCCATCTGCCCCAGTTCATTTTAGGAGGGTCATGTTCAAACCCCCATGTGCTGACTGACTACTGTAGAGGATCCATTCTGTCACTTCTTGTTTTCAAGTCCTCCTCATTCTAAACCCGGGTCTCCTGCACTGCTCATGTGTCTTGGTGGAGGCTGACTCCCATGTGGACAGAGGTTTGAGACGTACTGGCTGCTGAGCAGACACTGGGTTTGCTGAATTATTACAGAGCAGAGATACTGAGGGACGTCCTATGCTCAGGGGCATCCTGAGTTGAGATGCTAGCTTATCATCTTTCTGTTGCTTTTCAGATTTGTATATCCCAGTGATACCCTTCCTGGAGGGCCTCAGGGCCAAGTGGAACACAACCCTTTTGTTAAAGTTCTTTTAGTTTCCCGCTGCCTCAGGAATCCAGATCTCCCCGTGTGGACCAGGGCAGGCTGCCATCTGGGTGCAGGCATGCTCACGGGGCACAGGCAGCTCTGTGTTCCAACGACAGCCACACTGGCCTCAAACAAGTCTCAGTATTTGTCATGAATGATGTCCTTCAGCTGAACGAATAAAGGAAGGAACAAAGGGTTTCAGCCTGGGTAGGGAGGGAGAAGAGATTAGAAATTGACTGCTCACTGGGAAAAACTGGAACTCCCAAGGTATCCAAAAGGGGAAAGAGAAGATAGAGTTGGAAGACCACGAATGAGTCACATGGTGGAGGCGTTGCAGATAGTAATGAGATCTGACCGGGTGGCTGGCATTGGGAAAGGCAACCACAGAGAGTCTAGAGGAAAGTCACTAGTGTTAAGGAATGCAAATGAGGATGTCTAATGGGTTCTCTGTAAGAACACTGAAACCTCCAATGGTTCATAAAATGACTTGAGCTAAAATACAACAAGTCTTGAATTAACAAAGGGAAGGAACCAAAGAGAAAGTGAGAATGATGAGAAGGATCAGAGGGTGTCTTTGGCCAGAGGTAGAGACCCTCAGAGGAGAACTGGCTCTGAGGCAAGGGCATGTGCTGCAGGGAGCAGCCTGGGAATCCCTGCTCGCCCCTCCCCCATCCTTACTCAGTAAATGGAGTCGGGGGAAGAATGGCCTCCATCAGGAGGCTGCCAGAGACTCAGGTTTCACCGAGGCCACCAAGTGGAAAGGCTAAGGATGCGCACAGGAGTGGCTAACAGTGCAGCTACAGGCTGGAGGATACAGCAGGCAAGGTTAGGGAAGGACCAGCAGCAGGAGATGGTATGGGTAAGAAGCACAGATCAGTAGCAGGAGTGCGCCTTTCAGTAGATAACCGAGAACTACAGGTGTGTGAGCCATACCTGTGTGAGGGGCCGCAGATGTCCTGACTTGATACAAGCTGTCCTATGCAAGGGCTGATAGGATTTGACTTTTATCCTATCCACTTGGAAGGCGATAGGGGCTGTCAGGTGTTATAAAGGGGGAACAGGGATCTCAGCACAGGCGCCAGTAGCCTTGTGGGTCATAGCAGTACCGAAGTCTCTGGTTAGATTTGCTAAGGGGTAGCAAGGGCTAGGAGCAGTGCTGGGTTAGTCCCGACTATGGAAAACCCCAGTGGAAGAACTGTAGTGAGCTTGGACAGTGAGGTGCTCAGAGCAAGGGCACAGACTGTGGCTATGAAGAGAGGGGAAGGGTCTCGCTCTTAGGAGGCAAGTATCTGACTGGTGGTTTCAGCATAAACTTGACCTCCTGCTTCCTGTCCCTCAGAGAATGGGAGACAGTTGTGGATTTCAAGGCCAATGTCAGTCTTATTGCCAAGTGCTTCAAACACTAACTAGTTTCCATGGCTGAATATAAGCATATACTTATATGCATTTGATTTCTGCGACAGCCAATTCTCTTTCGAAGCAAAATCTAATGTTATTTGGCTTCCATTTCCTTTCAGAGCGATGGAAACCCAAGAATTCACTTCTGTGGCAGAAATGCTTCAGCCGTGCCAACGTTTTATTCTTCTACGACCACTGCGGTTGTCATGTTCAGATTTGAAGTTTCTAGCAACAACTCCAGGGTGGGTTTTACCTATCAGATTGCAGGTGAGCCCTGGAACTTTAATTTTTGTACAGAAAATCTGCCGTCACTACAATTATTGCTAGAATGGACCCCTGTGAGTAAATTAGGGTTTGCTAACACACGCCCATATGAGCTAAGACTCTTCTCTGGACCCTGGGCCCCGTGTAGGAAATTATAGAAGCTGGTTTCCAAAGAGGTAAGGGACTATAATGCTAAGTAAAATGTTTAGTATACCAGCATATGCTTCCCAGTTCATGTCGTTACATAATTTAAAATTATTCATTATTTTGTTAACTATCCACTTAAACATGAACAGAAATCACCGTATCTTAGGAAATTATTGTGTCAAAACCAAGAGGCTTTGAAAGGGCTCTTTAATTACTAAGACTGAGAGGTTTATTTCCAGAGGACACTTTATTTGACTTTCATTTCGAACCTGATTAAAACGAACACTGCCTTTGATTAAAACAAACAAATAAAAATCCTCGATGTTTTACCCAAAATGGTAAAGAACAACAATTTGCCCGTTCTATCAGAACGAAGAGTTCACCAGAGGACTTAAAGGAAAGTCCGCGTACAAGACTCTGTCTTGGAGGTAGAGACTTTTTCCTTAAAAAGGGTCTAAATATCAGCCAGCCACCTCAGTGCGATCAGAAAAAGCGCAGAGAATTCTAGAATTCCGGTCTTCAAAGGCGAGGGCTCCTGCTTCACATTTCACGTGGGGGCGCTGCCTTTCCCCATGCGCCCTTCACCTCACCCCCGGAGCCCAGCGACCTCGAAGACAAGTGCTGAGGCTGGGTTAGCTTTCTCCTAAAGTGTTTCAATTTAAGCAGTTTTGGGAACTATTCCTGTCAGGTTGAAGGAACGGACTATTGGGACACATACATCCACTGTGATTATGTTTTTCTCTAAGGCTGTAACAGAGACTATAACAAGGCCTTTGGCAATCTGAGGAGTCCCGGGTGGCCCGGAGACTACAGCAGCAACGTGGATTGCACCGTGACGCTCACAGCCCCACAGAACCACACCATTTCCCTCTTCTTTCATTCATTCGGCGTCGAGGACTCAAGTGAATGCAGACATGACTTCTTGGAGGTAACATGCATTTGGGTCTCATGTAAATGAATTGTTGGAAAGATGATGGACCGCTTCCGATTCTTTTGGCTTTTTCTCTGCTATCACTAAAAAAATATCCCTTTCTCATTTCATTAATTTATTCAGTATTATTGCAGTCCACAGATACTTAGCAAGCATCTTCTGTGGCCAGGCAGCAGAAATCCAATAGGGCTCCCAGGAGGCGCGTAGTCCAGTGGGAAGGACAGACAGGAAATAGTCCTGCACAGTGTGGGAAGGACTGACAGTCACCTCCGGGACAGAGAAAGCTTCCTGTAGGAAGTGATGTGTGAGCTCAGACTGGAAGGCCCAGAGGGATGTCCAAGAACAAAGTGCTGATTTGGGGGCTGAACCATGGCACTGACTTTAATAAATGTGCTGTGTGTGGACATAAAAATAAAACCAGATGATACTAAATAGCCCAATTTCCCTGACAGCCACAGTAAGTATGGGCATCTTCGGTATTCTCTAAGGTGAACGATTCCTTGACCAAGTGTTCGGCACAGAAAGGAGGAATGTGCTGTTCCTTTCTCCTCAACCACGACCGGAGAGCTCTAATGGACAGAGATGCAACTTTGCAGTTTTCCATCCTCCTCCTCAAACACAAGGGGAGAGAACCCTCCTGGGCCTGGAGCAGGCAGAGCCAGGCTCCTCGAGCTCCTGCACCTTTGTGGTTACCCGGAGCACCAGAGGAGCACCCTCTGCGTCCTTCCTGCTGCACATCACGCACATCATGGGACTGAGGACTGTTACATTGTTGTTCGGGGTCGGGGAAGACGTTCCAATGAGCCCACAGCTCACGCAGGCTGTCCATGGAGCCCAGCGCCTCTGCTTTGCCATAAAAATCCCAGAGCTCACCTGGGTGTCCTTGGCCAACTCTGTGGAAAATGAATTCATTCTTAGGAAATAAACTTGTCCACGCAGAGGATGCTGAATTCCTCTGCTCCGTGTTTCAGGTACACGAGAGTCTTCCGTAAGGTTTCCAAATGGTCTGTTCACTCCTTCACACCTGTTGTGGAGTTTCATCTGTCTGGAAAGCTGTCCCCTATAGAACTCATCTAAGTCCTTTGTTAATGAATATTCTTAGCCTATTGTGTGACAAGCTCTGGGAGGAAGCCCGTGCCCTTTTCCTGGGGAATACTCGCCATGGTAGGAACCTGGAGAAGAGGAGGAGAGAAATACAGGATCGTTTGTGTCGATCAGGGTGTTAAACTCAGATCTGTGTACCTCACCCACCACGGAATGTAAACATTTGTATGAAGTACAAAGCAGAAACAAGGGAAGGGATGGATACGGAGGAAGGACAGAATTTTCTTGGCATTTTGGAATCCAAATGCAGTTACTTCCCGCTCACCTGAAGGCTGAGTTGACCATCCTTTTTGATGTTTGCCCTTAGTCCTGTGCACCGCGAGGTGAAGGCCAGCTCTCGAGCACTGACCGTGAGGACGTCTCCTCCCAGCTGTCCTCCCTTATCCCATAAAGGGGTCTGAAACCGCCTGTCCAACAAGCAGAGGCAGGAAACTGTGGCTTAGGTCTGTCCGTGCAGCTGTGTCTGGATCCGGGTGGCAAGTCAGTGACATTGTCACGGGGCAGCCCTCCTCAGCCTTCCATCCATGGGGACGGTGGCAGGAACGGACGTGTCTGAGGACTCCGGCCGTATTCAAACCACGCCAAGGCCAAGCCCCAGATCACATTTTGAACTGCATTTGTCTTCAGAACATGTGCCTGCCTTTCCAGGGTCCTCTGACATCCCACAGACATGCTCTCATGGTTCCTGTGAAGGGAAAAATGAGTAGGACAAGTTATTCGCATGCTCAGTGGGAATTAATGTCTCACTCTTCTCTCAGAGCGTCAGCTTTCTAAAAGATAAGCAACAGGAAAGCGATCCAAAGCCAAGAGTATAGTGGTGGCGGGTCTGGCCCCCCTGCATTCTTGGATATGGCCCCCATCTCTGCCTCCTGGTAGGTAACGGGCCACTGCATCCATGGCAAGGCGCTGTGTTTGAACACTTGGCAGAATACTCCAGAAAGCACCAGAGAGGCATTCTTCTCTCCCATAGGCTCCTACATAGACCTAAAAGGACCCTCTGCAGATCAACACAGCCTAGCAAGATGAGCCCCTGGGCCCCTGAAGACAATCTATGACTTAGGACAATCAGAACTTGACTGAATGTTAAGTTAGAAGATTATAAAGGGAATGGAGGAACTTCCAAGATTTTGAGTCCATGTTAAACCATCACCTGTGCAGCTCCTGGAGCCGCCCTTGGAGTCGGGCTGGTTGTGAAAGCTCAGCAGGAGCCGGGCCCCAGGACAGAAGGGCTGAGTCCACAGTGTGCATGTGGTTATGCAGACTCACTTCCTGGTTTTGTATGTGTCTGCTCCATGCAGTGAATTAAAAAATAAATCTATTCAGCTGAAATATATGTTTTTAAAATATATCTTTTTTTTTTTTCAATCTTCACCTGAGGATATTTTTCTATCTATTTTTTCAGACGGGGGGAGGGAGGGAAGGAAGGGGGGGGAGAAAGAGAGAGAGAGAGAGATAAAGATAGATAGATAGAGAGAGATAGAGAACGAGAGAGAGAGATAAAGATAGATAGATAGAGATAAAGAGAGAACGAGAGAGAGAGAGAGAGAGAGAGAGACATCGATGTGAAAGAGACACATCGATTGGTTCCCTCCCGCACAATCCCGACCAGGGCCGAAGACCGAAGTGCAACCAAAATATGTGCTCTTGACTGGAATCAAACCACAACTATTCAATCCATGGGCTCATGCTCCAACCACTGAGCAACATGGGCCAGGACTAAAATATATCTTTGTTTTTTCTATCTATTTATTTATTTATTTTTAAATCTTTATTGTTGAATGTATTACAGATGTTCCTCATTTTTCCCCCATTGACCCCCTCCTCCCCACTCCCACCCCCCTCCCACCTTTTCCCACACTGTTGTCTGTGTCCATTGGTTATGCATATAAGTTCTTTGGTTGGGGAGGTGGTTGGCACGCTTGAAGTTGTCCCAGAGGCTCCTTACACTATCCTCATTTTTTTGGATTCTTTTTTCTTTTTGCTGTTCTGATTGGGTGTTTTTTGCTTCCTTATATTCCAAATCGATGGTTTGCTTCTTGGATTTATGTACTCTACTATTGAATCTGTGTAAATTATTCTTTATTTCAGTTAGTGCCTCCTTCGTTTCTGACTGTGCATCCATCATTTCTGACTGGTCCTTCTTAATGCTCTTGAGGCCCTCACTAAGTTCATTGAGCATCCTTATAAGCAGTATTTTGAACTCAGCATCTGTTAGGTTGCTTATCTCCATTTCGCTTAGTTCTTTTCTTGGGATTTTGTTCTGTTCTTTCATTTGGGACCTGTTTCTTTGTCTCCTGATTTTGGCTGCCTCCCTGTGTTTGTTTCTGTGTATTACTTAACGAGAGGTATGGGGCTAGCTGAGACCCGATGCTGCTTGTTTGAAAGAATTTAGGAAAACCTGAAGCAGGATCAAAGACAGGCCAATCCTATGGTTAAGCAACTGGCAACAGCTTAGATGGGCCTGAATGTTGGGCGGGGCGGGGCCTCAGGGAGTCACCAGGGCGGGGCTACCAGTGTGAGCCAGGTTGCTGGAGTCCCAGATATGGAGGCTGTCTGCCGCCCCAGGGAAGGGCTCACCAAAGGAACAAAGGCCTCTGACAGCATGTTTGTCCTGGAGAAAGCCCCCTCTCCAGCCCTCGCTCCAGAGCCAAACAGCTCAGTTCTTCCCTATGTGTCTCTGGTGCCCCTCGAGCTGCCTCCCCTCCGAGCTTAGAGGGAGAGAGTCCGATAAGTCCGTGCGCGGGCCCTTTAAGGAGCTGCCTGGGGCTCCAGCCAGGTCAGCTTCCCTGAGCCTCAGTTCCTGCTGGTTTTTCCAGCCAGAAGTTATGGGGATTCTCTTCCTGGCACTGGAACCCTGAGCGGGGCACCTGGTGTGGGACGGGGACCCCTCAGTCCTCAGGAAGGACCTTCCCAGCCGAGGTGTCCTCCTGATTTTTATCCGCCACACGTGGGTGTGGGGCCCGCCTGCTGTGCCGCTGCGCCGCCCCCCCCCCCCATCGCGCCTCCACCCCTCCTACCAGTCTGGATGTGGCTGCTGCTTTAATTCCGTAGTTGTAGGACTTCCATTCAGCTTCATTTCAGGTGGTTTTGAATGATGGTTGTTCTGTAGTTTAGTTGTAACTTTGATGTGGTTGTGGGAGGACGCGATACCGCATTTACCTACCCGCCATCGTGACTGGAAGTCTGAACTATATCTTAATAGTCAGAAATTTTGTAAATATATTGAGTTGTCTCCTTTTTCCATACGGGTATTTCTTTTGCTTGAATGTTCTTATACTTTATTATATGCTAAGGTATAGCAATGATAAATCGAAGAAAAAAGTATAACATGCTTAAGGATAACTTTTGCCTCGTTTTTAAAGGTGAGAGATGGACGTGATAGCAGCTCACCGCTGCTCGGCACGTACTGTGGAGCCCTGCTGCCGAGCCCCGTCTTCTCCCGCAACCACGAGCTCTACCTGCGCTTC
The DNA here is from genome assembly GCF_014108415.1 of Molossus molossus. Taxonomy (NCBI): domain Eukaryota; kingdom Metazoa; phylum Chordata; class Mammalia; order Chiroptera; family Molossidae; genus Molossus; species Molossus molossus. The sequence continues at coordinate 111,537,694 of NW_023425344.1, forward strand.
AGGAGTGATGGTGCAGCTTCCGGTCACGGCTACGAAATTATCTGGACCTCATCCCCCTCTGGTAAGGCACTGGCACTTTGTACAGGAAAGGAATGTAGGGGATGAAAACATAATGTGCTAATAGAAAAAGGCCATTAAAAATGACCATATCTTTTTAACCATCTGTATACTTGATTATCTTCTGATAAGAACAGAGATTTTTTTTTATCCTCACCCGAGGTCATTTTTCCATTTTTTGCTCAGACAGAGCGGGAGGGAGAGAGAGGAAGAGAGAGAGAGAGAGAGACATCTACGTGAAAGGAGCACACTGAGTGGCTGCCACCCGCACAAACCAACAGGGCCGGGAACAAACTGCAGCCGAAGTACATGCCCTTAGCGGGAACCGAACCCGGGTCTCTCTGGACCGCAGGCCGACACTCTAACTGCTGAGCCAAAGTGGCCAGGGCAAGAATAGAGATTTTTTAACCATGAAAGTACAGAGATTCTTTTTAATTCTTTTACTCATTTCTGTATATACTATATATTAGAGAATATATATTTACATATAAAGCACAGATAAAGTATAAAGATTTTTTTGTTTGTTTGTTAATCCTCACCCGAGGATATATTTCCATTGGTTTTTAGACAGAGCGGAAGGGAGGAAGGGAAGGAGAGAGGAGGGAGGGGGAAAGAGAGAGACAGTGAAACTGTGTTGTGAGAGAGACACATCGATTGGTTGCCTCCTGCACGACCCTGATCAGGGCCAGGGATTGACCTGCAATCCTGGTACCTGCCCTTGACCAGAATTGAATATGAGATCCTTCTGTCTGAGGACCAATGCTCTAACCACTGAGCAAAACGAGCCAGGGCATAAAGATCTTTCTTTTCTTTTCTCTTTTTTTTTTTTTTAAATTTCAGAAAGAGAAGAAGGGAGAGGGAGAGAGAGAGATAGAAACATCGATGAGAGAGCTCATCATGACCGCCTCCTGCATGCTCCCCACTGGGGATCAGTCCCTGACCAGGAATCGAACCAGCAACCTCTTGGTGCATGGGTTGATGCTCAACCACTGAGCCACACCAGCCAGGCTCATAAAGATCTTTTAAATTCCTCTGTAAATCTGCTGTTGTCCTATCTTTCACTTTTGGTTTGCACTACCGACACACCCTTGTGCACACACACGCAGCCATGCCCCATGCAGCCCCTGTCATTTCTTGGCAGTCCTGGAGGTAAGTTGCTTTTCTAGGGCAATAAGTACCTTTCTGCATCTTTGACTGGTTGTTTATCAAATAACCGAATGAAATTTAAGTCATGCCAGTACCTTTAGCTCAAGAGAGAAAGACTACATTGTGCATGTCCTCAAAATACCTGAAAACTTTCAAAATAAGAATGATAAAAATAACATTTTAAATAGAGGAACATGAAAAGTGTTTTATCTAGACAATCACAGGTAATGGAATCTTGGCACCTAAAGATACTTAAAGATGACTTTCAATACTCTAATCTTACAGATGAGGACATACAATACCAAATGAATGAGTTGCCCAAAATGCACAGCTACATTGTGTCAGAGGCAGGACCAGCCTCTAGTGCTCTGAACCCAGCTATGTGTCACGCCATATACCTTCTTCCTGTGCAGAGCCATATCCAGATCTCCAAGGCTATCTGATCTAAATAATGATAGTTTTCATATACAAATTAACACCAACACTTACTTCTTTTGGCTTTCATGTCAATCTTGGAACTGTCTGTTATAAGCCCAGTAAAGTCACTTTTATAATAATTACTGCCAAACCTCCAACGTTCTATTTTGTTCAGCCCCAAAATTTCACTCTTAATTTACTTCACTCACATCATTATCAAGAACTCACTGCTTATGGAGAACTCTACCATCAAAAGGACACAACAACTTTGATGACTCTCTCCTTCAGTTATTTAATCTAGTTCTCAGTTTTCCCATTGTGTTAGCAACCCACCATTTGCAAGGGACAGACCTGGAAGAAGCTGTCTCTAAGTCATGATAGAGAGGGGAAGGAACATAGGGTGGAGAAAGGGGTGGGGGAGACAAGGGGGAGGCCAGGTGGTGAGAGAATGGGAGGGATTTGGCCCAAAGGAGAAACTGGAAAAGGGTTTCTGCCTCCACTATTCTTGCAGAGGGTCTCAGCACCCTAAGGAAACAACAGCCCCATCTTATTGTCTTACCAGCTCGTTTCTTCTTTGTTGAATCAAACTTCCTGCAATTATTTCTTACAGGCTGTGGTGGAACTCTTTATGGAGACCACGGCTCCTTCACCAGCCCGGGCTATCCGGGCACTTACCCAAACAACACTCACTGCGAATGGGCCATCATTGCTCCTGCTGGAAGACATGTCACTGTCAGCTTTTACTTCATTAGCATTGACGATCCTGGAGACTGTGTCCAGAACTATCTGATACTCTATGATGGACCAGATGTTAATTCTCCCCCCGCTGGACCATATTGCGGCACGGTGAGTAAAGCAAGATTTTCAAATTCCCATTTATTATGTTTAAATAATGAAAGTAACAGTACACACTTTTTGAGGCAGACACATGCAAAATACAATGTACTCTTCCATATTCGGTACACTTTTCTGACTTTTCTTTCTATTTAGGGGAGCACGAGTGCCATCTAGTGGGCATTGCATTAAATCAACAGTGATATAGTTCGTTACCAAACTCAACTGTGCATCAAAATTACCTATGCAGTTATTTACAGTTTTTACATAGGAATCACCTATGCAGTTACAGTTAGCTATTACATAGCAGACTTCCAGTACTCACATCTACCAAATCAGAGTTTCTGGGGGATGAGCCATGGCATGTTGTTTTTTAAAAGCTCTCTTGCCGGCCGGTGTGGCTCAGTGGACTGAGTGTCATCCCGTGGACTGAGAAGTCCCGGTTCAATTCCAGGTCAGGGCACATGCCTGGGGGCGTGCAGGAGGCCGCCAATCGATGTTTCTATCTCTCTCTCCTTTCCCGTCTCTCTAAAAAATCAATAAAAACATATTTTGAAAAAATAATAAAATAAAAGCTCCCTTTCACTGCCCCACTCAAGGTTGAATACCATGTGTGATTCTGCGTGATTAGAACTTTAGAAAATTGGGACACCTGGCTCCATGTCATCTACTTGTTGCTGAAAATTGTGGGAACTCTTTAAGAAAGACACAGCTATTAAAGATGGGTCCAGTGACAAGTAGTTTGACAGTTTTGTAAAGTTCTGATGGACTAGATCTTCCCTAAACATCAAGTTAGATTTCCGACAGGAACTCAGCCTTGCTTGTGTGCACTGATAGCAGATACAGAGCTCTCAAGTAAGGGAACTGTGACTGCTGATGGGAGACCAGCTCCCTCTCTGTTCCACTCTTTAGCCATTTGGTCTTTCTAATCAAACTCGACAGAGAATTACCTCAGCTGGAAATCTAGATATTTATCTTTAAAAATACCACTATTTGTAAAATTGATAAATGTTATTTTCAGAATTATCAGAAGATAAATACATGTTTCCAAAGCCCTGGGAATTCTCCCATGTATTCTTCAAAAACACCTTTCTTGAGTATATTTGCATATGCACACATATTTTATATTTGTGGGGGGTATGCTTTTTTTCACTTACCAAAATATCATTAACTTCTTACCATACCAATAAAAACACTGGTGTGTCATATTTAATCACTGGATGGTATTCTATTGCATGGGTACAGCCTAATTTATCTGATGAATCCTCTCTGGTTTATAGACAACACTTTGAAAAACTCTCTGGCAGCTCTATCTTTATATACAGAGTTAATCACCTGGAATGCAATTTTAGTCACTTGGCCCGTAGATACTGAATCACCGTTATTCACAGGGGATTCACAGAAAAGAGAACCAGTCAATGTGTCACATTTCAGATTTAGAAGCTGACTAGGTCTGAGACATTTAGTTGAAATTTGTAAACATTTTGAAAGAGAGGAAAAGAGGCCATTTTAACACCACCGTTACATTATATCCACATGGCTTTTTGTTTTGTTTTTAGTGACTTTCAAACATCAACCCTACTTGCTCCCCACAGTGACAATTCCAGGGTGTGGAAAGAATAAGGATAACCTGGACTTGGCAGATAGAAGGAAACTGGGGCACTGCGGGGAGAACTTAACTGGCATTTAAACCAGTGTCCCACTAAACTGAAGTCCATAGCTAGATATGTCAGTTTTTTAAAATTGTGGTTGTTTACCATATGTTACATTTTCTTTGATGAATGTGGACATTACTATTTTTAATTGTTTTTTCTTTATTGATTTGAGAGCGAGAAGAAGGGAAAGGGAGAGAGAGAAACATCAATGAGAGAGAACATTGGCTGCCTCCTGCATGCCCACCACTGGGGATCGGGCCCACAACCTGGGCATGTGCCCTGATCGGGAATCAAACCAGTGACCTCTTGGTGCATGGGTCCACGCTCAACCACTGAGCCACTGGCCGGGCGATTTGGACATCCTTTTAAGTGTAATTGTTTTCTTTTTAAAATTACAGATACAACTAATTTCTTTAGCATTTCAAGTCTAATAAAATCAGTTTACTTCCAGAGTGAGGGCAAAAGTCACTTCTTAGATTGTTAATCTACGTTACAAAATCTAAACATGAAAGAATAATAGGAAAAATTGGGAGAATCAAAGGAGAGTTAAAAACTGGTTAACTGTTCACACCTGTTCGTCAACATAAAATAATAATTGGAAATTTGGGAGCAGATTAAAATGGAAAGAAAAAATTGCATTCACATGGGAATATGCCATATTGTATGTACCTTGATGTATCTCTTCGGAAAAAAATTCTCTGTGCTGCCCTCACTTGAATAATTTCCTGTCTTGGAAATGTCTGTGTTTTGTTGACTCCTGGGGAGGACTGATAGAGTGAGGCCCCGCAGAACAGAGGAGCAGGCCCCAAACTGGAAACTCCAGGACAATCTCGACCAATTGCATAGTTCACAGACATGTTTAGCTCATAGTCTGCCTCCTCCTGTTAGAATGTATTTTCTTCATGAGAGCAAGACCTTTTGTCTGTTTAGCTCATTTTTTATATCCCCAGTGCTAAAAAATCATGCCTGCAACATGGGAGTCTCTGGATAAATATTTGTTAAATGTATGATGAGGAAATGAGAGAAAGCTGAGATCCATATATTAGCCCCACCCCAAACACACCTTGTTCCACAGAAAGGATATAAACACAAATCCCCAAAGAAAACTACAGCTACCAAGGGGAGAGAGTAGCATACCTTATTCATATGATTGTTTTAGTTACAAATATAAGTATGTATTTTCATCAGAAAAATTAAAATATTAATAAACTTGAACTGGAAATACAATGTTTTTGTTGTTGTTAATCCTCACCGGAGAATAATTTTTTTCATTGATTTTTTAAAGAGAGTGAAAGGGAGGGAGGGAGGGAGAGAGAGAGAGAGAGAGAGAGAGGGAGAGAGAGGGAGAGGGAGAGAGATGTGAGAGAGGCACATCAATCGACTGCCTCCTGCACACCCTGACCTGGACCAGGGATTAAACCTGCAACCCAGGCATGCACCCTTGACTACAAATCAAACCTGTGACCCTTTTGGTTTGAGGCCAATGCTCTAACCATTGAGTCATACCAGCCAGGGCTAGAAATTCGATTTTAATGACAATTTTACTGAGATGTAATTCATATATTATACAATTCATCTAAAGTATATAATCCAATCATTTTAATAGACTGAAAGTTGTGTATCTATCATCACTACAATCAATTTAGAAACATTTTCATTACCCCCAACCCCAGTAGTGGAAATTGTATCCATAGCACCCTAACTCCAGCAATATTCTTTTATAAAGTAGGTACATTAATTCTTAGCAAGATTATGTCTTAGACAAATATGATGTTTTGCTGTAAATTGTTTACTGCTTTTTATGATGCTAACATTTTTGAAAAATATAACTTTGTGAAATTTTGTGAAAAATATAACTAATTACTTCTTTCCCCCCCCCTATTTTAGGACACTAACATAGCCCCCTTTGTGGCCTCCTCACACCGGGTCTTCGTAGAATTTCATGCGGCGTACGCGGCGCGCCCATCAGCGATCCAGTTAACCTGGGACAGCTAGACGCGCAATGCGCGCGTTTAATCGTACTTTGGCTCTTGCGCAGGGTCCCTGAGACGTCACCTGACAGCGGTCTGCCGTCCTGACCCCGACTCTCTCCCTGTGCCACTGAGAATAACTTGAACGTTTGTTTTCCACCAAAGTATGTGTGGAATCAATATTTGTACATTTTTTCTTTTAACATGTAGAATGTAGCTTCTTTAGTCTTGGCTGTATTTGTAATCCTTAATTCTAATATTTGAGCTGAAATTTCCTAAAATTCCCTAAAGAGTTGGAAATGATTATGACACATGTGCTATAAATTTGTTTCGAAGGTAAATGACAAAACAGAGGTATGATTTTCACTGTGAATGTCAAAGTAGGCATAATAAACTTGAATTGTACACAAATCTGCTGCATTAATTTTTAACCCATTAACATGTAGTCTTTCACTGTAAGGCATGTAGAAATTTTCAAGTTGAATTTTTACATTTTGACGAAGTAGGTGAATCCTTCAGGAGAGAGCTCTGCAGCCAAGCGCCTGCATTTGGATTCGGTTTTATTAGTTAAGTGTTTACTTAACTTCTCTCTGCTTCACTTTCCATAAGTACCACCATTGTCTATGCCTCGTTTAACAACACAATATGTGAAAAGTTATAAATAGTTGAACAACACTTTTATACACTTTTCTGCTGCCTTTGACAAAGCAAGACACTTTATGGTCAATGTGCAAAGTTAGGTCCTATCAAGAACGTGGGACCAAGGGAGTGAAAGCAGCCGTGAGAATGTTTTACTTGATTGTACACTTACACTCAGGTGCCACAGAAATGACTTCTGCCCAGAGGAGAGAACCCCGTAAACAAGATATTTTTACCTTAAACATTCCTACTTCCTTTGACTCTCTATTATAGATAGATACATCAACTTTAGGGATGGCACTCTCCTGGAAAGAATGGTGAATGCAACGAAGAGCATCATCAAACCAAAGGAACAACGTACTAAAACTATCAAGATGAAATTTGATAGGGGTTGATACAAGATCTAGCGCTTTTATCGAAAATGAATCACGAAGCTACAGTGGAGAAAGGTTAACAATAACCTATGAAATGATGTAGAAGTTTTATCTGAAAGCAAGATTAACATATGAAGCTGTCAAACAATAAAAAATTATTTGATCTTAGATATTGCATCATTAGAGTGATAGAATCTACAAGAATCATTTTCAGAGAGACATGCTTCCCTAGGGGGCATATTAGAATATTTAGAAGGTGTATATACCAAGTTGAAGTAAGCATTGTCAATTACAAAACTGAACACTTAGAACCTGGAAAAAGAATATTTTCTCCCATTCTGCAGGTATTTTCAATTTATTGGTGGTTTCCTTTGCAGTGCAACCCTTCAGTTTTATGTAGTCCTACTTGTTTATTTTAGTTTTTGTTGACTGTGCTTTTGGTGACTTATCCAAGAATTCACTGCCAAGACTGATGTCAAGGATCTTTTCCATATGTTTTCTTCTAGAAGTTTTGTGGTTTCAGATCTTATATTTAAATATTTGATTCATTTAGAGCTAATTTTTGTGAATGGAATAAGACAGGGGTCCAGTTCCTTTCTTTCGCTTGTGGTTGTTTAATTTCCCCACCACCATTTATTGAAGAAATTGTCCTTTCCCCTTTGTATGTTCTTGGCACCCTTGTCAAAAATTACTTGACCATATATGTGATGGGCTCTGTCTGGGCTCCCTATTCTGTTTCACTGATCTATAGGCCTGTTTTTAGTGCCGGTATCATACTGTTTGATTACTATAGCATTGCAATATAGCTTGAAATCAGTAAGTGTGATGCCTCCAGCTTTGTTGTTCTTTTATTTTTCAACTACAATTTACATTCAATATCATTTTGTATTAGTTTCAGGTGTACAGCATAGTGGATAAACAATTACATACTTTACAAAGTTTTCCTACCTGGCACTATACATAGTTACCACAATATTACTGACTATATTCCCTATGCTGTACTTTACATCCCTGTGACTATGTTGTAACTACCAATTTGTACTCAATTCCTTCACCTTTTAGACCCAGCCCCTACAACCCACCTCCCTTTTGGCTACCATCAGTTGGCTCTCTGTATCAATGAGTCTGTTTCAATTTTGTCTGTTTTTTTATTCTATTATTTAGATTACACATATAGTAAGTGAAATCATATGGTATTTGTTTTTCTCGGACTTATTTCACTTAGCTTAAAACCCTCTAGGTCCATCTATGCTGTCACAATGGTAAGATTTCATTCTTTTTTATGGCTGAGTAATATTCCATTCTGTATAAGTACCACTGCTTTTTTATCCATTCATCTATTCATGGGAACTTGGTTTGCTTCCATATCTTAGCTATTGTAAATAATTCTGCAATGAACATAAAGGTGCAAATTAGTTACTCTTTCAAATTAGTGTTTGGGGTTTCTTTGCATGTATACCCAGAAGTGGAATCACTGGATCATAAGGCAGGTCCATTTTTAATTGTTTGAGAACCCTCCATATGTTTTCCATAGTGGCTGCACCAATCTGCATTTCCACGAAGAGTGCACAAAGGTTCCCTTTTCCCACAACCTCTCCAACACTTGTTTGTTGATTTATTAATAATAGCCATTCTGACAGGTATAAAGTGATATCTCATTGTGGTTTTCATTTGCATCTCTGTTGATTAGTGGTATTGAGCATCTTTTCATATGTCTATTAGCCATTTGGAGAAGTGTCTGTTTAGGTCCTCAGCACATTTTTAATGGCCATGTTTGTTCTTTGGGTGTTGAGTAGTATAAATTTTGGATAGCAACACCTTATTGAATATGTTATCTCATTCAGTGGGGTCTCTTTTTATTTTGTTGATGGTTTTCTTAGCTGTGCCAAAACTTTTTAGTTTGTTGTGGTCCAATTTTCTTTTTTTTTGTTTCCCTTGCCCAAGAAGATATATCAGGAAAAATATTGCTATAGAAATGTCTGAGGTTTTTTTACTGCCTATATTTTCTTCTAGGATTTTTATGGCTTTGAATCTTACATGTAAATCTTTCATTCATTTTGAGTTTATTCTTGTGTATGGTGTAAGGGAGTGGTCTAGTTTCACTTTCTTTCTTGTATGTATCTGTCTAATTTTCCCAACAGCATTTATTGAATAGACTCTCTTTACCCCATTGTGTGTTCTTCCCTCCTTTGTCAAATACAAGGTGATGCAAAGGTAGGTTTACAGTTGTGAGTACACAGAGTTTATTCTTGTATTATTATTTATTAATTATTGTATTCTTTTTACATACAAACAACTGTAAATGTACTTTTGCCCAACCCTGTATTTATTGATCATATAGCCATGGATTTATTTCTAGGCTCTTTATTCTGTTTTTATACCAGTACCATTGGTGTTTTGATTATTATAGCCTAGTATAGTTTGATATCAGGAAGTGTGATGCCTCCAACTTTGTTCTTCTTAAGATTGCTGTGGCTTTTCAGGGTCTTCTGTGGTTTAATATAAATTTTTGGATTATTTCTTCTAGTTCTGTGAAATACACCATTGGTATTTTAATAAAAATTGTGTCGAATCTCCAGATTGCTTTGGGTAGTATGGACATTTTAATGGTGTAAATTTTTCCTATCCATGAGCATGGTATATGCTTTCATTTATTTGTGTCTTGTTCAGTTTTTTTTCTTCAGTGTCTTATAATTTTCCAGATATAGGACTTTTACCTCCTTAGTTAAATTTATTCCTAGGTATTTTATTTATTTTTTTGATGCAATTATAAATGGGATTATTTTCTTAGTTTCCCTTTCTGATAGTTCATTATTGGTATATAAAATTGCAACTGATTTCTGAATATTTATTTTGTATCCTGTTACTTTACTGAATTAATTTGTTAGTTCTAGTTTTGTTTTGTTTTTTCTTTTTGGTAGAATCTTTATACATTATTATGTCATCTCCAAATAATGACAGTTTTACCTCTTCCTTTCCAATTTGGATGTCTTTTATTTCTCCTTTTTGTCTGACTGCTGAGGCTAGGAATAATAGCAGTGAAAATGGACATCCCTGTCCTGTTGATCTTAAAATGAACACTTTTATTTATTTATTTTTTAAATTTTACTTGGAGTATTTTATTCATTAATGTGTTACAGAGTTGTTGATGTATATGACTTTAAATCTATCACCTAATTTTTTTGAGTTTTGTTTGATCCACCTGTATCATGTTTCTCTTTTCCCTTTTTTTTTTTTTTTTTTTAAGAATTTTTATTTATTTTTTTGTTACAGATATTTTACCTTTTTACCCCATTGGCACCGCCCCCCCCTCCACCCTGTCCCCGGCTTAGTTGTCCATGTCCATTGGTCATGCATACATGCATATAAGTTCTGTGGTTTATCTCTTCCCACCCCCCACCCCCATCCCCTCTTCTGAGGGATGTCAGTCTGTGCCTTACTTCCATGTGTCTGGGTCTACTGTATTCCTCAGACTGTTATGTTCATTATATTCCGTATATAAGTGAGATCATGTGGTATTTGTCTTTTTCTGCTTGGCTTCTTTCACTTAGGATAATACTTTCCAGGTCCCTCCATGTCGTCTCAAAGGATAAGAGATCTTTCTTTCTTACCGCTGCATAGTACTCCATTGTGTATATGTACCACTGCTTTTTTATCCATTCGTCTACTGGTGGACACTTGGGCTGTTTCCAGATCTTAGCTATTGTAAATAGTGCTGCTATGAACATGGGGGTACTGATTGGTGTTTCAGGCTTCTTAGGGTATATTCCCAGGAGTGGGATCACTGGGTCAAATGGAAGTTCAATTTTTAATTTTTTGAGGTAGCACCATATTGTTTTCCATAGCGGCTGCACCAGTCTGCATTCCCACCAGCAGTGTATTAGAGTCCCCTTTTCTCCACACCCTCGCCAACACTTGTTGTTTGATGATTTGTTGATGGTGGCCATTCTGACAGGTGTGAGGTGATACCTCATTGTTGTTTTAATTTGCATCTCTCTGATGATTAGTGATGTTGAGCATTTCTTCATATGTCTCTTGGCCATTAAAATGAACACTTTTAGTTTTTAGTTTTTCTTCATTGAGTATGATGTTAGGCTATGGATTTGTCATATATGCTCAGTATGTTCCCTCTATTCCCACTTTGCTGAAAAACTTTATCATAAGTGCATGCTGGATTTGTCAAATGCTTTTACTTTATCTATTGACATCATCATATGATTTTTATCCTTCACTTTGTTTATGTGGTATATCATGTTAATTGATTTGCAGATATTGTACCAACCTTGCATCCCAGGAATAAATCCCACTTGATTATGGTGTATGATTTTTATAATGTATGGCTGATTTTGGTTTGCTAATATTTTATTGAGGATTTTTTTAAATCTATTTTTATCAGGGATATTGGCCTATCATTTTCCTTCTTTGTAGTATATTTATCTGGTTTTGGAATTAGAATAATTCTGGCCTCATAAAATAAACTTGGGAATCTTCCCACCTCTTGAATTTTTTGGAATAGTTGAGAAGGATAGATGTCGACTCTTCTTTGAATGTTTGATAAAACTCACCTGTGAAGCTATTTGGTCCAGGACTTTAGTTTGTTGGGAGTTATTATTATTACTGCTTTGATTTTGTTAGTTGTAATCACTTTGTTCAGATTTTCTGTTTCTTCTTTATTCAGTTTGGAAGATTATATGTTTCTAGAAATTTATTCATATCTTCCAGACTGTCCAATTTGTTGGCATATAGTTGTTCATAGTATTTTCCTATAATCTGTTGTATTTATGTGGTGTCAGTGGTTATTTCTCCTCTTCCATGTCTGATTTCATTTATTTGGGTTCTCTCTCTTTGTATTGATGAGTCTGATTAAAGGTTTATCAATATTATCTTTTCTTTTCTTTTTTTTTTATCCTCCCCCGAGGACATTTTTCCATTTTTTGTACAGACAGAGTGGGAGGGAGAGAGAGGAAGAGAGAGAGAGAGGGAAACATCGATGTGAAAGGGACTCATCAAGTGGCTGCCACCCACACGACCAACCAGGGCCAGGGACAAACTGCAACCGAGGTACATGCCCTTAGCGGGAACCGAACCCGGGTCTCTCCGGACCGCAGGCGGACGCTTTAACCGCTGAGCTAAACCGGCCAGGGCAATATTGTTTATCTTTTCAAAGAACCAGCTCTTGGTTTCATTGATCTTTCATATTGTTTTGGTAGACTCTATTTTGTTTATTTCTGCTGTGATCTTTATTTCCTTCCTTTACTAATATTTAGCTCTGATTGTTGTTCTTTTTCTAGTTCCTTTAGATTTAAGATTAGATTATTTAAAATTATTCTTGTTTCTTGAGGTAGGTTTTTATTGCTATGAATTTTCCTCTTAGGACTCCTTTTGTTGTGTCTCATAGATTTTGAGTTGTGTTTCCATTTTTATTTGTCTCAAGGCATATTTTGATTTCTTCCTTGATTTCATTGTTAACCCGTTCATTGTTTAGTAACATTTTATTTGCCCTTCATGTATCTGTTTTCAATTTTTTTCTTGTAATTGATTTCTAATTTCATACCATTATGGTCAAAGAAAACACTTGATATAATTTCAATCTTCTTAAATTTATTGAGACTTCTGTCTTAACATGTGATCTATTTTGGAAAATGCTCCATGTGCACTTGTAAAGAATATATGTTCTGCTTTGGGGTGAAGTGCTCTGGAAATATTAATGAAATCCATCTGCTTTACTGTGTCATGTAAGGCTGCTGTGTTCTTGTTGATTTTCTACCTGAAAGATCTATTTATTGATGTCAATGGGGGTGTCAAAATCTGCTACCATGACTGTATTACTGTCAGTCTCTTCCATTATGCCCATCAACATTTGCTTTACATATTTAAGTGCTCCTATGTTGGGTGCATAAATGTTTAGCAGGGTGATAGCCTCTTTTTGGATCACTTCCTTTGTCTTCAGCTACCCTATGTCTTTTAATTGGAGCATTTAATCCATTTACATTTAAAATGATTATTGATATGTATGTGTATATTGCCATTTTATTATTTATAATTATGTTCCTCCCCCCCTTTCTTCTCCTTAAATAATTTATTTTCTTTATTGATTTTTAGAGAGAGAGGAAGGGAGAACAACAATGAGAGAGAACACTGATTGGCTGCCTCCTACATGCCCTCCACTGGGGATTGGGCCCACAACCTGGGAATGTGCCCTGACTGGGAATAGAACCAGTGGCCTCTTGGTGCATGGGTCGATACTCAACCACTGAGCCACACCAGCCAGGCTTAAAGAATTTTCTTTAACATTTCTTGTAATATTAGTTTGGTGGTGATTGATTGACTCCTTTAGTTTTTTCTTATCTAGGAAGCTCTTTATTCTTGAGATTCTAAATAATAGCTTTGCTGGGTAGAGTAATCATGATTGTAGGTCCTTGCATTTCATCACTTTGAATATTTCATGCCACTCCTTCCTGGCCTGCAAAGTTTATGAGAAATCAATTGACAGTCTAATGGAAGCCCTCTTGGAGGTAACTAATTGTCTTTCTTTTGCTGCTTTTAATGTTGTTTTTAACATTTGGCATTTTAATTATGACATGTTTTACATGGATCTCTTTGGGTTCATCTTGTTTGGTTGGGACTCTGCACTTCCTAGACTGGTGTTTATTTCCTTTGCTAGGTCAGGGAAGTTTTTGGTCATTATTTCTTCAGATAAATTTTCAATTAGTTGTTCTCTCTCTTCTCCTTCTGGTACCCCTATGATGCAGATGTTATTGTGCTTAATGTTGTCTTAGAGGTTCCTTAAACTATCCTCAATTTTTAAAACTTTTTCCTTTTTGCAGCTCTGATTGGGTGTTTTCTGCTACTTTGTCTTCTCACTGATTTGATCCTCTGCTTCATCTAACCTGTTGTTCATTCCTTCTAGTGTATTTTTCATTTCAGATAGTATATTCTTCACTTATAACTGGTTCTTTTTTTTATGGTTTCTATATCTTTTTTTTAAATCCTCATCCGAGGACATTTTCCCATTTTTTGTACAGACAGAGTAGGAGGGAGAGAGAGGAAGAGAGAGAGAGAGAAACATCGATGTGAAAGGGACACATCGAGTGGCTGCCACCCGCACGACCAACCAGGGCCGGGGACAAACTGCAACCGAGGTACATGCCCCTAGCGGGAACCGAACCCGGGTCTCTCCGGACCGCAGGCGGACGCTCTAACCGCTGAGCCAAACCGGCCAGGGCTATATCTTGTTTTTTTTTAATGCTTACTAGCTCTTTAAGTTCTCACTGAGTTCATCCATTCTTCCCCTATGTTCCTTGAGCATCCTTCTAACCATTGTTTTAAAATCTGTATCTGGTAGATTGCTTGCTTCCATTTCCTTTAAATCTTTTTCTGGGGATTTCTTCTTTTCTGAGTCATGCTTCTTTGTCTCCCCATTTTGGCTGCCTCTCTGTATTTGTTTCTGTGTATTACATCTGCTATGTCTTCCAGTCTTGATATGGTGGTCTTATGTAGTAGGTATCTCATGGGGTTTAGTGTCACAGTCTCCCTGATTACCTGAACTTCAGGAATATCCCTTGTGTGGGTTATGTGAGCTCTCCTATTATAGTTGAGTCTGGATTGTGTTGGGTCACAGCAAGTAGGGTTGGCCTTCAGGCTGGCTTACTGTGAGGATTTTGACTCCAACCACAGTATATGAGCTGGTGATCAGGAGCTGACCCCAGAAAGCAAAATTCACCACAGCAGAGTCTGTTACTTGCCAAGATTTCCCTTTGGAAATCTTGGAGCTAATTGGGTCATGCTATAATGTGCTCTGAGGCCTGCCACTGGGCATGTTAGTTCTGGGGCCACATGGGAGGGACTCTAATATAGGTCAATGCCAGGTACTGCCTGACCTGCCCTGGGCTCCTCCTTTGGTGCTACAAAATGATCCACAGTTTATGGCGTCCTCTGCTGGGCCTGGATACATGTAGGAGTGGCCAAGCTCTGGACCAAGGACAGCTTCCATCAGCACCAAACCTAAAGACAAGTTAGCAAAAGGCTCAAGGCACTCCAAGATTTTCCTCCACCTGCCAGCCGCTCCACCACCCCTTGAGTCTGCCTGGAACTACTTGAGAGCCTTCTAAGAGTCTTCACAGTGGGCTCAGGCTGGTTGCAGCCAACAGTCTCCTCTGGAGGATGAGAGTTAGCAGGAAGGAACCACAGAAAGTTGGGAGGGTGTGGACAGTGGATATCCGGTGTGTGGGGCAACTCTGGTCAGGCATATGGAGAAAAAAATTGGCCCTTGCCCAAGAGCCACACAGCTCATTCTTCCCCGTGCCCATCTCCAACACCCTGGGTCTGCCCAAAACTCCTCAAGAGCTCCCCCAGGAAATCTGCTTTGCAGGCCAAACTGGATGCAACCAGCAGACTCCTCCACAGGGCATGGGCTCAGCAGGGTGGGATCACCAGGAGTGAGGAGGGTTAGGCTAGTGGATCTCCAACCCTGTGTGGGGGTGATATGGCCAGGTCTACCAGGGGGATGGGGGTGATGGCCCTTATCCCAGAGCCACACAACTCAGTCTCTCCCTGTGCCTGTCTCTGACACCTCCTAAGACTGCCTAGTCCTCTTCAGGAGCTCTCCAAGAAAGTCTGCATCATGGGCTCAGTCTGGCCATAGCCAACAGACTCCCACAGGCTGGAGCTCAATAGGGTGGAGCCACAGGGAGTCAGGAGGATGGGATTAGTGCATTTCCCTAGGCTGGTGCCCTGTGGGAGGGGAGTGCTCAACCCAGAAAACATCTTTGTAAAGATGGTGTCTTTGGGCAGTGTGGGTGAGAGACTGAGTACAGGGACCTTGGTGGCTGTTCCTCAAATCCTTTCCTCGAGAACACACAACCCAGTCCTTCTCTGTGTGGCTCCAGTCCTCTCAGAGCTGCCTTCTCTCTGCCAGATCCCAGGGCAAGTGGACAAGAATGTGATTTTGTGTGTTGACCCTTTAAGAGGGCACCTGAGTTTCTAGCAGACTCCTGTCTCATCCTGGTGGACAGAATCCACACCGATTTTTACAGCCACATGTTATGAGGGCTCCTCTTCCTGGCTTTGATGCTCTGAGCTGGGTAACCTGGCATGAGGTTGAGATCCCACACTCCTCAAGGGGGACCTCTGCAGTTGAGATATGCCTCCAGATTCTCAACCTCCCTACATAGGTGCAGGGCCAGTCCTTTCCATGTCTCTGCCCTTCCTATCAGTCTCTATGTGGCTTCTTCTGTAAATCCTTGGTTATAAGACTTCTGTTCAGCTAGTCTTCAGTGGGTTATTCAGGTTGATTATTCTGTAAGTTAGTGGTAATTCTGGTTTGGTCTTGGGAAGGAGATGAGTGTAACATCCACCTACTGCATTTCTATCTTTGGAAGAATCCAGCTTTTTTTTTTTTTTTAACGTAGGATTTCTTTGGCTATGTGGGGTCTTTTGTGGTTCCATACAAATTTTGGGATTGATTTTTCTATTTCTGTGAAAAAATGCCACTGCAATTTTGATTGGGATTGCCTTGACTCTGTAGATTGCTTTAGGTAGTATGGAAATTTTTCACAATGTTAATTCTTACAATCTAAGAACAGAGAGTATCCTTTTGTTTATTTGTGTCTTCTTTAATCTCTGGCATCAGTGTCTTATAGCTTTCAATGGACAGGTTTTCACCTCCTGGGTAAAATTTATTCCTAAGTATTTTATTGTTTTTGATACAATTATAAATGGAATTGCTTCCTTGATTTTTCTTTCAGACAGTTTGTTGTTAGTGTATAGAAATAAATCTGATTTATGTTGATTTTATATCCTGCTACTTTACTGTATTCATTTATTACTTCTAACAGTCTTCTAATAGAGTCTTTAAGATGTTTTTATATATAAGCTTATGTCATATCTCA
This sequence comes from Molossus molossus, assembly GCF_014108415.1. Classification (NCBI taxonomy): domain Eukaryota; kingdom Metazoa; phylum Chordata; class Mammalia; order Chiroptera; family Molossidae; genus Molossus; species Molossus molossus. The sequence goes on from NW_023425344.1 coordinate 111,554,676, forward strand.
TTAGTAAGACCCATCTCATTTCTTCTGGTTCTGCTTTACATTTAACTGACTCATTTATAAATGTTTATTGAGTATTTACTGTATGATATGTACTAGACACACTGAGGATAAAGTGGTGTACAAAACAGCCATACAACTCCATAAACTGTCTCCCTACTTCAAAAATCCTACTTTCCAGCTCCATCTTGCCTGGTTTCTTAAGCCAGTCCCAAGGCAAAATCCTCAATTTCCTTACCTGGTGAAATTTTATATTAAGCCAGCTTGACAGATCTAGTGGCTAAATGATAACTTTCCTGCTCCCAAATTGTATCACCATGAAGCTCCATTGTTAGCTATCAGAGCCCTGGACAGAACTAACAATCAATTCACATTGGTATAGGCATTCTGGTTGTTAAAATATTGAGATGTACCAAAATGCTGCTTCCAGGCTATACTGGAATCCCAAAAGCCATCATGTAAAAAAAACATATGGGTTTGAGCGGTAAGGAAAGGGAGGTCCTGGAAGTTAACGGGAAATTATATTCCACATGGGTCTGCAGGAAATAAAACAAGTACAAATTTAAAGAGAAAAAAATGTCTACTGTCTGCAACTGATTATGCTCTGAACTAAGGGAACTTAGTTCACTCTGTTTGAGAAGGCACAGGGCAGGTGACAATAACCAAACCCCAACAACACCTCTTCCTCCAGCCTCCCCATGATTCAGCAACCAAAGAATTAATGCCAACATAGACGGTGGCTTTAGGACCTTGTTTCAGCATTACCTGGTGGCCACTCTGATTCCATTATCCTGGTAATACCCATTCCTACATGCTCATTGCCTGAGAAGCAGAACTGGGCATGTATGTTTGGTGTGGGTAAGCCAGGCTTCCACCTACTATCTGATCTCTCCCCTACTCTGATTTCCTGTCTCCTGAAACAACTGCCTAAGAGAGAACCTTCCATCAGACCTGAAGGATTACATGTGAATTAAATACGACAGTCAAAATGTTTTCATAGATATTGAAATTATTAAAAAGGTTGACACTGTTAAATGACCTAGACATTTTTTAATGTCATTAAAATTTCAGTTTCATAAAACTTAGTGATTATACAGCATCAGAATGTTAATGGAAGAAAATTTTCACACTATGGCTGTAGTTTTTTTTTTGTTTTTGTTTCTGAATCCTCACCTGAGGATATGTTATTGACTTTTAAAGAGAGAGGAAGGTGGAGACAGAGAGAGTGAGAAAGAGAAACACTGATGTGAGAGAGAACCATTGATGGGTTGCTTCCCTATATGCCCTGACTGAGAATCAAACCCATAACCTTTTGATATACAGGATGATGCTCCCACCAACTGAACCACCTGGTCAGGTTCCCATGGACAGCATTTAATGGGAGAAATTATTGAAAGGAAAATAATATAATTGTTGGACATCTGATGAAAATTTTGCTTTTCAAATTATAATTTGGCAACTTTGTATATGTCACTTAAGTAATTTATTATAATATAGTTTAGAAAATAAAAAAGGCATTTTTAAAATTAATGATTTACATACTAATTTATGTGAACTTACCAGTTGTCATAATCTAGTGTATCTCTTGTGGACCACATATTCCATACTCTATCTGTGATTGGCCCACACTATGGGCCCAGGGGTGGCAATAGTACATTTCTCCTAATGGGAAGTACTGAAGCGAAGACTATATGTAAACAGAGAACTTGGCAGTGATGCTGCAGAAGAAATTTAAACTCTACTAAACATTGACTATTCCAAGCATGACTGGCTACATAATTTACAAGTCTCAGTGCAAAAGAAAAATGTTTTTAAAATTATTAAACATCCAAAATTATTTAAAAATTTTTAAACATTTCAAGATGGTGTCAGCTGAGCATTAAACCAAGTGTGGGGCCCCTGCAGGAATGGAGCGTTGGGTAACTGCACAGGTGCCATATCCAGGAAGCTGGCCCTGTTTTCATACTACAAAGATCTGGAATTAGGGACACATTTCATAAAGAATTGCACTGGTAAAGTGAAGAGAATGAGAGGAGAGTTACAAGGGAGTGAAAACACTATCTGGAAAACAGGATGTGAATGAAAGCATGCTGACAAATGAAACAGAAATTGCTGCCTAAAATAATTTCAAGAGAGAAATGCAATGGAATTGGGAATCCATTTTCCAGGTGTTATCTGGATATGGGGTTGGGAGGTGCAGTTTCAAAGTGTGAGGCCAGAATAGAACAGCATTCACTGGCTATCACAATTCATCATTTGCCTCCACCAGTAAAGGCAGTCTTGTGATCACATGCAGGAATAACACTGGGTTCTCACCTCTAAAGAAATTTAACCAACAACCCAGGGAAAATTAACGCTGTTCTAAGAGAAACAAACACACATCTACAACAGAAGAGCTACCAAACGAGCTATCTAGAAAAATCCGCTCAGACCTTCATGCTTGAATATGAAATGACAACTAAGAATCATCAGAGAGAGAACTATAGCAGTAAGAATAGGAAAGAACCAGACAAACACACATAAAAAGGGATACTTAAGGGAATATAATTTGGTAAACCGAGGTACTCCAGCAAGATGTATACAAAAGGTTGGTTGAAACCCAGAAATCAAGTGTTATCAGATAACCACTTAGCTGGGAAGACAGAAAGATTCAGTCTAAATTAGAGCGGTAAATTAGTAGGTTCCTAGTCTTCAAGAACCATTCATTGGATTTTAACCAGTGGAGAGGAATGTAAAGGTGCAAGACCGTAGGAAATACCGTAAATGTTACAGGAAGAAAATCAACAACGCTATTAAAAAAAAAAAGAAAATTTTATCATGAAATCATTTAATAGAAAGCAAAATAAAACATGAAACAACGTTGAGTGTGGTGTTGGAAAAGAGAAGTCACTTATTCATGTTGGTACTTTCCTCTTCCTGGGACAGAGGCCCCGGCTGGGCGCTGGGGACACACAGACCACCCCGTAATCCTTGTCTTTGACGATCTCCCAATACAGTGAGAGGGACAGTCATGGATAAGGGACTCACGGCAGCAACTTCCGATAAGTGGATTCAGAGCCACAGAAGCAGGACACTGAGAAAAAATTTACTTCTAGATTCCCCGGACCCAACCCAGCTACAACTCGGCCTCCACCGTCACCTCCTAAACTTCCTCCTTCGGCCCACAGCACTACGCTATCCCTACGACCTGGACCTGCCCCAACACTAATGCGCACGCGCCAACTCCGGTCCAATCGGAATCCCAAACCCGGTTGCGGGTAGGTGGACTAATCTCGGGGTGGGGCGGGGTCTCGAAGCCGAGAGACGGACGTGATTGGCTGTCTGAGATACACGTTATTGTATAGGCGGAACCTCGCCCTGGGGCTACACACAGCTAGTAAACTGTTCTCCTAATTTGGGAAGGGTCGGGCGCGGGCCCGGGCGGGGCGTGGAGCTGCGCATGGCACCGAGTGCGCCTGCGCCGAGAGTCGGGCCAGGGCGTGTTCCTTGTTTGGGTGCCCCTGCAGCTCCGGCGGAGCGCATCTCTCACCGCCACCGCGCGCCCGGCGCGAACCTGCCGTTTCCACGCCCATCCCGTTAGGTGCTGCTCTCCGCGGTGAGTGCGTGTGGCACTGCATGTGACTGCTTGTCTGCGCGCGGTGTCAGGGGTGCTGGACACCCCCCGCGCCCCTGCCCCGCCCCATCCTGCTGCATGCACCCGTACCTGCCGCTTGATGCTCACTTTCCAGGGCCAGGGGAGGACGAGAGTGCCAGGCAGCGTTCTGTCCAATCTGTTTCTGCACCTCCTGCCCTCACCCACGTGCTTTGTTGTCGTTTGGTACAGGTCATGTCCAAGTCTCTGAAAAAGTTGGTGGAGGAGAGTCGGGAGAAGAACCAGCCGGAAGTGGACATGAGCGACCGCGGCATTTCCAACATGCTGGATGTCAATGGCCTGTGTGAGTTGTTGGGCTGGGCCTTCCCCTTGCAGGAGCTGGGAGGGCTTATAAGTTTTACAACTAACTGCCGGCCATGGTGTGAGAGGTTGTAATGGTTTATATTCCATCCTCTGCTTGTAAACGTCACGTGTCAAGACCTTAGCTCACAAAGTTTACAATCAGAATTTGTTCTCTTTTGACTGGAAAATGAGCATGGGAGCCAGGGTAGGAATCACGCAGACGGCTGCTGCTGTACCTGCCTCGACAGTTGTCTATGCTGATTTATGGCATTCGGGTGGATTGTCCACACAGTTTACTTAATAGCCACTTTATTTTTATTTTTATTTTTTTATCCTCACCTGAGGATATTTTTCCATTTTTTGTACAGATAGGGTGGGAGGGAGAGAGAGGAAGGGAGAGAGAGAAACATCGATGTGAAGGGACACATCGAGTGGCTGCCACCCGCACGACCAACCAGGGCCGGGGACAAACTGCAACAGAAGTACGTGCCCTTAGCGGGAACCGAATCCAGGTCTCTCCGGACCGCAGGCCGACGCTCTAACCGCTGAGCCAAACTGGCCAGGGCGCCACTTTATTTTTTAATTGAAAATCATTTTTGAATTCCTCTTCTTTTCTTCTAACCTAGTCTTTGGCCCTTGAACAAATGCCACACAAATGTTACATGATAAGTGTTCTTGTGCCTGGAGTGTGTTAGACATTTCTTGACTCTCAACCGTTTTCTGGGTGGGTTCTCTGTAGTTCAGGCTTTTGTTATCTCCAGCTTGTGCTATTATGATGTCTTCCTAACTTTCCCTCTTGCCTCCAGTTTTCCTGCCTTTGTGGTTTAGTCAGTATTGCTTTGAGTGCTATTTTTTTCTGTAACACAGGTCTCTTTGTGTTATTTTGTGCTTAAAACCAGGGATTACAGACTCAAAGGCCTGCAGGGTCCAGGTGAGGATGGGCATGAACTCTTTAATAGTATCCTCTCTGCTGCTCAGATCCAAACAATTGTTACCACCTGGGGACATTGGCTCAGTGTTGCTAGATGGTTTTTTTTTTTTTTACGAGACTAAGTGTCCAGATGACATTTACTAATTTTTTGAAGTTGGTGACTCTTTTTTTTTTTTTTTTTTTATCTTCACCCGAGGACATTTTTCCATTTTTTGTTCAGGTAGAGTGGGAGGGAAAGAGAGGAACAGAGAGAAAGAAAGAAACATCGATGTGAAAGGGACACATCGAGTGGCTGCCACCCGCACGACCAACCAGGGCCGGGGACAAACTGCAACCGAGGTACGTGCCCTTAGTGGGAACCGAACCCGGGTCTCTCCAGACCGCAGGCCGACGCTCTAACCGCTGAGCCAAACCGGCCAGGGCAAGTTGGTGACTCTTTTAGGTATTGGAAAAATACTTTATAAAGGTGAAACAAAACACTCTTCAGGCTTACTGTTGCTTCAGTTTGGACTGTCTCACTTAAACACATCTGGCTGTTCATTACCAACAGAAATGCTCTGGTGTCCTTGGCATGATATGCAAGGCCTTCCTGAATCTGACCACAGCCTACTTAGTTCCCTTCCCCTCCGTGCATTTGGCATTCCAGCCATTCTAGTTCATTGCCCTTCCTGAATCAGGGCACACACTTTCAGGTTTGAATGCCTTTGTAAGTATTGTTTCTTCTCTCTCCACTCTTCTTCACCCAGAATACTTTTTACTTTTTATCAAGAATCAGTTCAGACGTCAGAGCCTAGGTAAAGCCTCTGTATGTATCAAGCTGAGATAGTTAATCTTCTCTTCTATGAAGTTAGACATCCCTTGCTTCAGGACTTCTGTTACACAGGATTGTAGTGTGTTCTTTCAAAAAAAAATTTTTTTTTCATTATTAGTTTTTAGAGAGAGAGATAAAATATTGATGAGAGAGAACATCGATTGGCCGCCTCTTGCATGTCCCCCACTGGGGATTGGGCCCACAACCTGGGCATGTGCCCTGACCAGGAATCAAACAGGCAACCTCTTGGTGCACGGGTCAACACTCAACCACTGAGCCACACTGAACAGGCTGTAATGTGTTCTTAATATAGATGTCTCTCTTCCCCCGGAGGGGCTAAAGTTATGCAATATTTATTTGCCTTCATAATGTTGCCTGGAACACAGTAGGTGCTCAAAATAGTTTGATGGATGAAGGAAAGAAAGCTGGATTAGGCCTGTGAATTTATGAGATCCTGACCAGTTTGTGACATGGGAGAAAGGGAGAGGTCCAGGAGACCCGAAAAGATGATGGATTGCTTGTTAGGTGTGGGGAGAGCAGAGTCAGATTTACTGTGACTCCATTGTTTGTGCCTGGGACAGAGATGGGGGTTGGTGCCATTGATATGTCTCCCAAAAGGAGATGAAAAGTTGTAGACTCTTAGGAAGATACCTGCCATTAAGCTTAGCTTCTGTTCTAATGAGCATCTTAGCCCCCTGGTATGTGTTGACCTCTCTCAGTGGTGATGGCTTCTTGGCAGCAACAGAGCAGGTGTCTCTGGTACTGAGTTGGCACTTGTAGATCTGGGTGACCCCGAGCTGCCCCTGCCTGGTTCTGCAGTGAGCCCGGCGATCACTGGGGACACTGCTGCAATAGGAGGAGGTAGAGAGCGACCAGAAGGAGGCCTGGCTCCACTGTACTCTTGGCCCCATGGCTTTCTGCTCCTTGGCACCCTTTTCCTCTTGGGCTTGAAGAAAGAGGATTGCTTTTAGCAGAAGAACATTATACTTCTCAGCTTCGAAGAGGGTTTTTCTGTAATAGTTATACGTAGGGAGAGTGGTATAGCTATTTCAGTTCAGTTGCATTATCTCTTTGAGGCCTTGGCTTTTACTGAAGAAAAGATAGCCACTTAGCTTCCTGAAAAAGATGTTTCCGGTGTAATATGAGGTGGTGGAAAGTAAGATCATTCTTAAATTTCCCTAGAGAATTAGCTTAAGGAAGAACATACTTCCTGGGGGGTTCATTGGACATGAATGTGGCCTCTGTAGCAGAGCTTGCTGCCCTAACTCCCTGACTTCTGGACGGCTGGAGCTGGAAGGGTCCGGAATGCCTCCAGAAGCCCATTCCTCAGCTGGAATTCATTTACCAGTGGTGCACATAATGCTTACTATATGTATTTTAATATTTTATATATTCAGATATTTGACATGGTTATATTAATTGCAGTATAAGACGTCCCATATTCTTTTACTTATAACATTTTTTTTTTAATCTTTACTCAAAGACATTCTTGCATTTATCTTCAGCTAGAGCAGGAGGGAGAGAGGGAGAAAGAGAGAGAGAGAAACATCGATGTGAGAGAGACACATTGAATAGTTGCACCCACAAGACCCCAACCAGGCCTGGGGACAAACTGCAACCGAGGTACATGACCTTAGTGGGAACCGAACCCGGGATTCTCTGGTCTGTGGGCTGACGCTCTAACTGCTGAACCAAACTGGCCAGGGCTCTTTTACTTATAACATTTTAATTGTTGTGAGATTTTATGGGATAGTGTTAAGATTAAACACAGGTAATAGTTCATTTGCATGACAGAGAATGGTTATTGTGTCTCATACTTTCCCTTCATTGCCCTTATGTTTTTCAAGTTCTCGAAAGATAAGCAAGAATTAACTTCTGAGGATAATGAATATTTTGTATTTACTGTCATCATTTAAAATGTCCATCTTTTGCCCTGGCTGGTTTGGCTCAGCGGTTGGAGCATCGGCCTGCGGTCCGGAGAGACCCCGGTTCGGTTCCCGCTAAGGGCGTGTACCTTGGTTGCAGTTTGTCCCCGTCCCTGGTTGGGTTGTGCGGGGGGCGACCGCTCGGTGTGTCCCTGTCACGTCGATGTTTCTCTCTCTCTCTCCCTTCCACACTATCTGAACAAAAAAATGGAAAAATGTCCTCAGGTGAGGATTAAAAAAAAAAAGTCCATCTTTCTGCTTGAGAGAGTTGTGCCTTATAAGCACAGCACTTTCTCTGAGACAGTAATTGCCTTTAAAAAATGTTTTCAGGCCCGGCCTGTGTGGCCCAGTGGTTGAGCATCAACCCAGGCACCAAGAGATTGCTGGTTCAATTCCTGGTCAGAGCACATGCCCAGGTTGTGGGCCTGATCCCTAGTGAGGGGCATGCAGGAAGCGATCAGTCGATGTACTCTCTCTAGTTTCTCTCTCTCTAGTGTCAATAAAGAAAAATAACACTTTAAAAATGTTTTCAGGACCTTAGGTGCCAAAAGCTTTCTGATAGAGAAAAATTCCTAGGCCAGAGACATCAAGCAGATAGGTTTAGAGTTTTCTGCCAGATTCCGGACATGGTCAGATCCTTCCCTGAAAGGCAGAAGAGTTCAGTGCTTGGTCGTGGGGCCTTGGAGTGGAATAAAGTGGCTTCAAACTCACCATCTTCTACTTACTGCTGTGAAACTTTAGAGAAACTACTTAACCTCTCTGAGCCTCAGTTGCCTCTTCAAATGGAGACGTAAGTACCCATTTGATAGGATTGGTTTAGCACTAAGTGCATTGATACATGTCAACTGCTGAGCACTGTGCCTGCTACTGAGTGCACATGAAATATTAACTATTAATGGGAAGTTCCAGGTAGAACTTGGTAAGCCTCAGATGTCACCAGTCCCACCATGGTGGCCTGAACCAGACTAGCATGGTTAATTAGACTGGGTGAGGCATTTGTGTCCTGTGTTCATGTTTTTATGTGGCTTATGAAGACCTGGAGGGTTTGACACTTTTGCCTAAGATTGTTATAGATTTAGATTGCTATTTTTTTCTTAATTATCCCCAATTTTTTCTTTTCCTTCAATTACTTTTCTATATGACGTGTAATCTGTACACATGTTCTCCTTAAAACTTCCAAGACTAATGACACTGATTTTGTTCTTTTTATTAAAGAAATTTCACTGCAGAAACTCTCCCACACAGCAGCTGTCTTCATCTGGATGATAAAGTTACTTTTGAAGGGTCCTGTAATCAGCTTCTGGGAGCCAAGAATCCCATCAGTAGCCAGGAAGACTTTTCTTATTTCTTTTATTTAAGTCTTTTGTGACATTTTAATCTCTTCAAGTTTATTACCCTCTAGGTGTTTGGGCCTTTATCAGATTTTTTTCAGTTTGGACTAAAATATCTTTCAGATCAATCTTAGAAAAGAAAAATAACCTGCCTCAGTGGAAGTGGTCCTTCTAAAGGACCCTATGAAATAATCCACAAAAGTACTCATAGGTTATCTGCAAGAGCAGTTTCAAAAGCCCTTAAACCTGGAAGTAGACACCTGTGGGGAATGATCAGTTACAGACATACCTTGTCTTATTGCGCTTCACAGATGTTGCATATTTTTACAAATTGAAGGCAGAAACCCTCCAGCAGCAAAGGGATTATGACTCACTTTATTGTGATAATGATTTTATGGAGGTGATCTGGAACCAAACCCACAATATCTCTGAGATGTGCCTGTAGGTTGTCTTTGGGGAAAGATAAAAGAGCTGGGGAGACCATGTCTTGTTAGCTGTAATCTTTATTAAGAGCATTTATATTTCTGTTTCTCTAAGTTGCTTGTATATGCCCACCTTTTGAAACCTATAGTAAGTATCTTGGCCTGCGAGGCCCTTTTCTCTCTCCAGCTAACTCCTCTTCCCTTGACACTTAATGCTTCTAAAAGAAAGAATGGCTTATCTATACCCATGACTCCACTGTTGTGTCACCTCCTCTGAGGAGCTCCCCACCATCTCATCCAGCCTGGGTTAAGTGGCTCTTTTGGGCCCAGCTTGCTTGCTTCTGTTATCTCTGTACTTGGCCTTGTGCTTGAGGAAAGTTGATTGAAAAACGATGCTGTTGCTTTAATCAAGAATTCAGGTGAGCTGGTGTGGAAAGCATAGCAAGGTGAGGGACCGTAGACTGTCTCCCTGCTACAGCCTTCTCCCCGACTTTCCAGAGAGAGAACAGTTTACAGCCACCAGGAGCATGGTAGAACTGCTCGGTGTTCAGTATTTGATGTTAGGACAGAGTAAAAACTGAAGATGTTTCATCCAGGTAGGAAATAAAATAAAGAAAAATGATGACCCTTTGAACTAATAAAAATTTTGCAATTTTTCAGTCATTCGACATTTCAGTTCCTGTCAGCGTGCCCTTTTCTTGTGAGCAGCTTTATGTTACCAGCAGTCTAACCTCGGGCAAGTTACATAACTTATCTGTGCCTCAGGTTTCTCATCTGTAAAATGGAAATAGTAAGAGTAGCAAGCTTAGAGAACTGCTATAAAATGCCTTGTATACCATCTGGCATGTCTCATCTATTCATTTAGGTTGCTATAACAATATGTAGGCTGAGTGGCTTATAAATGATAGAAATTTATTTCTCATTCTGGAGGCTGGAAGTCTAAGATGAAGGAATGGGCAGATTCCCTGTCTGGTGTGGATCCACTTCCTGGTTCATAGATAGCCATCTCTCACTGTGGCCTCACGTGGTAGAAGGGGCAAGGGATCTCTTTGGAGTCTCTTTATAAGGGCACTAATCTCTAATTCAGGAAGTTCCACCCCTTATGACCTCATCACCTCCCAACCTCCCAGCCTCCCAGAGGACGCCCTCACAAATACCATCACAAAGTGGTGGTTAGGTTTCAGTATGTGAATTTTAGGGGGAAACAAACATTCACTATAATAGGGCATATATTAGTCTTAATATTCACTATTATTAATATTTTGAATTGTGGCCCTGGCTGGTTTTGCTCAATGGTTAGAGCATTAGCCTGCGGACCAGAGAGTCCTGGGTTCGGTTCCCACTAAGGGCACGTACCTCAGTTGCACTTTGTCCCTGGCCCCAGTCGGGGTTGTGTGGGTGGCAGCCAGTCCATGTGTCCCTCTCACATCGATGTTTCTCTCTCTCTTCCTCCCTATCTCCCTCCTGCTCTATCTGAAGTTAAATGCAAACATGTCCTCAGGTGAGGATAAAAAAAAAATTAAAAAAAAATATTTTGAATTGTGTTTTATCTATGATTGTATAAAATATGCAAAACAATGTCTCTTTCATTTTTGGAATTCTTGGTCCTGGCACTTCTCCATTGTTCCTCACTTCTTATCTCACTGGGTCGTCATTTCTGGGCATCCAGTGCCTCATTCCTCACCCAACCGAGACATCCTGGGAGAAGTTGGATTGGCATGTCAGTGTGACGGGGACAGGAGGAAAAACAGTGGCCTCGCATGGCCCCTATTCAGAGCGTGGATGGTGTGGGAGGTGGCTAGGGGACAGCAGGGTGTTTCACAGGGTTTTAGCTGTGGTGTGCCCCTGTCTGTTGAGAATGACAGACAAGCATAAAAACTTGGCAGATTTTCAACTAATAACTACGGTACTGTATGTTCTCCAATAGCCATTTATTGAATGTATTTATTTATTTACTTTTGTGATGGGCACGATCTAAGTTGAGTTTTTGGGAGTTTTCTCCTTGTTGACTCTTTAAATTACCCAGTGATAAATTCATATTTGCCATGTTAAGAAAACTGTAAGCTATTTAATGGATCAGAAGTAGTTAGATTTTTATCATAAGAAACCATACACCCAATGCTTTGCCTTTATAGCCAGCTTTTAGTTGTGATAATTGGTGCTAGCGTTGATATGGATAATAATTGAACACCAAATAGATTCTAGATCCTCTTTTTATAAATGTACATGAACCTGGTTTAAAGAAATTTGATCTAGATACCTGAGATCCACTATTACAAAGCAGAACTAGAATTGCTTTCTTTACATCACATAAAGGTTTGTTGCTTCATTGAATAGCAAGTTTGCGCAGGTTGATTTTTTTTTTTTAAGGCAAAAGCATAAAAATGTGGCCCAGAAACAGTCCATGTAGATCAAGTGCCTGACCAGCAGGGGTCAGTGTCGAGCTTCTGTGGTTTCCTTAGGCCTCCTCACCCCATGCTCACCATCATTCACTCCTGCTTGGGCAGTTGCTCCCTCTGACCCTGGTCATGCCTCTTTTAAGGGTTATCTTCTTTTATGGTACTTTATCTAAGAAGCTCACAGTCAAAGAAACTTCCCTTTGCTATAGTCTGTCTGATCCAAAGGTTCTTTACTACTGGGGCATTTCATAACTGTAGTGCAGGCCTGAAATCTCTGCTGGAGGCACAGAGGTTTCTGAATAGAGATGTGCTGATAAGTTAGTGAATTTCCAAAAGAAAGATAGGGGCGAATGGAATTTGCTGTTTCCCCTTGGGGCATATTTCAGCAGTGGGTGATGTTTAACAATGTGAAAGTATTTTGGATTTGAGATGCTGGTAAAGCCAAAAAGACAAATGATAGTATAACATGTACTTTATAATTTGCTGGGGCTGCCATGCACAGTGCCACAGACGGAGGGGCTTAAACAACAGGCTTGTTTCTCACAGTTTGAAAGGCTAGAAGTCCACGATCAAGGTGAAGGCAGGGTGGGCTTCTCCTGAGGCCTCGATCCTTGGCTTGCAGATGGCCGCCTTCTTGCTGTGTCTTCACACGGTGTCCGCTCTATGTACACGTGTCCCTAGTGTCTCTCGGTGTGTCCACTTTCCTTGTCTCATAAGGATACCAGTCAGTTTGGATTGCAGTTCACCTTAATGGCCTCATTTTAACTTGATCACTTGTTTAAAGGTCCTGTCTCTAATTATGGTGACGTTATGAGATACTGGGGGTTAGGGCTTCAACAGCCCATCACATCTATGTTAGAGGTTCTGAATGGTTCCTGCTTGAGTGCTTCCACTGGGGTAAGTGCTTCTCACAGTTACAGCATCGCTCTTTGGCGCAGCATTTTACAGATGAGCAAGCAGGAGGTTATCTAGAGTCTGTAAGTCCCAGCATCACACTGTTAGTGGCAGAATCGGAGTTCACACTTCAGTGTGTCTGATATTTTTGTTCTATACTACCTGTGCTGTGTTGTGTCCCACCCCTGCAGTGTAGCAGGGGCCTGGCTCAGGTGTTAAGGAGTGGCATTCCTAAGGTGCCTGGGGCAGCAGGCCTTACCTCATCAACTTTCAGAATTCTTGAAAACACTGGACAAAAATGCGTCATTTGGCTAGCCTACAGCCTGGAAACTTAGATTCATTGTATTTTTTCTTTATTTTATTTTTTTTATCAACATTTATCCCACTTATATTCTCTGCCACCTCTGCCCATCCCCCCCCCCACAATCACTCATTCTTGTTCGTGTTCATGAGTTCTTTCTCTTTTTGCTCCTTTTTTGTTTTTTGTTCAATCCCTCCACCCAGCCCCAGCCCCACCTCCCAGAGAGAGCTGTCAGCCTGTTCTCTCTCTCTGAGTCGGTCTTAGCATATCGTTGCAGAGCTTTAACTGTGGAGGAAAACACCGGAAGCAACTTATCCTCTCTCTGGTCTATCTTAACTGTGAAACCTCCCCTTTTCCTTACGGTTTTCCAAAAAACTATTACTCTTTTAAAAAAATTTTTCCCTTTATTGATTTTAGAGAGAAAGGAAGTGAGAGGGAGAGAGAGATAGAAACATTGATGAGAAAGAACATTGATTGGCCACCTCCTGCACGCCCCCCACTGGGGATCAGGCCCACAACCTGGGCATGTGCCCTGACCGGGAATTGAACTGGCGACCTCTTGGTGCATGGGTCAATGCTCAACCACTGAGTCACATCGGCCGGACAAAACTATTACTCTTAACTGAATTTAGTGATCAGATACAAGACATCTTTGCACTCTATATTAATTATTTTTTTTCATTTCAAACTTAGAACATTAGCTCAAAATACTATGAGGTGTGGTGCTGGAGAAGTTTGTGTTTGGGAAATATTGGTTCATATATCATAATAGAATAAACCTGAATTACATCAAATGGTACTGTTATAATTTACCTGTATTTTGTGAAGAGCCTTTTCATTTAATATATTTTTCTGCACATCTAGGCTTAGAATAGATCACAATTTTAAGGGTAAATTAGGCCAAACGAAAGACACACATCAGACCATATAGTTAATTGGAAGGGGTCTAGGCCTCTTGGTTTTTTAAGGCATAGTGCAGACCAGGGACTGGTAACCTGCTTTGCATCCTCAGTGTACAAAAGGTTGTTTTGGAAACGTTCATATATAAGTTGGTTTGTTAGACCTGTAAATATTTAAGTCTTCAGACTCTGTAAAAGATTCTTACTTAACCTGTTATATACTTGTATTCTACAAGTTGTGCATTCTTCATTGGAAGGATAAAAAACAGGCTATATAATTAAAGTGCCATGTATAATAGAGTGTATTAATACACACACATGCACAAACTCACATGCTTGCCATTTGCCAGACATTGTACTAAACACTCTTTATGGATTACTTCTTTTAAACCTCACAATTTCATTTTGATTGTTCTCCTCCTTCTCCTCCTCCTCATCTTCCAGGTTATACCAGAGGAAATGGATTTCTAGAACGTAAGCAACTTGCTCCCGGTCACACAGCTAATGAGTAGTAGAGCCAGGCCTGGAACCCAGGCGGTCAGGCCTCAGGAGCTGTGTTCTTCACTTGTTATCTTGCCTTATTTATGTCACTCACGATTTCGACAGGCACATGCACGCATAAAGGTAAAACAGCTAATTCAGCAAGTGTACAATGAGTGCCAGTGGGCAAACCAGTCCCATTCTAGAAGACCTGGTGCCTGCCTGTGTGGGCAAATGATTCTACATTGATTTATGTATGTGCTCATGGATGTCCACAGAAGTGGACCTGCCCCTGCTCATGCCAGTTGGCTGCCACAGGGACACTCATTTTTCCAAAACACTTACACATACATTTAAAAAATCCACTTAATAAAATGTGATTATGGTGTTCATATAGATGATTGCACGTATAACAGTACAGCTTGACGTGTTCTCACATCAAGAAACAGAACATGATCAGCAACTAGGAGCCCTGCACATCCCAGTCACTGTCCCCTCAGTGGCTGTCGTGATTCTGAAAGCATGGATTCGTTTTGCCTGTTTTTATGCATCATTAAAAACAAAGGATTATACACGGTGCACTCTTGAGTGTCTGATGCACTTGCTCAATATCATGTTCATGAGATCCATTCACGTTGTGAAATTGGTTATAGATCTAGTGAGTGACTCCATCAGTTTATTCATCCATCTGCTGTTGATGGACATGTGGGTTAATTCTAGGCTAGGGTTGTTACAGATGGCACTGCTATGAACAAGACTACTTGCCTTTTTTTAAAAATTTATTTTTTAATCCTTACCCGGGGATATTCTTACTAATTTTAGAGGGCGGGGAAGGAAGGGGGGGGAGAGAAACATTGATGTGTGAGAGAACATTGATTGATTGCTTTCCATACCTGACTGGGGATCGAGCCCCCAACCTCAGCATGTGCCCTGACTGGGAATTGAATCCGTGACTTTCCAGTGCATGGAACGACACTCAACCAATTGAGCCACACCGGCCAGGGCAGAATACATGTCTTTTTAGTGACCACATGTATTTGCTGCTGTTGGTTGTAGACCTAGGAGTGAAATTAATTGTTGGGTCGTGGAGTATAGTCTTACATTACTTTTTAAAATAGAAGGGAAGACTCATCAAAATGGGGGAAATAGTTGAAACTTACAGTAGTCTCCCTTTGTGATTTTGTTTGCTGTGGTTTCAGGTACCCGTGGTCATCGTTGGTCCAAAACTATTAAGTGAAAAATTCTAGAAATAAATGCTTCATAGGTTTTAAATTGTGTGCCGTTCTGAGTCTTGTGATGAAATCTGCTGTCTCACTCCAGCCCTCCCTGGGCCTGAACCATTGCTTTGTCCCTTGACTTCCTGCTGTAGACACAGCTGCCTGTTAGTCTCTAGTAGCCATTGTCATCACGTCCACTGTTGCAGTATCGCAGAGCTTGTGTTCTGGTAGCTGTTAATTTACTTAATAATGTCCCCAAAACACTCGAGTAGTAATGCTGGCAGTTTGGATATGCCAGAGAGAAGCCCCAAAGTGCTTCCTTTAAGTGAAAAGGTGAGTACAGTCGATAATATATTTTGGGACGTTGAGGGACACACACACGCACACACACATTCATGTAACTTTGATTATAGTTTATTCTTATAATTAGTCTATTTTATTACTGTTGTTAATGTCTTACTGTGCTTAATTTATAACTTTAACTGTATCATACATAGGTATGTATGCATAGCAGACACATAGTATATACAGGGTTCAGTACTATCGGTGGTTTCAGGCAGCCTCTGGGGGTCTTGGAATGCACCCTCCGTGGATGGGGGAGGCAGTTATAATAAGGGAGGCAATGAAACGCCATGGCACATTATAGAGTGTAATGCCATAAAGAAGTACGCTGAGCCCTGGCTGATTTGGCTCAGTGGTTAGAGCACAGGCCTGCGGACCAGAGAGTCCCGGGTTTGGTTCACACTAGGGGCACGTACAAAAAAAGAAAAAGAAAAAAAAAGAAAGAAGTAAGCTGATTTGAAAGTTCCATTAAAAACAAAATGCTTGAAAGTTTTTTCAAGGTTAGTAAAATCTTTAAGGTCCAGAATCAGTTGTATTCTGTGTATCTACCTCCCTCCCTCCCCCTCCGCGTTGCCTCCCCCTTCTTCAGGTTGCCTGTATTGACTAATTTTTCTTGCTTAAACTATTTTATTTGTGTAACAAAATAGGTATATTTTTAGAAATCAGTTATCGAACCCTAGAAATAAAAAAGTTAAGGTCCTCATTTGCAGGTAAGGGAACTGCAGCCCAGAGAGGTGCTGGTTCTCAGGTCCCACGGTACCAGGATCAGAACTGAGACTGCAGCCAAGGTCTCCAGATTCCAGAGCTCCAGCTTCTTTCCCAAATGGGGAGAGAATCACACCTGGATGGGAGGGGTCATTTTAAGAGGGTGGACATCCCTGTCTTAACAAAATGAGTATTAACCTGGATGGGAAAATTCCTTTCTGTTTTGAATGAAGTGTGACAGTTACATAAAGTGACTCAAAGCAAAGCAAAGAAGATGCTGTTTCAAGCATCCTGAGACTCAGATGGTAATCCCATGAGACCCTGACAACATCACTGCATTTCTGCGATGCACACGTTCCTCGTTTTGAAGATGAAAGTCTGAATTCAATTATTTGATTCTGTGAAACAAATTTTAAAAAAGAGATAAGAAAGAACTAATATTTATGTGATGCCTGCTACATCAATATGCTATGCTGAGCACTTTATAGCCTCTCACTGGAATAACAAGTGTTAAAATAAGGTAATAACATTAATAGTTAATGTTTCCCCAATTCCTATTTATTTATTATAATCCATGCCCAAGGACATTTTTGCATTTTATCCTCAGATGGAACGGGAGGGAGAGGGGGGAAGAGAGACAGAGAAACATCAATGTGAGAGGGACACATCGATTGGTTGCCACCCACACAACCCCAACCCGGGTAGAGACAAACTGCAACCCAGGTACATGCCCCTACCGGGAACCGAACCCGGAGGCCAACGCTCTAACTGCTGAGCCAAACTGGCCAGGGCAGTATTTACCAAATTCTTAAAACATGGCTGGCACAGTTGTAAGAACGTTGTTATGCCATCTGTTCCTCATAATAACACATCTCTCTTGGAATTTTAAATGAGAAAAATGAGGCACAGAGAGGTTGAGTAACTTGCCCTTTGTTTCAATGGGAGTGAGCTGAGAACCCTCTGAACAAGACACTGAGACATTCTGACCCTGTTTTTTTTTTTGCTGGCCAAACAAATACCCACTAATGGCCCAGTTCTGTTGTGTGGCATTTTTAAGGTATCCAAAAGATAAAAAGGAATCTTAGTCCATAAGTCCATTCTCCCCAAGCGAGGACACAGGAAGTATCAAATGCGTATGCTTTCTTTTTCGGACAGCATGCTTGGTGCGTTCTCAACTGCTGTGGATCTCTGAGATGAATGAGGCAGCTGGGGGGCACGGGCACTTCTTCCTTCCCAGGGTCTGATGCTAGACGTTCCTCTCTGATTCCTCACTTCTCTCCTTGAGCGGCCTCCACCTCCTCCCTCCATACCTCTTACCTCGACCCAGGAGCCCGCGCGGCCCTGTAAGGGCCCCTCTTCAGAAGCAGGGAGGGTGGACTCGTAGCCCGGCTGCCTGCACAAGAGGTGGTTCTCGGAGCTCAGAGCTGGAGTCCTTCAACAGCCTCGAAGTGGTCAAGAGCCTCTGGCCGCCTGTTCTCACCCGCGCTCATGCTTTGGTCTCATGGGCAGTTCACCGTGGTTCCTACCACTGGCTTTCAGCTTCTCCCTCTGTCCTTCCTGCTCCTGACCTCCCCTCGCTCCCGTCCGCAGTCTCAGTTCACTGGCCTCCCGACTGACACTCCTCAGCTGCCCCAGC
Source organism: Molossus molossus (assembly GCF_014108415.1). Classification (NCBI taxonomy): domain Eukaryota; kingdom Metazoa; phylum Chordata; class Mammalia; order Chiroptera; family Molossidae; genus Molossus; species Molossus molossus. The sequence continues at coordinate 111,572,900 of NW_023425344.1, forward strand.
TCAGACCTGTTGTGTTTGTTTCTGACCAGCTACAGGGTCTCCCTAGATCTCCTCCTGGCAGGATGTCTCTCCCCACAATTCTGCTCCAACCCCTCCCCTCTGTGCCTCTCTTCACACACAGAACCAGCAAACGGATGTGTCTCAGGGGCACCCACACCTCACCCCAAAGACCATAAGACTCTTCACCCCCAGCCTTCTGCCCCAGCTCAGCTACCACAATGAGATCTTCACAGCAGCCTGTGTGTTAGCTGAACAAATGCAGAATTTCCTCATTACTGATCAAAACCATCACTTTTTGAGTAGCTACTCTGTACCAGATACTACTGACATTGTCCTTTATTTGAGGAGCAGCATATTTTTTTGCATTTTACCAATGGGAAAAATCATTATGTATTAAGAATGTTAATCCTTTGCCTATCATATGCGGTAGTCTCCCCCTATCTGCAGGGAATACGGTCCAAGAGCCCCGGGGGGTGCCTGAAATCACGGAGAGTACTTAATGTCTCAATTGATGCAACCCCCCCATCAATGACCAGCTCATGGGAGGTTCTCACGTGTGAATTCTCTGCTCTTATTTATGTATAGAAAGAGGTGTCACTTTTTTTTTTCAATGATTGCATATGATAAATTGCTTTCTGTTGAGTGAAAGCAATTAATTATGGTTGATAGACCCTTTATCTGTAAATAGAATTCAGTCAAGTAAACAGTTTTGTAAACTTGCTATTAAAGAGTTTCCAGCTCTCCAAAGTAATTAGTTATGAAGTAAAGGAAGGCTTTCATACCATGGTACTTTTTTTTTTTACGTTTTAAATTATGAACAAAATTTGAAAGAGACGTTTTTCTGATTCTGAGCGTGTTGATGAATATGATATTTGTATCATACCTTGGTACCAAACATTTTATTGTCTGTCTTCACTTTAATATATTATCAGAAGCTGCATATTTAAGAAGATCTGAATCTATATCCTACTACCAAGGGTGAAATAACTTCAGCCATGTGACATGGCAGGCATTTGAATCATGAATGGTGAGGCACAGAACCCAAATTGGTCAGCATTGCTTCCGGGTGTCGCCATCTGGCCGGTTCCCACAGCCCTATGGAGTCTCCGAATCAGGGTTATTTAGGGCTGTTGCTGTGCTTGCCTCCTGGGGAGCCAAAATGGAAAAGCAGTTTGGACCATCCTTCATTTTAAGTTCAAATCATTGCTTTTTGTTCTGCAACTTGGGAGGAACCCAGTTAACATCGGGTAGTATTTGCAGTGTAATTCACACAGAACTTGAAGGGTGTCCCCAGAGTTGTCAAACCAGGTGGCCCTCTTTGAATATCCCAGGAGGGGTGGTGATTCTTCCAACATGACAATGTATGGTACCACAGGAGCCATCCAGAAGGGGTAAGCCATTTGCCCTCTGATGATAGCAGGGTTCTTCTGATTGCTTCCACTCAGAACGCAGTCCAGTTTTCGTGACCAACCTTATAGCACCTTTCATTTGCCACCCAAAGTTGGGCCAATTCCGACCTGTGACAAGATCTCAGAAACTTTCAAGCCTCTTATCATTTTGTGTGTTTTCAAGTCTCATTTCCCTAGTGTCATCCTGGCCCTGTTTTTTTCTCTGGATGTAAATGTCATGCTGTAAAGCCAGAACTTTCTACCTTCTCTGAAGTACTACCCAAGGAATAATTTGCTTTCTAATTTACCAAAATGAAACGAGAGACAATTTCCAGTGTGCCACATCTTTGTGATATGTTGGGTTATTTTGGAAGCAAGTCTATAATTTCATCTTGGGGGCTGTGGATCTCATCGTGCTTGTTGTTCTCTTCTCATGCTGCCTACTTTATGCTGCAGGAGAAGGAGAAGAGCTGAACCCATTTAAAATAATACCTGCTTAAATGTGTTACCTAGAAAAGATTATTCTTTTTCTGGAAGTGTTTAGTTAGTCGTGTGATTTTTCTGTATTTATTTCATTAGAATATTGGCTGCCCCCTCAGTCCTGTACCTTCTCTGTTTTCCATCTGTCTGCTCAGATATGGGAGCTGGGTTCGCTTCCATCACCAGCAGTCTCCATGTCGTCTGCGTCCAGCTTTGGTGTCCGGTGTCCCTCTGCCTTAGAGCATTTTTGGATGTCATTCATCCCACAATAAGTAACATTTCCTTCTGAGCCACCGTTATCCTTGCAGATACATTGCTCTTGTCAGTGATGCTTCCATACCTCGCATTTTAGGATTTTGGTGCATTTTCTATGTTTTCTAATTTGAGTGACTATGTAGTTTGTCATCAAAACCAGTGTAGTTCTGAGAGGAACAGCAGGCGTAATCTAAGACTGACCCAAGCTAACCAGGATGTATGGTCACCATTACTTCTGTGATGATCTCCACGGTGGACACTTGACACACTCAGTGTGCTCAGGAAATACCCGGTCAGCAAGTCCTTGATTGTCTTGTGAAATTTTTGAACCCACCAGGTTCTGTTGGAGTATTTTCCTGCTGATTCCCTTTGGCTAGACAATAAATGATCATAAATCACATGTGCACTGCCGGCAGCCTCACCCACCACCCCTTTCCTCACAAACACCTCCCTCCCAATGATTTGTGTCCCGTTTTTCATTTTGGCCTGATACAGTGTTCGCCCAATTCCCATTTCTAAAGGCGGGAGACAGAGTGATAGCCAAGGCACTGTAACACTTAACTGTGTATGTCAACATACTTCTTAGTTATTTAGTTGACTTTTGAAATATACTGTACTTGGAAAATGGCTGGGCAAAGCATAGTTTAATATTGCTCTAGGAATTTTAATAACAGTTCTCAGTGTTCTGGCGGTGCTCATTCTCAACAGTTTGTGGCAGGCAGGACCATTACAGCGTTATTCACACAGTGGAAGGTCTCCTGGGGTGGTTCAGGTTAGCAAGGAAGGGCGGTGGGTACAGCCTGCTTCCGTTTTCCCTAACACGTTTGACAAGAGCGGCTTTTGTATTTTAAATAATCCATTCTCTCTTGGTAGACCTTTTCGCCCTTCTCTCTCTCTCTCTCTCTCTCTCTCTCTCTCTCTCTCTCTCTTTAAGGAGTTTTCATCAGTTTGTTTGAGCCAAACTGATGACAATTGCCAGGAAGCAAAATCTCAATGGATTGAAGAAATGCTCCTCCCTTCCTTTTTAACAATGAGGTTTCCATAGAAGACTCACAGTGAGCTCCCAGTTGCCGAGTGGGAGGGAGCGGTGCTTGTATGAGTGTGCCTGTCGGACTCGGTCTTTCCTGCTCCAGGCTCTGTGATCGGCTCTGTGCTTTTGATTCTGGAGCCTCACTGCTCTCCCCGCGCCCCAGCCCGGAGTCCTTGTTGCCCTAAATATTTCCTCTAAGATCTTTTATTAACTTTTTCTTTTCCGCTCTAGTTTTTCTCCCTCTTACCTACTTTAGCATGTAGCCCTGTAACAACAGTGAGAAAGACAAAAATACATTCCAGTGATGTAATCAGCTGAAGCAACAACTGGATTTCTGTTCTCTATTAAAAAAAAAAGAAACTTATGCGTTTAACCACTTTATTTCTTGCTAAATGCTTGTTGAAACCACACAATGAAATAATTGAAAAGAACCAGCTCTCCCTAATTAAATCTTTCAATGTGAATGTTAGCCGGGAGAAGAGCAAAGTTTCTTTCTTTTTAATTAGTTAGGTGTGATGTTTTAGGAAAAAATAAGACAGGAGGAGATAGGATTATCAGTTTTCTTTTGTAGTCACAGTTGATTTCTGTGACATTGAATTGGCGTAGTCTGTTAGTGTGAGAGGTGGTTAGTTGCCTGCTGGTTTCAGCTTGCCCCATCTTTCTTGGTGATAACACCCCTGATTTTAGCTGGCACTTGGCCACCTGGAACAGAGACTGCATTTCCCTCCCTCCCTTGCAGGTAGGCATGACTTAATTACAAAATTGTCATTAATTGCTTGTAAGTAGAGGTAGCATATGTAACTTCTTGGAAGTTTTCTAAAGGAGGAAGGCTCCCCCCCACCCTGTCTTCCTGAAAGGAATGCAGTCATGATGGCTAAGCTCAGGCAGCCACTGTGGACCATGAGGTGGAATCCATGCATTGGGGATGGTTGAGCAGCAAGATACCAGGAACCTCTGGACTGGCTGTGTGTGAATGAGGGAGAAACACCTGCCTTGTGTAACCTTTGTTATTTGTGGTTGGTTGGTTCTCACATGAAGCTGATCATAGTCTCAACTGATACATCTCTGAATCCATTTCATGTTGTTTGGTAGGGCAGCTCTTTGAGATATTTGTTTACTAGTCTATATAACACAGAGATAAAGGAATGCTTTATTTGGTGGACAAGACAATCTTTACTCTTGTAAGTAAAAATGTATGAGATGCTCCTTAGTGTCTAAATCTTAAATGTCACATGAGAAGCCACTGTCGTGACTCTTAAAAACCACAAAAATGCTCTTCTCCTTCCACTTTGCCTTTCTCTTCCCCCTTCCATAGTTGTTTAGTCCTAAAGCCAGTAAGTGGGACAAAAAAGAAAGGTGGTCAGGGTTTGGGGGGGCATGATGATGGCCTAGAGTAGGGTGAGAAGAACAGTGGCGAGGCTGGCTGGGGAGATTCAAAGCCAGGCAGGGCAAGGAGGGTGAGGGCAGGGGAGGAGGGTGAGGGTGAGGGCAGGGGAGGAGGGTGAGGGCAGGTGAGGAGGGTGAGGGCAGGGGAGGAAGGTGAGGGTGAGGGCAGGGGAGGAGGGTGAGGGTGAGGGCAGGGGAGGAGGGTGAGGGTGAGGGCAGGTGAGGAGGGTGAGGGCAGGGGAGGAGGGTGAGGGTGAGGGCAGGGGAGGAGGGTGAGGGCAGGGGAGGAGGGTGAGGGCAGGGGAGGAAGGTGAGGGTGAGGGCAGGGGAGGAGGGTGAGGGTGAGGGCAGGTGAGGAGGGTGAGGGCAGGGGAGGAAGGTGAGGGTGAGGGCAGGGGAGGAGGGTGAGGGTGAGGGCAGGGGAGGAGGGTGAGGGCAGGTGAGGAGGGTGAGGGTGAGGGCAGGGGAGGAGGGTGAGGGTGAGGGCAGGTGAGGAGGGTGAGGGTGAGGGCAGGGGAGGAGGGTGAGGGTGAGGGCAGGGGAGGAGGGTGAGGGTGAGGGCAGGGGAGGAGGGTGAGGGCAGGGGAGGAGGGTGAGGGCAGGGGAGGAGGGTGAGGGTGAGGGCAGGTGAGGAGGGTGAGAGTGAGGGCAGGGGAGGAGGGTGAGGGCAGGGGAGGAGGGTGAGGGTGAGGGCAGGTGAGGAGGGTGAGAGTGAGGGCAGGTGAGGAGGGTGAGGGCAGGGGAGGAGGGTGAGGGCAGGTGAGGAGGGTGAGTGAGCAGAGTGCAAAGGTGTTCAGGTAGGAGGAAGGGAGGAAGGGAGGAAGGGAGATCACTTACTGCATTACTGTACTGGATTGAAAGGACGAGGACAATCCACAGCATACGTGGTTTAGCAAAAGTAAGAAAATACAGGTGAGCCTCAGGGGTCTGAGAGGCTCACTGGTAGTTCCATAGGGTGGTTTGTTAGTTGCTCAGAACATATTGTACCTCCAGATACAAACTATAAGACATGAGGAAGAATCAGGGCTTCAGGAAAGCCCAGCCAAAAATATCCAGCAGTGTCTTTTATGCCCGAATGGTCATGCACCTGTAGCCAGGTGGAAGCCATCAATCTGCATGCTCCTAAACATGTGAACAGCTGGCTCTGGGGACTTCTGGGCCATTTTCAACTTTAAACAGAATATTACACATCTCTAGCCAATCTACTCGCCTGCTCTTGACCAAGAATCAGTACTGGACTTCTGGGTTTCCTTGCAGATAAGCATAAGCTATAAGATAATTCTGTGCAGTTAAATATAGAGGTATTGATGAAATAAGTACGTAGGTTAAAGGTAATGGAGTTCTCACTGTTGGAGAAGGGAATTATAAATATGGAAAGGAAGAAACTTGAATGAATTATGTCATGCCGTATTGAAATTAAATTTGTTGGTGTAAACTCATGGTTTTTCAATAGTATAAATAGTGAAGTCAGTTTGCGGGGTGTGTGTGTGTGTGTGTGTGTGTGTTCTCTGGCTCTGCCCACTAAGAGGGGCAGAGAATACTGAGCCTCTGGATAGCAATGAGCACATCTAGTGCCCAGATTTTGGCTCATATATATTTTCCACATAAAAGAACCAGAGCTCATTGTAGAAATGGCTGATTCCAGGGCCGAGGCAGAAGAAGTGCGAGATGAGCTTGGATATCTTGTGCCAGAAAGCAAGGAAGTGCCCAGGGCGTGATGGGGCACACCAGGGGGGCTTAGCAGCCAGGCTGGATGGGCTCCCGCTGGCCAACTGGGACGGTTTGAGCATCAGCATACATAATAAGGACAGACTGGAACCCACCGACTAAGACGGGAAACCACAAAGCCATGCAGAGATAAATAAATCACTGTTCTCAACAGCAACATCATTGACATTTTGGACTGGATGAGTCTGTTGTGCGGGATGCATAGTAGGATGTTCAGCAGCATCCCTTGCCCCTGCCTTCTAGATGCCACTGCTTTAGGCCCCATATGAAGTTTACATTCCTCAGTGGCCATTGTTGTCAGAATAAAAAACGTCTCCAGATATTGCCAAATGTCCCGCGAGGGTCAAAACTGCCCGGGTTGGGGACCATGAAATACATGTGGAACAGATATTTATATAGTTTTAAAGTCGCCCCTCCCCCCCCCGCAAAAAAAAAAAACTAATTACAAAGGGGTAAAGAAATTGATAGTGGACAAGCCTGACAGACATAAGTGGTCAAGGTAAGGTCATCAGCGACAGGACAAACGGAAATTGTGTGCCACCTGACAGGGTGCAATGAGAACACAGCATTTCTTCCATATTCCTGTAAAAGATGCTTAACATAAACCTAAACCAGAAACAAATGACAAATCCATATGGTGGACTTACTGCAAAATAATGGGGCCTACAAGGTTCATGATTGCCAAGGTTGTTAAAGTCAACAAAAGAGATACTTGGGCTAAAGGTAGTTTAAGCTACATGTATCATGGGTTCTGAGCTGGGTCCTTTTTTATATAAGAAATTATTCAGACCGTTGGTGAAACTCAGATGAGGGCTGAGGATTAGGTGGTAATGATGTATCATCTTAAGTTTTGACACTGATGGTTGTGTGTCATGGTCATGTAGGAGAATGTCTGTAAAAATACCCAAAGTTTATGGGGTATCGGGCCAGCAGCTTAAACTCAATGGTTCAGGGCAGGAAAATAGGTTTTTATACTGTATTGTAAAGTTTTCTATAGCATTATGATGGTTAAAAAAAGAAAAACACGCAATAGTTGTGGTTGGGAGTGATACTCATTTCCTTCTAAGCCTGGGGTCCAACACTGTGACCCTTCTTGAGAATTTTTGCTTTCTTGTCTCCTTAAGGAAAAAACTCTACTGTATTTTAAAACTGCATTAATGTTGTGTGTGTGTGTGTATCATGCTGATCATACAGTGAAGTTTTAGAACCCAAAATAAATGGGAGGCAGGTCCCTTTTTTGTTGGAACTTTTTATTTTGGTGGATCTGTATATATATATTTTCTTTATAGTTGGAAGAACCATCTTCTAAGCAAATCTAACCTTGTGCAGCAGATTAAACCTCAATGATAATATTTGAAAACTGGTGCACAGTCTGTGGGTGCATTAAAATGTCAACCAAACTTTTTTTTAGAGGGCATTTAAAAAATTCTGACCATCTGATAGTGTGTAGAAGAATTTCTGGGTTGACAGTGGACATAGATGAAATAAGGTGCTGCCAGTCTTCTGTTGGGTGATCTTTGTCTTGATATGATGGTTTTTTAGCTCTGGCAAGGGCCCCGTGTCTCCCCACGCTCTTGGCTGGTTCCCTGACGGGCACAGTTACTGAGATGGATCACTGAGGCTGAGCCAGCAGCAGCCAGGTCTCCAAGCTGAGCCGACTGGCCCTTGTAACGTCTGATCCTGTGCCATTAATCTTATTAGCTCTAACCTGCTGTGCTGATTGCACCACTAATTGCGGGACTTTTGTTAATTTGGCTTAACATTTAACAGACAGCGTTATCGGAATCCTTGAGTCTAGTTTTGTGAGCAACAACACTTGATCCTGCGGAAATGATTTAGCACTTTACCTTGTAGGAGTGTAACTGTACTTTGGATGCATTAACTGACTGTGGTTTTTCTTTTCTTTTACAGTCTCCTTGTCCCACATCACACAACTGGTCCTCAGCCACAACAAGCTGACAAGTGAGTTGACTTGATCATTCGTTTCGGTTTCTGACCTGTAGGTGATGCGGTGATACTGCTGACTCTTTTGTTTCCTTTAAAGACAATAATGACAAATGTTTGTTTGGGGAAACCTAAAATTTATTTTGGTGACACTAAGACACATGAGCATATTGACTTCCCATACTTTGTACTGGGCTCTATTCTGAGGAGTCTTTCCTATTGTGTGTGTAAACTGAAGAAGGAGAATGACATTGTTTCTCTGCACATGGTCCCAGTCAGGGATGATAAATGCGGCAGTGACCTGCACTGCTGGCCCATTCATGAGTATTTCATGAAAAAAATTCAAAATAAGTAATTAGAATAAGAGTTTTTTGCTTTCATTGACACTTGCTCTTCAAAGGGGAAAATTTACTTGTTGGTGTACTTTCCTTCCCTGCTTAATAGGGGGAAAAAAACCACAAAGTTGCACAAATTATATAAATTTGAATCTGCATTTAAAAAAAATTCTTGAGTATGGTTTCTGTTGCACATTGGTAGTGTCGTGGTATGGTTAACATATAGGAGAATTAATACTGACTTTTATAAGAGTATCTTGCACGAATGATATGGGCCCTTTTATTCTCAGAGCTGTGGCTTTAAAGATCTTAATGACAGGGCCCCTCTCCCCTTTCTTTTTCCTAATTGACTGTCACTTCTTCGTGCTTGCCATATTTCCTGCAGACTTGAGTGGTTTTCTAATCATGTGGCAAGAATTTGTTCGGGAGCTTTCCGAGCCCAATGAAATTGAGCAGAATGTCATCTTGAGGGATTTGTGCTGTGAATTTATGTGCATTATATACGGCTTGAAGCGGCGTCACAGAGCTGTTGGTTACTGAGAATTAGGAGGGGCAGGGCCCCTTGTGTGCAGGAGACAGGCCGATTAGTTCAGTTTTAGCCAAAAGCACATATTCGTAAGGCAAAGGCGGAGTGGCACAATTGTCACATGTTAGTAGCAGGGGCCACAGAAGCTGAAAGTGAGGGCTGCAAGTCACGGGTGATCCTTGTTGTAACAGGTGACATGCAGCTGCTGTTATTGTTTCTGCTGTCCACCAAGAAGCTAATCCCAGTCAGAGGGCACTTGCTGTTTGTTGGGGAGGGTGGACGGCATGATTCCTAAATTCCCCAAGATTTTGTGAGCAGAATTCCCAGAACTCTATATCCCATAGTTGATCAAAATATTTCTTTCTTTCTTTTTAAATTAATCCTTACCTGAGAATATTTTTCCATTGAGTTTTAGATAGAGTAGAAGAGAGGGAGCGAGGAAGAGAGAAAGAGAGAAAAACATTGATAGGAGGGAGAAATATTGATTGGTTGCAGGGGACCGGGATCGAACCTGTAACCCAGGTATGTTCCCTTGACCAGGAATAAAACCCCAGACCCTTCAGTCCACGGGCCAATGCTCGAACCACTGAGCAACACCGGCCAGAGCATAAAAATATTTCTTAATTGCCAAGCTTACATTGTTAGATCTGCATCATCATTAGAGTGAAATACTGTACATTTAAACAAGAAAGCAAAACTTGCTTTATTCCTCTCATTTAATTAATTGATCTGTTCTTTAAAATATCTTTCAGACAGTTGTAGTTTATTTCTTTTTATATGTACACAAAGATAGAAATCTCAGGGATCCGTGGATCAGTTTCTTTCTCCAGGCGTATGATGAGATGTTAACTTAGAGGTGCACAGATATCAAGTTAAATTGTATCTGTAAGGAGGTTGACTGAATGGATCCAACTTCATATTTCTTCCTTCCTTGTTTTGTTTTTTTCTTTTTTTCCCATTTGAGACACTCTTATCCAATAAACTCTAATTAATCGTCTTGGTAAATTCTGTTTCATGCCAATGTGAGTAGTGTCAGTGACACCCGGTCTGTTCTACTAAGGTCAAATTAGCATCTTCTACTGTTGTGCTGGCATTTAAATGAATGACTTTGCAATGGCTTTTCAAGTGTTGATAGTAAATATGTCCATTCGATGGCAATATAAATATGCATTATGTGTAAGTGGCCGAGCACGCCCTCCTGTCATGTGTTACTGTAATCTGTGTTTTTCACTTTCTCTGGGTTTTAATAGGGACTGGCTGGCAGTGCTACGTTAAAACCACAGGGACTCAAAACATAAACCCCTCAGCACTGCTTTTATCTTGCAAAAGTATTTGTGTTTTTCTCGTAGCATGCCAGTTACGCTGTTCTCTGAAATTTCCACTTTGGATTACCGAGTGAATGACCGGCTTACTCAAACTGGGGCCTTGATCTGGGACACTGGCTGATGCCACGCACTTGAGTCAGTATTTAGGGGGCCATTTGAACACTGTGGCGTTGAGTTACCTTTCTGTCCCTGCGGGTGGCTTTGACATGGACAGGTCCACTCAGCGCAGTGGAAGTGGGGCCACGAGGAGGGTGGAAGTGGGCTGACGCTCCTTGAATCCCTCCAGATTTTGTGAGCGTAAATCCTTGATGTTTTCTAAGTTACAGGTCATAAAAAATATCTCAAAATTGTCAAACTCTAGTCACTGTTAGAAGTTCATCATTACTACAGTGACATTACTGAAATGTAAACGTAGGGGGTTGGGCAGTATTGATGGTTTGGGAAACGGGACGTCAGTGGCAGACTGCCCTGCCTACAACCACTGTCCTAGCTACGTGCATGTCCAGGACGTACTTAAGGAGGTGGGAGGCTGAGCAGCTCTGAAGCTTGTAGGTGCAGTCTCGGAACCCAGCAGAGGTTCTTTCTGGCCCAGTAGGAGTGGTTTCAGAGTCAAGATGAGGTTCGCCACCAGGCCAACCCTTCAGAAACTCCACTTTCCCTGCAATGCCGCACATGCCCAGTAGAAGGCGTTGCTCTGGCCCACATCCCACAGCCAGCCTTTCCTCCCCACTGCTGCCGCAGGAAGATTTCTTTATCTTCTCTCCCTGTGCCTAACCCTGCCCTGCCCCCGGTCACCTGCCCCATCCCTTCTACGCTGCAGTAGCCTTGCCCTCATCCTCCCCTCCAGGCTCCCTGACACCCTGGCCATCTTGAAATCTTTCTTCCCCAAACTCTTACTGTTCATAGATTCTTTACACCAGCGTTGCACTTCTTTATCCTTCTGTTGCTTCATGTTTCTTCTCTCTCCAAAGAGATCTCTTAGGCTTTATTGAAAGCAGGACCATGTCCTATTCTTCTTTCATGTCCTATTCTTGCTGAGCACATAGTGGCTTCTCAGCAATGACCTCTACAGAGCAGCTGCTAGAAGGAAGCAGTCGATGACAGGGAAGAAAGGTGGCCTGAGGTGAAGTGGTCAGTGTAGGAACGGGATGGTTTTTTTCAGGCTGGCCCAGTATTCGGGGGCTTGAGCAGACGTGACCATCACAAACTTCTGTTTCTAACTCATGGGCTTATTTCAGAGTGCTGTGCTGTGTGAGATCTAAAAGAACATGACCTCGTGTCCTGGAAATCTGTATCACATCATCTTTGTAGTTATTGGGGCCCTTCCAGACTTGAACGGTGTGCGGGATGGCCCCCCCACGTGTGCCCGGGGCTCCGCAGGCGGGGCAGGCTGGCACGGCTGGCGTCCTTCTAGCACCTTAGGTCTTATGGCTTCTAGGCCTGTTACTCTTTCACTTAAAGTTAGTTTTATATACGGTATTTAAGCTCCCAAATTATTTACTACGATTTTCATATAATTAACCATTTTATATGTTTCTTGAGGTGAGGAGCCCTGTCTGATGCTGTGTTAGCATCCTACCCCCCACAGCAGTGCCCAAAGCACGGTGAACATGAAATAGGTACTCAGTTCATACCAGAGAATTAATAGGTTGGTAGCTGATGAATTGTGTCAGGTCCCAGCAGACTGAGATGACACACCCAAGGGCTGGCTTTGGGTTTCTAAAGAAGGAAGCATAGCAGTTATTCCAGTCTATCTTCCTCTGTCTGTCCTGCCCTCCACCTGCTGCCTTTGTGATTACCCTCCCTTGTAAGCCAGTGTTAGCTAAGTCTTCTTCAGTCTGCGCTTTAATCTTATCCTTCTTCGTGTAGTGTTTGCAAGTGTTAGTTTGGTAAATGTTTTCCTACTCCTTTTCAGTCTTTGACAAAATTTTATGTATTTATTTTGGAAACAGCCATTTCAACACTTGTCCACTAGAGGTCACTGTTGAGATAGGTATTTCCCCCCTCCCCTCTGGTCTTGTGTCTAACTAAAGATTAAAAACCAAAATTGTATCAGATGAAATTTCTTGCAAGCTCTTCAGCTCTGTTCAACAGGGCATGTTGCTCTTTCATTTACATCGTGAATTTTACCATAATTAAAGTAGACTGTTCTATAAAGAGCTATGTTATTTTTCTGTTTTGTTCCTGAAATTGTACATTCATTTTTTTAGTGTATGTTATGGCTACTTTCTCAAGTTAGAAACTTTTATCCCAATATCTTTCAATTGGGAGAATTATATTACCTTTTGTAGTATTTTGTATTGAGTATATGTGAGTTTTTTCCCCCCCAGTGGAAGAAAGTTTAAAATATGTGTGTATGTAACCAGATTGAATTAAAAAATAACCATGTCAAACTTAGAAAAATGCACATTTGGTGCATATTTTTACAGATTCTTCTCCCAAATACCATTGTGTAAGAAAAAATACTGTACATTATTAAATGAATTACATTCTGTATCAGTGATCAAACAATCTCTGGGCACTAATTTTCTAACATGAAGCTTTTCTTAATATTAAAAATAATTTTATCCTTACTGTAAAACCCATATATAGATATTGCTAGACCCTTAAATATGGCAATCATTTTCATTTTGTTACCCATGTATATTGAGGATTAAGCATTCATCATTTTGAGCAAGAAATACAAAGGATATCTTTTTGCTCTGTGCAGACCTTGAGCAACCCACTCTATGTAAACCTTTTGTAAGTGTGGATCTCTGAATGTAATGGTTTAGTTTTATACTTTGAACTTTTACCTGCCATGTAAAACCTTTCCTTGAGGCCTTAGCAGTTTTGCCTGCAGTTTCAGGCCTTAATAAGACCATATCTTGTCATTTAATGTATCGGAAATGGCTAGGCAGGCAGTAAACTTAGGTTTTATGGCAAAATGTGTTTTTTAAAAACATTATTTCTTACTATTTAGCTGGTGTATGAATTTGAAATTACAGTGAATAAGAAGTGCTAGTTTTTTTGTTAGTGATTTACGCAATTTCTTTATCAAAGAGAATGTTCTAAATACATAGAAGCTAATAGAGTGTTTTAAAATTTTATGCAGATGTACATATTGATGGGATTTCCACTCTAAGTGTTACTATAAATGAATTAAGCACTATGATCTATGTAAAATAATACATTCTCCCAATATGCAGATCCAATTATAATGAAGAAAATTAAACAGTTTTTTTAAAAAAGAATAATAAATTGAAATGCCTTTCCTACAGACATAATTGATTGTTGAGATGAATGAGAAAATTTAACTATCCCAATTCATAAAAATGACCTTCACCGTCTTTCAACACCTTCCTGTTCCAAAGTCTCTAGTTATTTTCTCTTTCACAGATTATTTGTCATGCTTTATGCAAAAGTTCTGTTGCATGGCTTGTATGAAATTAAACTGTGAGGGGGAATATGCAAAATAAATCATCTCTGTGTCATGAATTTATCTTGTGACGATGTCAAAACAACTTGCTGTTTGCATTTTAACAAAGTATAAATGTATTTATAATACAGAGGCTTTGATCAATAGCTTATTTTTTTAATTAGTGTACATTTATCAGTTTGTGACCATGCCATCATTTGAAAGATTGAATTTGAAAAAATACATGCCTAGCATTTTTGAGTCTGACAGCTATGACTTACACAGTACCTATTAGATGGTACCAGTGGGTAGGTTTTCAAAAAAATACTGCCCGTAGTTGGCAGTCTGGTGTTATTTTTGGTTTCAGTAAGTAAGCTTGAGAGGTGATCCTGTGAAAGAATCTATTGGCCCCACAGCCCAGAACCAGTCCAGTTCAAGGCCAGTGGGTGAAGTTGGAGAAACTGCTTCTCGATGGTATTGTGTCCTCAGCTCAGAGACTGTAGTCCCTTGATCCCCTTTCTTGCCAGCCCCACTAGCCACAGTGGACCTCTTCAAGAATCCCTGTCCTTGGAGTCCTGCCGTGCGCCGAGAGGAGGCTAGCTAACTGGGACATGTTACTCCTTCCTCAGCAGATTTCTGAATGGAAGACTTCAGTTATGAGGATTTCAGAATGCTGGCAGGCTGCGGAGAAAGTAACGTGGGGGCAGGTTGAATCTGTCTCTTTCCCAATTGTAACTGGGTCATTTGGGGAGCTGATGTTGAAAAGGGGTTCTCTTACTATTTACAGTAGAACTCTCAAACAGAATTGATTTAACAGCAAAAATTTATATCTAAATCATCTGTTGACTATCCTAGATAATTGTGTGTGTGTGTGTACGCAAGTGTGTAGTGTGGAGGAGGGTGGGAGAGGGTATTCTAAGAGGTACAGTACTTGCCTATATACAACATTCTTTTAGAGCAGCTCTTCTTAATTGTATAGCTCACTGACTTTTATAAACAACATTGTTTATAAACAATGGGGTGAAAGCTATGTCCATGAGCCCTAGAAATGTGCACATAATGGTTATAATTTCAATAAATTTGTGAATCTTGTTAAAATTATTCATGAATTCTTTAGGGGTACATGTAGCTCAGATTTAGAAACCCTAAGAATAGGGGGAAGGTAACATTAATGTACAGGGAGGGGTAAAAGTAGGTTTACAGTTGTGAATACATGAAATACAGAGTTTATTCTTGTATTCTTAGTTACTAATTATTTTATTATTTTCCATATAAACAACTGTAAACCTACTTTTGTCTAACTCTATATTTGCAGTGTGGATACACTGATGCTATTTTTCAAAGGAGATAATTCCTGGAAACTTGTACAAACTAAAAAGATGATATTTAACACAATGTGAAGTTCATTATTGATAGTTTATTTTTTTAACGTTCATAAGCGCCACTTAATTTATCTGCTTAAATTAAAATTTTTTAATTTAAGTAAGAGTTTAAGTAAGAATTTGTAACCTTGAGTGGAATGCATGTGTGTGTGTGTGTGTAATTTTTTAATGCCATAAAACCTCGAGAATCTGTTTCCCATTTCAATTTTTCTTTCTCTTTGTCACTTAGCTGAATAGGAGAAAACACCACTGTGATTTGATTGACCACAAGTTAAACTCATGGACCGTTTTCCAGCTATTTTCAGCAAACCCTCTTTTGTCTAGTTTTTTGCTGTTTCTTCAGCCCTTTTGTCCTGCCGATATGTTCCCTGGTCTGGTCCCGATTCTTCTCTTCCTTCAAGACATGGAGATGCATCTCCCCTTTCTCTGGGCAGCCGGGGCCAGCGCGGTGGAGTCCAGCCAAGGCCCCGCAGCTTACAGACTCTGAGGACCACGCTTCACGTGCTCATGACCTCAGGGGAAAGGATGGGAGAAAAGGACTAGTGTTTATTGCCACCCTCCTCTGTATCGGGGGGAGCAAAAGGCTTCAAGTGGTTCAGTAAGGAGAGCAGGGGAGGGGGCTCGTGTGGCTTCCGAGCCTCTGCCTGCCAGCTCCCTGCCTCCTCTGCCAGTG
The DNA here is from genome assembly GCF_014108415.1 of Molossus molossus. Taxonomy (NCBI): domain Eukaryota; kingdom Metazoa; phylum Chordata; class Mammalia; order Chiroptera; family Molossidae; genus Molossus; species Molossus molossus. Next base: position 111,588,749 of record NW_023425344.1, read on the forward strand.
TCCGTGTGCAGCTGAGACCGCCACGGAGGCCAGTCCAGGAGCCAGCTCCACGGTGACGCACTGGCCCTGGGTCTTCACTTGTTCAACTAGAAGAGCAGGGAGAATTCCTGATGTTCAGAGGCGTCCTCGGAATCATTGGAGGGGGAGTTAACAAAGCTATGGTGCCGGGTTTTCTAGCACTGGGCATCTTCCTCCACCCCCGCCGGCCTGCCTTCCTCCTGTAATTCCTTCCCTCCTCAGCGCGGGAACAGAAGGCAAGGAAGGAAGCGGAGGAACCCAGGGTGGCCTCTTGCTGAAATAATTCTCAGCTGTAGAAGAAGGCAGGGGCTACTGGCAGAGCGTGTGGGTGTGTGTGAGAATTTGCCTTGTTTACTGTCTCCCTCTTAATGATAGTGATAATCAAGGATTGCAAGTATGTGTGTGTAACATAATGTATTATAATTATGTTTATTTGGGAGCCTAGAGAGCTTTTTCTTCTCCTTTTGCTTCTCGCTCTTTCCAGTGTTTCAGAACTTCTTTGTCGTTTTCCTAGAGGAGCCTCTGTCCACTTCTTGCCTTTCTCTAGATGTCCCTTCCTTCCAGGCCATCGAATGTCGCTACCTCTCCTCTTAGGGCCGCTTCTCCGAACCTGCTGGCAGTGTGGCGCCTTAGCGCCGGACTGTGGTTCCAGGTGATGTGTCCTAAACGAATTTGGGGTCTGGAAGTCCTCCTGAAGGCTGCATGGACCATTTTTTGGTTCTCTTTGGGGAAGTTAAATCGGGATTCAGACATTAACTAATTTTTGCATCTTCAGAGGAGCGGAAATCCGTGCTTGTCAGCTATTTAGATTTGTTTGGCTCTGTGTGCGCACTTTTTATAGCCCAGGGACATATATTTTTGCATGTTTGACTTCATGCTATTAAAGTCTTGCCTACTGCTTGCTTGTGACTTTCCCCCCTAATTTTTATATAATTGATTATTCTCATTGTTGCTGGAAGAGTAGGACCTTTTTTTTTTTTTTTTTATAGTGAATTAAGCCAGGGATATTTTCAGTTAAAATTACTTAAACTGCACAATCTTAGGAGGCTCATGATGGGATACAATAAGTATGAACTAGTAGGTGTGGGTGCTCAGTAAATACTGCTGAGTAACTGAAAGTAGCATTACTGTTGTTATTTATAAAGCTAATAAATATTTAGGGGTGCTGGCCCTTATTGAGTGGATGTTTAGATATTTTGCTATTTTATTTTTACCTTGAGGAACATGCAGATCATTTTAAATGAGAATTTGCTTTATTGTTTCATAAACTTTATGTTTTTAAATAACCCATAACTACTGTAATTCACTATTTTAATACCCGCTTTGGGGGAAATCCCATAAAATCTGCAAACGTATTTATTATTAGTATATACATTTGAACTCCAAATTCTTATGCTAAGATGTAATTAGTTCACTGTTTACCTTGTGTTTTTTGGCCAGAAAACAAAAGTCATTAATCACTCTAAGTACAAATGAAAATTTTTTTGCATATAGAATCCTGAAGAACGTAATTATTTGTATCTGAGAGCGAAGAGATTCTTCGTTTTACATGTAATCATTGAAATGGTATTCAAGACTATGACTCCTAATTGGCGCAAAGAATTGGCATCTGTATAATGAGTCTAGACATCACCTCTGGTGTGAATGGACTAATGTCTTCTAGCCTTTGTAGCTGAGGATTGAAAGGTCTGTCCTTTCACTCTGGACAACAGTGTCTCCAGTCACATTTTATGCAGTTTCTGTTCATTTTACCTCTTCCTACTCTATTATCCAGTATCCGATTCATCAAATATGGGGGCAAAGCATTGTCTCTTAAGTGGCCTTTCTCCCCCCACTATATGTGTAATGAATAATCTCACTCATTTTCATGTATTCTCATGGTTTTTGTAATTTTTCTAATTACTTTGTTGTTAGTAGTGTAAACTTTGGCATCTAAACACCCAGCCTCATTTTAATATCCTCTACCATCCCTCTCTGTTACTTTATTCTTCTCTGTTAAAGACATTTTTTGAAGGAAACATTTTAAAGAATTTGAAATTGAAAATATATTTTTATGTCAACAGAAGCATGTGAAAATCTGAATGGGCATATTTATTTGTTAAAACAAAAAAAAAATCTCCTTTTTTAAAACTGAACTTATTGGGGTAACATTGGTTAATAAAATTATATAGGTTTCAGGTGTACATTTCTACAGTACATCATCTTTATAATAAACTGCATGTTCACTACCCCAAGTCAAGTCTCCTCCCATCACCATTTTACCCCTGTACCCACTTCTACCTCCCCTTACCCCTCTTTCCCTCTGGCAACCACCATACTCTTGTCTGTGTCTATGAGTTTATTTGCTTAATTTCTTCACCCTTCTCACCCAGGCCCCAACCCCCTTCCTGCTGACAGCTGTCAGTCTGTTCTTTGTGTCCATGAGTCTGTCTCCACTTCATGGTTTTGGTTTTTTTTTGTTTTTTAACAATTGATTTTTTAAATTTTATTTACAAAGAGCTAGCATTCTGCAGGAAGGTAGATGTCCTGAATGACCCATTCACGGAAGTCATGTCAGATTTGGGGTAGCTGTGCTATTTGCTGCATTTTGTGTCACCTTACCCCATATATAGTATCTTTGGGCCTTGTCTGATGGTGTCTCTGGAAATGGGCACAAGATAACAGTGTTTCACCCATCCCAGCACGGGGACGAGTCCACCGCTGGGTCCTGTGCTCCTCTCAGCCTCCCAGGAAGTGTTCTTCTTGCACAGGGTGCTTCATAGTCTGTCTTTAGTTTCCCATGAAATAGGCAGTGGCTGAACCATGAATTTCACTTTTCAGCGAGGCATGTGGGCAGGGTTCCCTGGTGTTCATGTGTGAGCCTAGCACCTCTCCTTTGCAGGAATCACCAGACCTAAACACAGTCTGGGTGCTTCTGTGGAAATAGGTGGGCAGAGGCAGAGCATACTTCTGTCTACTCAGAAGTTTGCTGGAGGTGGTGGATGGGTTCATCTCCAGATTTCATGCCTGTGCTTGTGACAAAAACGTACATGTAATCTGAGCAGCTTCTGGCTTCTCAGGATGGTGCCTGGTCTGTCACTGTCCTCGTAGATGAAGGGGCCTGACTGCTGGTGCTGACCATATGGCTCTGAAGGCCCATGCACGTCCCACTGGCCCTTCCGGGGCTGCACGCGGGCAAGCTCCTGTCCTTATGTTTTGTGTGGTACCTGCTGCCACCAGAGCCTGTCACTCTTCACAGTTTTGTTCCTTTGCCTCAGGGGCTATAAGATGCTTTTGCCCAAAAAGCCCTGGATCGGCTGCACCCCAGCTGGCCTCTCTGAGCTGTCGCTGCTGCCCAGCATTCTGCAGTTAAGCCTCCATGTTTCAATGGCCAGAAGTACAGCACGTGGCACCTTGCCACGTGACCACACTTGGGTGTGATGGAGTTGCTGCAGAGTGACTGAATTCAGTGGAGTAGGGAGTTCAGTGTTTGGTTTGTCTTTCCCCTTGAATGCTGTCTACACTACTCCACACTGATCGCCATACAGATCTGTGTGGGGAAGCGGAGATGGGCCCGCAGTGGTTCAGCGGCAGCCTCGAGGCAGCCTCGGTTTTGTTTCTCGTCCATCTGCAGGCCCAGTAGCTCACTGAAGTGACAGAGGAGTCTTAATTTGGTAAGACTGGTGATTATAATCTTATTCAGCACCATGTGTGAGGTAAAGGACGTGTGTGTTAGGTTTATGACTGCGATGTCACCCATGAGTTAAAAGTTTTCTGAACCAAAATATTGTCCCTAGACCAGCAGCATCAGCGTCCCACAGGGACTCACTGGAAATGCAGATTCTCGGGCCCCGTCCCAAACCTACTAAGTCAGAAACTGTGTGGTACCCCCTACCCAAGTCTGTGTTGACAGCCCTCTGGTGTTTGTGGTGCTGGAAGGTGTGTGCACTGCTTTAGAGCTGCATCGCTGAGTAGAAATTTCCGTGGTGGTGGCCATGCCATGTCCCTGCTGCCACCAGCCAGCGGTGGCTGCCACACTCTTGAAATGTGGCCAGTGTGAGCAAACAACGGAATTGTTAATTTTATTTAATTTCAACTAATTGAGATTTAAATTTATTGTTTTTTTTTTTTCCCTTTTAAATAACCTTCATTCTGCCCCCCCCCCCCACCCCGCCCCAAACTCTACCTCTGGTAATCACAAATCTGATCTATTTTTCTATGAGTATTTTTTTTTAATTCCACATATAAGTAAGATCATACTGTATTTGTCTTTCTCTGTCTGACTTACTTCACTTAGCGTAACCCCCTCAGGGTACATCCATGTCACAAAGGGCAAGATATTCTTTCTTTTCTTTTTGCTAAACAGTATTCCATCATATATCTTATCTCTATCTTCTTTCTATCTATCTATCTGTCTATCTATCTATCTATTGATCTATGTCACTTTTTTTTATTCATTGATCTATCAGTGGACATTTAGGTTCTTTGGCCAAATACCTAGAAGTGAATTTGCTGGATCATATGGTAGTTCTATTTTTATTTTTTTTTTTTATCCTCACCCGAGGACATTTTTCGATATTTTGTTCAGATATAGTGAGTGGGGGGGAGAGAGAGAGAGAAACATCGACGTGAAAGCGACACATCGAGTGGTTGCCACCCACACGACCCAACCAGGGCTGGGGACAAACTGCAACCGAGGTACGTGCCCTTAGCGGGAACCGAACCCGGGTCTCTCCGGACCGCAGGCCGACGCTCTAACTGCTGAGCCAAACCGGCCAGGGCGGTAGTTCTATTTTTAAGTTTTTAGGAACCTCCATGCTGTTTCTTTTTTTTTTTCCTCACCCGAGGATATTTTTTGTACATATAGAGTGGGAGGGAGAGAGAGAGAGAAACATCGACATGAAGGGACACATCGAGTGGCTGCCACCCGCACGACCAACCAGGGCCGAGGACAAACTGCAACCGAAGTACGTGCCCTTAGAGGGAACCGAACCCCTTAGCGGGAACCGAACCCGGGTCTCTCTGGACCGCAGGCCGACGCTCTAACCGCTGAGCCAAACTGGCCAGGGCCATGCTGTTTTTTAATAGTGACTATACCAATTTACATTCCCAGGCTAGATTGACATTTAACTAGTGGCTGCATATTGGCTAGCCCCACCCCAGAGTACAACCTGCTATTTATTATTGTGAGGATAAACTCTTGGAAGGCTTTACAAATAAGTTATTTGTTGTGGAATTACTATTTTATATTTCAGAACAAAATGCTCCTAGAGTGGACCTCCAGTTGTTAGAACAATAGTTGATCAGCTTCTTCTGTTGGGAGGGACGATGAGCTGCTGCTGGCTGCTGGGGGAGCCTGTTCGAGAGTGTGGCACTGACTGTGCTTCAGCTGTGCGGTGCCTGCTAGCTGTGCCTGCTGCACATGTGACGGCTGAGGACAGGTGGTGTCCCTCCAGGGAAGGCAGTCTGCTCCTAGGCATACAGCTGGCTCAGCAGTTCTTCACAGTTGGAGCTACGGCCACTGTGTCCAGCGAGTGTTTTCTGCCCGAGAAACTTTTTTAAAATTTATTTATTTATTTATTTTAATTTTTTCTTAGAGAGAGAGGAAGAGGGAGAGAGATAGAAACATCAATTTGAGAGAGAAACATTAATCAGCTGCCTCATGCACGTCCCCTGTTGGGTATTGAGCCCGCAACCCGGGCATGTGCCCTGAGGAATCGAACCGGGACCTCCCAGTTCATGGGACAATGCTCACACCAGCTGGGCCCGAAAAGCTTTCTAAAGAGACTTTAACGTAGGAGATTAGGCAAGTCCCCTTCATGGCCCTCCACTTCTGGGCCCTGCTAAGCACTTTGGGCTTCTTATTGTGGAACCATCCAGAAACCACTCGTGGGCTGGCTGCTGAGTCTGGGCCTGCCCTAGGTTCTCGGATAGTCGGAACCCTAGCCAGAATAGCATTCAGATTCTTAGGTTGCCAGAAGATACATTGAGTCCAGTTTCTAGGCATAGTTTTTTGGGAGGGTGACATCATCACATCTTTGTCACCTTTTTAAAACATAGTAGAAACTCTGGGCTGAGAATGTCCCCAGCAGTCACCTGGTCCTGTAACCAGAGCAGAATGTGGCATTTAGGAGCTTGGGAGCACCTGAGAGTAGTTAGGAACCTTCCTCACAAATCTGACAACTGAAGTCTCAAAGTTAAAGCAGCCATCATTGCCAGACAGAAAGATACTAAAAAAATAAATTCTTTGTCAGAAGCAAAGTTCTACACGACTGAGCTTCCTAATTGAGGGCCCCGTTTGTTGCCTTGTTTAAATCCATGTCATTGATTTTCATAATCTAGCTTTTCTTGGATTATGGTAGAGAATTTATTTATTTGTTTGTTTGTTTATTTATTTATTTATTATTTTTACTCATTTTTTTTTTAAATTTTATTTTTGTTACAGATGTTTCTCCTTTTTTACCCCATTGACACCCGCCACTTCATCCCCCCTGCCCCATCCCCGGCTTTGTTGTCCATGTCCATTGGTTATGCAGACATGCATATAGGTTCTGTGGTTTATCTCGTCCCTCCCCCCCATCACCCCCTCTTCTGAGGGTTGTCAGTCTGTACCCTACTTCCATGTTTCTGGGTCTACCCTATTCCTCAGACTGTTATATTCATTATATTACATAAATAAGTGAGATCATGTGGTATTTGTCTTTTTCTCCTTGTCTTATTTCACTTAGGTTAATACTTTCCAGGTCCCTCCATGTCGTCTCAAAGGATAAGAGATCTTTCTTTCTTACCGCTGCGTAGTACTCCATTGTGTATATGTGGATTATGGTAGAGAATTTAGAAATGGTCATAATCCAGCCTTCTCATTTCAGAGGCCCAGAGAGGATGAGTTGAATGAGCACACAGAGCTTACGGCTGATCAGGAGAGGCCAATGCCAGCCTAGAGTGGCCAGGCTGGGACTCCTGTGTCCATATGTTCCAGTGCCCCCTTGTTGGTGTGCTGAGCTCCGTGTTGTCTATGGGCTGCATGTGCACTGCTGGGATCACAGTCCGAATCTAGGGAGATCTATGAGAAAGGACCATTACCAACACATAATAAGAGCTATCTTGATGCTCATTGTCTAGTTATATTTTAAAGTACCATACTTTTTGCTAATGTGTCACATAGGTATCTTGAAAAATTCCACCAGAATATTCTGACCAGTGACATATTGCTGCCACCTTTTCATAGTAGTGTTTCATAAATTGTTCCTGCCATGTCTGTATATGGTTTAGTTATTGCACAACTTATTCTGTTAGCTGCTGCTTTTTTATGGACAGCTTTGTTGAAGTTAGTTTGTTTTCTAAGCACTTGGCCTATTTCCATTTGTCGAGTCTGATACCCCTTCTTTTCTAGATTACTTTCTTTAAATACCTCTCTCACTTTATTCCCAAAGTATAAAAATGCTAGGTGCTAAAAGTGTGGTGCTGTGCACCTGATAAGCATTCACTAAATATTGGTTGAAAGAGCGAATGTTATCCCAGCCAGACAGGTCTGAATGTTAATTTCTTTTGCTTTTACTATGGCCACGGGAAAAATTCTATAGTTTAGGGGCAATATTAGCTGTGTAATTTTTTCCCCTCGTCTAGCTTGAATGGAGTCTTAAACACAAAATTCACATGCACACCAAAAGGCTGAGAGAAGGTTAGTAAATTGAATGTGGGGTTATTGTTTATGTCCACAAAACAGAGCCCTAAATCACATTTCGCATAATTTGTGGCTTTAAATTGGACTGATTTAGCAAGGAGAGTGAAATAATCTCTCATCCTGTCAAAAAGGCGATACCTTCAGACCAGCATTTAATTGCATTGGCAAAGTAACTTTGGGAAGGCAGCAGTAATTCTGGCTGCATTATTCTTGGTTTGTGGCTAAATTGGGATCATCATTTTCTCCTGGTTGCACTAAGGTTCTTTATTGCTCTTCAAACTAATCAGATGGAGGTAGGGAATGAAACTTTGTGGTAGCCGGAGGGGGAACGGGGCACTGGTGGGTCCGAGCAGTGTTATTGTCATCTGTGGAGCTCACACTCTTCACAGCGACTCAGCAGGCACAGCCTGGTTTTCTTCATGATCATTTACACAAGGTGAACACCATTCCTTTGCACAAAAAGTGTGTTATTGACTACACATCAAAAAATGTGCTTTCGTGTTCAAATTGTATAGGCAGGGCTTACATTCATTCGTATTGGTGTCCGAGAGTGTGGTTTCTGGGGGCAATTCCCAGCTGCCTTGAATATCCCATTAAAATCTGCCCTTTTCTCTCCATCCCTACTACCAGTCACTTCAGGAACAAATCCATGCCTTGCTCATTTTCCGTCTGGATCACTGCCTCTTAGTGCCTTAGTCTAGAATGATTTGTGTTTTTCACAATTCCTTCCTCCAATGAAAGCATTTTCTTTACCTTTTACCAAGTCGTCTTCCTTCTGAAAGAAATCAGGTCATCAATACCTTAGACATTTTATAAAGTTGAATATGATGACCCAAACAGGACTGAACAGTGTGCCTGTCTCCTTTACTTATTCCCCTGGGAGAGACACACACACACACACACACACACACACACACACTCTCACACTCACACACACGAGTTCTTGGAATGTCTGTTTGGAATTTTACACACACCTTTGTAGTGGTTGTGAGCAAAGGTGCGTCTGGGTTTTCTCAGCAGGAGGGAACTGGTGGGATGGGAAGTACAGGTGCTGACATGAGACACACACTTTCTTGTGCTGTACCCAAGGCCCATGTCAATGATTTTAGTTACCTGGATAGTCTTGGTACTGGTGTTTGCATGAACCATGGACAGCAAGCTCATGGCCAATGAAATGTTTATAGAAAGCTTCTATCAGCCCTTGCCAGTTTGGCTCAGCCATTAGAGCATAGGCCTGCGGACCGGGGAGTCCGGGTTCAATTCCCGCTAAGGGCACATACCTCTGTTGCAGTTTGTCCCTGGCCCCAGTTGGGGTTGTGCGGGTGGCAGCTACTCAGTGTGTCTCTCTTAATTGTATGTTTCTCTCTCTCTCGTCCTCTCACTCTCCTTCCCTCTCTGTCTGACGATAAATGCAATATATATCTCCTTGGGTGAGGATAAAACAAAAAAAAGAAAGCTTGAATCAGCAAATATATACATGAAATACAACCTATGGGAAGTAATTCTGCTATCAATTGAGAGTACTTTTTTTTCTTTTAAAAAGAAATATGTTTTTATTGACTTTTTTAGAGAGAGAGGAAGGGAGAGAAAGATAGAAACATCAGTGTGAGAGAGAAACATCGATTGGCTACCTCCTATACACCCACTACTGGGGATCAAGCCTGAAACCCAGGCATGTTCCCTGACCGGGAATCAAACCGGGACCTCTCAGTCCAAGGGAGGACACTCAATCCACTGAGCCACCCCTGCCAGGCAAGAGAGTTTGTACTTTTGAGGTAAAGATGCCTTTGTTTTTATTTATTTTTTAACCTTTTTTAAAAAATTGATGTTAGAGAGAGAGAGAAGAAGGGAGAGATAGAAACACTGATGAGAGAGAACACTAATTGGACACCTCCTGCATGTCCCCACTCTGGGGATTGGTCCTACAACCTGGGCTTGTGCCCTCACTGGGAATTAACCCTGCAACCTCTTGGTTCATTGGTTGATGCTCAACCACTGAGCCACACTAGCCGGGCAAGATGCCTTTGTCTTTAAATTTGTCTTTGCAGGTATATACTCTGAGGAAGGAAGAATCTTTCAGGCCCCTCCTGTTTTATGTTAACCTTTGATCTGCATACTGGTATTCATAACATGCTACTGAGTTCATTTTTCATATTCCTATGTAACAGTGCATTGATCTGTTGCTAATCTGATGTAACATGTGCATGTGTGTGTACTGATCAAGGTGCAAAGGCCAGAGGCCAAAATCAGGGGCTGGGTAGCTTGACTATTTCATCATAAGGTTGAATTTAAATTGTGATTTAGTGCAATGTGAAAAGAGCAGCTCTTCAGACATCAGATTGTTGAAACAACTTGATGAACATATCATCACTCAGGAAGGGATTTGGAGTTCACTCGCTGCAAGGAAGCCAAAAGGAATGAAGCAGTGCACTTATCAGACATTGTATGACAATTATAAAAGTTTATATGCTTTGTAATATTTACTCATAGGCTGTTTGTGGCACAGAAATTCTCTTTGCCCTTTGAAGAAACATTTGTCTTTCTACTCAGTGGCGAGTTAGTTACAATCTAAGAAAAACGCACAAAAAAATACGCACACATGAATCAGACGGTCACATTGGATGCTCATCGTGCGTTCATGTGAAGAAAAGTGCAGTGTGTTGCTGGTGTTCCTTGTGAGGAGTGAGGTTCCCGTGTTCACGACCAGCATTTTTGTCTCTGTAGCTGTGCCACCAAACATAGCAGAACTGAAGAATTTGGAAGTGCTCAACTTTTTTAATAACCAGATTGAGGAGCTGCCCACACAGATCAGCAGCCTTCAGAAACTGAAGCACCTGAACCTCGGGTGAGTATCCGTGGAAGGAAGTAGGGAGGGGAGGGAAGGAAGGGTGGCTGCGGGCTGGGGGTGCTCATCCTCCTGCATGGGAGAAGCAGCTTCCTCATTTCTTTTTATGTTTTAGGTTTTTAAAGTTTTTTATTGTTTTAATACATCTGCACAATGGCCTACATTAGTGCATATCTATTTGAGAACTAATTGAGAAGCTAATTGTTGGTGCAATAAGGGATTTTTTTTTTTTTTTACTGTATTTTGTTTCCAATAAAATTTTATTTCAGTGATATTAACCCTGAAGGGACTTATTTGCATAATTTTAACTGTTCAGACCAGTTGTAATATGGTTGATTTTGCTCTCTGTATTAAGCAGAGATAGTTTACAAAGCACTTTTCGTCTGTGGAGGGAAGGGTACATTTCTTAACATGGCTTTCTTGATTCTTGCAATTCTCTTGTATAGTCTAGAGGTTCCAACCCTATGTCTATCTGTATACAAAGATGAAGAGGGGAATTTTGGTTCAGCTGAGGTTGAAGAAGCAGGTAGCAGTGAATGATAATACCTTGCATCTGTTTGTTACTGGACAGTTTTCAAAGTCCTCATGCCAGCCTCTAACCCTCTCAGATGCTACAAGGGAGGGCAGGCAGGAGAGGAACCAAGCCCTTTCCAAGGGGTGAAGTGACTTGTTCCTGATTGCTCCCAGGGCTAGTGGCCAAGCTAGGCGGAGAACCCCTTTCCATCAGACATCATAGATGCCACCAAGAACTTGGGCTTCTGACTTCCACCTTCATTGTTGTAGCTCTTGGATAAAACTGCCCACTCATGCTTCTTCATTCACTGTGTGAAGTAATATATTCATGAAATTATAGCCATTGAATGCTCTAGTAAATTAGTGATTTACATGGAGTGATAATAGAAGCTGGCCGGGTATTTATCAACTTAATAAGAAGCAATGATGGGGAAAAAATCTCATTCATGGAATGAGTGTTAGTTTATTCATTCTTTCCACAGGGAGTTGGGTTAGACACTCTTATTTTGGTGTTCATTCTGATTGAGAGACAATCTTTTTAAGACCCATGAGCATTCTTTTTCCTGATGTCAGTGGGGAAGTAATGTTTAAATGAGGGGACATATCACTTTAGATTAGATGGCTTTTCCCCCTATAAATATGGAGACTATATACCCAAAGAAAGGATCTTCCATGTAGATCTTTATTTTGAAAATCATTGTCATATTATTTAATTTGCATGTAAAAAGAAGCTAGAACTAGATACATATACTATACATATACTAGATATATAAAACTAAATATATTCTTACTATTAATGTTTTTCCAGTGTTAAATAAGTTGTTGTTTACCTGTAAAGTGCTAGGAATAGTACCTGGCACATAGTAAGCAGTACATGTTAACTATTGTCATCATCATTGTTTTATTTATTAATTTATTTATTTTGTTACTATGTAAGTGCCTGTTCTTGCTAGTGTTGGGGGCTGAAGGTGAAAATCACAGTCGTTGTGAGCAAGGAGGGTAGAGCTGGCTGTCAGCGGACCGTGATAGTGTATAGCCGGGTCACTGCTGTGTGGAAGGTGCTAGAGGTGCAGTGGGAGGGACCTGGGCTCAGTAGTCTACAGGTGAGATTCACAGGGGAAGAGACCCTACAGGGGTAGTATTTGAGCCCAGACTTGATGCATCAAAGGAATTTCCCAGACTCCCAAGCAGAGGGAAGACATTTCAGACTATGAGAATGACACGTTTAAAAGCTCAGAGCACCCTACGTTCCTGGAATTGCAGGTTGTTTGGTGTTGCTGAGTGTGAAGTGTGAGGTAGGGAGCATAAGGTAAGAGGTAAGAGAAGCATGAATGTCTGCTGTTCATTGAATGAGTATTTCTTGAGCTCCCAACTCTGTACTAGGCTGTGTTGTATGTAGGTAGTGGCCATCCAGCCCTTGGGGTATCCATCACAGTTGGGGAAACTGAACAAATAAGTCATCAGCAAGGAATCAGTGTGCTAATAAAGGGCCTTGTGTGTCAAACCACGGAGCTCCAGTTTTATCCTGCTGACCATTGAGGAGTTTGCTTAACCCATGAGAGGAGGTGTGATCTCCATAGGAAGGATCGTGTGGAGGAGGGGCTGCCGGGAGGTGTGGCTGGAGGTCAGGAGCCCTGTGGGGATGCTGGGTTAACATTTCTGGTGAACTTGGGCAGTGACATCGGAGGCAGGGGAGGGATTGTGTGTGAAAAGCACAGAAGAGGTAGAACTGACAAGACAGTCATGGGTGAGATGGGATGATACCTAGATATCTGCTGTGGGTAGCTGAAATCGAAATACAGATGGAGTCAGGTTTCGGAAGATCCTGAGCTCAGAACTTGTTTAGCTGGGCTCTAGATGCCTCAGAACGGAGTTGTAAGGAGTTGTAAACTTTCCTTCTTTACTGAACGCATCGTAGTCACCTCCTTGTTGTTCTGGGAGCTGTTTGCATATTTCTGGCTCTCAGTGCTTTATTGATTGTGTCAGGTTTTCTGTATTTAATTATCTATCTTCATAGATGGGGTTGTCAAAGTTTAAACAAAATTCTTAGCTCTCTGGGAAAGGAATTAAGATGGTTTTCAAGAAAGGCTCTTCCGTCCTCAGTGGCATAAGGGATTATATCTGCGTGGTTCTGTTTAAGGCAAGATACACAGAGCAGACTCCTTAGAATAAGCAGCAGAATGAAAAGGAGACACCACAGTGGAGCAGTTAGGCCACGTGTGTGCATAGTCCGAGTGACACGCTCAACCAGAAGATGCTTTCCAAGTTCTTTGTAGTATTTGCTGTTTATTGCAGTGATCGTAAGACCTGGAAGGGTTTTTAGGCTATCTGCATAAATAAAAGAAAGTTGAGTTATGTTCTTAATTCTTTAAATGTGACTCACTTTGTAGAGTTATTTTCCAAAAAATGTAAAGTTACATAGGTTTCATGTTGCTCATTATTTCAAGGATAATTTCATTTTGAGAGAACCATGGCCAACTATTCTGGAATAACTTTCCACTAGTAAGATGTTGAAGCTCATCTCGTGAGCTATTAGGAGTTTTCACTAAGCTCAGTGCTGAGTATTCATGAATTTGGATTTTTATTTTTTTTTCTTTATTGATTTTAGAGAGTGGAAGGGAGAGGGAGAGAGAGATAGAAACATCGATGAGAGAGAACATCGACTGGCCGCCTCCTGCATGCCCCCCACTGGGGATTTGGCCCACAACCTGGGCATGTGCCCTGACGGGAATCGTACTGGCGACCTCTTGGTGCCTGGGTTGGTGCTCAACCACTGAGCCACACCAGTGAGGCAGGATTTTTAAATTTCATATATTTGGTAAGTGTATGAGTGGGTCACTGTGGAGGTGAGTGAAATTCTTGCCTTTAGCCAGGAAGGTTTTATTGAAGGAGAGGAAATCTCTGGAGATCCAGATGTTCCAAAAGAGAAGCATTATTTCTATAGACCTTCCTGTGGCTTTTGAGGAAGAGAAAGAAAAATCTGCTTTTGTAAATTTCTCTGACACATGCAGGCATTTTCCCATTTCCGACATGCGTTTGGAAAATGTCCGCATACAAACAAAAGGTTGATGCTGTTTGGCATGGTTGAGCCGCAACCGTAGAGTGACTTGAGGGAAGTCGTGTTGGTGCAAACAGAAAGTCCATCCTTGGTAGTTGAGGCTGCCATCACGATCTTCTCCTAAGGTGAGCCTGCCTCTTTGGGGCTGAGTCCAAATTCCTCTCAAACCTCCGCCTGAAAGATAGGTGTAGTTACAGCTATGATTGCTTGAGAACCCACCTGGGAGCCCCGGATTACGTTAAGTGTTTCACATGTTCTCTCCCCCATCCTCCTGGCAGTCCTGGGAGGGTATTGCTGGCCTTATTTTACAGATGAAGAGGACTTGGTCTCAGAGAAGCTGAGTCACTTCTCCAAGGTTGCCCAGCGAGCAGGTGCTAGAGCTGGGCTTCAGACCTAGGTCTGTCCCTCCACCACCCCTACTGTAGCCTCTCGTGGACACCTTGAGTGCCAGCGCTCTTGGAGGGGGGCCTGAAGGCACACATTCCACCTGTGTAGATGGAGGTGATGTTAGTGCCCACTGTGGGGGAAGCCAGCGCATGCCACCCATCATTCTTCAGAGACATAGGGCCTCTCACATTGTGACACGGGTGCTGGTGTCGAGAGAAACAACCAGTAGTCCTCACAGCCTCTTGCACTGTTTGTAGCTGGGACTATTGTCAGCACGGCTGAACCTTCTGAGACATGTCAGTCAGGGCTTCCTCTCCGCCCACCGGTCCCTGGGCCTACCACTGCCACTGACTGCTGTCAGTTGCACGGCTCTGCTGTGTCCGACGTGTCGGCGCTGGTTTGTCGCTCAAGGAGAGAGAAAACTGCAGTTCAGTAGATTCAGGCTCGCTGCGCTGGAGATGGGGAGGGACCTCTCTCTCCAGTGAGATGCCTCTTGCCTCTAAGGCAGCGAACTTCACCCGCTGTGCCACAAGAACTGGTGAAGCATGGAGTACCTGACCATGCAGTCAGGGCACTGGCATCTTTCCCTGTGGGCTGCCAAATAACAGACGACAGCAGCCAGCACAACTGTAGCCGTCTGGGTGAGTGAATAAAAAAAGAAAACAGTTATACAGCCCTGGCTGGTATGGCTCAGAGGTTAGAGCATCACCCCCAGACCAAAGAGTCCCGGGTTTGATTCCGGCTAAGGGCATGTGCCTCAGTTGTGGTTTGTGCCGGGCCCTGGTTGGGGTTGTGTGGGTGGCAGCCACTCGATGTGTCTCTCTCACATCGATGTTTCTTTCTCTTTCTCTCTCTTTCTTCCTCTCTCCTTCCAGCTCTATCTGAAGATGAATGAATGTCCTAGGGTGAGGATTAAAAAAAAAAGAAGAAAAAAAATTGTAACTTTTTTTTCTGTCGGATCGGCAAAATAATATAACATTTTTGGGTATGCCACAGAATTTTAATTATTTTATGTGTGGCATGAGATGAAAAAGGTTGAAAGTCATTAACCTAAAGTATACTTCTGTGCATTTCCCACTATCTCTGGCTTTTCTTCCAATTTCTTCAGATCCTTGCATTGGAGTCTAGGCTTCCAGGAGGTGCTGCTAGATGCTCTCAGACACCTGTCACCCTCATCCGCTGAGTCAAAAGTCCTCGGTACTTAACCTCTCTCAGCCGGTTCTTCATCTCCACATTAGAGTTGGTTTTAAGTGCTGTCCTGCCTATATGATGTGATAGTTTTGGTGCGTCAGGGGAAATACTGTACTTGATATAAATGTGCGCCCCAAATTGTGAATTCGTAGAAAATGTCAGTTGTCCTTTTAGCAAATTATCATGGAGCTTATTTTGTTGCATGTAAAGTTAACCATCCAGAGGCGGAGGCCACTCTTCTTTGTGAGGCCTGATTGGTGGATGTGGACAGGATTGTAGCTCATACAGGAAGGATCGATGTCTAGAATTATTTGTGATGTCACAGTCCCTCTCACCTTTTCACATATGTCAGTCTGTATTAGATGTTTAAAAAAATATTTATTTTTTTATTTTTTTATCCTCACCCGAGGACATTTCTCCATTCTTTGTTCAGACAGAGTGGGAGGGAGAGAGAGGAACAGAGAGAGAGAGAGAGAGAGAGAGAGAGAAACATCGACGTGAAAGGAACACATCGAGTGGCTGCCACCCGCACGACCCACCAGGGCAGGGGACAAACTGCAACCGAGGCATGCGCCCTTAGCGGGAACCGAACCCGGGTCTCTCAGGACTGAAGGCCGACACTCTAACCGCTGAGCCAAACCGGCCAGGGCTAAAAAAATATTTAAAATCAACTTTTAACTATGCACAAAGGGAACCGTGTTAAGAAAAATAGGGTCTTGAAGAAAATGATAAGAGAGAGTAAAAGAAAAATAATTTTCCTTACGTTTTATTGGATATGTAAAATATATATATAACTAAATGTATATATTATATTTATTTATTTATTTATTTTCAATTGTGAAATACACATAATATAAAATTTACCGTCTCAGCCATTTTAAGTATATGGTTCAGTTGTGTTGAGTATATTCATTCATGTTGTGGTGCCGCCAATCTCCAGAGGTTTCTCATCATACAAAACCAGAACTCTGTACCCACGAAACAGCCACTCACTCCCTATTCTCCTCCCTCAGCCCCTCGGAACCAGCATTCGAATTGGAGATAATTTTGAATGTAAGAAGTCCTGGAACTAAAAAGTAATTGTTTTCCTCTCTTTGGGAGGACTAAGTGAAATAAAGTCAAGTCTGAAAACTACAAAGCTTACTATATTTCTTTTGAGATGTTGTTATTGCAACATTCATAAGGAAGTTTTTCTCTAGAAGGATAGATATTTTGTGATGATTTAATTTTCTGTGTAAAACAGTGATTGAGCATCACCATTGGAGAAAATGACAGCTAAGAAATTTTCAAATGTTTCATGGCCATGTAGATTCTCGGACTAAAAATACGAGGCTGGTTAAAATAACAGAGTGATGATAGACTTAATGACCTCTTGGAAGCTTTCAACCCCTCACGCACAGCTCTCAGGCCTGCGACACCGAGGTGATCTGAGTATTCTATCTAAACGTGTGTTTTGTGTGTGACGTGTTGTCTTTTCCCCCCACCAACAGCATGAATAGACTAAACACTCTGCCTCGAGGATTTGGCTCTCTCCCAGCTCTTGAGGTTCTTGATTTGACTTACAACAACTTGAATGAAAATTCCCTTCCTGGAAACTTCTTCTACCTGAGTAAGAAACTTTGACTTCTATAAGTCTCCTTAAAACGGTACTTTGCATTCTGAAAGTGAAATTTATTTGCCAGGGCCCAAACTCCAAGAGAAATTATAGGGTGTGTGTATGTATGTGTGTATATATGTGTGTGTGTGTGTGTGTGTATTTTTTCTTTACAGATTCCTTTCAAATATTTCTTCATAGCTCAGCGGTATGTGTATTTGTCCTCACCCGAGGACATTTTTTTTCATTTTTTGTTCAGGTAGAGTGGGAGGGAGAGAGAGGAACAGAGAGAGAAACATCGATGTGAAGGGACACATCGAGTGGCTGCCACCCACATGACCAACCAGGGCCGGGGACAAACTGCAACCGAGGTACGTGCCCTTAGCGGGAACCGAACCCAGGTCTCTCTGGACCGCAGGCCGACGCTCTAACCGCTGAACCAAACCGGCCAGGGCGGTATGTGTATTTGATATATAGTTATCTGACTCCATTGCACTGAGGCGGACGTAGTAAAGTCATATTAACTTTCTCATAGAGATTATGTATCTAAATGAGATATGTAGCTAAGCAGTTTGAGTTTCTTTTTTTAAAGAACATGCAAAAAAATATAATAATATATGTCTCCTCCCATGTTGCAGGTAACTTTTTGTAGGGTATTTGCCCAATGATATTCTAATCAATTCTTTTTTTTTTTTGCATTTATGTTCAGATAGAGCGGGAGGGAGAGAGGGAGGAAGAGAGAGAGAGAGAAACATCGACATGAGAGAGACACATAGAGTAGTTGCCACCCACATGACCCCAACCAGGGTTGGGGACAAACTGCAACTGAGGTATGTGCCCTTAGCGGGAACTGAACCCGGGACCTCTGGTCCGCAGGCTGACGCTCTAATTGCTGAGCCAAACTGGCCAGGGCCTAATCAGTTCTTTATAAAAATATCTATCAATAAGGCATTGACAGAATTTTTTAAATTTCCAGCCATAATTCTTGTTTTAAGCCTTTTAAAAAGTGCTCTTATTGATGTAGTCTATTTTGTTGATAGTATACAATTAAACACACTTTATCTGTTCTTATGCAAACAGATTCTTGTGGCAAATGCTTGTAAAAATTAGGAAAAAATATTTTTTCAAGAACTCATGAAATATTTAGGAAAGAGTTGCTTTCCTTCAATGAGTGCTCTGCTTCTCCAAATAGTGACATATATAGCATCCAGAAATACTGAATTCTAAGCTAGTCTCTAAAATTACATTTTTTGCCTTATGTATACCTGCTCTCAGACTTTCTCAAGCATTTGAAAGCAACTCTAAAGTATTTTCTTGGGCTGTGGAAGAAAATGTTTTTTGTTATGTAAATTAACATACAATTCTGTCGAATTTTAAAACATTAGAATGTAATTGAATGAATACCTGTAAACAAAGAAAAAAACATACATCTGACTATACTTTTTGGTTGAGGATAAAAAGATTCTTTAGGATTTTAGCCTTTAGTAGTTTGGATCATGTTACCATTGTGATATTGTGAACAAATTTCTGATTACTGGTATTCTGCCTAAGTTGGGGTTTTCTCTATTTTTAACCTCCATGTCATTATTTTAGCCCCTTTGTCTTCATTTATGTTTCTTGTTAAGTCTGTAGAAACAGGTGATAGTACAGTTGACCCTTGAACAACACAGAGTTGTAAGATTTGAACTGTGCAGGTCCACTTATACATGGATTTTTTTCATTAAATACAGTAAATATATTTCTTCTTATGGTTTTTGTAGTAACATTTTTTTTCTCTAGCTTACTTTATTGTAAGAATACAGTATATAATGCATATAACATAAAAAATATGTGTTAAATGACAATGTTTTTGGTAAGAGTTCTGGTCAATGGGAGGCTATTAGTATTTGGAGAATCAAAAGTTACGTGTGGATTTTTTACTGTGCAGGGGGTCATTGTCTCTAACCTCCTCATTATTCAGGGGTCAACTGTAATTAGTCTGATTATGGAAACAGTGAACAGTGATTATGGCCTCCACTACCCGGAAGCCTTTTAGTTGTTTGTTTATTTTTAACATAGTTCTCTTTACATGAAAGAGCCCTTTTGCCCTCATTATTGATATAAGTGACACAGTGGTTTTCTTTGTTTTACTTCGGATGCAAATGGAGTAAGAAATGGGAATCGGAAGTAAGAGGAAAAAAGTAGCTATCTTTTCTGAAAGCCTATTGAAACTTTGTGCCCAAAACTACTGGTGCCCACAGTTGTTAATTGTGTCAATGCTGTTGGATATAGATGTTTTCCTGAACACACCAGCCCCACAATAAGCCAGTAAATCTAAGTTTGACCTGCTTGTTATTATTGTGAGCCCTAGGTATGTCACAGGCTTTTCACCCAGCCACGGTTATTAATCAAAGCTGACTCCCTGGTATTGATCAGGCCTCAAATGGTTGGGTTCCATGCCACCCTGTTTATATATTGCTGTTTAATTTGCAGCCACCCTGCGTGCACTCTATCTAAGTGACAACGATTTTGAAATCCTGCCGCCAGATATCGGGAAGCTCACAAAGTTGCAGATAGTAAGTAATTTATCTAAATTCTGAGAAAATCAATTCACTTCTGCAGCCCCTGTAGGAGTAGAATCAAGTCAATTTGAGCAGGAGTAGGGTTTGTTTTGCAGGAATAAACCACTACTCTTGATACTGTTTCTTGTTCATCTGCAGACGCTTGTAAATAAATTGGAAGGACTGAGGCTTAAAGAAGAGAGGGCATGGGAGAGGACAGAGTTTATGTTGAGCACCTCTTTAAGGGAATTTATGTGAAATTGTTTTGACAACTCCTTGTTTTCTTATATTTAGCTCAGCCTTAGGGATAACGACCTGATCTCGCTGCCTAAGGAAATCGGGGAGCTTACTCAGCTTAAGGAGCTCCACATTCAGGGGAACCGCCTGACCGTTCTGCCCCCAGAACTAGGTAAGGTTGCTGATGAATGAGCTTAGTTCTGGGTTTAATTAATACTGATTATCCAAATGCAGCAATTCTGAGCAACCCTCCCTCTTCTTGCTGGCAAATACCCTCCACCGAGGCACCTAGTTCTGATCATTTCTACTAGCATTTGTCGTTGCCCAGACTTCCGCTGTGAGGGGTGTGACCTGCCCTGACGCTGTGCTGTGTGCAGCAGCTAGAGCTGCAGCGTCTCGGAAACTGCTGATGAGCGACGACCCAGCTCAGCTGCCTGCATGTGGAGTGGCAGGAGCCCGGGGTGAGGGGCGACCGCCTTATCGATGGCTCCTGGGCTAGCTGGGAATGTGTCTTGTTTTTACAAATCCAGTGGGGTTTTTATTTTTATTTTAATCTCTTGAAAACTTTTACTAAATAGTTAGTGTTTGTTACAGCTGCTTCTAAATACCTTTTCCAGCCATGATTTTGATTCTCTCCTGATCCCACCTGCAGTGGGAGTTTTGACATGTGTTCCGGTTGGGGATTCCTTGGTCCTGTGCTCCTCGTAGCTGATTCTTACTCTTCTGCCTGATCAGTCGCGTGACCCAAGGTGGGCTTATGACCTTCCTTGGAAATGACGCCCAAGCCTGTTCTTCTGTGTCTGAGGCTCTGCATTGTTTCTCAAACTACTAGGACTACTTTTCTGTTCCAAAATACCATCATTTGAAAAAACACATTTAACCCAAAGTTCTTTTGAGGAAGTACCTCAGATGAGTCTGATGATTTTAAGGAGGCTGGTTGTAAGTTAGGATGTAAGCTCACGGAGAGAAGGGGTTCTGTATTTGTTCCCCTAGGCCTACTGTGTACATGGGGTATGTGCTCAAGGGGTATGTCCTGAACGAACTAATGAAGTGAGGCCCGCAGATAGGCTCGCAGGGTCCTGGGAAGGCTGTGAGCAGGCAGAGCCTGACTTCTGTTCAGAGCTGCGCTGTTCAGCATGGAAGCCACGAGCCACATTCCACGTGCTCACCAGCCACGTGTGGAGAACGCAGGTAGACAACGTCTCCATTCAGCACAGGGAGTTCTGCTGGGCAGCGCTGCTCTGAAGGAAAAGCATTCACATGACTGCAGGAAACAAGTGTCAAGTTTTACCCCCACTTTTCCCGTCTCCTTCAGCTCCTTGGTTAGTGTAACAGGTCTAGAGAGAGGTGTCCTGCTTTTAAGGGCACAGGGGTAACTCAGCACCTTGCCTTCTCTGAGTTACAAGCAGTCCTATCTCACGTTAGGAGCGAGCTACAGGACCAAGAAAATGTCTTGGCTAGCGTGTTAAGGCGGAAAACTTCTTGTCAAAACAAAGATTCTCCACAGTGATTGTTAACCATAGGTGTAAGCGTGGGTAGCACCAGGCAAGCTTTTGCTCAGTACAAATACCTGCTCCCTCCCAACCTACGGAATCCGAATTTCCGTGCAGGAGACTAATTCCTGTCTAATTTGTAAAGCTCACTCGGTGCATCCTTGGTTGATGTGATTGGGAGAAATGAAAAAAAAAGTATATTTTGTTGTTTTATCTCATTTCATTTTCCAAGCAGTGAGACAATGTAGGGCATTAGATTAATCAGTGATTTCTATCAGATAGTGATTTGTTAGAAAACAAATCTAGTTGAACCTACACATACCTATGTGTTTATATCTTAAAGTCTTACTTATATTACTTATCCTACATAAGTGCTGCATGTTATCATATTTGTCTAACATTTCTGTTAAGCTCTCTGATATTGTTTATGTTTTTTTATTCAGCAGTGGAATTAAGGAGAAAATCTTTCAATAGCTTTATGTTTGTGAGCCATATCTAGAAAAGCTTAATCGCAACATCTGCCTGGTGGCAGTTTTCCCTCGTTGCTGGTGAACACTTAGCTGGAAATAAATGATAAACCCCTGGGAGTTTCTGTTACAAACCTAAACTCAGAATGAAGACAGATGTATTATTTATTTTTAAACACTGATTATTTTTTTCAGAGTGAAGTCTAATGGATAGTGGTAATAGCCAGTGTGCATTCTGGCCTGTGTGCTTTCCCCACACCCTCTCCCGTAATTGTTACAAGCATAGTAAGCTGACTTTTAGAGGTGAGGAAACAGGCTTGGAGGGGGCACAGTCAGTGAGTCACAGAGGTGAGGACTGACCCCGACGGGCTGTGCTCCAGGCCCACGTTCCTAACCGCGGGGGTGTCCCCCTTCCCCTTCGTGCGGGGGGAAGGCTTCCTAGAAAGCGGCTTCCAGGCGTGAACAAGGTGCGGCGCTGGCTCATTCCCCAGATGGTGGCAGGAGGACAGAGGGAACCATGGCCAGTTGCCGACTGGGCTGGTATACGAGCAGCAGGGCCAAAGCAACACTTTGCAGAATGCGGCTGAGATGGCCTCTGGGAAACAAATCGCTGTTTCCTTGTTCCATTCCAAGCCAGTTGCGTTGCTGCCGTGTTCTTGCCCCGGTAAACACCCAGCCACAACAGGGGTGTCTTTGTCTGTGTGCTGAAGATGCGAGGGCCCGTGTAGCTGAGGGCCAGTGTAGGGCCTGATGTGCTTGCAGCTTGTTATACCTGTCCCGCCAGCACCCCCTGGCTGCAGGTTTGCCCCGGGTGCACTTTAAAGTGTGGATTATTACCTCTCCCCTGCATGTTTACTTTACATGTCTGAAAAGCAAGATAAATGCTTTTGAGATTTCTGGGAAATTTCCTTAAAAAATAAGTTCAGACTTTTATTAACTAGAAACTTTATTGGTAAGAGTATTTGGGCCAAGCAAGGGAATCCAGTAGAGTTCTGACCCGTGATATAAGGACATGCAGCGACACGGCAACATGAGGTCAGGGGCTTGAGTGGAGTTTTACTGTGTAGTCGGATCATTTTCCTTGTGTTATGTGTCCCCGAGGAAGTTATTTAACCACTATGTTCAATTCCTACACAATAACGCGCTTGATTTGATGTGAGTCCAGTTTATTCATAGAAAATTAGATATAAATTGGTCTGTCATTCATCCATCCATCCATCCATCCATCCATCCATCCAGGCATTCACTGAGCTCCTACTTTAGGCCAAGTCTTGTCTCCAAGGAACTTTCTTTTCTAATAAAGTAAAATTCACATGTTCAACAACTGTTTATTGAGCTCTGGCTTCATGTTTTCTTTTCTGGAGATACAATAAGAGACAAAACACCCCCTATGACATTCTAGTAGGGGAGGATGAGTGGGTGGATGGACCAGTAGCACGTCAGATGATGGTAAGTGCTCTAGGAAGAGAAGCAAGCATGGGAAGGAGTGTCCAGTTGGGGGTGGGGTGGGGGAGGGTGGGGTTATTGCTCAGCAGAGAAAGCGTCTCTCATAACATGGTGCCTTCTGCATAGAGACCTAAAGGAGGGAGGGAGCTTCTGTGGCCGAGGGAAGTGCCAAGGACTGAGGTGGGCTTGTGTGCTGAGGAATAACAGCAAGACTAATGCAGCTGGAACAGAGTGAACGAAGGGGAGAGTTGGAATTGATGAGCTTAGCTCGGAAGTAGAGACTATATCCCAAGGGAACTTGTGGGCACTGTAAGGCCTTTGGCTTTAACTCGGGGTGAGATGGTGTAGGAGTGTCAATAATGGTCCCCCCCAAAGATGCCCTCGTCCTAATCACCAGAACCTGGGAATATGTTACCTTGCATGGAAAAAGGACTTAACAGATGTGATTTAGAATCTTGAGATGGGGAGATTATTCTGTATTCCCCACGTAAATCCAGTATGGTCATCGGGTCTTTAGAAGAGGGACGCAGGAGGGTAAGAGAGAGTAGTAACAGGTGTGATGGCAGAATCGTGAGGTTGGAGTCACGCGTGGAAGGGACCATGAGCCAAGAAATGCAGGGGCCTCCAGAAGCTGAAGAAGCCAAGAGTGTGGGTTTCCCCCTGAAGCCTCCAGAAGGGATGCCACCCCTCTGCATTCATCCATCTGGTGCTGATGGTCAGAATCTGGGCCTGTCTCACAGGCAGAACTAACAAGAATTGGTGATATTTAGATGAGGGTTGTAAGAGTAAGAATTGCCTGTGGGGTGTTGGACCTGGGGAACTAAAAGGATGGGGAAGATGATGGGAAGGGTAGATTAGGAGATTGGGGGAGGAGAGGAGTTGGTTATGGCAGAGTTTGGGTATCTTACGTTTGAAATGCCTTTTGAATTTTTAATTGAGAAGGCGATTGGAAATTAGAATTCGGAGTCATGGGAGAGGTCTGGGCTACACAGATAACTTTGGGCATTATCAGCAAAATGTAACGCCACAGATTGGGTGAGACTCCTCTGCTGTGATTATAGAGTCTGGAGGATTGGTGTGTGAAGCCCTGTGCTTCCTCTACACTGAGTCCAGAAGGATCGGGACCTGTAGGGGTCAGGCTGGCTTCCAGGCAAGCATCTGTGGCCGGTCGGGCTTCGGTGCCAGTGCAGTGGGATGCTTGTGCATCACAGGGAAACTGTTCTTCCTGACGTGTGCAGTTAACTCTGCCCGCGCAGGAGTGACATAGACAGGACTGACATCTCCTGAGCCTGCCTACATCCAGTATTTTCAACTCAAAGCCAGTCTCTTCTTCTAAAAAAGCAGCAACAAGCCCTGGCCGGTTTGGCTCAGCGGTTGGAGCGTCGGCCTGCGGTCCTGAGAGACCCGGGTTCGGTTCCCGCTAAGGGCGTGTACCTCGGTTGCAGTTTGTCCCCGGCCCTGGTCGGTTGTGCGGGTGGCAGCCACTCGATGTGTTCCTTTCACGTCAATGTTTCTCTCTCTCTCTCTGTTCCTCTCTCTCCCTCCCACTCTACCTGAACAAAAAATGGGAAGATGTCCTCGGGTGAGGAGAAAAAAATAAAATAAAAAAGCAGCAACATGACCAACTGAAGTTTTACCCATTTTTAATTAGTGGAA
Source organism: Molossus molossus (assembly GCF_014108415.1). NCBI lineage: Eukaryota > Metazoa > Chordata > Mammalia > Chiroptera > Molossidae > Molossus > Molossus molossus. Next base: position 111,613,857 of record NW_023425344.1, read on the forward strand.
TGAAGAAAAAAACAGCCTGTATTGGTAGGGCAGGAAGGAAAGGCAGACATCCCCACTTAGTCTCAGAATAGATGAAGCCCCAGAATAAACAGCCTAACGGTGATTTCGAAGCTGGCAGTCCTGTGAGCAGTGCTCTGTTTCACTTCTGCATTTTCTTACTCACACATGACACAGTTGTCCTGTGAGCCGAAGATGGGATAGGTATGTCTTTGCCTAGTCTCTTCCCTAATTCTCTAGAGTTCACTTACTTGTTCTGGATGGAATCATCACTGGTTTTGTGGCTTCTGCACAGTCACGGGACCTCTTCTTCTGCAGATACTTGTCATTGGAGAAAGAAACTGCACACAATGAAGGTCGGCCAGGCGTGCAATGAAGCAAGTGTTTTAGATATCAGAACCTTATCTACATGAGCTGGAGCAGTCTGTGGGAGGGATGTATGAATGCTACATACAGCTGGGGCCAGTGGGCTAGTGTCCTGCTCATGGTGCCAGCAGTCAATGGCAACTTTTATTTTTTGTGTTTTTGTTTTTATCCTCACCTGAGGACATTTTTCCATTTTTTTTGTTCAGATAGAGTGGGAAGGAGAGAGAGAGAGAAGCATCAACGTGAAAGGGACACATCGAATGGTTGCCACTTGTACAACCCAACCAAGGCCGGGGACAAACTGCAGCTGAGGTACATGCCTTTAGTGGGAACCAAACCCAAGTCTCTCTGGATCGCAGGCTGACGCTCTAACCACTGAGCCAAACTGGCCAGGGCTCAATGGCAACTTTTATTGCAGAAATATGAGAAGCATATGCAATCTTTCTAGTATGCTTTGAAGGGTAGAAACAACTATTAATCGCATTCAGAGAGTAAGTGATGTCATGAATTGAGAATTTACCTCCAGCTGTTTTCTTAGAATGAACAGAATTAAGAAAGAGTAGGTACACCAGTCTGAAATTCTTCCTATTATATGTATTTATGGTTGTTGAGAAGCTGAAGAAAAATAATTTCTCTGTGGAGGCAAGCAAGAAGGAAATGAGGTGTTCTCTTTTTGGTCATCAAGTTTCTGATTTTAAATGTCTTACTGTCTCTTATGTTATTGCCTCTCTGTTGATTGGTTCCCAGTTTTCTTATTCAGATGTTTAAACACATTTTAATGTCTACAATAAATTGTAGAGGTTTGACTCTTCATGGAGGCTTGGGTTTGAATATTTGTACCCCAAGTTCATGCTCTGTAACTGTGGATAAGTTATTTTACCTTCTATGCCTCGTGTAGAATGAGGGTAGTAATAGCCCCTTCCATTGTTTTTTTTTGTTATTGTTGTTTTTGTTGTTTGTAGGATTAAAAGAATAATCTACATGAAGAACTTGGCCCCATGCCACGACTAAGTAAAAATGCTCAGTAAATATGAAGTAAATGAACATGCACACAGGTGCATGTGTGTGTGTGTGTGTACCCACACATGGGACTTTTATCTTAGACTGTATTTAGAGGCTGGTTTTCTTCAACTCCTGGGCTCTTTTAAAACAGTCTAAGTCTAGAGGTTGTCCCAGGTCGAACCCTTTTGACAGGGAAGAAACCCAGTTAGTGGCTGAGCACCTGGTGAGAATGACCTAGAAGGTCCAAAGGCCGGAGTCTCCATCGCACACTGATTGGTTGGTTTTTCACACGGATAAAAGAGAAGCTGTGAATTAGCTTCTTGTGTGAAAGCTGAGAAGACTCACTGGAGGTGTCAGAAGAGATCCGCAAGGGGAGAGGCGGGTAAGAGGGTGAAGGTCAGATGGGGAGCCGGCTCCGCGCAGTGCATTCCCAAGGGGGACGTGAGGTCCTGTCAGGAGGGTGTCACTGCCATCCTCTCAGTCCCATCAGCGTGATTTTAATGATACGCTTTTCATTTCACAAATGATTTTCCAAGTCAGTGCTTTTTTTGGTGAGTTTTATGTTGAGTCTGGGAGCAGGTCAGCTGGTTCTTCTACCTAGAAAGTTCTGTGGTTGCCTTTTGATTGTACCATCGGTTGCTTGCTTCATTGATTCACTCCTGAATTCACTCAGTGATTCACTCCTTTACTTTCTGACATCCTTTGTGTGGCTGTGAACTGTCCCTAAGTGTTGACTGTCCTGCCTGCACTAACTGATTAGTCTCAGTTGTTAACCCCATGTTGAGATCTCCGCAGGTGGCAGCTTTGTTTTCTGGTTGTTTAATCTGTCGCTGCTGACGGGAACTTGTGTGACAGTGCTCCTTTCATTGCCTGTTTTCTTCTTCTCCCAGAATTTCTCATGATGATCACTGTTCTGAACTAATTGTTTTCATTTCTTTAGTATAACTGATGTGTGCATATTCTGCAGTGCTTTTATCATTTGTCTACATGTGAGTAATTTGTTTCATGTTTGAAACACACTATATAAATCCAGTTTTTTCAAAACGTTTCTTATTTTGTTATAAATGAAAAACACTGAAGATTCAGAGTGTGACATCTGACTGTGCCCGGAGTTGGGCAAGTTAAGCTACTCTCTCCAGAACAGCCAGGCACCAAGACCATAATAAGATGTTAAAAAAGTTTTTTTAGTCTAGATTCACCCTTTTGGACTATTACCTACACATTTATTTATGTATTCATTTATTTATTTTGCAATTTTACTTTTCAATTACAGTTTACATTCAATGTTATTTTGTATTAGTTTCAGGTGTACAGTGCCAAGGCATTTTTATATTGTTATCAAATTGGTTTTCTCTGCCTAAATTCAGTTACTTGTGAAAGGTGGAGTGTGGTCTGTCTAATTAGGTTGAGAAGTAGCACTACTGAATTTGCCATCTTTTCTACTTCTCTTCTCCTTAGTTTTGTCAGCGTGTCCATCTTAGACTTGTGAATGAAGTCAAGACAAGGGCATTGTAGTTGAATGCAGTACATATATAAATAAAGAACCCTACTTTGCAGAAGTTCATTTATCGCGGTAGAGTCTGGAACTGATTAACCGTGATAAACGAGGGCTGACTGTGTGTGGCATCCACCTGCCTGGGTGACAGTTTTTCCTCCATGTATTGCAAGGTGGATAACCTGAAGCAAGGTACTTACCCACATGTTAACCTCTGATCATATAGCTGATGGCAGCTGGCCTTTTCCCAACCGGGGTACAATTTCTAGGTCGCCAGAACTCCACCCAAGTCACTTTGTTTACGATTCCTAGTAACATGAAAATGGAGAAATTACCTAACAGGGTTATACAGTGTTTTGTATATTTTGTTTTAATTTAAAAACCAAATTTTAAAAAATTAAATCTAAGATATGTTTAGTATGCTCCTTAGCTACCAGGGCCTCTGGTCTCAGTGTGGACTCCTCTTTACATCCTTGGTTTTAAGGGTTCCCTCCAGCTAGTCTTCAGTTGGTTATTCAGGATGACTTTTCTATATTTTAGTTGTAATTGCAATTTGGTCCTAGGAGAAGGTCAGTGTGCTTCCACTTAATTTTCCGCCATTGGAATCAAAAGTCAATTTTTAATATATAAAAATATGGCATGATGTCCTCTTATTCACTGGGCAACTATAGGATTTATAAAATTCAGTTTGGAGTGCTGCTGACCATGTCTTAATAGTGGTGCACAATTTAAAACTATACAATAAGCATAGTCTCCTTTCAAACTACACTAGCAAATGTCAAGAATGTCCACGTGAGACTTTTTTGAAGATGCTATTAGTCTAGTCCCCTTCCTCATATTATTGGTTCTTTTGCTCCTCTTCCTGTGTTAGTTCCCTGGCTCCTGTGTAGACTTGAGTTTGCAAACCCTATTGTATTTCTGGACTCATTCTTCCAAGGCAGGAATCACTGGCAGGAAGCATTTGGTTCATATTCGCTCCATAACAATAGCTCTCGCTGCCGCTCGCCTCCTTGTTATCCCAGTAGAACTCTTCTGCCTCTGCCCTTTAGGAGTAGGGCCTGATCTGGCTGAGAGCACCTCCTGGAGCCTTCCGAGAAGGCTGCCCCAGACCTGGGTGTGGTCGAGGCATCTGGCACAAGGGCTTGTGATCAGCGGGAAGAAGGGGCTGTGGTCCTCTGAGGGGAGCCAGGGAGAAAGGAGAGAAGAGCAGGAGTTCCTGCAGTGGGAGCCAGGAAGTGACAGAGCACCTATTGGTATGTTTATGGGTTAAAAGTTACATGATTTTCTTTTTATTATTTTAATTTTTCTGTGTTGATCTAAAGAAGCCAAAAGGATATAGGGAAAAAGGCTAATACAGAGATACCTCGGTTCTCGAACGCCTTGACTTTCGACCAAATCGGTATTCGACCAGGAGATTCGAGAAACTTTTGTCTCGGAATCCGAACAAATATTTGGAACTCGAACTTCCGAGATGAGCCGAGTTGAGCCAAATGGCGTTCATTCGGCCCAGCGCGCCTTGCTTGCGTCCTCAGTGTGAGTGCAGAGAGAGAGTCACGCTTTGTGGAGAGAGTCACGCTTTACACTGAATTTAACCCTTAGACATACTGTACACTTTTATTTCTTGTTGAGACTTATGTTTTTCTACATATTATATACAAATTAGGCCAGTAAATAGGCATTTTCTGGGGCTTGGAACGAATTAATCCAGTTTCCATTATTTCCTATTGGTTTCATTGCTTCGGTTCTCGAACAATTTGGTTCTCAACCGTCCTCCTGGAACGAATTATGTTCGAGAACCGAGGTATCACTGTATTAATTGAGCACACAAATTGTCTCATTAGGCATTTTATATGTTTCTTTTTATTTAAATCTCAACAGCCATGGGAGGGTAGGGGCTTGCTTCCCATTTTTTAAAATTTATTTATTTTTTATTCTCACCCGAGGTTATTTTTACATATATCTTCAGATAGAGCAGGAGGGAGAGGGGGAGGAAGAGAGAGAGAGAAACATTGATGTGAGAGAGAGACACCAACTGGTTGCCACCCACACGACCCCAACCAGGGCCGGGGATAAACTGCAACCGAGGTACGTGCCCTTAGTGGGAACGGAACCTGGGTCTCTCTGGTCCGCAGGCCAACACTCTAATCGCTGAGACAAACTGGCCAGGGCTTGCTTCCCATTTTATGTGGAGGGGGAAACATGAGGTTCTAGAGATTTAGTAACCTGCTGAGGTCCCATGGCTAGTTAGACTGGGACCTGGAACATAGAACCCACACCATGGTCTGTGATAACTGTACCAGGCTAACCAAGGGTGGCCATTTGCTGCTTTTGTTTTCTGCCAGGACAAAGTAAAATTATTAGTCTATATCAAGAAATAGTTTTTATTAGTCTATATAAAGAAATGGTACTTAATGGAAAAAAGACTCTCTGGATTAGATATTAATAAAGTTACATATTCCAAAGACATAGCTGTTAGTTTGTGAAATGGTTGCCAAGTGCCATGATATGTTAGGTTAAGAGAGCAGTAAGTGGTAAGTACTTTCATTATGAGATTATAAACTCTGCCACTTGTTCAAAATTGAATTTGTCAATTGATTACAAATGTTTTTGAAGTTATTTTTAAGCTAGATAGAATTATAAGTACCTCAGTTTGTACACAAAATATTATAATTCACAAAATAGCTTCATAGACTTCATCTCAGTTCTGTTGTGGGGAAGGAGAGTTCTTTGGTGTTTAAAGATGGCGAAGCCAAAGTGTCTAGGGAGATTGTGACTTTCCCAAAGCTACAGTATCGGCATGGCTTGTTATTGACAGAATCAGATTTTTAGTTCAGACCTTCTGATTTAAAAATAATTATTCCTCCCAGTAGACTATCAATAAATGTATCAATACAGAGCCAATAAAAAGGCATCATTTATCTTTAGATGACAGATTGCAGTGATTCCAAACAAATGCCTTGATTTTTGTCTTTGAGGAATAAAAATATGTGAGGGATAGAACTCTTTACCCAACTTTAAATTTTGACTTGAATTATGACATGCTCTTACGTTTTATTTCTGTGTTAATATTCCTTTGGCCATACTTCACATAAAATTATATATCATATTCTTTGTTCCCATGCTTTTAGTTGATAATCAAAAAATGACTCCTGTCAGGTCTCCTACATGATCTTTTCTAACAAGTTCCATTTTTTTATATATTTCATTTCAATGAATTTTTAGTCCCGGAAAATGCTTTAAGTGTGGATTTTAAAAATTCTAAGTGAATTATACTTCTACCTGGTGAGTTATTGCCTTGAAGGGGGTGGGAAGATGAGCACATAAAACGTTTCCATTCAGTGTGATAGATTTCAGGAAGCCCAGTGTCAGGTTAAGTGTGATTGAACATGCGCATCAATCTGTGTTAACACCTGCTGGTAAAGCATGCTACTGTTTGCCACCGTTTGCAGTGGACCATCCTTTGATTTAATAGGATACTAAATGTATTCTTGCCCTGGGAGAAATGCCAGTGGTATGAGATTCCAGATTTAATTTTTTTTATTCCAGAGGCATATCTGTAAATACAGTTTCTATCACCTGCATACATATATAATATCTTACATTTATGTAGCATCTCCCTCAAAGCATCTTCTATATATTATATTATGCCTATATAAAAAAATAAGCAATATTATTCTGAGCGAGACTCAAATAGAATTTCATGTGTGACTGTGGGTTTCTTTTGGGGGGCTGGGGCTGAGGAAGGGGTGAAATGGGGGATGATTTGTTAGCACTAGAACTTAGTGAGCAACTCATGATAGTTATGCCTTATCATAACTCATCATGGGTCAGCCATTCTCATGTTTATTTCGGCCTTTCTAGAATCATTCACATTTTCAGCTGAATATTAATTCCATAGCTTGATCACCTACTGCACAAAAGCATCTAATGGTGGCATGTATGCTTCTGTAAAGATTTAGACAAAAGCCACATTCTAATATTAGTAAACAGGCCTGTGCTCATCCTCAACATACTTTTAATGATTTTAATGGGCCTCAGTACTCTCTCTTTTACTTTCTATATTTGCTGTTTTCTAAAAAATGGCTATTCTCCTTGGACAGCTCCTATATGACTTACCATGTCTAATTCTGACCTGTGGCTCTGTATTCAGAGGGTTCCTAAACTCTTAGAACATCAACAACATAAAAAAGGACCAGTCAGAAATGAAGGATGCACTAACTGAAATAAAGAATAATTTACAGGGAATTAATAGTAGAGTAGGTGAAGCCAAGAAGCAAGCCATTGATTTGGAATATAAGGAAACAAAACAAAACAAAACACCCAGTCAGAACAGTAAAAAGAAAAAGGAATCCAAAAAAATGAGGATAGTATAAGGAGCCTCTGGGACAACTTCAAGTGTACCAACATTTGCATCAGGGGGTAGGGGGTGCCAGAATGAGAAGAGAGAGAGAGCAAGAAATTGAAAACCTATATAAGAAAATAATGACAAAAAACTTCCCTAACTTGGTGAAGGAAACAGACATACAAGTCTAGGAAGCAGAGTCCCAAACAAGATGAACCCAAAGAGGTCCACACCAAGACACATCATCATCAAAATGCCAAAGGTTAAAGACAAAGAGAGAATCTTAAAAGCAGCAAGAGAAAAGCATTTAGTTACCTACAGTGGAGCTCCCATAAGGCTGTCAGCCGATTTCTCGAAAGAAACTTTGCAGGCCAGGAGGGAGTGGCAAGAATATTCAAAGTGATGAAAAGCAAGGACCTACAACCAAGATTACTCTATCCTGCAAAGCTATCATTTAGAATCAATGGACATATAAAGAACTTCCCAGACAGGAAAAAACAAAAGTTCATCACCACCAAACTACTATTATATGAAATGTTGAAGGGTCTTCTTGACGAAGAAGAAGATGAAAAATATGAACAATAAAATGGCCATACATATCTATCAACAATTGAATCTACAAACAAAATGAACAACCAGAACAGAAACAGACACAGATACAGAGAACTTTTGTTGGTTGCCAGATGGGAGGGGGGTAGAGAGGGTGGGCAAAAGTGAAGGAACTAAGAAGTACAAATTAGTAGTTAGACTGAGGAATCTCAAAGCGATGGGGCATTGTGGGGTGGGAAGAGAGAAACCAAAGAACTTATATGCATATATGCATAACCAGTGGACACAGGCAATAGTGTGGGGAAGGCGGGGGGGGGGGGGGGGTCAATGGGAGAAAAAAGGGACATCTCTAATATATTCAACAATAAAGATAAGTTAAAAAAAAGAATCTTTGAAAGAAACAATTACATTAAGAATTGAAAATGACAATGAAAATCACAACTAATACTCAAATCTGCAAGAATGTTCCTTTAGTGCAGCAGTTCTCAACCTGTGGGTCACGACCCCTTTGGGGTCAAACGACCCTTTCCCAGGGGTGGCCTAAGACCATTGGAAAACACATATTTCAGATGGTCTTAGGAACCGAGACATCGCTCCTCTATCGGTCTTGAGGCGGGTCTGCCCCCATGCAGATACGCTCACATACAACATGAGGAGCTGGATTAAAGGGTCACGGCATCAGGAAGGTTGAGAACCGCTGATTTAGTGTAACTGTTGAGTGCCTATCCTAAGTAGAGGAGAGTACACCACTCTCTTCTCTCAACTGGCTGGCTGTGAGAGCTTCGTAACTGGTCTCCCTGCTTCTTGCCTGGCTCCTTCCAATCCATTCTTCATTAGCCAGCCAGGTGATTTTATAAAATCACAAAAGATCATCCTTGTTGTTTTCATTCATGCTTCTTAATTGATATTCCAGACTGCTCACTCAGTATCCGGTTTTGTTTTAAACTTCAGCCCCCCTGGGGGGGCAGGGGGAGCAGGGAGAACGAAAGAGAGAGAAGTCAACATTGATGTGAGAGAGACATATTGATTAGTTGCCTCTTGCACATGCCCTGACAGGGGCCAGGCATCAAACCTACAGCCCACTGAGCAACACTGGCCAGGGCTCTTTTAACTTTTTCAAAGTTGTTTTGGCTATTCTTTGTCAGTTGGACATGCATATAAATTTTAGAATCAGTCTGCTGTGATGTTGATTGGAATTTGACAGAATTGACTGCCTTGAAGAACCTTGCCCTGGACATCTGCAGTTATTCAGCCAAAGACTCATGAGAAGCCTATGCTGTTTTCTGGGTCTCTTTCTTTCTTACTCTTTTTTTTTTTTCCCTACTACTCTGCCCCACAGACCCCCACTCCCTCAATAGCCTCAAACTCCGATCTCTCTCCTTCAGCTCAGCAACACCACTGTATTGCTTGATCTCCCATGTCCTGGAGACTCTGGAAAGGCTTCCAGGAGAAAAGTGGGTTTATCATGGGGTTCCACTCACTTACTCTGTTCTCTCAGGGATCATCATCCCACGCTGCCTATTGTCCTATATCTAGAAGCAGTTACATTGTTTATTTTGTCCAGTTATTATTGCTAGAAGCAAAAGTCAGGATTAATTTTCGATGACTTTCAGTGTGGGAAAGTGTAGTATGATTATTTTTCTGCCTCTTTCTTGCCCATGTACACAACCTCAAGAAGTTATTTTTACTGTTTATCCCTTCAGCTTTACTCAGTGGTTGGGTGCCATAGCAGACAGGGACGTATTATTATGCATGCCATCCTCCATATTATTTACAAATGGTCATTAGACCATTTCCACTTTCATTCTTAGTATTACCACATTTTTAACCCTCAGAATAATCTCTTCGTCTTTATTGTTTTTGTTTGTTTGTTTGTTTTCCAGTACGAGCCCCTAGCAGGAACCAAACCCTGGACTCTCTGGTCCACAGGCCGACGCTCCAACTGCTGAGGCAAACCTGCCAGGGCCGTCTTTGTTGTTTTTGAATGCTCTCCTAATGCACGGTTATAGCGAAGACTAACTATATGAGTTTGCTAGGGGCTGTAACAAAGTACCCCAGACTGGGTAGTTTAAACAACAGAAATTTAGTTTCTTACAGTCGTGGAGGCTAGAAGGTACGGCTCATGGTGTCAGTAGAATTGGTTCCTTCTCAGGGCTCTGAGGAAAGGCTCTGTTCTTAGCTTGTAGATGGCCATCTTCTCTCTCTGTCTTCACATCATCCTCCCTCTGTGGGTGTGTGTCCACATTTTCTCTTATAAGGACACTGGTCATACTGGAATAGTGCTCACCCTGACTACTTCATTTTGACTAAATCGCCTACCTCCAAGTACAGTCACATTGAGGTATGGGGGAGTTAGGACTCAACATGAATATTTCAGGGAAGGACACAGTTCAGCCACAATACCAACCATTCTCTCATCTCTTACTTTTTATTTATAAACCTTGATATGTAGAGCTTGATGTTTCTTGATATTGTTTCATTTTCACATCTTAATTGATGCTTTTAATTCCTTTTAGTTTGCAAAAATGGTCAAGTTCCCTTAAGTCATTATTCTTAATCTTTTCAAGAATTGCTGATCCCTTTGAGAAACCAATGAAATTTCTAGAGCTGCTCTCCCTAAAATGTATATTTTTGCATATAAAGTTTTGTTTATAATTTGAGGAATTTTAAGATGCCCCCAAGTCCATCCATGGGCCCTTCAACTCTTAGTTTTAAACCCTTTGTCCTAGGTTCTGTTAGTTAAGTATCATGGGCATCAGTTAAATGTACCTCCCAAATTATTTTCTGAATCACATGCAGATGAAGAGCAATGCGTGAGCCCAGGATACAGGAAGGGATTGGGCTTTAAGTTATAGCTACCTAAAGAGAAATCCATCACGCATTTGATTGGTTCTCTTTTTAATCTAGTTCATAGAATATAGTGGTAGATAGTCATATATAAACTTTAAAGAGGCGTTGGCTTTTTTCCCCTTGCATTTAAAAGGTTATGTGCTACAGTGTGAGACAAATAAATCATGATTCAGTACAACAACAGCGTTGCATTCAGCTATATAAATTGCCAGTGAAACACTAAATCTGTCACTTGTGTGTGTTCTGACCATTTAACAATCGGAATAGTGTGGGGAAGGAGGGCTGGCTAGAGACAAAAGAAGCAAACAGAGTGGCAGATGCAATTAGCAAGATCAATGGTTGGTGTTAAAGGGTCACTGTTTGGTCATTCCAGGTGACCCAAGTGAAAGCAATTGCTATCCAAGAGACTTCCCTGGCTATAATTTGCTCTAAAATAATGCAGAAAAATGAGTGGCTCAAGTTTACAACATCGTGGGGGAATGTTATTTCTCAGCTTACTGTGTTCCTAGGACAGTGACCAAAAGATCATTCTTGTTGTTTTCTTTCTTTCTTTTTTTTTTTTATCCTCACCCGAGGACATTTTTCCATTTTTTTTTTGTTCAGGTAGAGTGGGAGGGAGAGAGAGGAACACAGAGAGAGAGAGAGAAACATCGATGTGAAAGGAACACATCGAGTGGCTGCCACCCGCACAACCGACCAGGGCCGGGGACAAACTGCAACCGAGGTACACGCCCTTAGCGGGAACCGAACCCGGGTCTCTCAGGACCGCAGGCCGACGCTTTAACCGCTGAGCCAAACCGGCCAGGGCCATAACAGTTCTTTGAATCTCAATTTAACACAGCTTTTTCTTTCTTCAGACTAGCAGATTTTGTACTGTCAAGTCATAGCCTCGGATGACTACATGAACTACCACAAGCACCACTTTGAATAACATTTAGTTTTCTGTGTTAATAAGATTTTTTTATAACTTTGTATTTCATTGTTTTGATCCGTTTCTATAAATGAATAAATTTGAAAATGTTAATAATAGTAGTAACAAATAACTGTCATTTATGAGTGTTTATTTCTTCTAAGGAAGATATATATTCATAAATAAGGTATACTTATGAAGTGGTGCTACTGTTTTACCCATCTTACAGATGAGGAAAGCGAAGCTTGGAGAAGGTAATCTGCTAAAGTCGCACAGGCCGGATCTCAGTCTGTCAGACTCCATGCTTCTAACCATTACTCATGTTCTGGGACAGTGGTTAGGAAGCTGTTAAATGTTTATAAGATGAATATTATCTAATATCTCTCCAGGCATTGTGAAAGACACAAAGTTCTCCGTAGCAGAGCTATTAACCAAAGAAACCTAAAGAAGAGTTAAGGAACTGTTCATTTGAGACACCAAATGTAATTGCGGTAGAATTGCAGGCTGGGTCGAAATGATCATGGCTTCAGATAGTCTGAAAAGAATTCAGTTTGGGCTGCTTTAACAGAAATGCCACAGACTGGGTGGTTTACATAATAGACATTTATTTCTCACAGTGCTGTAGGCTGGGAAGGCCGAGATCAAGGTGCCGGCTGATTTGGTTCCTGGTGAGGCCCCTCTTCCTAGTTTGTAGGCAGATGCTTTCTTGCTGTGTCCTTGTGTGGCAGAGAGAGAGGGCATCTCTTTTCAGTCTGTTCTTGTACACTAATCCCACTTATGAGGGTTCCACCCCATGACTTAATCACCTCCCCAAACCCCAGCCTCCTAATACCATGACATTGGTGGTTAGGGCTTCAGTTATAATTGAACAAAGAGTCAATTTATAGCAGGCAAAGATGAGGCTTTGGCTGGCCTTTAGCAGAATCAACAAGAAAAGGAAAAGAGGAAGCAGTGGTATATATTAAATTTCATGACTGAAATACAATTTAATTTATTATGCCATCGTCCCCATTTCCTCGGATACCTTCCTTCAGCATCCATCCAAACTTCTGCCTTTTACTTAGTTAGGTATTCTGGGACTGGTTGGACAGCTTTGGGTGGCTCCATGGTGAAACCTGCTGATACTGTTCTTCCTCATTGAGCCCAGTTGTTTCTGTGTTTATGAGATCATGGACCACTTACAGAAGCTGATGAAAGCTATGGATTCTCTCTTGAAGAAAATGTATATACTTAATCGTTGGACCCAGGGTTAAAAATGTCTGCCTTGGCTTCACAATATCAGTTTATCTTATCTGCTCTTAAAGGTGTTAGCAGAGCTACTTTACATACCTCAGTATGAAAAAATTAGCAAGAACAGATGTTCTACAAGGGAAGATTGATGGCCAACCATATGAAAAACTGATCAACCTGATTCGTAATCGAACAAATGCAAATTAAAACAAGATGCCATTTTTTTTAGTGTACCACTTAACAAAGATTTTAGAAAATTACACAAAGTGATTGAGGGTTTGGTGAAATGGACATTTGTATACAGTGCTCTTGGATTGTAAATTGGTGTGGTTGGCCTAGACTGTATTTGAACCATATATATCCAGTACTGTAAAAGCTTTCTACTCTGTTTTGTGACAGTGTGTTCCTTTCTGGGAATCTGTCCTCAAGGAGTAATCAAGAACTCAAAGTTTGTACAACTGTGTTTTTTGCAGCAATATTGATAATAGTGAAATTTTAAAGCCACCTTAAAATCCAATGATATAATAATGGTTAAACTATGGTAAAATGACCTGGAAATGCTTAGCATATAATTTTGAATTTATGGTGTTATTCTAATTATAGAGGATATTTACATAGCTACCTAAAATGGATTCATCAAATAGTTATTGATTTATGTCTGTATGTTGGGATTCCAGATGCTTTTTTCTTCCTACATGTTATTTCCACCCCCAAATTTCTATACTGTGTTTTTGTTAGTTTTATAGTGTAAAGAGTATAACTTTTACTGCATAACAAACTACCACAACACGTAGTAGATTAAAACAAAGCTATCTTATTTGCTCAAAATTCTGTTGGTCAGAACTGTCTCAGCTGAAATGTATTGGCTCTGTCGTGGGTCTGGAGTTAGCCCAGGGCTGGCTGGTGGCTGGATGATCTAGGATGGCTTTATTCACATCACTCGCATGTCTGGTGGCTGGCAGGCTCTCTGCCAAGGCTCAGCAGTGCCCTTCCATGTGACTTGCATCCTCTGGAAGGCTAGGTTGGGTTCTTCATGTGATATGAGCCCAGGTGCATAGGCTATGCTTGTTCATATTTGCTTAGGTTCCATTGGCCAAAGCAAGTCACATGACCAAGCCCAGAGTCCCTGTGAAATAAATGCCATAAAAATTTTAGAAAGAAACCTCTAACTAACCTAAACTCCTGACTTTACAACCTGTGAGAGTCTTTATCATTTGTAGACATTGTGCCCTTATCTTTGCTCTCCAGTGATTATGATGAGTAAGGAAGAGAGTAGTGAGCAAGTAACTGACATACAGTTAGTTTTCCTCTAACTTTCTTGCCTTTGTGTCCCTACTGCTCCATTCCCCAGTCTGGGTAGCCAGGGCTTGGGTTTATCCATTTGCTTGTGAGGTTTCTTCTGTTTAACTGAAACTTTCTACCATGTATAGAAGAAGAATCAATAGAAATAAGGGCAAGTTGATGGACATTTAACAGAAGAATGCCCATTTCATGGTCTGAAATGGAAGTATGTTTTTGTTTTTGTAATGTTGCTAATAATATTTTGTAGCCTGTGTGGGGAAAAAACACATATTTGTAATTTTTCTCTACTGAGATAAAAATGTATTATGTTGCTCTCACTTTATGTAACAGGAGGCAACAATTCTCATAGACATTTATGAATAGTACATTGAGAACTTGAAAAGTTTGCTACGCTGAATAAGGTGACATTGTCAATAGTTGAAAGAGCAAATGCAGTTAAGCACCCAGAATGCTTTTGCTAGTGTAGTAGTTTCCCACTGCTGCTGTAACAGGTTATTACAGCTTCGTAGCTTAAAACAGTCTTACTGACTGTCCTGGAGGTCAGAAATCACTGAGTTAAAATCCAGGTATTGGCTGAGTTGGTTCCTTCAGGAGACTAGGGAAGAATCTGTTTCCTTGTCTTTCCCACTCTAGTGATTGTCTGCATACCTTGGCCTTGGCCCTCCATCCTCTGCTTCCGTCATGACGTTGCCTTCTCTTCTCTCACTGGCTCCTCCCCATCCCTCAGAGAAGGTCCACTGTGATGAGGTCAAGCCCCCAGACAGTCTGCCACCTGAGGATCCTTAGTCACATTTACACAATTCCTTCTGCCATAAAAGCTCATAATCCCAAGTTCCCGAGATTCGGATATGGACATATTAGGGGGAAGCACCATTTAGCCTATCACATGTGAAAATGATTTCTTTCCCCCACTTCTTGGCAGGCCCACTTCCCATACTCCAGGATCATGTAAGCTGGCTGGTTTTGTGGTGCCTCTTGACGTCAGATCCTAATTCCACTGGGATTTGGGTCTGGGTTTAATGAAGGATGTAGGTGTATGTATGACTGATTTTCATTATTCATATTGGGGAGAAATGAAGTTTATATTGCCTGCTTTCTTCATTCTATATATTGATATTATGATGAATAGTTTTTGACATAAAACAGTTTGGAAATAGGAGTCTTTTATGACGTATTTTGACAGCAGCAATGTCATGCTTTTAGCCATTCTAACAGGAGTGAGTTATGGGGACTCCTAGCTTAATATTTCATACCTGAGTAATCAACCAAAGATGACATGGCCGGAAATATCATGAAAATGTCAAGCACAAAACCTCTCATTTAGAGGACTTGGATCATCTTTACTTGTAGTGTTGAAATATCAAATGTGTTAAAGACAGGGAGCCCTAAGTTATTTCTTTCTTTTTCAGAGATGCCAGATGGATGTTGAATTAAGTCCAGTTTTTAGTTTTCTTCAGATAATTTTTTAAGTGTGTGGTGGTGTTTTGGATCGTTATCAGTATATCGAGTGCGTTCTTCCTCCTCCAGTCCCCCACAGCTCCCCACAGCCTGGCATCAGCACTGTTGCCTTGGTACCTGTTCCTGAAGGATGTCTGCCGTGAGATTTGGTTGTTTAAATAGCACAACTTGTCGTCTAAAAGTAGAAGTCATTAGCACGACATCGTGTGGCTAGTGGTGTCTTGAAACTGTTTTAAATTTTTTCTTATTTTATCACTTTAATGTTTACTCATAACATCACTGGAAATTTCAGGGCCCGGTTCACAGTATGGATCTAGAGTGAAAAATTCAAAAAGTTCTCCTTAAGAGTCTCCTGAAACTTGTGACAAAACAGTGCTCACGTTAGATGTTTTGTATATTTTGAGAGATTCAAACTTTGAAATTCCAGCCTCCATTTTTACCTTGCATGATCAGTAGTACTTAGGTGCTTGTGGTTGTAATCCACAATTGAACAGCCTTCTGCAGTTTAAAAATGAATTCTAAAATTCTTGCTACTTTTGTTTGAACTTTAATTGGCCTTTATTGTGTTTCTGAATGTGCTAGAAACACATATTTATGTCAGAAAAGGTAACTCTTGTTCTTGTTTAATATAAAAATTGAACTGGGTGCTTTGGAGGACTCGTCTTCATTCCAGTTATCTACTCCATGTAACTATTACAAAAGATGCAGCCAGGCAGAACATGTTTACTCTTCCCACCCAGGTGAGTCGACTTTGAGGAGCCGGCCGCTGTCACTGCAGGTGAGAGGGTAGCAGCCTGCTCCTTAATTGGTGGGCTCCTCTGTGGAAACCACCAAGTGGCTTGAAGTCTTCTAATTAGTTGCTTGAAAGTCTTCCCTCGTTAACTCCAGGTAGATTGTTAGAGAAATTATTCTGGAGTTTAGAATGTTGGTTTTGATAACAGAAAAACAAGTTTTGTTATCAGAGCATGTCATCTTGTTTGTAAAACAGTCCAACCATTTTGTCATTCGGGTTCTGATCTTTCTTGAACCTTGGTGTTCACATTATGCAGTGGGTACAGAATGTATAGAACAAGGTCTGTGTTTTAGGTACATTAAATTTTGTGGGGTGTGGAGGGTGGTGGGTAAAGGAGAAGTGTCACCATATTTTGGTATCAACTAATTCAGTTTGGAAAAATACATTGTATTGCTGTTATACAGTAATTCATATTTATTGTTTTAAAGAACTATAAAACATTAATAAAGCTCAAAAACTTCACTCAAAGTCCACCAACTTGAAATGACAATTACTATGTTTTGATGTCCATCATTCATGATGTCTGACACAGAAGGGTGAGACAGACAACTATATTGCTAAGTGAAAAAATGATATTTTTTTAAACAGTTTTATTTGAATTTAAGAAAGAAAAATTAAATGAAATTACTAAAGTTTTATCACTTGAGAATATTAAGGTATTAATTTCTTAATATTTACTAAACTATAGTATTTTACATTATATATATATAAATTAATACATGAATATTTTATATTCACTAAAAGATTACTCTAAAAGTAAAAATTATAGACAACTTAAGGCATTTTATTCATAGATATACATTATATATATATTATATATGTTTTGTACATAAATATATGTAATTATATTGTTAAACTACATTTTAAAATAGGTTGATGGCTTTTTTACTTGTTGAATTGGCTGGATTTGATTGTCAAGTAGTTGCTTTTCAAAGAGGTTATTTTATATCATGAGTTTTTGCACACTTGAGAATATGTGCCCTTTCTTATGTGATAGATAATTTGGGTATAAAAATCTCGAATAAACTTTTCTTTTCCTTGACCTTTGTAAACATTGTCTTTTGACATTATATGTTGCTAGGGAGATATCAGAGGTCAGCCTAATTTTTCTGCTTGGTGACTTGCTTTTACTAAGATGCCTATAGGATTGCTTAATCTATTTTTGTCTTCCTCTCTTTTGTCCTTTTCCTCTCTCTTCCCCCACTATATTTATTAAAGCAGCATAACACACATACATAAAAGTTCATGCAACATAAGCTTATAACTCAGTGAATTATCAACCTGCAAAACCTCAAGCAACAACAACACAGGTCAAGAAATAGAGTATCACCAGTCTCAAGGCTTCAGTCAATCATTAGGCCTTTCCTTCTGCCCCAAGGTAACCATTCTGATAATTTCTAATATGATTACTTAGTTTTGATGTTTTTGAATTTTATAGAAATGGAACCATTCGGGATGTTTTCTGGCTTCTTTTTCTTTACATTATGTTTTGAGATTTATCGCCATTGTTGCATATAGCTGTATTTCATTGTCGTTGCTTCCATAACATGAGTTGTCTATGCATCAGTCCCATTTCTCATCTGAACTGTGTATTTGCTTGTGCATCATCCCTCTCACTTTCAGTCCTTAGCCACTTGGGGCCAGCAGTGGAACTCAGGTTCTCAGGGTGCAGAAGCTGGACCCTCACTTTCCCTCTCAGACAGTCCAGGTGGCTGCTTGCAGCTTCCCCTGCTGCTCCTCTTCTGTTTGCTGTGGAACAGGGTTTCTCCGGGGACCGTCCCTGCTCCTTTGTCCTTCTAGCAAGCCTGCACCCTTAGATATCAGTGCTTCGACCAGAGACGCATTTGATTTTTTTAAAATTAAGGTATAATTGACATATGAGATTAGCTTCAGATGCACAGCATAATGACAGCCATCACTACACTTAGTTAAAAAATGTTTTTCTTGTGATGAGGACATTTAAGATTTACTCTCTTAGCAACTTTCAAATATACAATACAGTATCATTAACTGTATTCTCCATGCTGTACATTACATCCCCAATAAGTATTGTCGTTGTCTTTGGAATACAGGCATTGTAACAGGTGTGCGGTCTACCTCATTGTGGTTTTGATTTGCATTTCCTGTTGACTGGGTTCCCTAGGACTGTTAGAAAAATCTACATTACGTCTGAATTCTGAGGAGCTATGTGTCAACTACAAATGTTCTCCCTCTTTTTAGTCTAAATTCTCTATTCAACTACTATTATAGTTTATAATATGAAGTGGTGACTTTTTACTTCTTTAATTTAAGAAATAATTTCTCCCTTATCCCAGTGGGTTTTAAAGCAGGGGGAATATAGAAAAATGCTTTTATTTTATCCTATTCAGCTGTATGTCTCTTAAGTTACCTTAGGAATAAGTGTTTTAAAAATCTAACATCAATAGTACAGATTTACCAATATGGAAGAATAGTGGTTCCATATTAAGGTTCCTTTTGGTGCCATCTCAGCCTGCATTCTTCCCCCTTCCTTACCCCAGCACTGTGTCTGCCCCGCCCTGTGTCTGTATCTGTATAGGCCCTCTCTCCTCTGTCCTGCATCAGCCCTGACACCTGACACCCTGTCTGAAGCATCTCATTCATTTTTGAGGCTGGCGATCTCAGAAGCATGCTTTAACCAGAGGGGGTAAATTATAGTTTGAGTCTAGCTTTATGTTCCTTTATAGGTTTTTAATATCAGGGAATGGAGAATTATTGTATGCTGCCTTTGAGTAGGAGCTTAATATTATCATTCATCATCAGAAAGCATCTGAAAACTGCCACCCGAGCTCCCGCACCTATGCTTCCTTGGATTGTGTACTGAGGTAGTTTTTGCTCTGTTGTGTATAATTTGGTGCCAACCTGGCAGCCCCCTGAAGATGGGGCCTTAACATTTACAAAGGAGAAGTACTTCTTTCAAGAATATACACAGTTTAAAGAGTTAAAGTGACAGCAACATTTTTGAGGAAATATTTCATCTAAAGGATGACAAAATACTAGATATGGTATACTTAAAGAGAAATTTAACCTTTATATCTGATTGTATCCTCTTTCCAACCCACCAAAATAGTACTCATGGTTGAAAATGCCAATAAAAATAATGAAGTCAGATTGCCATGCCCTTTACTCCCCTGCTCAAATTATGTCAATATAATAAATGATATATTTTATATGAAGATAGAGTAGTTTGAGTTATCTAAAAATAGTGGGCTCTTCGGAAAGCTTGGTTCTCTCTAATCTCTGTTGGGTGGGATATTGTCTGTTTGGCCCATCTATAAATGTTATCTAGGCCTATTTCTTGAAGATGCTTAACTTTAATCGTGAATCATTTTATTCAGGAGTTCTAACTCCATATCCTCAGCCTGGCTACTCCTCTTGCCTGATGTTCTAGACTGTATGCCTCACTTCCTGGTGCTCTTTTCACTCTGGCATTCCACAGGGACATCACAGTGAACACCCCTGGCACTGTGCTCTTGCGCTGTTGCTCCTGAATTCTGTGCTTAGGTTGGTGGCACCTTGCATGCATTTGCCAAGTAAAAGCCCTGGTATCAGTTATACTTTTTCAAATCAGTTTTCTAGATCGGGAGTTCTCAGTTACCTTTTTTTGTTGCAATAGTAGAGTAGTGACAGCAGTCACCGTGGCAGTAATGAAATACTTTCAAATGTTTTTGTTGTACTTTCTGTGTGCCAGGCACTGTTATAAAAGTCTTACATTTTTAAAGCATTTTAATTCTTTAGTAACATTGTGAGGTAAACACAGTCATCACCTTGCAGATGAGGTAGCTGAGACACAGAGAGGGTACATGACGTGTACAAAGCCTGTGTCAGTAATGTTGCGTCTGGGACTTGAATGGCCATTCATAGACATGGCTAAGGAACACGAGAGCATGGTTTACCCGTTGCATTTATTGGCACACGGAGCTGTTTCCCACCCATTTCTCACCCAAGTCTAGGAGCATGTTGACATTAAAGAGTTAGTCTCAGGTCAAGCCAGATTTATAAAGAACATTATATAAATCATTCAACTGTCATCAGGAACAAATTGCTCGGGAAGCAGCTCGAGGCCACGTACCAGTGTGCCTGTGCATTGAAGACTGCCCTCTGCACACAGTGCCTGAGCGCTCTGGCTCTGTCAGCAAATGGAGGGTTCCCGCTCCCACGCCTGCCTTGGCTCACAGCAGGTGTGGATAAAGCCCCAGCTTCTGGGTGTGGCTGGCAAGGCCCCTGCTGCTCTAGCCCCTGCCTACAATCTAGGCTCATCTCCCATGCTTCCCAGTTTTCACTATAGCATTAGCTTTTGCCTACAGAGATCTCTCCCTTTCTCTGGAGACTCCACCAAGATCTGGTTAAGTATCACCTCCCTAGACGGTCATTCCTAACCTCTGTGGCCATTTGCATTCTGGGTCAAGTACCTGTTATGTTCTGATTATTTGTCCTGTTTATCCATTTGTTAATCCTCACCCAAAGGTATTTTTTTCCATTAATTTTTTTAAAAGAGAGTTGAGAGGGAAACATCAATGTGAGAGAGACACATCTGTTGGTTGCCTTCCAAACACACTCTGACCAGGGCTGGAGAGCAAACCTGTAACCCAGGTCCAGGGCCAGGGATTGAACCCACAACCCTTCAGTGTGCAGACCAATGCTCTAACCTCTTAGTTACACCATCCAGGGCCTGTTTATCCATTTGAACCACTAGACCATGAGCACCTTAGGAGCAGTTTCTTCTTTATCTTTGTGACACAAACTACCAAACAAATGTTTTTGAATAAGTACCTCAATTAATTAGAACCAGATATGTAGGGCAGACTTTCTGCTATTCCAGTTATTAGCTATTAAGAAAATAAAGAGCCCTGGCTGGTGTGGCTTAGTAGGTTGGAGCATTGTCCTGTGCACCAAGAGGTTTTGGGTTAGAGTCCCAGTCAGGGCACTTAGGGTGCGGGTGTGATCCCCTGTTGGGGCACATATGGAAGGCAACCAATCAGTGTTCTCTCACACATCGATGTTTCTCTCCCTCTCTACCCCTTCCCCTCTGTCTAAAATTCATAAGCATAATTTCTTGAGTGAG
This sequence comes from Molossus molossus, assembly GCF_014108415.1. Classification (NCBI taxonomy): domain Eukaryota; kingdom Metazoa; phylum Chordata; class Mammalia; order Chiroptera; family Molossidae; genus Molossus; species Molossus molossus. Next base: position 111,635,234 of record NW_023425344.1, read on the forward strand.
GATTAAAAAAGAAAGAAAATAAAGATAGTGGCTGTTATAGGCTGAATTGGGTTCCTCCATAACTTCATATGTTGAAATTTAACCCCAGCACCTGATGTATTCAAAGAGCTGATTAAGCTAAAATGAGGTCCTTAGGGTTGGTCTTGATTCACTTTGCTCTTCTTATGAATTTGAACACACCCAGAAGCTCCAGGAATGCACTGCCACGGGGAAGAGCATGTGAGGACAGACTCAGGGAGAGGGCAGCCACCCGCCAAACCAAGGAGAGCGTCCTCAGGAGAAACCCCGTCTGCAGGCACTTTGCTCTTAGACTTCCAGCCTCCTGAACTGTGAGATAATAAATTTCTGTTGCTTAAGCCACCGAGTTTGTGACATTTTATTATGTCAGCCCTAGAAAACTAATACAGTGGCATAGGACACAACTTCTGAAAACCAGTGTGATATCTGGACCTGTGTGTGTGCACATACACACGCATGAAAGAGACTGGTACGCCTTGGAATAATTATTTTCTGTCCAGTAGACTTACCAATATGGGAAACTCCAGTACATGAGAAAATGTTTAGCAAGAATAGATTATTTTCTGCTTAACCTGAGTTAGCTGTACAGTTAATAGGACTTTTTTTATCCTTGTTGGTATCATACCTGTTGTTTTCTATTGTAAAATAGTCAAACATCATCTATGTAATTTGACCACTATGTAGTGATTTAGTGATTTGGTGTATTTCTGTTTGATACTTATTTACTATTTGTAGATATATTCTGAAAATATATCTGTTTATTTGCTACTAAGGATATTTTATATGATGTGTTATATGCTTTATATTATAACATGGTTATGTACTATTTTAGGCATAAGCAGCCAGGTGTCCTGACCCCAACACACATCAAAGTATGTTATAACTGTTTTGATTTTTTTTTTTTTAATTTAGAAGGGAAGAGAGGGGAAAGAGTCAAAATGGTCAGAGTTGGGAGAAGGAAAGAATGCGCAAACAGACAAACCAGTCCTTTCTGACCATTGCCCGTGGCCTGGAGAGGGGCCACCTTAGATGAATCCCAGCTCTACCACATAGTGGCTCTGTGGCCTTTGGGAAGTAATGAATTCTCTCTGGACCGCATTTTCCTTAACTGTGAGGCACCCCCTTAGTTCGTAGGTTCCTTCAAGGCCTGAAATTATATACATAAAGCATGTAGGCTGGTCTCTGGTACATACATGCAAAAGAAGAATTTTCACCATTTTTGAATTATTAGATTATCACGTAAGCCAAAGAATTGTGTTTCCTTTTCATGTGTGAGTGACATTGCATTGCACATATAAACAAACACTAATAGTCTTCCAGTTCGACACACCTCCGAGTGCTCGTGACAGTGCTGCCAGCCTCCCTCCCGGGCCCTTCCGTGCCCGGCTCGCTCGCGTCTCTGGCGCCATCACTGCCAGTTGTGGCGGCAAAGGGGCATCTCAGCATTTGTGGTAGGGGCTGGGTGAGTACAGCCGTTTTTAAAACCCTTTTCCTCTGGATCACATGAAAGCCATCTTTAGAGGGATCAAACTTCATTTCATTTGAGAAGTACATCCCTATCAGATGCAAGACACCAGGGAAAAAAGAACGAGTAAGAAAAATGCCCATCCTGTTTAGGAAGCTGACGTGGAGACCATTCGGTGATAGCTCCAGTTTGTTGTTAGTGGGAGGACAGACGCCGCAGACGGCGCTGCAAGAGGCATGGAGGACACCAGACGAGGGGTGTGCAAGGTGGCGCCATGCTCCGCACAGGCATGGCCACCGTGGCTTCTGTGTTCGTGGAGCTGACGGTGAAGTGAGAGAAACAAACCAAAGAAAAAAGTAAAGCCAACAAAATAATTATAAAATGTAATAAGTACCACGAAACATACAGTTAAGTGCTGTGATAGATGAAGATCACAGGGTTAAGTCTAGGCAGGCTTCTCTGAAGAGGTGACACAGAATGAAGTACCTCTTGTCAGGGATTGCAGGAGAGTGGACATCCGCGTAGGTTCAGAAGCAGGAAAGGCCATGGCGAGTTTGGGTCATCACAAGTAAGTCACACATTGTCTGATGGAAAGTGAGTCTGGACGTCCTGTGCATGATACAGTTTATGAAGTATAATTGTTTAATAATCGAAGCCATGATTCTGGCCACTGTGAAGAGCTTAGTTTGTTGATCCTAGACTTTGTTTATTATTTTAAATTTACGTCACTGACTAGGGGCACCTGGCTCTTGATTAAACCATAGGGCACCATTTTTTTATATTCATTGATGTCAGATTACTACCCCCTAATTTTTTCCTTTTGAACATCTCTTTAGTTCTCCAGAAGATTAATCATGAAGATTAAATAAAGTGACACATGAAAAATTTACTAATGGTTATTTTGTGTTTAAAATAACACTTGCCAATGAAAATACATTAATTCTGATAACAGTGTTTATGATGAGAATAAGGAATACCAGGATAGCCTGAACTTGGGGAACTGCAGTAGCAAGCTGGGAATTGGGGGCTGGCAACACTGTGAACAGTAGCGGTAGGAAGAGTTGTTTGGAAGTGCCAGTGCCTGGAGCCACGCCAGGGCTGGGCTCATTTGAGCTCTTTCCCTGGGGAGCGGGGGGTAAATAAATTGAACTTTTGAAACACCTTCACACGTTGAAAATGATTTTGTATTTGTTGATTGTTTTCCCTTGAGTACAATATCATAGTACTTTTCTTTTTTATTGTGTGTTAACTGTGACAGTATTTTATATTTTTAACACAAGATAGCTGTCTTTCCAAAAATACTGGAAACAAATTCATGATGTAATCATCCTCACCCAAGTCCCAAATTGTGCTAAATCTCCATTTTCTCTCTGTTATTTATAGGTAATGCTTTTTCATATGTTAGGACTGGTAAATTGTCTAAGTAGATCCTTGGTAATGGGGTAGACTTTTTTTTCCTTGAGTGACATAGTTATTTTGCTTTGATTTTTCTTAAGTCTTACTGTTAAAGTTTTTAAAACATATTACGTTATGTCTTTGGCCTGTTTCTTAACTCTGTGTTTGCACTAGATACTCTTGGGGTACTGATTTGCCCTTTATCACTTACATTGAAAAAAATGCATAGTTTTCTATAGAAGTAGAATCAACAGTTTTTTTCTGTTTTCCCTTACTATATTCTTTCTGCTATAATGTGTAGTTTTTGCCTTTACTCTATTTCTGAAGTAGGGTGTGTGTATGTGTGTATTTGCACACATGAAAATACTAGTTTTTGGTAGCTATGTTTTCTTTCCATTGTCTTGTACTTTAAACTTACTGTTAAACTTGAAAATAAGTGAAAAAACGTTCTATCAAAACATATTAAAATAGATTGTTAATACATAACCTAAAAAACATTTGACACCTTTTTAATGTGAATAATTTTGAATTCACTGGAAATTCAGTTGCAATTATTGCACTTTTTCATGGAGACTTAGCATTTGTGTCACTCAGAATTCTTAATTATCTGAGCACATATTTTATGTGACATGATATCTGCACTGTTACCATCTACAGCCTCTTCAGAGAGCGGAACACATGGCACCGAAGTAATAAAAATATAAGCTCTAGATTGGGAAGCAAAGCCGAAACAAGCCATTTTTACATATAACTTAAGTTTAGGTTTTGTGTAGTAGGTTGATCCCTTACTTAACCTTTAATAAAATTGGATTCAAGGGTATTTATATATAAATAAAAAATAGAGTTAATTTTGTTTCATACTTCCATATGAGCAGGTGCCTTGTAATGCATTCCAGCGACATTTAAACGTCAGCATTGTTTCTACTGGTTGAAACACTGGCATAGTTTTTGAGGAGGATGGGCATTAAAAAGGTAAGTTGTCATTTGGGAAGGTTATTAAGATGATTATTAAGCCTGTGTACTCATAGTCACACTGATTGGATCAGTCTGTACTTGTCTGGCATTTTAATCCCTATGAAGTTAGCGAAGAAGTCAGTTCCCTTTTTTTTACATAATTTGGAAATTAAAATTTGATAAAAATCTGGATATGTTTAAGATTTCATTCCCACTAACCTCACGCTCTCCACATTTCCCTGAATGAGCTCTCGAGTTGAACCTGCATCTGGTTTATGGTCGATTCCTTCTTTAAGAAATGTTCCAGCTAGTATACAGGTTTTCCCCACTACCTGACAGCAGAACTTGCCTGTGAACACTTTTGTAAGCCTAAATGGCCTAAAGCAAAGAAGCAATTAACATTAATTTACATGGAAAGATTTTCAAGTGTTCCCAGACCCAAAAAATAACCTACCAAATTTGCTTGCTATGTTCTGTTTTACGCTAAGCTTAACACCCTTGTGACATCTCTTGGGCTTTTCTGATGTATCAGGACCTGTCTTGCGAACAGAATCAATAGACATAAAGCACAGATGCTCACCGGCATTGTTCAAAGCGCTGGTGTCTGATGCTGAGATGCCGAGGATGGTTCCCAGGGAAGGATCTTGGCTGGGCTGCTCTGGCTGCTGGGTGTGTGCCCTGTCTCTGTAAGGTTCATGCAAACACAACACAGGATGCTGCTTTCACTTTTCACATTTTTTTGTAAAAATGAGAATACCCTTTGGATTTCATTCAGTTAGCAAAACAAGTGCCAATGTCGGTCTTTCCTAAAATCATAGTGGTATAACGTGAACTTTCCAAAAGCAAGAGATGCCCGTATTTGTGCTTATGGAATCTCATGAAGTGCAGATGTGGGTGAAAAGGGAGGAGTCTCAGGTCTGCTTGGTTAGACATATCTAACTAGTGTCTTCATGTGCTGCTGGTACCCTGGCGTGGTGGGAGGTGACAGGAGATGGGAGTGAGGGGGAGTAATCCCACTGCCTCCCATTTGTGGCTTCACCTAAAAGCAGCTTTTGGAAGCTGTCAGAAACATGTGAGACCTTTCAGAAGTGTTTATAACCAGCCACGGACAGTTTGAAACATGAATCATGGCTGTTTCTCTGCAATAGAGAAGACGTTTCCATTTTTAAAAATATGGATAACAATATACCACTCCTGCCCCCAACATTCACACCCTGGCCCTGGCACACTGCCCTTAACCTGCCCCTGATGGCTTGTCTGTGATGCTCTACCCAGACTCCAACCTATTCTGCCTTTTCTGTGATCGAACTTTCCCCTGGGTACTTTCAGTTCTCGTAATCATGGAGTGATTTTCCTACATCTGATTTGTTCAATGTGTAATTACATGAGATTCTATTCTTTTAAAAAACGATATAAAATAAATTTATATAGTTCTAAATTTAATTAATTTTAATTTAAACAAAAACTTCCTTGACTGGATGGCATTTTGACTGTTGAATAGGGAAGTGCGTGTCTATATTACTGCAGCATGTTAAAAATATTCACTCTGTCACATTAATGAAAGTGTTATCACCCTAACTTGCTTTTCTGCCAGGGTATTTTAATTTAAAAAGAAAATTCCTGGAAGCAACAAAGCTTTCAGCCCTAACAAAATGGTTCTGGTGTTAGACTTCTGGGCTGTTGAGTGGGGGTGAGGCTCCAATAGTGCTCTTTACACCACGTCACAATATTGTTGACTACTTGACCATCCCAATACCTTTGTGCACTAGAGGAAATGTGAGGCAGGGCCTTGGACGAGCCAGATAAGTTGTGCTGTGAAGCCAGCTCTGCCATGCACCACTCATGTGCCCTTGCGTGTGGGTCTTAATGTCCCTGAATATGAGTGGTTGTTTCTTTTTTAAAGTGAGATATTAGTGCCCTGGCCAGTTTGGCTCAGCGGTTAGAGCTTCGGCCCGCGGTCCAGAGAGACCTGGGTTTGGTTCCCGCTAAGGGCATGTCCCTCGGTTGTAGTTTGTCCCCGGTCCCGGATGGGGTCATGTGGGTGGCAACCACTCGATGCGTCTCTCCCACATCGATGTTTCTCTCTCTCTCTCTTCCTCCCTCTCTCCTGCTCTATCTAAAGATAAATGCAAGAATGTCCTTATAAATTAATTAATTAAATAAAGTGAGATAATAGTAATACTTCCCATGCAAGATTGTTGTGGCTTCTTGGAATAATGTAAAGCTCCTGAAGTGACATCTGTACTTTATACACGTTCAACAAACAACGGCAATTGTGATGATGATGATGGTAATGGTAAGTGTTCATTGGTTTGTGGGTTTATTTTTGATATCTTTAACAGAACTGCTAATAGTATCTAAAAATTTAGATTTCTTTTAAATACTCTGAATAGATTCAATGTTTTTTTTATGTTTTATTTAAAATGAAAATATTTTTATTTTAAAATATTTTTAACTTTATTGATGAATATTGACAAATATAATTGTATATATTTTTTTTCCAGAGGGAAAAGGGGTGAAGGGGCAGGTGGAAGAGGGCAAAGAGAGGGTGGTATAGAGACAGAAAGAGACTTTCTTGGGGCGATGGGCACAGGATACGGTGTGCAGGTGATATTTTATTGAGTTGTACACTTGAAAACTATGTGGTTTTGCAAACCAATGTCTCCCCAGTAAGTTCAATAAAAAGAAATTAAGCTGGAAAAAATAAAGTGTACAATGGGATTATTTGATATGCATATACATGGTAGAATGATTACCAGGATTATTGTTACAAATAAACAGTGACTTTGCTAAGTGTGGTCCCTGGACTGGAAGAATCATCATCCCTTAAGAACTTGTTAGAAATGTAAACTCTCAGGCCTAACCCAAGTTATACTAAATCAAAGACTCTGGAGGTTTTAACAAAGCATCCAGGAAATTTTGATGCACACTGAGGAGAACCACTGTTTTAGAAAATCTGGGGAACACAGAAAAGGGTAACTGTCATGACCTGCCATCCAGAAATAACCAGTTGGAATTATGATCATGTTTCCTTGTGGTCTTTTATTTATTCATATGTGTATATACTTGTTTTTAAAAAGTATGATAATACTATATTAGTCTTACAGCCTACGATTCAACTCAACATTATGTCATGATCGTTACCCCATGTCATTAAATTTTATTTGAAAACATTTTTAATCATATAGCTATACAGTGTACCATCCTGTGAATGGCTCATAATTTATTCATCAACCCCTTGGACATTTGAGTTGTTTCCAGATGTTCAAAGGGCATATAAGCAACACAAAGTTGGAAATTTGTATTCATAAATTATTGTGAATATATATGGTTATTTTTTTAGTGTAAATTTATTACTAGGGTGGAATGACTGATTCTAATGATATGAACATTTTTATAGTTCTTAATATATATTGCCAGGTTACCTTTAAGAAAAGAGGTGCCAATTTGTACTCTAACCAGCAGAGTAAGACAAAGTGTCCATTCCTGGAACCCTTGCCAACCCCAGGAGTTACAGTCCTTTTGAATACATGTGAGTTTGGTAGGAGCATGTTTTGAATTGTTCTTGTTTTCTAATCTTTGTATTGCCCTACATTTTGGTACTCACAAAAGTAAATGACAGATGCTGTCTTGGATCTTCTCTCTTAATTATAACTGTTAAGGTTGTTAATTTCTAAAGTTTTCTCTTTTAATACTGCCTGCCCCTCATCTCTGCATGTTTTTTTGTTTTGTTTTGTTTTTTTTTAATCCTCACCGGAGGACATTTTTCCATTTTTTGTTCAGGTAGAGTGGGAGGGAGAGAGAGGAACAGAAGGAGAGAGAGAAACATCGATGCAAAAGGAACACATCGAGTGGCTGCCACCCGCACGACCGACCAGGGCCGGGGACAAACTGCAACCGAGGTACGCGCCCTTAGCGGGAACCGAACCCGGGTCTCTCAGGACCACAGGCCGACGCTCTAACCGCTGAGCCAAACCGGCCAGGGCTGTTTTTTTTTTTAATATGTTTTCATTGATTTTTTTTTTTTAGAGGGAGAGGAAGGGAGAGAGAGGTAGAAAGAAACATTGATATGAGAGAGATACATCGATTGGCTGCTTCCTGCACGACCCCTTCTGGGGATGGAGACCAAAACCCAGGCATGTGCCCTGACCAGGAATCTAACTGGGAACCTCTCAGTCCATGGGATGACACTCAATCCACTGAGCCACACTGGCTGGGCTTCCCTGCATGTTTTGTTGAAAGGGTGTTGCAGTTCTTATACAGGTGTGCTGTGGAACAGGAATGACTAGACAACATGGCTATGGTGGTGAGCTCCTGTGCCTGGGGCTTCAGGGATTAACTGAGGGCTGGAGGACCTTCTAGGGAGAGAGCAACACATTGTTTCTGTCTAGTTTCACAAGTCAATTAACTAACACTATTACTAATGTTAAATATTGGTAGGATGGGAATTGTTGAAGGGATCTGAGATAGAATGTTAAGTAAATGCTAAACTAGCAGAAAAAAATGTTATGTTATTATAAGGCAGCCATCCTGTACAGGCATGCCTCAGAAATATTGTAGGTTCAGTTCCAGACCACTACAATAAAGTGAATGTTGCGATAAAGCAAGTCATAATCTTTTCACTGAGGTAATGTCTTGCCTTCAATTAGTAAAAAAAAAAAAAAAAAAAAAAAATGCAGCATCTGTGAAGCACAGTGAGACGAGGTTAACCTGTATAGCTGAACTTAGGGAGCTAAGCTGAAGGCTGGTTTGAGCCTATAAAAAGTTGTGATTACTGAAACTTACTCTTTGAACATATCTTTGTTTTAGTTTGTGTTGCATTCATCAGTGACTTCTCCCTGGGGTCTCGAGGATAACGGGGCTCCCTTGGTGCTGACATTTGCAGCACGCCAGGTGGTCAGAAGGATGTCCTGAACTCGGTCCCTGTGAACTGGGGAACTTGAGTGGGGCCAGAGTGAGAAAGTGTGCTCTGGGCACCACCCGCAGGCCACGCCCGAGGCTGCTGCTGTTCATAAATCTTTCAGCCTTCTAGGAAATAAAATAGGTGTACATAAATTTTATCTTAGTTCTACTTTTGATCATGGATCTTTGAGAAGTGTATGGGGGGTGGGGGGGGCGCTTTCCCCAGAAGAGTGCCACCGTGCATATTATTGTGCATTCAGGAGATTATGAATTTGTTGAGCAAACCCTGTTTTGGAGAACATGTTTTTAAATATATGTTTTCTCTCCTTTGCAGATTTCACTTCAAATGATAATGAATAATCTAAAGAATAGTATTATATTTATATAGTGCTTTCCGGGTTACAGAACCAGTTTACATGCTTTTTGGCACCTGTCCACCATCCTGTCAGTTAGTACTGTTATCCCTGCTTTGGCAGATGAGGAAACAGAAGCTCAGAAAAGCACAGGGATTTATCCAAAGTCTCTTGGTCACAGAGTCCATGGATGTATTGTGATCAGGCACTGGGTCCCTGGCCAGATCTACTGGGGTTTTGTCTAGACTTGATAGCATTCCATTAACAAAGGAAATCTGGCAAGCAGAATAAGATGACCACTCTGGCCAGTTTGGCTCAGCGATTAGAGTATCGGCCTAAGGACCAAAGGGTCACAGGTTCAATTCCAGTCAAGGGCACGTATCTGGATTGCAGGTTTGATCCCCAGCCCCGGTCAGGGTTGTGCGGGAGGCAACCAATAGATGTGTCTCTCTCACATTGATGTCTGTCTCTCTCTCTTTCCCTCCCTTCCACTGGAAAGAAAGGGGGAGAGGGAGGGGAGGGGAAGAGAAGGGAAGGGAGAGGAAAAAAGGGAAGGGAAGGAAGATTTAAAAAAAAAAAAAAAAAGACCTCCCACACTTAGAATAATAGTTGGGAAATCCTACATGAATATCAGTTTTGAAACAGGAATTATTTATTTAATATCCATAGAAGGAAACTTGCAAGATAAAGTAATTATGGTGGTGTGTGTTATAGGTGCCCATTGCTCTGTTGCTGGGTAATCATATTTATTATAATTGATTGAGAGCCCCTTCTGTTCCATCGCACTGTGGAATGCAGACACCAAATGGCCAAGAAGAGCATCACAGGAAAACTAAGTAAAATGCTATTTTTCTTCATTGGTAAATGGGCTTCTGGTCCTGTTTACAACAACATATAACTTAAGTTGGATGCTGTTTTCGTTGGAGCTATTTGGCAGGGTGTTTTTTGTTTTGTTTTTAATCTTTTTCATTTAACTTGTACTCTCTCTACTTAAAACAGATGAGTAACGGTTCGTTTAAGCATGTTTCATAGAGCAGCAATGCACTGTGATTGTTAAATGAACAGAATGCCTATTTTAACAATGTGATGCCAGAAAGGCTAAGCAGACACTTGCCAGAATGACAGTGTGCTCGAATACCCCACAGAATACATTTGAGGGCTGTCATGAGACTCCCAGCTCACTGTGATTGCATGGACGATGCACAGACAGAAGCAGCCTCAGACCTAGATTTTTCACTCCAGTTAGGGCTTCATAGACCATCGTCTGTGAAGCATGGGTTTTACCGCAGTAAGATGATGCTGTTTTAAATAACATGCAGTCCTTTGTACTAATTAGTGTGCCTTGTATCTTGAATTTTTTTTTTTTTCTTAATCCATACCCAAGGATATGTTGTACTGATTTGAGAGAGAGAGAGAAATATTGATAGGTTGCCTCCCATATGTACCCTGACTGGGATCAAACCCACAACCTGGGTGTGTGCCCTGATGGGAGTCGAACCCGCAACCTTTCAGTGCACAGGACAACAACGCTCCAACTGACTGAGCCACACCAGCCAGGGCTTGAATTTGTTTTTTGATGATTTCCTTTCAATGCACTTTATTCTCTTTTAATTATAAAGATAACTCATACTTGTAATCACATGGAATTCTCAAAAGCGAAAATTAATACGTTACCTCTATTCTCCTGGTTCAAATCCCTGTCCCACCCTCATTTCCCCTCTTGAAGGAAACCAGCCTTTACAATTAGGTATGTATCCTTCTCTTTTTTTTCTTTCTCTTTTTCACAACACATTTCTTCATACACATATATGGAATTTCTTCTGTATTTTTTTCAAAAATTAAATCATAGCAAACTGTTTTTTTTAATTAAAGTATAGACCTCTTTCTAAATCTGTACAGACAAATTTATTTCATCTATTTTAATTACTGAATAACATTTTATTATAAGGCTGTTGCATATATTATTTAGCTTCTCACCGGTTGAACTTTCTGGTTGTTTCCAGTGGTTTACTATTACAAACATTTACTATTACAGTATTAGCATACTTTCGTAAGCCTTATGGTCATTTTCCACTCAGTAAAGTGTGTTGCTAAAGAAATGAAAAAGTAGGAACCTTCTATCTTCAGCTATTATCTATAATCATGCATTTCTGTAATTAGTGGCCTGTTACCTAGTAATAAGAATTTCAGAGATTTATGTGTAGAATATCTCTTTATATCTGGAGCGGCTACAAACATAGCTTTCATTTTGTGCTGGAGTCACTTGTGGTTAGCTTCTGTGTGTGGACTCACTGCAGAGCAGAGGTGAACTTGCAGCTGTCATCATGTCCCATCTAGACCCCTTCAGGGTGAGTAATTACTTGGGTTTGGGAAAACCTAGTAATCTAATGATAGACTACCCAGTCAGCCAGGGTTTGCTAGTTTTACCTTCTTAGACTGTGGCCTTAGATTTTTATGAATGTGAGAGCCTGGCTTTTATAGTGAATTAATTTAAAAAGTGCTCTGTGGTATAGGGAGGGACTCCTGCTTTGATGATGTGAAAAATTTGCTCAGACCCCCTAAACGGCTTAATAGGCGATCAGTAATATTACTGGCCATACGTTTCAGGATTTTTGAATACTCAGGGAGAATTCTAAACCATGTGCTTGCTTATGAAAACAACCAACTTCCATAAGTGAAAATGAGCATGCTTATTAATGGGGCTGCAATCGCTCATTGCATTCAGTCACGTTTATAACCCGAAAGAGTGACTGTTTTGCATGATTTAGTGTTTACAAAATTACAGTCGCACAGCAAAGCTTACTGTATATGAAGCATATGTGGTCCTTTTGCAGGTAATAAAATGGAAAATCCAATTCGCAATTGCAGAATAAACCTCTTGAGTAACACATGATGTTCATAGCAGCATCGGTCAGAAGGTCATCACTAATCAGGGCGCTGGCTAGCTTCCCCGGTGGCCTGGGCTATCCCACTGAAGAGTGAGCATAGGGCTTCTGTCTGGGAGCCAGCCAGTGTGTCTGTAGATACACCACTCTCTAGCTATCAGATCCCCTCCGTCACAGTGCTTAATCCTGCTGCCTGATCCTTGTTAGAACAGCACCAGAGCGCCGCCCAGGCTTCTAATAAAGGAGCCGGGTGAGGGCTCCTAACTGGACGCGCTGAAGCGTGCAGCGGTGCGGGCGATTGCAGCCTGCCTGACAGTGGGCTGAGATGCTTCCTGCATGTTATTACTTGAAAGGGAACCTACCTCCGACAGCTGACAGATGAGCTTTGCTGAGGCAAGGGTAACTTGTTGCTAGGCCAATATGAGACGGGTGTCATCTTTTCCTACAATATAATGGCCTAGCTTTACTCTAATTATATTAACCTCTTCTGAAATGGCTGCATTCCAGGCTGATGCTCAGTGAGGTAGGAAAGCCAGAGACAAATAGCCGGCTGGGAGGATTACAGCGGCACAGAAGCAGGTATTGTGTTCTCCACCAGTGACATTAAGTTGGAAAACAAAATAAGCACGCCCTATTACGCCCGGCCTGGTGATAACTCTGAAAAGGCAGTGCTCGGTTTGCCGCACATGATTTCCATCTCTGTCACCTGTAATAGTCGCCTGCTTTCAGGTTTGCTGTGGACATTAAACATGGCTTTCACGGTTCTTTGTTTAAAAAAAAACAGTGTCAACGACAGAGCTATTGTTTTGGGGGTTTTTTGCTTCCCCCGGTGAACCTGAATCATTCTTTTCTATTAGGCTCCCTATTTCTGGTCGCTGTATGAAACTCCAGTGCATGTGATTGGGTAGCATTGTTCGAGACTAAACTGAACAGCTGGGCCTTTCAGTGTACCCTGACTTTTCAGACATCGGTATCAGACTCCTGGTCCCCGAAGGGAGTGTGTCCAGCCCGCATCCAGCATCTCCTGCCTGCTCCAGTTAGCAGGCATCATTAGCAATCCCCTACGCCTCTTCTGTCTCCATTGACAGCACTTTAATGGAGACATTGCTAAGGATTGACAGATCTCCGGGGGTGAGAGGCTGCAGACAGAAGGGCCCAGAGAACTGCGGCTGGCCTTTCCTGGCAGCATTCCCTTAGGTCTGTCTCCATGTGTTGCAATCAGGGAGCATAGAATCTAGTATATCATTTTTAGAGGATTATTACTCAAAAGGCTGCAGGCTTAGTAAGAGGCTTTCAATAAGTTAACAAGAGGCCGTATACATTCCAAAGTAGGGGTATAGGTAGTTGGTAGTAGAACGCAGGCCCTTCTTTTCCACAGAAATAGGCACCTGTAACTTCAAGGATAATTAAAACCTGCATTGCTCATAGCATATGTGGACTTTTCGAGCTTGTGATACAGCCTGGGGAAGAAGAGTCTTACTCTCACTGTCCCATGGAAGTCATCCCTGGACAGATTTGGACTAGCTGAGGCTTGTCTGGGGTCCTTCCTAGAGTGTTTCCCTGGTCCACGTTGCCTTCACCCTGAGCCAGGGCCTTGAATGTACAGCGTGATGAGAAGTGCCCTGTGCTCCAAATACAGCTGTCTTCCCTCCTCTTCCCCCTTGTCCTCCCAGAGTAAAAGTCATATTCCCTTGATCCCTATCTGAACCAGATGTTAGGAAGAAAGCAATCCGTTTGACTTAATTCATGGTAATGTGTGAATGATGAGGAGGTCCAGATGCATGTTCCACAGATCAGATTCTACCCATTAGAAATTTAGGCTGTATTTCTCATTAGGATGGCTAACTTTGGGGGATGAGGAAGAAAGGTATTTAGGGCACAAGAAGCCACTAACAGGGAGATCCTCTTTGCTTAGGATTTGGTTCATTTCTTCATGCAATTTATGCTTTCCATGACCTCTTTTCTTTTTTTCTTATTCACTTTGAATTGCATATATTTTCCCAAAGCTCTTGTAATTTTTCATAGTTGATTCCAGGCTGATGCCAGTGGGTGGGGTTTAAAAGCAGAAAGATGATAACATGTAAGCATATGTTGTTCATTAGGTGTTTTAAGAGAGATGTGCTCACCTCTAGCGCCCCCACCCCCAACTTATTAGTGAATGGCTACAGCATGCTTGCTGTCGCCTGGTGTAGGCCCTTCTCTCGATGATCATCCTTCCTGAGAAGAGGGGCAGTGTACACACTGTGCATTTAAAACAGGACACTTTAGAAATAGACTTGTTTTTTAAATGGAAGACTTTTCCAGAAATTTCTATCATGTTCATTTTTAGGAAAAGTGGAAATGGGAAAAAAGAAGTACTAAGAGAATGAATGATATGGAAGAGAGGACATAAGAGTTTAGCAAATGAGATCCTAAGAGAAATTTAAACAAATTGGTTTCATTCTTGGGATGCTAAAACCCACTCCCCAAGTAAAGGTAAAAACGAAGAAGAGAAAAGGCAAGGCCGCACCCAGGTAAGATGCCCAGCTAAGCAGACTAATGCAGCTCTTAGCTTTTCATTTGCTGTTGGCAGTTTTCTGATTCATGGTTTAGAGAATAAAGCACATTAACTTCCCAAGTGATTTCATATCTTACTAATGATGTTTAACCATTAAGATGAGGAAATTGACATTATTGATAATCTTGGAGAGAAATGTATCTGCTTATTTTTGTACTTAACACCAACACACTCTAAGTAACTTTGGAAAGGTCATGATGAATTACTCCCTCTTGATATTTGGTAATATCTCTTTTCTTTAAAAGCATTTTATGAAGCCCTGGCCAGTTTGGCTCAGCGGTTAGAGCCTTGGCCCGCGGACCGGAGTCTCGAGTTCAGTTTCCGCTAAGGGCACGTACCTTGGTTGCTGTTTGTCCCCAGCCCTGGTTGGGGTTGTGTGGGTGGCAACCAGTCGATGTGTCTCTCACGTCAGTGTTTCTCTCTCTGTCTTCCTCTCTCTCTCTCCCTCCCACTCTATCTGAAGATAAATGCAAAAATGTCCTCGGGTGAGGATTAAAAAAAAAGCATTTTATGAAATTTTAATCACTTTAATATTGGGTTTTCCTTTCTCTATTTTTCTGAATAGTTACAAGTTTATGTAACAAAAAGAAGATGGATCCAAAGTATCAATTTTTTGTTTGTTTGTTTTAAGAAGAAATATTACAGCATCATCCTAGTAAAAATATTAATTTGTTTTTATTTCTAAAGGTCAGATCAGCTGGGAAATTTTGTGCTTCGTGATATACTTGCATCCCAGAATGTTTTCACTATCCCAAGTTATCAGCTATGACAAAATTGGCAGTAGAACCTCAGAATAGGATAAATATGTTACTCTGGTTGTATCCTGGGAAGAAGAATTGCTGGATGTCTGTGTTTAAAAAGCCTTGGACTGTGGACCTGGAGTCTGAAAAGGACTTACTTCCTCAGTGGGACTTTTAGGGAAAGGCCTTTGGTGAGGCTGGTGTCAAGCAAAACCACATATATCTCTGCTGCTTAGCTTCTCTGTCCTTGTCCCCTTCATAAACCAGCAAGTTATGGGACGCTCCTTCACACACTGTCTCTTGCCTGTTGGAATATACCCCCCCACCCCAATAGTTGACTGATCATCAGCAAATAGTGGCACTTGTTGGCTTTTTTATGCTGTTTCATGAACTCATCCTTGGTTTGATCTAGACAGACATGTACACCAATAGCTTCACCAGACATTATGGAAAGAATATGAGATTTGGAGTCAGGAGCCTTAGGTTCATATCCTCACTGTGACATTTTCTGATCTTGTTACACCATTTCCCCACATTTCTATTTATTCACCTCTGAAGTAATATAAATAACTGACCCCCGGGATTGCTGGAGTATCAAATGAGGAAATGCTTTGAATCTGTAAACTGATGACTCTACAAAAGTGAGTTTCTTTTATAACCATGTTAATGAGATCCATTTGGTGCTGATTCTGAGATGGTCTTTTGGTACCTGAGTAACGTAATAAAAATTTTACTTGGGCAATATTTTTATCTCTCTTTATATTGTTCTTTGGCTGATGTCACTGGTGGTGTTGATTGGATGGGTCTAGTTCTGATTGGACAAGCAGTGATTCACATTGTTAAGATAGAATTTCAGGAGGTTCCAATAGCACTTCTAGTTTTGGATGGAGTCATTTTAGTCTCTGTAGCCAATACCGAAGAAAAATAAAGCATATACTACCTTTGTAAGAATTCTGAGTTTACTTTCTTCCTACCTCCTTCCCTCTACTACCTCTCTCCCTCCTTCTTTTCTTTCTTCTTCAAGTCTTGAACTAGGCTACTAATTGCTTGTGTACTAGTGATGACTTAGGGTAAGAAATTTTTAAAAATCAAATCAGATTAACTAAAAGGTATTTAGGATTGTGCTGTGGTCACTGGGCAAGACTTCTTAGTCCTGTTTTGTAGGATGAAAGGACCTTCATCTTTTTTCTTCTCCATCTTTTCAGGAAACTTGGATCTGACTGGTCAGAAGCAAGTATTCAAAGCAGAGAACAATCCCTGGGTTACCCCGATTGCTGACCAGTTCCAGCTTGGCGTGTCCCACGTTTTTGAATACATCCGTTCAGAGACGTATAAATAGTAAGTAGCCTAATAGTCCAAAGTAGTACACTGGTTTTATAGTATTTGTAATTATGCCATTTAAAAAACTATAATGTGACATTATTGTCTTGGTGGCAGTTAGCTCATAGCATTTTTACATGTTTTATTAATAACCAAGTGTAGTAATTGTCTTATCTTGATAGATATTTTAATTGATGTTATCAAAGGAAATTTATACCAAATTTGCTTAGAAAATTTTTAAGTTATGTTAGTTGAATAGTCATGACACTAAGGAAATTTGCCAGACACACTAAGATCAGAACATACTTTTTTTTAATGCAAAGAATAACAGCTGTTAGGAACAAAATTGTTAAGCATTTTATTTATAAAATAAGTAGAGAATACTAGGATTGCATCATTGTATTCTGTGGAAACTTTTACTCTAGTGAGATGGTAATATCTCTAAAAGAAAAGGGAAAGGCAGAAAAAGAGGAGGGGGCAGCTAGCTTAAGTCACGGACAGAGTCAGAATCCCTCAACTCTTCACCTCAGGTCAAAGGCCATGGTGAGGAGCCCACCCTAAAGCCTGTTTTCACCTCTTTGTTCCTCAGTGTGTCCTGGTTGGAAGGAGCTCTCCCGGCCCCATCTGCTCTGTTATATCTTCTGTCATTATTTCCCCTCACCCCACCCCCACCTCCATATTGAGACGATCATTTATCTTATGCTTTAGTGACCCCTTAATGCTGAAATATAGTCATTTCTAGTTTTAAGCAAAAGACATAAAACTCCATAGTCAAGTTTAATCTGTTTTTGTGTTTGTTACCAATCATTAAGAATTTAACATCCCAACTATTAGAGGAAAATTAGAGGTCACATTCAGGTAGGAGTCTCTCTCTCTCTCTTTTTGGTATCACAAAACTGCCCAACACTCAGTGTGGCCCTTGCCATGTCTGTGTCGGGGCCGTGGGCAGTGCTGGCTGACGGGCAGGCTCCCTGGTTATAAATGGCCAGCTGTGGTCCTGTAGCCTCTTCCTGGATGCCAAGCTCCTGGGCACACAAGCTGGGGCCTAGTACGCTCCTGCCTCCTGTCTGACAGCATCACGGAGATGAGCGCTGAAGAACGATGGCACTAAAGCTGGATGTACTGAAATTGCCAAAATGATAGCATGTGTTCATATATGAAAGCAGCTTAAATCATGGTTTAGATTTCTTTAAGATACTGCTGCGACATTGACAGTGTATCTTCAGACTTACCTTTACAGTAAAATGAGAAAAGTATAGGAGGTGTGTGATTGTTTCAGAGCCACAAGTTACGTGCAATATATAGATATTTAGTTCCTTTAACTATGAATATAGCTCTTCCTTGGAAATTGGTTTAGTTAATTATGAAAATGTGTGAAAATGTAATTGCAAATTAGCTGATTATTGTTCATTTTGTTCTCTTAAATTGTTAATCATTGCTATCATCGATTTGAGATAGAGGTTTAATTTTTTGTTAGTAAATGGGAAGCTACTTATAGCTTGGTTTGTAGGGAATTGTTTTAGAAAATCATTGTATATATTTTAACATACAGCGAAGTACACAGACAAGCTCCTGTTAATCCAGAATGGGGGAAAATACTGTTCATTATTCTGATTAACCATTTTTAATCTTACCATACATTAATTTAGAATGTACAGAGAATTAGAATATATTGCATATAAAAGTGCTTCTAATTTTAAAAGATTAAGTTGTGAATTTGTTAATTTTGTATTACCTCAGTCATTATTAGGCAATTAGTCACCATTAGACGTTACTGCAGACTAGTTCTTTCTTTTGATGGTGGTTAGGATTCTGGGTGAATGAGAGGCGTGTTGCTTTGAGTGAGTTCATTGGTACGTTATTTGAGGGGGAATACATGACACTGCATTTTAATCACTAACCTATCTGATGCATATATTCTTATCTCTGTTACTGGCATCCTGTATTTGGGAACTGGAGTGATCTAAGCAATTTGCCTACTAGCATAACTTTTTGTATTTGATTTTCTCATGGAGAATTATATTATCTTTTATATTGTTAAATCAGTGTTAAAAAGCGTAAGTGAGCATTGGAGAGTCATTGTGCCCCCTTTTTTTTTCTTTTGTTATCCTCACCCGAGGACATTTTTTGTTCAGATAGAGTGGGGAGGGAGAGAGAGAGAGAGAAACATCGACATGAAAGGGCCACATTGAGTGGTTGCCAACTGCACGACCCAACCAGGGCCGGGGACAAACTGCAACCGAGGTACATGCCCTTAGTGGGAACCGAACCCGGGTCTCTCTGGACCACAGGCCAACGCTCTACCGCTGAGCCAAACCAGCCAGGGCTCATTGTGCCCTTTTTAGGGGGACCAGGGCATACCCCATTCACTGCTTTTAGAGAAGTGTAAGAGAGCCTCTGCTGGGAGAAAACACTTGACAGGAACTCCTCGGGGCGGGGCCTTTGGGAGCCCAGAGGGGTGTCTCTGGGGAGGGAGCGGTCGCCCACTTCCTGAGGTCAGCCTTGTCCTGCGCCCCTTCTCCCATAGTTCTCCTCACGCCTGTATCGAACACACCAGCCAGAAATAGGGACTTTTAACTAAGAAAGGCTCTAAATCAGAATCTTAATCTTTAAAAAATACTTGTATAAAAATGCCCCGATGATGTTTCATTGGTTTTTAAAATTTAAGATAGTTTCTTACATGAATACAGTATATATACACCTATTACCGTATAGTAATTACATTTTAAAATTTAAATTTTTTTTTTTTTTTACTATAAATCAAAAAGTGCATTGTCATGTAACTAGAACCTAACTACACTTTTTAATGTTCTTTAGCAGCACGTCATAATTAGAGGACTTCTTGTATCCTTTTAAACTATCTGAAAAAAATACTATTTCATTAGCAGGTACTAGGCTATTTTTTGAAAGTTGTACATGTAGCAACCTTCAAAAAGGCAATGTATTCATTATACTTATATATTTTTTTAAAGCAAATTTCACTTTCAGTACCTTAGTCATAAATCTCTAGTCTTAAGTCTGTAGTTTCCAGTCTTCAATTCCTTTTATGTAAACCACGAACACCTTCATCCAATAAAAAATCCTTTTTGTTATATATAGATCTTTAGACTATCATGATAGCACGTTTTTAATTTTGTCTTGGCACTGAAAATACCAGTGAATCTCTTTCCTTTTTAACCAGTTGAGCTGTTCGCTAAATGAAAGGAGTAAAGAACTGACCAGCATGTTTCATTTTCGTTCACATCTGTGGTCGACTTTCACAGTGACCTTCATGTTCTGAGCACACCCTCAGAGACCTTCCGAGTCTAGAGCAGCGACAGTCAGAGAAGATGGATTATCTGATTTCCCTGCTCTAATGGACTCCAAGAGCAGACATGGCCATTTGAAACAAAACAGTTGAAGTTAGTGTTTAGGAAAAATTAAAATCCTGTGAAATGATTTAACTTGCTGAGGAGATAAACTGGTGCAGTTAAGCTAGAGGAGGTGTGGGGAGGTGTGGCTGGGAGGATGTCGGGTATAGTTCTTCAGGAGGTGGTTCTTTTGAGTACAGTTTGGGCATTCATCATGTCTTCCTCATCATTTCTCAGGGGGTCACTCTTTGTTCCTTTAGTGTACTATCAGCACAGGGAACATGCTGGCTGGTGGCATAGTGTTGCCCATTCATTATGCGTGATTCCCCGTGAAAGTAAAATCATGTGCTTGGGCTTGTGGTTGAGGATCAAGCTCTACAAGCACATTTCTGTTTTCAGGCCGTTGTTAAGTTAAATGCAGTCACCTCTTCATGCATTATTTGATGGTCCTTGTCTCTTTGTATGACCTCTTTTATTTTAATGAAGCAGAACTATGATAGAATAGTCACCACTTGTTACGTTTTCAGAACGTAGATTATTTTTCCCCCATAAGAGAAGTCAGATTGGAGTCAGGATTCTTGACAAGATTATTTGTGAAAGGGAGTAACTCACACTTTTCACATTTCCATCAGGGAAGGTGGATAGAAACCTCAAGCCATTGTAAAAGATGACAAGTTAACTCTTAACAAAAGGAGAGGTTTGACAAATGCTGGGCTGAAAACGTGTCGGTTGAAAGAGGCATTTGGAAAACAGGCGTCCTCGTGAAGGCTGCAGTTTGTGAAGCATGGCAGCCTGTTCGCAGGGCGGCACACGCAGAGGCTGCCTCTGTCATTCCTCCTGTCCTGTGACTTCCTTTCCTCCCTAGAGAGAGGTGCCACACTCACTTGTTCTTTTGTTTGGAGTTTTAATCTTAAATGAAGACTGGCTATATGGTTATTCGTATTAGTTAATGGAAACATTGTAACAAAGCAATGCTTGGTGAGTGGTGAGCAATGGTGAGGAACAGGCAGGCAATTTCTCTTCACTAGAAATTGAGCAAAATAGATCATCCTGTTTGATTTGTAGGGAAGGATACTGTTGTTATTGTTTCTCAAGTTGTTTTACTTGTAGAATTAAAACTAAGTAATGTTTTCTTTTGCCTGTAATGTGTACAAACCTACTATAAGAGGTTATTATGAACATACATGGGCTTTATTAAACAACTACCACATCCTCTAATGACTTCTGAGTCAGTGGCTTAGAAGATCCTTAAAATAACGGACTTATCTGGTCTACTACAAGGCTAGAGCATTTCAACCTAATCGGTGATCTCATTCATTTTACGACAGCCCTTTGCAGAAGAGATTTTGTCTAACAAAAGCTATATAAATCTTATTATCTTCTGGTGAAGTATGAATGATGCACAGAGCTAGCAGATGGTTTTTATAAATACCACAGGAGGATGGTGGAGAAGGTTAAACTGCCAGGACCTTTCTAGTAGCGAGTGAATTCTATATAGTGACGATCAGTATGCAGAACAATGTAGACTTTTCTTTTTCTTTACTATATCTGAAAGTAGCTCAGATTAAACCAGAGAAAAACAGTTTTTCTTTATAGTAGATATGTAAATGAAGAAAGTTTTTTTTCCTAAAGCTTTTGACAGATTGTTTGTTTGTTTGTTTATTTTTAAATCCTCACTCGAGGACATTCCTCCACTTATCGTCAGATGGAGTGGGAAGGAGAGAGAAAGAGAGAGAAAAAAAAAGAAAAACATCAATGTGAGAGAGACACATCGATTGGTTGCCTCCCGCATGGCCCTGACCAGGGCTGGGGACTGAACTGCAACCAATGTATGTGCCCTTTATCAGAATCAAACCCATGACTCCTTGTTCCACAGGCCGAAGCTCCAACCGCTGAGCCAAACCGGCCTGGGCGATTGTTTTTATTTTTAAAAGTTGACTTTGTATTGTGTTTCTGGTAATTTATATTTCCTTTATAGATACTACACATGTATATTTTGGTTCCTTTATTAAGCTAATAAATGTTTTATCCATTTCCTCTATAATATGATTCAAACTTTTGACATCTCTGGACCTATTTGTATGCAAATATGTTGCATATAACTAACATTGCTAAGAAATATCTAAGAGAAAAGGTAAATCCATAAAATGTTATAATTTGGATAATATTGTATCATAGCCCTTATTTCATGTAGCCCTTATTTCGCTTTAAATGGTAGAATTACATAGTATTTCTTTTTCTCTAGATAGTATGTTACCAGTGCTTTGCTATTGAATAGATGTAAGTCAGGGTGTAATAGCAACTGTTGATCCTTTTTTTTTTTTTACCCTCACCAGAGGACCTTTTTCCATTTCTTATTCAGATAGAGTGGGAGGGGGAGAGAGAGAGAAATATTGACATGAAAGGGACACATCGAGTGGTTGTCACCCGCACGACCCATCCAGGGCCAGGGACAAACTGCAACCGAGGTACGTGCCCTTAGCAGGAGCCAAACCCAGGTCTATCTGGACCACAGGCCGACACTCTAACCGCTGAGCCACATGTGCCAGGGCGCAATTGTTGATTTTTGACACAGACACTCAACTGTTCCCCAGTGTGGCCATCAGCTGTTAATTCCCCTGGTAAATTAATACCTCTCTTCTTAAGGTATTAGGAAGAAAACAGACCGTTTGAGGAAGAGTACATAACAGTTTTCTACCTCTTTCAGGTTTTTTAATACTTAAAAATATTTCTGCTTTTAGATAACCTTCATGGCTAATTAGTGTCTTTCCTTTTTCTGTATGCATTTGCACAATTTTGTTGCTGCATAAAATTTTTACAAGCCTTTGTTTGAAGCTTTACTCTTCTGTAATTTTTCATGCAAATTGCTTCAGTTTTTGAAAAGAAAGGTGCTTCCCATTTGACATTTCCAGTGCACTGGGATTCTGGGAAAGTTACAGTAGGGAACCTCCACCTACCCTCCGTATTTACCCCCATGCAAAACCTATGAAGGTCAAAGGTGAACTCTGTTAGGGTTTAAAGACCAGCTTCACGGACACTAGCTTGTATTCCTGAAGGCATCTAAGAAAACTCATTTTAGACATATTCTGGAATGTTTTCCACTCCAATGTACATTCGATACAAACCCAGACTTGAAAAGGTTCCCTCACATGTCCATAGGCATTCTCTGGCCTACTAAAGTGGTCACGCCCCAGGGACCCTGTGCTGGCTTGTGAGCTCTGCAGGGACCGGGTGGGATCAGGTGAGACCAGTGAGCATGAACTATGCATTCTTTCTGCATTTTACTTCACTGACGAGTGCATGTATCATTAAAGAGTTCTGGATAAATTTAGAGGGGCAAGGGGAAACAAACATGCTGCTGCTATGGCAGAGGGAGAAGAGTTATGTTTATACTGAACCTTGCACTACAGAAGGCTTTCACTTAGGACTTTAAAGAGCATGGCCTCTCTCTCTCCCTTTGGCCTTATAACCCTCCTCACTTGTGGGTTGACGGTCAGGCTTGCATTCAGCATGTTCTGTACAGCCTCCAAGGTACAATGTGGTGCATTACAGTATCCACTTAAGGTAAGTAGAATATAGTTTGTCCCACTTAACAAAAGGAAAATAAAGGCTAGACTCAGCCCACACTCCAAAAGGAAAAGTGTGTTGCCCTGGCCGGTTTGACTCAGCATTTGGAGCATTGACCCAAGGACTGTAGGGTTGCAGGTTTGATTCCCAGTCAAGGGCAAGTACCTGCAAGTTTGATCCCTAGCCCCGGGGGGATTGTGCAGGAGGGTAACCTTTCAATGTGTCTCTCACTTTCTCTCCCTCTTTCCCTTCCATTCTATCTAAAAAGCAATGAAAAAATATCCTCAGGTGAGGATAAAAAATAAAAAAACGGAAAAGTGTCATGCTACTTCCTCTTTCAGAGAAGCTATTTTGAATTCCATTTTTAGATGCTACTCATTTGATATAATTATATCGAACTATTGAATATTGACCTACTCAATGAGATGAAATTGTTCAGCTCTACATATTGATAACCTTTATTAACTTCCAGTAATCTTCAAAAAATTCAATGCTTGATGCTTTCTCTCCAGCTAAGATGAGTTATTGCCAGCATTTGCTGTTTTTATTTGAGAGATAAATTAACAACTGGCGCTTTTATAATCAAACAAGACTGTGATTTCTATTCTCTATGCAGTAGTATCTTGTTTTATTACATGCTGACTTTTTATTGAGCTCTGGTCTCTTATTCTGGTCGGTGTTGTTGGAGGGTAGTTTTGTTGTTGTTATTGTTTTTTGTTGTTGTTCTTTTTTATTTTTATTTTCTTACAGTTAAGGGTTCTTATGTATTGTCAGGTATTTTGGTTTAGAATGTATAATATTATGAAAGGCATTCTAATCATATTTATCAGATAAAAAACTTAAAAGTGAGTTCTGTTCACAACCATTTGCTGGTGCCCAACTTATTCATCAGACACGAAAGCAATAACCTCTCATACTTGTTCTGTTGTGTATACATCACTTCATATGTGTGTGTACATCATTTCATATGTGTTTTCAAGACTTGTGGTAGGAGAAATTTGTGGTGAAGAAAAGATTGCTTTCCACTGCAATAGTTAATTTTTAAATAGTCTCACTTGAAACATATTCAATGCCATCACCTTCAGAATGCGTGGACTTTTTACTCTCTAGTCAGTCAGATAAAGTTTGTTTAGCAAGTAAACACATCATTATTGAGTTTTGCTTATTTAACATGGCAAGTGTGCCAAATAAGCACTGTGGCTTGTTTTTCCCTTCGGATGTCTAATTTTGATTGGTTAAGCCAGTGAGCAGAAATGTATTGTCTCAGTTCTAGAGGCTGGCAGTCTGAGTCAGGGTGGACACAGTATTGTCGTTTGCAGAGGGCTCTGAGGGCAGGGTCTGTTCCAGGCCTCGCTCTTTGGCAGGTGGTCGTCTTCGCCCTGTGTCTTCACGTAGTCTGCCCTCTGTGTGTGTCCATCTCTGAGATCTGACTTTCCCCTTTTGGTAAGGAAGGACTCCAGTCATACTGGATTAGGGCCCACCCTAGTGACTTCTCTTTAACTTGATAATTACCCCCGTAAAGACCCAATCTCCAAGTATGGCCGCATTCTGAAGTACTGTTGGTTAGGACTTACAGATGAATTTTGGGGTTGAGGGCTCAGTTCTAACCCACAACACTATTGTTACTCAAATGCCCAGAAGTAGCATTCACTTCTGGATCGGTTTGTCCTGCCGCTTCTCTTCTTCCATAGCCCCCACAGTGTCCTGGGTGAGGTCTGTTTATTAATGAATGTGTTTAAATACTCTATAAGGCTTGATTCTCCAACCCGCCCCCAAGGCCTCTCTCATATGCTTGGCTTTCTGAGTGGTATGTTCCTCCAAAACATGCAGGTCACTGAACATGTTCATTTTAGAAACACACTGGATGGGCTGTTGTTCTTGGGAGAAGGGTCAGTGATGTTATTTCAGATCTTTCTTTAAGAATGCACCGTGTTAAAACAAGGTGGTTAGAATTTGAGGATCCCTTGGGAATGGGAAGCTTCTCTGTCTCGTTTGGCTAGAGAATTCAAGAGGGAGGGTCACATGGAACACGACCATGGCCCAGTGTTGTTTTGTTCACAAGAACCTCATGAAGGGAAGAAGCAGTGTGGAGAGCCTTTGTGGCTGCTTCTTGAGATGGGACCCCACTTGTAGGCATGGACTCCCACGCTGACTTTGCTGTCCTTAGTGGTAGCTACTGGAGTCAGGGATTTCCTGTCTCATCTCAGAGTTCTAGTAACTACATCTGGAGCCCTTGGAACTTTTGTTTCATTTTCCTGCCTTGTGTCAGGGGCACAGAATTCTCTTCTCATGCGATTAAAGCTGTTTGCTTCCCCAGAGGAGAGAGGGACATCAGAGGTGGAGTGTGTATTTCCATGATGCACCATGGCATGAAGACGCAGGGATGTGCTCTGCTTTGAAGCTGTGAGGAAACAGAAGGGAAAGGAAGCCTGTTCTTAGAGTACTGTCTTAGAGGTAGCTTCCAGGCCCCCTTCTGCTAGTGGAAGACCTCATCACACCCACTGTCAGGTTCTCTGTCTTGAGGTTCAAGCTAGATCATCTCTGAGACTTCAAGCTAGATCATCTTGAGAGTCCCCAGTGATGGGTTCTAATTGAGTTCTCTATGTTTCTGGGAAATATGTTTTATGGTATATATCAATTCATCATTATTATTATTATTTTGTTGTTAATTCTCAACCGAGGATATTTTTTCCATTGATTTTTGGAGAGAGTGGAAAGGAGGGAAGGAAGGGGTGGGGGGAGAAAGAAAGAGAAACGTCAATGAGAGAAACACATCGATTGGTTGCCTCATGCATGCACCCCAACCACGGCCAGGGATCAAACCTGCAACCCAGGTATGTGCCCTTGACTGGGAATTCAACCTGAGACCCTTCAGTGTGCAGGCCGATGCTCTAACCACTGGGCAACACCAGCTAGGGCCAATTCATTATTTTTTAAATTTAGTTTAATTCTTGAATTTGCTCCATCTAGATTTAGTTTATTGACTTTTTTTTCTTTTAAGGGAATGGAAGATGATGATGACCCTGAATATAAATTGTTACAGGAAAATGGATACAAGATAAAATGATCAGATCAACCTTTTTATTCTATATTTTATGGAATACCTAATATATGTTTGGCAATAACTTATTCGTATACATGAATTCCTGACACTTTCGATTCTTCAGACTTATTAATCAGTGTAGTCAGCACCAGAGCAATTTTATGAGACTTACCAGTCATCAAAAATTTATTATCAGATAAATCAAAGAAACAACGAGCATCTTAATAGGGTGGAGAAAGTGGCGTGTAAAGGATCGTTTAAGACTATGCTTTTTGTCGGTTGTGTGTTATATTTACAACCAGCCTCAGAGAACTTACTCATAATTTCATGCAAACAGGCGGCAGGGTGATAGTTATCTTCTTACGTAAAATCGTCTGATTTTCTCCAGTAGAATATTGTGAGACTGAGAATGCTAAATATATAGACAGTAGGAAACATCGTGTTCTAATGTTAAGCTTGTAGCATTTATTTTAAACCAGTATCTACATTTTCTTTAGAACTTTATTATAGCAGCCATCCAAAGTTAAGAATTACCAAACTCAGTCCTTCCCTGTGGGACAGGATTGCTAAACTTGAACTCTGTGGCATAGCTTGGGCATGCAGTATGCAAATCGCCTTTCTCGTGGACGAACTCCATGTGCACTTGACAAATGCGAGGCACATGCTTATGTCTGCCGTCTTCCTGGCACAGTTTTGACAACTTTCTGAAGGAGTAATAAAGACTTAGATCTTCATCATGTGAGGCAAGTTACTTGGAGGGAAGTTTTTCCATCACCCTAGCCCTGTCCCAATAGTGCCAGAATCTCACTGTCCTCCAGGACAGAAGGATCACAGCAGTGGGCCACGTAAGGGCTGAGCTGGCTCCTTGGAGCCTGGTACGGATTCCCTGGGAACGGGCCCCGCAAGACAAGGCTGGGTTTCTTCCCGTCAAAGGTACAACCTGTTTTCCACCCAAGGTCTTCGCAAGTGCTGTGTTTTCTGTCTGGTATGTTTCTTCTTCCCACATGCCCCTGTTGAATGTCCAGTTATTCTCCAAGTGCCGAGTTAAATGTTGCATCCTCAGAGACCTTTTTCCTGAGAATGTCCTTACTGCCCATCTACTTGAGATCCCTTTTAGCAGCTTTCTGCAGAGCCTTTGCTTTTCCTTAGTAGCAATTTCAATAATAATAATAATGGCTGTCAGTTATTGAGTATTTACCGCGTGACAGACATTATGCTAAACTCATATGCACTATTCATCAGTTTGTATTTATTTGTCTGAATACTACTTCTATTTGGGGGGAGGATGATATTTATTTATTTTTAAGTTTTGTTTTTTTAATCGTCACCTGAAGATATGTTTTTACTGAGTTCAAGGCCTGGGGGTGGGCAGAGAGAGAGAAAGAAACATTGATCCGTCACCTCCTGTATGCGCCCCAGCCAGGGATCGAAACCACAACTCAGGCATGTGCCTTGACTGGGAATCAAGCCTTCAACCCTTTGGTGTACAGGACAACACTCCAGCCAACTGAGCCACCTGGCCAGGGTCGGCGGTGGGTGGTATTTAAATGCATGTTTTCTTTCCCTGAGGAGACGAGAATCTTTTCTAAAGCAAGGCTCTTGATTCCTTTGGGACTGGGCTTTGCGTGCGCCATGCCCTCACGTCTTATGTAGATGGCTATCTTGTGCAGAGGAGCCTCTGACAGCTTGCCCTGATTTCTGAAAGGGAAATTGTCTGGCATCCAGAATGGACCACAATATAGTTCTTTGTTTTTGCTGGTACATAGTGAACAATACTTGAAACATTAAAAAGAGCTCTCAGTAGATCATGTGAAATCAAGATTGTCTTCACAGCAGTCTCACTGCTTGTATGGATCTCTGTTGACCCCACTACTCTCATGTTAGAAATGAAACAGTTCCTTAACTTCACAAGTAAATCAATTACGTTTGAAAGTGAGACTTCTCTCTCTATGAATCTGTAGGCTCTGTGGTCATTTTGTGTGCCTCTCTTTGTCCATCAGGGTGTGTTTCCTGGGGTGTGTGGAGTGTGATGTGTTTGTAACGTTTGGAGGGAGATGCAGTAAGCTAGTACTGATGGCTGTGTTTGGGAAGGACATTGGCTAGAGGGATGAAGGGGAGGCACATTCTCTTTTATCCTTTGGATCTATTTAATGTTCTATTTTGTACATGCACTCTCTAAGAGATTATTAAAAAACAACCACCACCACCAACTAGGAACCAATATGGTCCATGAAGTTAAGAAGTAAGAGACCACAAAGAATGTAGCTATATAATTGGTTTTGTCTCCTGTTATGTCCCCTTTCCATTCGTTTGCCTAGTGGAGTCCATTCTTACCAGTCTTTCTTAAACCACCTGCACCAAACACCTTCCTGGTGATGTCACCACTACAATGCGTCCTGAATCTTGGACAGGGAGAGTCTGAATGAGAGCATAAGAGGAGGTTTCTCACTGAACACATGGATCCTCCCTATTCTTGGCTTAAGCACTGTAAAATCTTATATCATTTATCACACCTCTCAGGCTTTCTTGTGTCCTTGGACAAATCTATAGTAATAGTTTGTCCTTCAGAATCCAACGTGAAATAGCAAAAGGTGCTCACTCACAAAGACCTAAGAAAAGAGAATAAGGAAAAACACACAAAAAACACAGGATAAAGTACTTCTTTATTGAGTTTCTTTATATAGGGGTATTTTTCTATCTCAGATGGTAAGTGATCAAATGGTAAGCTTTTCTGTATTGGAAAGGTCATGGTGGTTTGAAATAAGGAAAAACAGGTCTTAGAAGAATTGGCTGTGTATTAGAGGGTAAGATTGGGCTTCAGGTTCCCATTCATGAGACACGGGTTTTTTTTTGTTTTAATTCTTCTCTCTCGTTTATTTCTTTATTTTTTGGTCTGTAAACTAAGATGACGTGTGCATTGTAGATTGTTTATGTGAGATTATGAGCATTTTAAATCTGTTTTTGTGCATACTCAGTAGAAACTGTGTGAAGTGTGATCTTTTAATAGACGGTGTCTTGTAACTAGCTAATTTATTTTGGTACTGAATTCTAGATAAGTCCTAAGAAATGTAAATTTTGTCAAAAGCTTTTGTTGTGAAGATGACTTCTTTATTTTTTATAAGTTTAATCAACAAGCTAGGGCAATAAGAAAAATACTGGTAATCAAGCTGATGGAGTATAAATAACCTTTATGAATTTTAGACTGAAACGTGGTTAGGAAAAGAAATAATGGCAAATGGGGAACGTGCTCCTTCAAGACCACCTTGTAATGCTGTTTACGTTACTGAGGATCTAGAGCAGCTTTTATTAGAAAAATTCAGAACTTGCGAGATAAAGTCAGCTACTCCCCACACCTTGCCTGCCTCCATTTCCTTCTGTTCATACTAACATCCAGGTGGATTTGTGTGTGACACAGGTTCCCTGTCACGCCAAGGAGAGAGAATGACAGTCACTGACCCTGCTGTGGCCCAGGCCCCGGTGGGTTTCTTACAGGCTTCGTCTCCTGCAGGCTCACGACTCCATGAGATGTAGGTGTCCACCCAGCTTTCAGATGAGCACACGAGAGGTGCGGAACAAGTGCAATGACCAGTGGTTTATCCTAGAGATGGAGCCAGAAATTAGAGTCCATCTGTCCTGCCTCTAATTTCCCTTGTTGCTTTTAGGTAGTATCTAGGAGGAAAATGAGGAAATGCTGAGTTAATGACGATGTCCTCAACAGGAAGTCAGTGCACGGACCGTACGGTACCTACATGTGATCGTTTTACTTGTCTGATTCTTGAATCAAACTCGACCTCCTGCAAGGCCAGATCCTCATCCTAGAGTTGAAGGCACAGGCAGCATTCAGGATCCTGAAACAGTATTTCTGCTGCCCCCTTTTCTATCCCACAAACCTCTCTTCCTGCATCTACTCTGATTCTCATCTTACAGCCTCTTATGTGCATGGCTCTGGTCCAACCCAGGCAAAGTCATTTTCCTGCCAGTTACATGCACACTCTGGTTCAGCGGTTGTGTGTTCATTCATGGAGGGCTATACATGTTTATATTGTTATGTAGTTGGAGTTCAAGCAGTTCATGCATGTTCAAGGGCATGACCTTTTTCTACCATACCTTATGTTATTTATCTCTGGGCATTATTTTGGACTCCTGGTCTTTCTCAGCTCATCTTGTACCTGTGACTAGTATCAGTCTTTCTCCATGGTCTTGTCTTTGTGTTTTTGTTTTCTTATTAGCTCCAGACGGAGGCACTGAGGTTATAATTCATTTGCTTCAACAAAGAACTAACTCTTCTCCAAGGAGCCTTAGTTCTTTTAAGCAGCAATAACATTAAAATTCAAAATCTGAGGTCTGGAAGTGCATGTTTTCCAAATGAGCACCAAGGGTAGAGTGACATGAGGCGTGCCAGCCACTTGAGTGACGAAGCAGAAAAATTACCTCTATCCAAAGGAGCATGCATGCCTGTTGATGCTTCCTGTTTCTTCATGTCTTTGGTACGTTTGTTTTGCCCTTGCTCTATTACTGGAATTTATTACCCCAGTTTCCCCTTTGCCAAGTTGTACATACTAAATCATTCATGTGTTCATATGACGAGTGATCCCACATTTGCCTGTCTTCATTTTCTTCTCTTCCTGACCCCGGACTCAAGTGTCCTAGACTCGGCTGCTAAGTGGATAAGTTCAGAAATCTTGTCACTGTTCCCAAAGCACTTGAAAAGAAAAGAAAAAACAGTAACCCCCTTCCAGGTTTTATACTAAAGAAATAAAACCTGTGGGCCCCTCAGTGATATAAAGATGTAGGTCGCCTGGTATCTGGATAGAATCCTGTCAGGTTAAGAGATAATAACAGGGAAGCAGGGAAACATACCAGTACAGCCTTGGGCAGTTTTGTGAATTTCCTCTTCCTTGTGTTGGGCTCTAGTGCTAGTCTTTTAACACCAGTAGCTTTCCTCTCACATTTAATTATCTTGTTTGTTGCTCCATTTCCTTCAAATTTCTGCTCAGAAGTTATCTTCACGAAACATTTCCATATCACTCTGTCTGAAACAGCCCAGCACCCACCCCACCCGGACTTCATTTTCCTCTCACACTTCTCTGCCCCTTCTGGGATGGAGGGTCCCCCACCGAGCTGGGATTCTGCTCCTGGCACTGTTGTGTCCCCAGGAGCCACAGACAGTGCCTAGTACTAGTGGGCTCGCAAAAAACTAGGTGAATGAGAGTTGTTCTTTCAACCACCTTGTAGTCTGCAGTTTAGACATTTCTTCTAGAGGAAATTAAAAACAAAACAAAATCCTTCCATCACACATTCATTTCACATTTTTAGTATTTCCCTTTTTCTTCTCGTGTCTTAAGTTGCTAAGACTTCATGATATTAGTGCTGCTTCCATGACCATGAACATTTCTGTGGTGTTTCTAAGTTCAGCTTTTGCCAGTGAGCTATTTCTCATCAAATGTAGCAGCTCCTTTTACCTAGGCTTTGAAAGAAGCTCCAGCCTGGCTGGTGTGGCTCAGTGGTTGAGCGTCAACCCTGCACCAAGAGGTCACTGGTTCGATTTCTAGTCAGGGCACATGCCCGCGTTGTGGGCCAGATCCCCAGTGCGGGGCATGCAGGAGGCGGCCAGTCAGTGTTCTCTCTGAATGATGTTTCTCTCTCCCTCCTTCTACCTTTCTCTCTCTCTAAAAATTAATAAAGAAAAAAAATTATTTTTAAAAAGACAGAAGCTCCACTCATGGAATTTTAGAGGGTAATACAGAAAAACAAAAACAAAAAACCCAGAGCTATAGGAGGGTATTATTTGACCTGGACTCAGCCCAACAGCCTGCTTTGGGTTTTGGTTTTGAGTCAGCCAGGTCTCCATACTCCGTGTGTGGAACCTTGATACTGGCTGCTGAGCATCTCAGGATGCAGGTGTGGTTTTGTCCTCCCTCGTGATGGTATGAAAGAGTCTGTACAAGGTGAAGTGGTTTTGAACTAGAGTGATTGCTTAGCAGTAAACAGCAAAGGAGAGGAGTGGGGATGGGAGACAGCTCTTTCTCTCAACCCTCAAAATAAGTTTTGTTGGCAAGTCAGAAAACCATCTAGAGCCTGATCTCTCAACCCAAGAAGCTCCATGTGGAAGGGCGAGTAAGATATCCTTCCATGCTCCCTCAGTCCTGGGGACCCAGACGACCCTGCTCAGCTGCATTGAGGACCATAACCTGCAGCAGCCTGAGCATCATCACTCCTCTCCCTCGTCTGTGTCCTTTGAGGTGCAGTCTGGCCTGTTGGACTCGGGAGACGCCCAGCAAGGCGAGGAGTGATGGTGTGCTGGAAGAAACACTCGGCCTGTCTGCACACAGAAAGGTCCTGTCAGTAGCACCACTGCCAAATCTGTGAATACATTTTTTCACAGGTTGCATTAATTTTCTGTATTTCAAACAACATTCTCCTAGTCAAATTTTCATTGTTGTTTTGAGGACAAAAAAGTGGAATTTTGTGAATTTTTCCTAAGATATGGAAATACTGTGAATTGGTTTTAATTATGTGTACCATAAAAACAAAACACAAAACAAAAAAATGTGGGAGAGAATTATAGCTGCTTTGTTTACATTATGCCAGAATTCCAACTTTTGAAAGTATATATAGCTGCCTCCTTTACAAAAGAGAACCAGAGGCTACCACAGCCAACATCACCAGCTTCTGTCTCAGAGCCTTGCCCAGTGCCTGATCTCTCAACCCAAGAACTTGGGGACCTTGGAAAAGCATTTCCTCGGGGCCAAAGGGGTATTCAGCAGTCCCCCTAAAGAAATGAAAACAAAGTGTGAAATGTCTTGGAGGGGAGGGAACACAGAAGCAGAGGGCTAAGCCTTGGAGAATGAGCCAGCTCCAGGAGGCACGCAGGATTTCTCTCCACAGTGTAAACCAGTGGCTGTTCAGGGATCTGCCTGAGTTGGATTACCGTTTGCTAGCTCTGTGACATTGGATCAAGGAGATTTTGAGAAATTTGACATCTTCGTTAAAGAGCAGCTGACATACAATGAAGTGCTTAGATAAGGTATACAATTTGATACATTTTGACATATGTAGACACTTGTAAAATAGTTATCATAATCAAGATAGTGAACCTTTTCATCATCCCCAAAAGTTTTCTTGTGCCCATATATAAACCATATTCCTCCTTCATGCCCTACCCCTTTTCTTTCCCCCCCAGCCCACTGACCTACTTCCTAGCTGTACATTGGTTTTCATTTTGTAGAGTGATACACACACACACACACACACACAACATATATATATATATATATATATATATATATATATATATATGGACATGCATAATTATTTTGAAACTCATTGTTACATGTTATCAATAGTCCACTGAGTGGATATACCAAAATTTGTTTATACAGTTGCTGTCGATGGACATTGGGGTTAGTTCCAGTTTGGGGCTATTATAAATAAAGCATCTGTGAACTTCTGTGTGAAATCTTTGAACATGTGCTGTCACTGTAAATACCTAGGGGTCGAATGGTGGACTATATATGAGGTATGGTTCCTCCACATTCTTCGTTTTGTTAAATTTTATTTGTTATAATATGTTTTCATATTTTGATTTACATTAAGCTGATTAATAGTGATGTTGAGCTTTTACCTTTCCTATATCTTCTTTAGTAACATTTTTTTCAAATCTCCTTATTTTTTATTGAATAATTTGTTCTGTTATTGTTTTGAGATTTTTTTATGTTCTATATACAATTCCTTTATCAGATGTATGCTTTGCTAAGCTTTCTCTCTGTGACTTGTTTTTTCATTCACCTAGCAGTATCTTTTTTTTTTGGTACGTTCCCCTAGCGGGAACCGAACCTGGGACTCTCTGATCCGCAGGCCGACGCTCCAACAGCTGAGCCAAACCAGCCAGGGCTAGCAGTGTCTTTTGAAGAATAAAACATTTTAATTTTGTTGAAGTCCAGTTTATTGCTTTGTTCTTTTATGGATTATGCTTTTGATGTAATTTCTAAGTATCATTTGCCTCATTCAAGTTTATAAGAATTTATCTTGCATTTTTGTCCAGAAAGATTTTAGTTTTAGGTTTTGAATTAAGGTTTAGGATGCATTTTGAGTTCATCTTTGTATATGACATAAGGTATAGATCAAAGTTTATATTTTTTACTTATAGATACCCAATTATTTTTGTACCATTTGGCCGCAGGTTGGTTGATACTGTTGCTTAAATTTTCTGTATCCATACTGATTTTCTGTCTACTTGTTCTATCAGTTATTGAAAGAAGGATATTGTAGTCTCAGACTGTAATTATGAATTTATCTATTTCTCTTTTTAATTCTCTCAATTTTTGCTTCATGTTTTGAAGCTCTGTAATTATATCCATAAACATTGAGGCTTATTTATGTTCTCTTTATTAATTGATCTTTTCTTCATTATGGAGTGGAATTTCCTAATCCTAGTAATAGTCTTTGGCCAGAAATCTGCTTTGTCAAATATTCATATAGTCACCCCATCTTTATTTGGTTTAATGTTAGCATGGTATAGTATATATCATTTTCCATTCTTTTGCTTTTAATGTATTTGTATCTTTATATTTAAAGTGGGTTTCTTACAGACAGCATATAGTTTGGTCTTGCTTTTTCATCTCATCTGACAATCTCTGTCTTTTAATTGAAGTATTTTGACCATTTACATATAATGTGATTAGTGATATGGATAGGTTTTAATCTACTTACTAATTTTTTTCTATTTGCTCCATCTTTTCTTATCTTTTGTGTGTGTGTGTGTGTGTGTGTGCACGCGCACGTGCCTTTTAGATTGTGTATTAATTTAGGACATCATTTGTCTCCTTTGTTGGTTTAGTAGCTGTAGTCTTTTGTTCTCTAATTTTAGTGTATACATTGGAGTTTATAGTTTACATCTTTGCTATTTCACAGTGATGTTATACCAGCTCACATATAATGTAGGAACCTTAAAATGATGCATTGTTATTTGTCATCTGCCTGGTTTCATGCTTCTATTGTCATATATTTACTTCTACTAATGTTATGAACTCTACATTATATTTTTATTTATTTATTTTGTTTTAACAGTGAAATCTTTACTAGAAATATAGGTAGAAGTAAAGCATCTTTTAACCCTTGCCTCTGTGGCTCAGTTGCTTGGGCATCATCCCATGCCCCAAGGTCTTGCCGGTTCAGTTCCCAGGAAGGGCACATGCCCAGGTTTCAGGCTCAGTCCCCAGCTGAGGGCATGCAAAAGGCAGCCAATTGATGTTTTGCTTTCATATTGATCTTTCTCCCTGTCTCTCTCTCTCAAAATCAATTAAAAAAATTTTTTTAAAGCATCTGATATATTTTGTATCTACTTTTAATACTTGTTATTTCTTTGAGTAGATCCATATTTCTGTCTAGTATAGTATTTCTTATAGCAGAAGGGCTTTCTTTAACTTTTCTTATCAGGTAGCTCTGCCATGTATGAATTCTTTCTGATTTCATATATATGCAAAGCTCTCTATTCCATCTCTGTTTGTGAAGATACTTTCCCTGGATATAGACTCTTGGAGAGACAGTTTATATCTTTCCATACTTTAAAGATTTTTTTCCCACTGTTTTCTCACTTCCATTGTTTCTGACAAGAAATTTGGTGTATCTTTGTCTTTGTTCCTCTGTCTGCAACCCTTTACCCACCATGCTGCTTTAAAGATTTTATCTCGGGTTTTGGCATTTGATTTAATACCTTGGTGTAGTTTGAGAGAGAGAGAGAGAGAGAGAGAGAGAGAGAGAGAGAGAGAGAATATGTGTGTATGTGTATATGTGTGTTTGGGGTTTGTGGAGCCTCTTGGATCTGTGGGTTTTAAGTTTTAATTAAATCTGAAAATTTTGAGACATTCTTCAAAGTATTTTTTCTAGTCCTTCCCTACCTCATTTTCCATCTCTCTTTTTAGGACTTCATTTATGCATGGTTCAGCCTCCTGTAGTTGTCCCACAGCTCACTTATGTTCTGTTTATTTGTTTAATCCTGTTTTCTCTCTGAGTTTAATTTTAGATAATTTTTGTTATTTTGTTTTAAAATTCACTAATCTTTTTATTTTATACATTTTTGTCTCATAATTATTTTGGGTCTCTTATGTCTCCCAGCAGTCAGGTTACTGATTAACTCTAGAGGAAAGGGAGATTTCAGGGAGAGAGCTCCACCTTGTCTTGTTAGAGTCCTAGGTGACGGGTGCATGGTAATTCATTTTTAGACTCTTGTTAGTTAAAATAAACATATTTTTATTTTTTTTTATTTTTTTATCCTCACCTGAGGATATTTTTCCATTTTTTGTACAGATAGAGTGGGAGGGAGAGAGAGGAAGGGAGAGAGAGAGAGAAACATCGATGTGAAGGGACACATCGAGTGGCTGCCACCCACACGACCAACCAGGGCCGGGGACAAACTGCAACCGAAGTACGTGCCCTTAGCGGGAACCGAACCCGGGTCTCTCTGGACCTCAGGCCGACGCTCTAACTGCTGAGCCAAACTGGCCAGGGCAAAATAAACATATTTTTAATGCACATTTTGGTAATGGTTGTATTTTAATAGTTTAAAAATATTTTAAGTGACTTGAAAATACAGAGATTAGATTGTATATTCTATTGGATTAAACTCTACTACAAAAGGAGTAAAAAAATAACTGTTTTTAGATATATTATTAGTAATAGCATTTTTATTATTTTTGAAATAATTGCATATATATTATAAAGCAAATAGGTAATTTTGTTAATGTCATTAGGTACTACGATTTGAGCAAAAGAGAAAGGAAGTAAAAATTAGAGAAGTTAATTAAATCTTAAAATCTTATATTTGAATTAGAAAAGCAATAAAAATTCATGATGTACTTTTTTTCCTTAAAATTTTTTTTTTGTTCTGCACCAAAGATACCTAAAAAAAAAAACCCAACACAGTAGTATTTAACACCCGTATATCCTGGATCATTTTTGTAAATACCGTTTCCCACCAAGAGAACTTTGAGATCTTTAGAAAAATGGCCAACTCCATGTCTCTATCAGGAGCTTGAAATATCTTGCCAATTTAGAAAGCAAGGCAGCTATCAAAGATGGTGTCAGAAGAACTCTGGGTGCCAACTTTAAAGAGGTTTCACTGACCAAAAATGGGGCAGTTTGGTGATTATCAGTAAGAACAGAAACTAAAATGTTAAAACATTCCTGGTATGCTTTTAGAAAATCTCATTCAATCAAGGTGTAAAACTTTTTTTTCCAGATAATCAGGAAATCTGAATACTGGATATTTGAAGACAATAGGGAATTATTAAATTTTTTATGTGTGATAACAGTTTATAGCTATATGCTTAAATCTTTATGGATGAATTAATATAATTTTTGGGATTTGCTTCACAACAGTCTAGTGGGGGTGGGAGAGGCAGGTAGAAATGAAAATAAATGAAACAGGACATGCCCTGAATAGGTAATTTTTGAAGCTAATGATCAGTGCATGAGGAGTTATATTGCTCTTTTGACTTGTATATGGGTGAAATTTTCGCAAATAAAGTTAAAAATATTTTAAATATAATGAGAAAATTAATAGCATGTCTACCATGGAATTGTGAGGAAAATGTCTATAAAGTCCTCACATTACTTGACCTTTAAAAAGAAAATAAAAATAGCTTAAATCCCATACACTCCACCCCAACCCCCTCCTCCCAGGCCCCAAGCTATAGAGGATTCTTTCATTTCAGTCCAGTGTGGTTCTGAAATTCCCCGTGGAGCTATCCATGGTGCTGACCGTGGAGAAAGGACACGTTAGGAGAAAGGGCAGGAGGCAGGGCAAGGTAGCATGAAAGATAAGTTTGGTTTTTATATACACTTAATTTGAGGTTTCTGAATACTCCTAGATGGAGAGATATCTAGTAGAGAAGAGATTTTATGAGCCTAGGATTCAGGAAGTACATTTAGGCTAAAAGTAGACCATTTAAGCTAAGGGCTTTAAGTAATCATCAGTCTGCCAGCCCCTCACTGATGTGTAGGCAGCAACAGATTGTACTGCTCCTGGACTTTTTGCTTTGAAGAAGTAAGCTATAGCTCATCAATTCACATCTATCTGTATGCATCACTAGCTGAGTTGAGGAAGTTGTTTGTCAGAGGTTAAGTGCCTACATTTTGGATCTTACCATTGAATAAAAAGGAGTCAAATTATGTATCAAGCATGGGGAACATTGGGTAAGCTCTGTTTCTTCTCCTTTTAGGTACCAAGTCAAATCTTTTAGCCCCTGTATTCTCGTCTTTAATTTAAAATATATCACAAACATTCCACTTAATTGGGCTCCCGCATAAGTGTTGGAAAGCAAACATTCACCTACTCAGCTTTAGAAAACAATTTATTGGTTAATATTATGCAAGCCTGAAGAGAAACTGCTTTATCAACACCTTAGTTTTATAATTTAAAATCTTGACCTAGAAACTATTTGTGATTAGGCCGTACTTTTTAGGGACCTTTTGCAGTCAGTCTGTGAGGAATTATGTGCTGGGCACTATTAAGTACCAGCACTTTTGCTTTGTTCTGATGGCTGGTGTATGAGTAAGAAGGAAGAGAAGATGAAAAAGTGGTGGCTTTGGTGAATACTGTGTCCCTCTTAGGTAGAGGGTTTTCTCTCGTGAGCTGGGAAGACAATGTTGGCTTTCCTTAGGTGGGTAAAGTAGCAAAACACTGGAAGATCATGAGCTTGTGGGAATTCCAAAATGGAAGTTAATGAAACATGGTTAAAAAGCTATGTAATGCTTTGGAGGAAAAAAATCAAAAAACAAGGGAAGAAAGAGTGAATTCCAAGAAGACACTACAAGGGAACTTGCAGAACTGTTATAGAGTGAGGCAGGCCTGGGTTTGAATCACAGCTCCACAGTCTGAGTGACCACATTATTGAAATAGTCTGACTCCATTTGCCCTTCTGTAACATTGGAAGGACTGCAGGATTATGGGCCACACTCTAAGTAACCCTGGTCTAACATTGGGTTACTGAAAATAGGTTCTGACAGCACCAACACCTCTCAGTTCTGGATTTTGTGTCAATACTCAGCTTAAGAAGTAGAAATTTCCAAATACTTCTCATTGACTAGAGGTTGAAGTACTGAGGCTTGAACTCCCACATAAAGCAGTATGCAACAGTGCTGAAGGAAAAGTGCAGGCCTCTCAGTGAGTTGGCAACATTTTACGGCCATAAATATATGAAATGTTGTATTAGCATTTGCTTAATTTAAACATGTATCCATCCATATTTGTATACAACAGGCCCTTTGATGGGACATGGCTGCCTACAATCATGTCCATGGCTAATACTCCTGAAACAGAAAACTGACATTACAGTTGGAGAAGTGTAAATCACCTTCAGAGGCAGAAAACAAGGTCACTGCAGTGTGATTTCTTTTATTTACAGATGTAGGAAAGTTAATAATGAGGGATATCAGAGCAAGAGGAGTAGAAAAGAGATAAAATGAGAATGTTCTTAAAATTTGCCCCTCAGGGCCTTTTGGCTGCATTTAGAACCACAGAAAGGAGTAAAACGCATGCAATGAAAGTCTGTTTCGAATGATTTGTTTTGTTGTGTCCAAATTTTATAGAACTACAAACACCATAAAACCGTAGAAATAATTTAATTTTCCTCATTTTTCTGATCATGAACTTGAATCCCAAAGTGATTAAGTGATCTAAGATAACCTAGCTACTTAACATCATATTGTTCTCATAGAATCTTTCAGACAGTGGGGAAAAAAATGCATTTCCACTGTCGGAAAACACTTGTCCTACCCAACATCTGTCCTCCCCCATTGCTTGGTTAATTCCCACTGCCCTGCAGATTTTAGGTCCTTTCTCACTTTCTCTAAGGGGTTTATCCTCCCTGACCAGTGCCCCCACCCCTCATCAAGGTCAAATAATAGCAGAAATCAGCCACCGTTGTTTATTCAACACTTATTTAATCAGCATGATAACTCTATGAGGTAGGTACTATCAGATCCCCATTTTGTAGAAGGAGAAAAAGAAAATGAGATACAAGGGGGTTAAATACCTTGCTCAGGGTTATAGCTAATATGTGGTAGAGCCAGGATTCAAACCAGACATTCTCGCTACAAAATCTGAGCTCAACTTACCAGTTCTCTTTCACCAGGATACCTTGTAATCTCTCTTAGCTCTTATTGCTCTTACTGTTGTATTTGTTTGTGTGGTTATGTAATACATTTCTTCCTACTAGATTGCACCTTTCAGGAGAGCTCAAATCATGTATCATTTGATTTATCATTTTTGCTCAGTTCCCAAGTGCCAAAGGTCTAGCAGGCTCATTACATGTATTTTTCATATGTAAAATGGAGTTGATAAGAATACATTTTATGGTATTATTTGTTCTAATTGCATTCTACTGTAGTGCCATTGCATTGGGCACTCTGAGGCAGTTGCACTGTTATGAGAACTAAGTGAGAAAATGCACACACAGTGCTCACTAGTTCAAGTCACTTGCTAAGTACTCAGTAACTGCAGGGCTGTGATTAAGATAAACAGGCTTAGTGGTAACTTAAGACCACCAGACAGAATCTCTACTCAAGTGTTTAGTGCTTTTAACTTTTTATTCCCCACTCCTTTTTATACATGTAATGAACATAGTTAGAAAAGTGAATCTTAGAAAACTTATTGCTTCCCAGAACTGATTTCTAACTAGACAGGCAGATAAAGTAAAAGTTTCATCCTTGGCAAGTATTTGTTCCATCCTTGAGTCCAAGACAGATGCAGAGTCTTCATGACCTAGTGACTTTCTGAACCAGTCTCCTGGACCATTAGGAAAGGCTAACGTACGTTTTTTCAAACCACTGCATTATTTGAGAACACTTGTTACATCCTCATTATATTGGCAGCAGACAAGTGCTTGTCTCTTTAGCCTTCCTTTGGCCTTTTGGGTGCATTTGTTTTTACATGTATTCGATGTCTTCCTGTATATATTTTGTGTGGTGTGATAGGATTTATTATTTCAAATGATATCCTTGCAGTTAGTTCAACAGTATTATCGTTAGGGTCTAGAGATGCATCAGCAATGTATTCTGGTGTGTAGAACTTAGCTATAGAATAACAATTGAGCTATAAAATTAACCTATATAGTAGTCAGAGATAAATGGTGGAGCGGTCAAAATTAATCTTATAGCACAAGACAAAATGCAGATATCCTAGAATCAAAAATGGTAGCATTCATGAAAGAGACTATTATTATTTAATTCCAAGGACAGACACATTATAGTCTAAAAATATACTTCAGGTTCACAACTGACTAGCTATTTTATGTGGCAGAATACTAGCTTTGCATATTTATTAAAATTATTCATAACTACATAGCTGCCTAGATGAACTATTGAGTTCTTATGCCTTGATCCAATATATTATCTTGTCCATTTTATCATGGCACTGTAAGAGAAATTTGTCTAAATTTTAGAGTGATCCATGGAATATTTTCAGTATCAGCATCTCCTAAATACATATTTTATCATTTCTGTTTTGCCTAATATAATCTTTTACATAGGTTTATATGAAATCATCTATCTCTATAGAAAAAATTACAGGGTTTTCTTTAGGGAGTAAATGTTAGACACAAATTTTTATTCAATATGATGTTATTATAAATGATTAATATTTAGGGATCAAAATATTCCTGTTACCTAAAATTTTGGACACGATGTGAATTCTTGGGAATAGTAGAGAAATTGTGGAAGCTCATCATCCTTCTGTGGATTTTATGAGGAACTTTGTTTGCTTTTGGTATTATTTGTGGACCCTCACTCATATATTCAGCACGTGGCTGTGGTCAGGGTAACTGTGGTTCACATGGTGAGTTGCAGAGCCAGACTGCCTTCAGCCCAAACCTTAAGTTCACCCCTTGTTACTGATTTTATTTAACTTTTGAGTTTCGATGATCTCATCGGTAAAATTGAATGATAATGTCTACCTTAGAGGGCTGTTAGGGAAGATTGTACGATGTAGAGCAATAGAGTACTTAGAACTGGGTCAGGCACATAGTAAGTACTCAATGACTATTCAACTGCTGTAAATGTTAATCTATTGTGAAATGCCACAGAAAGTCTGAGGTTTTAGTAAGAATATATGGTGAAGAGATTTTTTTTCTCTAGTCACATACCTCTAAACTGGTAAAAAAAAAAAAAATTACTTAGGTCATATTAGGAAAGAAGAATAGATGCAACTTCTAAAAATAGAATATTAGAGTTTCCTGGAGTTCAAAGAAGTCTTAGATGACCTAGATCGATGCACACTGTGCGTGGGTGGGAAGTGCAGCTCCAGAAGATCTCAGCGAGCTCCCTGGATTACCTGCCAGGACCGCAGAC
Source organism: Molossus molossus (assembly GCF_014108415.1). Lineage (NCBI taxonomy): Eukaryota > Metazoa > Chordata > Mammalia > Chiroptera > Molossidae > Molossus > Molossus molossus. The sequence goes on from NW_023425344.1 coordinate 111,678,130, forward strand.
CCTCACTTATGTCTCCCGATTCAATGCCTGGTGCTCCCTCTATTTTCAAGGGCTGACTTAACAAAACATTCGTTGAACCCTTCCCAGATGTGGCCATTGCTTTAGGGACTACATGTATTACATCGTATTCAGCAGATAATACTTCCTTGCTCCTCCTGGTTTGGTGTCTCAGTGTCTGTTAATCTTCTAGAAGTATAACTTCATACAGAAAATGATTAATTCAGTGAGTTTGAGCAGCTCTATCCGAATGCCTTTGGGACCACAGCCACAGCTCTGGGAGGGGTACAGAAAAGGGAGCATTTGTGAAATGTAGAATTTTCCTCGAGATCTCATAAACTTCTGAAATTAAAATGAAGCCTTTCTTCCTTATAGAATAGTCATGTGTTCAAGGAGATGCATTACATGCTCTGAGCTATATTTTAGTGGATTCTATAAAATGCTCAGTAAAGGTCAGTGTTTGTACCATAAACAGTGTTCATGGAGGCATATTTAACTCCAGTCTCTCTGGGATTGCCAGTGTGTGCAATAACTGAACTCTTCTTGGAAAACGGCCCACAACCCGTAACCTCCCACAACGACCCCACTGCCACCTGGCCGCTCTCTTTCTGAGAGGTACTGATGCACTGTCTCTGAGCCTTTTACCAAAGAGCAAAATGAGAACAGGTGATTTCATCTTGTTACCAGCATGGGCTTAGGAGCCTCCCTTCAGGCTGGACTACATTTTGTGTGTTGTTGAAGTGAAAAGACTGTCGTCACACCAATTTGAGGGGTGTGCTGAGTGGGCTCCCTCTGTATTTTTATGGAGACCATGTGTGAAAATAAGAAAGACCAATGGGTGACCTTTGCCTACAGACCACACAGGTAGTTTTTCTGCTCTGTGAGCGGCGATTTTTGTGACCTTTCTGGTTGTCGGCACAGCCTCCCTGCTCACCGGCCTCCTGCACTGCACAATGGCAGAGCTAATGGTCCCCGCCTTGTTCCACAGAGAGTGTTGAGGCTTAATTGGAGAATATTTTTAACCCATTATCAAGAGCATTAGAAGGAAATGTTCAAAGATTCTTAATGCAGCTCTTTCCATTTAAGAAAGTAGATATATCCAAACAAGCAAATTACAATCTTAAATAGTAATTCTTCTTTATTTTCAATGTGTTCACCTTTCCAAGATAAAGAGTCTTCTCTCTGATGTATGAAAAGGAGCAGAACAAACGAATGTTACCAATGATTCTTCCTCCTGTGGACATGAACACGTAGCGCTCCGTGTTTAGAACAGGATGACTTTGAATGAGCCATCCTGATAAATGTTCAGAACGGTAGTGAACGTGTCTGACAGGCTGACCATGACACAGATCTGCTGGAGGATATTTAAAGGTGTACAGGCCACGTGAAGAGAAAGCTACAGTGTGAGGGACATGAATGGGCTTCTCTTCACATCATTATTTCCTTGTCTTTTCTGTTTTTATACTGAACAAATATGCTTTCATCCTTTCAAACTTAGGGGATTTTTTTAAGGGTTGCTGAGAGATGTCCCCCAAATTATTGTCATTACTACAGGCAACGTGTCAGTCATGGATTATAGTCGAATTTAATCTTATCTCGAACTTCAAAGAATAGTTACCTTTTACTTGACTTCTTTGATTATTCTGTCTTGCAGTTTTAAAGTGGCAGGAAAAAAATGTTTCCAATTATTTAATTAAAATAAATTCTTATGAGTTAGTTTATGAACTATCAGAGAATGTATAGCTAATTGAAAATTGGAAGCTTGTTTGATCTAAATACACTGAATTTTAGCAGCACTTTCATTGATTGATTCCTATATTCTGCGATTTAAAAAAATGTCAAGTCACCAAAATGATACTTCTCAAGCTGTGACTAAAATTTGCCACAATTAAGACACCTAAGAGGTCTACTAAGAGTTAATATGGGTTAGATTATGTACATGAAGGATAGTCAAAAAGTGGCCGTATAATTTTGTTAGGAAAATGAACATCTTTGTGGATCAGTAAGAAGTTATGTTGTATATTTAACAAAAATATAGGGTAACTTCTTGAAATTTCAATTACACAGTAGGAGTTTTTGATATCTCAAATAAATATTGGTTCATGAAAATTTCTAGTCTTTTGTTTCATCAGAAATTCATTCAAAAAATTCTCTGATGTTTCTCAAGAGAAGTGTTACAGATGCCATGGGCACATTGGGTAAAACGGTCAGTGAAAACGCTTTGTCCTAAACTTGTGAAAATAGGAATGTCAATGTGATAAATGTGTTAGATTATACCAGCTGTATGGGTGTTGCAGAATGCTTTTAGTCTAAATTTTGTAATTTACAGAAAAGCTATTATTTCAAAGTCTTTCCTGTCTGCTTGCATGGTTAACTAATTTTAACTATCTTTAAAAGGCACTTTAAAAAAAAATCATTGGCAGGGAGGAGGTGAAGTGTACGGACAAAAAAAACCCCACAATAATATAGAAATAATAGTTTATGGGAGCCAGACATTCTAATAGCGTTCTCAAAATGAAAGGTATGTGGAGAATACATCAGACAAACACACCTATTAGAAATTTTGTCGAACTGGTAGGAGAGGAAGGGGAATCCCCAAGGGGCAAAAAGTCGGTATAGTAATTTGAAACCAAAGGTGTGTGGCAGAGAGGCCAGGATTGCTGAGCCGCTCTGCCTAAGTAAGGAATTCAGAGCCTCAGCCCAGGACCAGCCCTGGGGCCTGGGGAAGGTTGGGGGCCCCACCGGAAACACTCTCACAAAGTGAGAGCACTCACAGAGGCTGCACCCTCACTGAAGGTCAGGGCTGGAAAAGTTAGCTCACCAGGAAAAGGAGTGGATGATGAAGTCTGTTTTTGCTCCTGCTCTAAGAGGAGGAAAAATAATTATCATTTCGCCTGAGAATTTTCTACAATAAGCTTATTTTTGGATGAATGTATAGCATAAATTTAGAATTCTTGCAGGGTCATATAAACCCTAGCCTAAAAGTTTAAATAACATGGTTCCCAATCAGTGGGGAACCCCTGACCCCGACCCCCATCACTTGGTGGAAAGAAAAGCATGAATCCTCTTTAAAGGAACACATTAGTATCCAGTTCCCTTACTCCTACAGATTCAGCTTATATGAAGTTACTATAAAAATTATTGAACAGTCAACAAAAACAATTACCAAATAGGGAATTACATAAACAAAATTTTACAAGCATCAATAAAGACAGTAAACATTTGGATCTCCTATGCCCTATGACACTGGGATGCTGAGAACTGAATATACAACAAATGCATGTGAAATATATAAAGAAAAAATTGAGCAAGGAATAAGAGACCGTGAAAAGTGATCAGAAAGATTTGAAAAAGAACCAACTAGAAATATAAGACATGAAAAAAATAATCATCACAATTAAACATTCAGCAAATAGGTTAACTAGAGAATTACACACAGCTGAAGAGAGAATTCATGGACTTGAAGGTCAGGAAAAACCCAAAAGGAAACACACAGAGCCAAAAGAGATGAAAAATAGCAGAGAGAGAGTAAGACGTAGGGATGATGAAATGAAAAGAGCTAACAAATGTCTACTTGGAATTCAAGAATGTTAAAATATTGAAAATGGAGCATGTCAAGAACTGTGAAGGATCTGAAATATTACCGTAATACACACTTATAAATAAATACATTTTATAAATAAATTTTTTTATTTTAATAAAATTAACTTGTTCCAGTTTCATGGATGCTGTTTGAAGATGTGAGACTCCTGGGTCAGACACAGAGGACTTCATTACTCAGCACAGTAAACAATGTGAGCTTTATGTTCAAAACAGTTCATCCTGATCCCCAAGTCCCATTGGGGTGTTGCAGAGTGGTCCCCGTGGACCTGGGTGTGCAGTGAGTTTCAGTCACATCTAAAGACAGCTGAGCTTAGCAAACACACTTTTAACGAAGACATTTCTAGGAAGAACCAGAGTAGGAGAGAAGGGGTTGCCTTATAGAGACCAGGCAGTGTGGTATTAGGGTATCAGTGTAGGTATAGACAAAGAGCCCAATGGCAGAGGATTGAAAGCCCAAACATAATCCCAAACAGAATAAGTGTTGCAGATTAATGGGAAGGTGATAAACTGTGCAGTAAATAATGCAGTTACAAGATTATACCCATGGAGGAAAAAATGCAACCCAATTGTGACATATACCAAAAAAATTGTCTCCAGGTAGATATTTGACAGGAAGTTTTAAAAGAAAAAACTAGAACTTTCAATGAACAATAATGAAGAAATTAGACAAGAAAGAAATGGAGGAAGGAGAAAGAGGGAAAGAGAGAAAGAAAACAGAGAAGATCGTTGTGATTCCCAGGCTCTTCAGAGCCGGAGGAAGAACTGGCTACTGTATAGGTAATGTAGCTGCATGGTCTCCAGCTGTACGTGTGGATCCAGCTTTGCAGACTGTACCACACACATCATGACTGAAACTGTTAATGGAGATGAGGCTGAAAATTGAAAGACCTAAGCCAAAGCCTGGGCATGGTGAACTTGTAGTAATTCCTTTACTGGAGAATGACCTCCTGAAGAGTTCTGATGCTCTGGCAGTTGACAAAAAGACACCTCCCATGGACACAAGAGTCCGTCCTTGTGCTCTGGCACGGAAACATGCAAACACAAAGCCATTTGAAGGGTCCTTCCTGAAGTTTGAGGCCAAGGGCACTGGTCATATGTGTTTGTAAATGAGACCACCAGGCCTCTTTCTGTAAGACTTCACATTCAACTTAGTTTAATGTAGATGATTTGAAATGAGCTTTTTTATAAAATAAAAGCTACACAGAATGTAAAAAAAAATAGAGGAAGGATTTTTTCATCTGAAACACAAAACATACGAACAATAAAGGAAAAAAATTGATAGATTCAACTACATTGAAATGAATTTGTGATGTATCAAAGAATAGCATTAACAAATTGAAAAGACAAGCCATGAATGGGAGGAATGGTATTTAAAACAGATAAAGAAATTATATGAATAAAATAAAGATAGGTAAAAGGTATGAAGAAACATTTCAAAGGAAAAATATTAATGGCTATTATTCATGAAATATGATCAGCTTCATTATTAATTAGAGACTACAAAGTAAAACCAAAGTGATACCATTTTATAGCTAACAAGTTAGTATAATTAAAATTTGGAACACTGCTATTTGTGGGCACAGAAATTCTCATGTTCTCACAATCGTATTTGTTCAAAAACCCAGTAGACAATTACAATCTTACCTTATCTTTTGTTGTGTCATACGTGATAAGAAAAGTAATTTAACAAGTTGTTACTCTGTTTTTCTAAACAACCCCAAGTTATCTGTTAAGCCAGAATATTCTCTGGCCAAACCTTGAACCTTCAAACAAACTTGATTTATATGTTCAAGGGGAAGCTAATATTTGCTGAGAAAGATCCACAACAGACCAGATGACACCAGTTTATTTGTTTGTTTGTTTATCTCAACCCCCAAGGTTAGATAATTCAAAAGAGAACATTAAAGAATAGTCTTCTAAAATATATTGTGGTTTTATTTCTATTGTGATTAAATTTGACAAGTTGGCATACAAAATGAAAACACAAGATACAGTGATTCGAATAAAGAAAAGGGCACTATAATTCCTTGTGTTTGAGGTGAAGAAAAATCATGCCACAAAACCTGATTATCTACCAGAAGAATCACGGTGGGTCTTGTCCTGAGTAATGGGGAAAGGCTATAGAACCTGTTGACCATGGGTACATGAGTTGTCTGTAGGGTGAACTCTGGGGCAGCCGAAGACGATTGTGGGAGACGACGATTGGAGAGGGGAAAAGTTTCTGAACTTGTAATTTATGCAAACACCCAATTTCAATATACAAGAATAAAATCTAACCTGGAATTGTTCTTTTTGTTGGGTGTGATAAAGATTTTATGGTAATATTTTTAAATGACCTCAAACTCCCCCAAAGCTAAAAATCTAACCTAGAATAATGACTTTGATAATGTTGCCTCATTCTTCCAATTCTTCATTTTCAAATAACCTTTGGTGTCTAGATCTAGTGAGATATATGTGTATACACTCTTATTATTTAACATTCTGTTTAATAACCGTTCTTAATGTTTGAATTAAACTAGATAATCAAGTTAGTTACCAGATTAGCCAGATAAACTATAAGATAAGTACTAGAAATTACCATTTTGGGGAGAAATTTCCCAGCAAGGATTTGAATACTTGTCAAACTTTGTGGCAGTAGACTAGATCTGAATCAATATTTCTGCCTGGAAGTCACAGAACTTCAATGAGAGATTAATGTGGTTACCGTTGGACTCTGTGTTCCCCATCAGCTAAGTATGTGCACTTGTCATTCACATTTTGTTTCTAGCTTGTTACACTAACAGAGAAGTCTCTTTGGAATAAAGAACCAGTTTTCTGAGTATGTGAAGCTGTATTATATTTGCATATTTCCAGGATTTAAAGAGAAGGGTATTTTTTCTTGAAACATTGTTTATCTGGTTCTTCTGGTTATATGGTACTAAAAATTATTGACAGTTACTGATAATGTTTGTCTCTCATTTTGTTTCTGTTGATTGTAAATTTTGTTGATTAAATAGTGTAAGAAATAAGGAATTTTTTTATATGACATATTTCCCAAAAATTTTAGTAAAATTTCTGACTTTTGTTAAAGTCAGTTTTGTCTTTCAATTACATAATGTGTTTATAGAAGCATATTGTAAACTGATTCAGTTAGGTCAGGTAAGTCAGTCCAGTTTTACCTGTTATTTCAAATACATGATTGGGTATCTCCTGGCATACATTTTGTTGGTCAAGGATACATGATGGAAAGGAATTCTGAAACTACCTAAAAATCACTTGTTTAAATGCACTGACTTTATAAAACAACCCCTGCAACCACCAGCTAAAAGCTGAATAGAAGTGGAATTCTCTAGCTAGTGTTCACTTTATTTTGCATATGAATAATTTCCTTAACAAATAAATAAGCAAACAAAAACTTAACCTTATTTATAATGACAACAATTGGGAATAATAGGGTGCTCCACAGTATATAGTTGAGTAAATAATTGTTCAACAGTATGATCAAAAGCAATGCAGCCATTTAAAGTTGTTTTGTAAAAAAAAAAAAACAAATAACACAGCTGGTGTGGCTCAGAGGACTGGGCATCATCCCATGGGCTGAGAGGTCCCTGTTCAGTTCCAGGTCAGGGCACATGCCCAGTTGTGGGCTCAGTCCCCAGTAGGGGACGTGCAGGAGGGAGCTGATTAATGTATCTCTCTCATATTGATGTTTTTCTCTCTAAAAAATCAGTAAAAACATATTTTAAAAGAAAAACAAGGAATAAAGTTATATTGTGTAAGATTGTCTAATGATTTGGAGAGTTTTTATAATGTTTTATAAATTTAAAAAGCAGACTGTATAACTGTACCCTAAAAAAATTTATATTTTAAAAGTAGCTTTAAATGATACAACTTAAGTATTAATAGAATTGTTCTCAAGTGGCAGGATTGTGTGTGGTTTTTGTTCTTTATACTTTCTGTTTTTCTCTAATTACATGCAATTTTATAATTTATCATTTTCACTAACAACATGTAAATTTCCTAATAAAATTTCATAATTAAAAAAGTACTAAGAAAAAAAGAACCTCATGCTCTTGTATTTTTATTATCACAGCAGTATTCAAAATAATTATCGAATTCTCAATTATGTATGCATTATTATATATACATATATGCAAAATTATACATAATGTAATTATGGCTATTGAATACATATACAACATACTCTGCTAAACCTTATGTAAGTTTTTTTATTGATTCTTCAGAATAATCTGAGTTTGACAGAAAATATAATCATGCTCACTTTATAGATCAGCAAACTGAGGCTTTGACTAAGTTCTTGAAGCCCTCAGTAATGCAGCTCCTTTGGTCTGTCTAAGTCACAAGTCCATGCTATTATGTTATTTTATTTTTTAGAGCGGAAAGGAGAGAGAGAAAGAGAGAAACATCAGTTGGTTGCCTCCCATATGCACCCCATTGTGGAATCAAACCCACAACCTGGGTATGTGCCCCAACCGAATTGAACCTGCAACCCTTCAGTGCACAGGAGGACACTCCAACCAACTGAGCCACACCAGCCAGGGCACAAGTCTGTGCTTTTCATCACCACAGTTTTCTTTTACTTTTTTTATTTTTCTTTTTCTTTATTGATTTTAGAGCAGTGGTTTTCAACCTGTGGGTCGCGACCTCTTTGGGGGTCGAACAACCCCTTCACAGGGGTTGGCTAAGACATAACAGTAGCAAAATTACAGTTATGAAGTAGCAATGAGAATAATTTTATGATTGGGGGTCACCACAACATGAGGAACTGTATTAAAGGGTCATGGCATTAGGAAGGTTGAGAACAACTATTTTAGAGAGAGGGGAAGGGAGAGGGAGAGAGAGATAGAAACATCGATGAGAGAGAACATTGACTGGCTGCCTCCTGCATGCCCCTTATTGGGGATCTGGCTCACAACCTGGGCATGTGCCCTGACGGGGAATCAAACCCAGCAACCTCTTGGTGCAGGGTCGATGCTCAACCACTGAGCCACACCGGCCAGGCATACTTTTTTGGTTATTACATATTAGCAGTGGTTTTGCCTTGATCATGCCATTTTTTGTTTTTCATTCCTCATTGTGGAAAAAGATGCACATATCATTTGAGAGGAAATTTTCAGTATTGTCACAATTGAATTGAAACAGGTGATTCATACCTATATATCCTCAAGTATTTCCTAAGCATTAGGTTGAATTTTGCACATTTTATCAAATGATACAGAATGTATTTTTTTTGAAGTGTTAGCTTTTTGTTTCACTTTAAAGTGTTTAAATTTAAGTGTAGTTGGTCAAAATGCATTTTTCTGTTGAAGAAGAAAAGGCCCACATGGGTTGCATCAATGATTATGGTTATGAAATCCGTGCTAACAGATTTCCTTCGTTATGGGTGCGTGTGTGTGTGTGTGTGTGTGTCTGTGTGTGTTTTAAATTAGGAGTAAACACAGTGAACCAGATATGCAAACCAGTTGTGTTGAGGTCGCACTGACCCTCTTAGGCTACACAGTTGGAATTCCTGAAGGCTGTGTGGCGAAGAGAACATATTAATGCAGAATCCTACTTCTGTGTTTAGGGATCCGAGTGGTCTAAGTGAGAACACTGCTTCTGGGACCAGCCAAGGTACCCATTAGTTGGAGTCACATTTGAGCCTCAGTGAACTTCTGTAAAATCCCTTTGGGCGTACCATTTCCCCTACTTTTTAGAAAACTTTCAAAAAGCACATCCCAATAAGTAATTCACAGAAAATGCAGTCTTGTGGTATTATCTTCTTCCCGCTCTGAAATCAAATACAATTAGCTTCGATCAAATAATAATAGAAATAATAATTGTACTGAAATAAAATTATACGTAATATAGATTAATAGTGCTAGTGTCCAGGTAACTTATATTTAAATAATAATGGCCTCAAAGTGCGAGAGTAGTAATGCTGGCAATACGGATATGCCAAAGAGAAGCTGTAGCCAGTTCCCTTGAAGTGAAACAGTATGTATGTATAGGAAACAACAAAGGAGGGTTCAGTACTACCCGAGGATTCAGGCATTCACTAGGGGGTCTTGGAACAGCACATCCTGTGGATAAGGAGAGAGAACGCAGTAGAACACTGTCATCATCTCTGAAGTTTGCCTGCACTCAGGCGTGGTTCATTTCTCCAGATTCTTACTTGATTTCCTTGCCTTGGGGCAGGTTAATCACCTACCTCTTCCGTTGGCGGTGCCCCTGCATAGCTTCAGAACAGACTCTTCTGAATTAGCCCCTTTTGCTGATGACATGCTTTTTGAATGGGGGAATGTTTGCTTACTTTTTCCATATGAATTTTCCTGTCTTTTTTTCTGTCTCTCTTCCCACTTGTAACTGCTGCTGGCAGAGTATTTTATGGTTTAGCACCTCTGAGAGTCAGCCTCCAGAGAGGTCATTGAGGGGTCACGCAGGGTTCCATATAAGAAATGTTTTAGTGTCGTCTCTGAAATTTACCTTACATTACCTCTCCCCTGCAATTACTCAGTATTTATATATTTTGGGGGATACATAAGTGCTTTCTCCCCTCAAAAAATTTGGTAATGTAGTAAAAGTCTGAGTTACTGTCAGTTTTAGGAAACTCAACAGCAAACCGTCACTCCTGTGCAATGGAAATAAATATTTTGTTTATTGGATTGATTAATATTCTCTCTTGCAAATACATGATTCTTGATCCATTCAAAACTTTTCACCTTGTATTTTATATCAATTATTTACAATTTTTTAAAAGCCTTCCTTAGATAAAAATGATATCCATAAGTAAAGTTTGTGAAGTACTATTAAAAGTTGCCAGTCATCATTCTGTTTTTGTTCTTTGAATTAATAGCTAACCTAATACCTTTAGAGTAATATTTCAAATGAGCATTGCCTAATGGGACTGTTTTGAAACGCGAAGTGTTTGCCCCACCTTCGCTGTATATTTACACCTCTTCGATTCTGCTTTATGAGCAGCAAAAGCATACTTGTCACTATTTGCTGTAAATTGAAGCTTTTAATAACTATGTCTGTTCTACAGCATTTGTCAGCTTTGAATATTCTGTCAGTAGAATATAAAAATAGCAGGGAAACTGAGCAGCAGTGACACTGAGAATTTATTTGCTCTGCTAAAGGAAGGTAAAAAATATAATCTTGAAGGGTGAGCAGTTGGCATTTTTCCTTCAAATGATGTAAATTAGAACTGGCTCTTCCTCGAATAAATTTTAGATGAAAAGTTAGCAAAACAAATGAATAAGTTTCATCATTAAACACTGAAAACTTTTTAACCTGGAAAAAAGAAACAGAACGACTTTTAACCAGAAAGAAGGGAATAAAGAGGTTATTTCAGATCGTTGATTCAATCATACATGACTTGTTTGACATAAACTTGGAAAACAGGTTTTATAAATGCATAAAAAGAAACGAGAGCTCAGTAGTAAAAACTTTGATCTATATAGCATTTAAAATTTTAAACTATTTTGTAGTAAAAATTCATGTGCAGAGGATTCTCTTCAGTATGTGACAATAAAAAATTAATTTACCTAATAAAGATGATTTGAGTAAATCAAATCTAAGTAAATTTCATAGTCCACAGTTTTGTTCATAAATTGCATGTGTCAGTTATAAATATTAAAACATGAATGAAATATATAATGAAAAATCCACTGTTTTCTCTTTTTAGATAAAAACAAAGAGGTTTTCGTGACTCCCTATGTTGCTGATTTCCATTATGTTGATTTGCAGTCAGTTCTTGTCATTATGACTTTCTTTTCTATAACTGTCTACTTGTGAGTCTCTTCCCAAAAGATACCTTTATCATTATCTTTACCAGTAACAGCATTTATGCAGCCTCTACTGTGTGCCGTGTTTGAGAGACGTTGACAATAGGTCAACAGTATTTTGAGTAGGAAGAAAAGTGTTGTTAAAATCATGCTTAGCTGTGCTACTGTACAGTCTCCTCTAAACCTCTGTGATTAATGAGACTCTGTGAGCCTGCTTATTCCTGTCAACCCTGTGACATGCCTGCAAATACAGGGCATTTAAACAGTAACCTCAGCGAGCTAAATAAAGAGGTGGTCACTGCTTTTACAGAACGGACATGCCTGCATATTTTAATTTAGTGTCGTATTAGCGTTATTTCATTACCACAGATTGAACCCAAGGGAAAAAGCAGATTAATTATTGTCAAAATTACTGAGATAATTGCGTACACATAATTTCACAGGGCACTCCACAAGTGTGTTTCTTCCTGATGAGAAATGCCTAGTCCTAATTCATCCTTTGGAGGGAGTGAATTCGAAGAGTTTTAAATGGCAGGATGTTTTTGGGTTTGTTTGTTTTCTAAACAAAAGTCCTAAAATAGAGTTATATACTATAAAAGTTTTTGACAAGGGCAAGTGGGGAATTTATCATTATATTTGGGTTTGTTCATTTTTTCCAGTAAAGGTTCTTATGTCTCTTATAAAATTTCATTTCAACCAAGATTAAGGAGTGATTTCCAGTAAAATTAGGATGTGAGTCAAACAATGATTTGTGAAGGTAGTTGTATTCTTTACAGAGGATTTTCATACCGCGTTCAGTGAAGAATTCAAGTGTGTTGTCTTCCCCCCTGTAAAAATCACTTGCTATAAAGAACTTAATAGGGAAGACAGGAGACTATAATCTTACTTTGTCATTTTTCCTACCCTGATTTTCAAGATACTGGTAGCAACACCTTTGATTTCGTTTTCTTTCTTTTTGTGCCTCTCCCAAATAGGAAAGTTTAAATTTTGTTTTGTTTTGTTTTATTAGCTCTGATTTTAAATACTTCTTGGGATTTACAAAACTGTGTCTTGGATTCTTTCTGACAATATTTCTCTTTAAATTCTGATAAGATTGTTCTCCCCTTTGAATGTGCCTTTTAAAAAAAAATTTTGTTAATTGATTTGGATAAATAAGTTATTCCAGTTGTTTGGGTATTGAAGAAATAAGATGCATATCTCGCAGAAGGAGAGTAATTTAATTCTCGGTTTTCACACATACTGAAGATTGTGTCTTGGTGATTCACAAGGGCCATTTCTAATCTGGGTTTTGTTAGGGTGTTCGGCTTATGAATACATGTGAGTGAAAACCTTTTGAAGTAAAAGCTTGCATTGCTAGTTCAAAAAATAAATTAAAAATGAAGATGAGATTGTTCAAATCTTTGAGCAAGTTTATAAGGTTCTCATGACATATTTAAATATTTAATAAATTTAAATGGATTTTCCTTAACTATTTAAAAGTCTCAGAACAGAATCTCACTTTATAGAACACCTAGTAGAAAGAGAAAGATGAGTACGTATACTACTACGGAAAAGTGTTTCTTTGTAGATCAATGAAATCTAAAAGTCATCCGCCTTAACTAATGCTTTTATACTGTGACTTGGGCACATTTAACATTTGTTGCCCCACTGTTTCCTCTTTTTAATAGTTAGGTTAATAAAAAAAGAAAAATATCTTTCTTTTTAGCAGTAATTATGGAAACTCTTGTTCTAAATCTGTATATATTCCAGGCACATTTAATTCTCTGTAAACCATTGCTTGAAAGTGTACGGTGAGTCACTGGATTTTCTATTAATTTCAGAGGAAGGGAATGCTTGTTGTTTTGGCCGTCTCATCCCTCCCTCTCTCACTGCTCTCTCCTCCAGCTCCCTCGGGCAAGTTACAGAGGTGGCTAATTGGAGATCGCAGCTTCTTCTCTTGAAAGTACCTGCAGCTCACATGCTCCTAACAAGCTTTGACACATCTTCATAGGCCGTATGAGGGAGAAAACCAATAAGCAGTATATCCAGAGCGTCAGCAAATGAGTGAGCATCAGAGAAATCAGATGAGCTGACCTTGATCGTTTTAACTATCTTTGAACGGCTACAGTTTCCCCCAAATGATCAGTCTCCGAGAGACTGAAGAAAAAACTGATTCAGAGCGAGATGTGCCCATCAAAGAATAGTCACATGCCCGAGAGCTCACGTGTTGTAGGTTTTTTAATGGTTTTATTGAGATATAATACACAAGCCATACAATCCATCCAGTGTCCAGTTCAGTGACTTGTAGTGTATTCATCCAGTTGGCATCCATCACCACAGTCAATTCTAGAACATTTTTATTACCCCCAAAAGAAAACCCACACCACTTAGCATCATCCTCAACCCTTTCCCCCGCCTCTGGTAACTACTAATCTACTTTCTGTCTCCAGACAGTTCCCTACTCTGGACCTTTTCTATAAATGGAATCATAAAGTATGTGGTCCTTTGTGACTGGCTTCTTTCACTGCAGCATAATGTTGTCAGGGTTCAGCCTTTTTATGGCCAAATAATACCTCATTGGGTGGTTATACCACATTTCATTTATCCATTCATCATATCTATCTATATATATATATATTTTTTTTTGGCTTTTGTGAATAATGTTGCTGTGAGCATTTGTGTGCAAGTTTTTGAGTGGACATATGTTTTCATTTCTCTTAGGTATATACTGAGTCTTACAGTAACTCTGCTTTTAGCCACTTGAGGAACTGCCAGAATGTTCTTCAGAGCTTGGGCACCATTTACATCCCACCAGCTATGTATGAAGGTGCCAGTGTCCACACCGCCAGGCATTCCATATTATTTGTCCTCCTGATTACAGCCGTCCCAGTGGATGTGAAGGGGTATCTCATTTTGATTTTAATTTGCATTTCTCTAATGCCTATGATAGTGAGCGTATTCACACTTTCATCTTGTCATTTACAGAATCTTACAGACTGGTGCTTACTGCCATGGTATTTGATGAAACCACCACTCAGAAGGCTCTGTGAACATGTGCCATGTCCGTACTGACCCCCTGAATCTAGAAAGAGCCGTGGGCCCTGCCTAGTGATATGCAGGGTAGCCGGAAGAAACGTGTTAACTAATATACGAAATAGTCTTTAGGGAGCTGTGGTGGAAGGAAGTGTGGGCAGAGAACAATGGGAACACAAGGGCAGAAAGAGTTAATTCTGCTAAAGGAAAAGGGGGTTGAGCAAGAGGAAAAAAGAGTCACAGAGGCGATATTGGTTCACCTGTGAACCACTGTGTCTCAGGCAGTGAAGCAGGAAGGGAACATGAGAAGGAAAAGGCACGGCTCCCGACTGTATTAGAGCACTCAGGGGCCAATGTGGGCCTCGACTTCTCACCGTCAAGGTGTTTTAGAGCACAGCTCAGCATACAACAGCACCTCCGTGTTTCTCCCGGAGCCTCCCTGACTGGGGAGAGAGCTTGCTCACATCAGGTGAGAACCGGGCAGGATGTCACAGAGCAGCTGAACAAGAGCTGTGTCCATTTGGTCCGGAAACTACTTTTGTTGTTTTTGAATACACATGAGCATTCCTTTTCGTGCCCAGTTGCTATCTGAAAAAAAAAAAAAAAAAAAAAAAAATTCCTTTTAGGAAAAAAATGTGATTTGTAACCTTCAGTTTATGAAATGTGAAATGGCCTCCCCAGGGCTTTTGCATTCATGAATTTTTTTTCTTGTGTTTTTATTATTGTTCTTTCTCTTTCTGATAGCTTTTATGATGGTTTTGGAGAAAAAGATCAGCTTTTGTGAAGCATGCAAATAAAACCACTTAAATGTGCTAAATCTCACCTAGAGCACTTCCCTTTAAAACCCTCCTAAATGGTCGTCACAAGGTGTACAGAAGTGATTTTGGTATTCTTCACTAGCCGAAGTCCTCTTTTATGATTACGAAAGTTGCAACTCTGATGTGATACTTTAGAAAGATAAAATTATTGTAGTCATTGGTCAGGACGTTTGATAGTTTGAGGAAAAACAGATTTGTGTCTTGAAACTTCTGGAACCTTTCCAACATCACTGCTTGTCCCCCCCAAGTGGTTCTGAGAAATCAGAGCTGTTAAATACAATTTCTTTGATTTTATTTTTCTGTGGATAAAATTAGATGAGGAACAAAGGGTTTTCTGGAATGCTTTCATGGAAAACTTGGCTATTTCAAAAATGCTATGAAATAATTAAAGCTCAATCATTTGTACTAGTGTTTTCTTCTTTTTCTTTTTTAATCCTCACCTGAGGATACTTTTCCATTTAATTCTTAGGTAGAATGGAAGAGAGGGAGGGAGGGAGGGGGAGAGAGAGAGAGAGAGAGAGAGAGAGACTTGGATGTGAGAGAAACACATTGATTGGATTGCTACCCAGATTGTACCTGTAGCCCAGGTGCGTGCCCTTGACAGGAAATCAAACCTGCAACCCTTCTGTCCACAGGCGGATGCTCTAGCCACTGAGCCAAACCAGCCAGGGCTATACTAGTGTTTTCTTAAATATAGTAATTTAACATATATATGTTTTTGCTTAAAAATCACTTTTATTTATGTGTTTATTTATTTTGTTAATCCTCACCCTAGGATATTTTTCCATTGATTTTTTTTTTTTTTTAAGTAGAGTGGAATGGAGGGAATGTGGAGGGAGAGAGATAGAGAGAGACATCAGTGTGAAAGAAACACATCGATTGGTTGCCCCCCACAAAACCCCAACTGGGGCCAGGGATTGAACCTGCAATCCAGGTACATGCCCTTGACCGGGACTCGAACCCTCCACCCTCGATCTGTGGGCCAATGTTCTAACTGCTGAGCCAAACCGTCCAGGACAAATATCACTTTTATTAATAGCAATGTGATGACTGTTATTTCTAGTCCCTGCTTTAGTTCACCATCAATAGCCCTTTTCTTCTTTCCAAAGACCATTTAGCACCGTTAGAACTCCGCACTTGCACGACAGTGGATTCTATAGGCCTTGGAGACCCACAGAGTCTGGTCCGATCCTAGCGTCACTCACTGCTCTTCAGCTGCATGACCTTGAGCTAGTCCTTTAACTTCATTACACCTCAACTTTTCTCTTTCGTAACATGTAAAGTCAGTAGTTGTGCACATTAGGGCTTTTGTGAGAAATAATAGCACCCGGAAAGCACAGGGCAGAGCCCCTGGCGCATGGGATACACCAGCTGTGGGACCTGCCGTTGCTGTCCTCGTGGTGAGGTCTGCTGATTGGAGAGGGGAGGGTTTACACAGGAAACATTTTGTGGTGGCTACAAGTCACTGTGAAAACATGAACTTCCTATCTAATTTCTAAGTCAAAGTCATTTCCTCTGGGTATGTAGCAGGTGAGTTGTTGATAATCACCCGGTTTATGTTTACTGAGGGTTGGGCTGTGCAGGCACAGCTCGGGGGCCCGGGGCAGAGAACTGTGCCTGTGTTTTCTGATTTAGCTGAACAAGGACCCTGTAAGGCAGGTGTTCTTGGTATTTCCATTGTTAGATTTGGAAACTGAGGCACAGAGAAGTTAGGTAACTTTCCCAAAGTCACATCATTGATGTAGATGGCACCAGATTGATAACTATACAGATCATTTTACATATTGATCGTTTTTATTTTATGTGAGTGGGAATGAATTATTATACAGACATTGTTATTTTAACTTTTGAAAGGAGGCAGAGTAAGGGAACAAGAGTTCACCATATACGTGTTCATAACCAATTTTTTATATAATAAATAATTCATATCATATATTTAAGTAGTTCATTCATCATCATAAGTGAAACATTGCTTCATAAAGTGTTAAGCTTACTAATCTAATGAATTCTTTAATGTACGAGCATTATTCTCATCCTGAAAATAATTTTTATATCTCTTAAGTGCCCACGAGAAATCCACTCTGAAGTGAAGGGTAGCCATCATTTTTAAGGCATTTATGGTATATTGCTTCTCGGTAACAGAGGACATGTTATCTTTTTTGACAAATCATTGTTATGCATTTGATGTTGTCCAGAAAAGTGCCTGTGATCCACACGGCCAGGCGTTGCTGGACTGACCCCTCCTACTCTACTCTGACCCTCAGTAAAGCAGTTCTGTGCGCTTCCTAACCGTGCTTCACGGCAGTGCCTCTTATAGCCATCCTGTTTTATAAATCCCTTTGTTACGAAAATTTTGATCACTTTTTTTTTTTTGTCTCCTGAGTAAGTGAAGCAATAAACACATAAACTGATCAAAAGGACTTTTAAACTTTTTAATTATTTTAACCTCTTAGAATTACTATCTTAATTTTAAAGCATTGATAAAGTTTTGTTTTGGCTTGTTATTTAAAGAAGAAGCATGAGATTTTTTCTTTTTTTCTTTTTTGATTTTAGAGAGAGAGGAAGGAAGAGGGAGAGAGACAAACCTCGATGAGAGAGAACATCAGTTGGCTACCTCCTGCATGCCCCCACTGGGGATCTGACCCACGACCTGGGCATATGTCCTGACCGGGAATCAAACCGATGACCTCTTGGTGCACGGGTCGACGCTCAACCACTGAGCCACACCGGCTGAGCATGAGATTTTACTGTATGTAAATTATACCCCAGGAAATCTCACTTTTAAAGAGTGAAGGATAACTATTTGAAATCTCGAGACTAGCAGCAAAGAATCATGTATCAGTTCAAGAAAATTCATGAGGATTTTGTTTTATATGGTGGTTAGTCTTTTGGAAATAGGCTTAAGTCTAGTGCTTTTACAAAGTGGATTGTTATTTCAGGCCATTTAGAGAATGTTTATCTAGATGAGTAGGAAAGAATGTTATAGATAAGGTTTCAAGAATAGTGGTCTAATTTTACATAACACTGTTATTCCTCCAAAGCCAAGAAGGATGTTTCTTTGTTTACTTGCCATATGAAAACATGTCATCTTGGGTATAATTAATGACCAGAAAATTGTAGACAAAAGAAAGTGGCTCTTCCCCAGCACACAGCAGACAGTCTGTGAAAAATCAATGATGGAAAAAGTAAGCCAGTTCTGTAGCTGGTAGTAGATTTGATTGCTGAGCAGAGTGCTAAGTCCAAGGCTGGCACTGGGGCAGTTTCTACCTGTAACATGCCCTGTGTGGGTCTCCACAGAGCAGCACTTCATTTCCTGCAACGGCTCCCCTGCGTTATTCAGGGTTTGATCTTCCAGACTTTCTATTACCATGTTCTTTGATTTTTTTGCTCCTCCCCTTCCTGCCGGCCTTTGCACATTTGACTACTTTTTTAGTAACTTTATTGATGAGAAACTGAATATCAGAAAGTAACTATCTATGTAGGTGACAGGAAATCAAAATTAGACTTAAGTCAGGCTGATAACCATGATCAACTCCATCTCTGTTTCCATACACACAAAAATCAAGAGCGGGATTTTTTGTGAACATATGCCAAGCTTCTAAAAGTGAGTCAGACCTTGGGCTCTTAGAGTAGAAAGGAATCACCTAGGACACTTTATAACTGAAAGTGAACAACATACAGGAAGCCCCTGCCAGGGCCTGGACACACCACCACCACCACCGCCACCACCACAACCATGTGGTCCAGGTTTGTGACCTCCCTGGAGAGCTGTGTCCATGAACAGAAAGACCCAAGTCCTTGCTCTATGGTTGTTCTAAAAGATGTGTTTACAACAATTACCACCGTATATTGGAGTGCGTGCGTGCATGTGTGTGTAAGTAACCTTTTTTAATTCTTTGAGGCAAAAAAGACTTGATAACAAACTGAATGAAAGGCCATCCTGTCAGGATATTCACCGTGTGCTTCTGCAGAGCCTAGAATTTGCCGGTGGTGATGGTGGGAAGGATATTCGTCATCTTCTTGCCTAATATCAGTGTGGTGAGGGAGCCCATTGTTCAGGCCCGTTCCTTCGGTCTGTGCTCACTGAGCACCTATTTCACGTTTACAACAGGCCTTCATCTAAGCGATCCATAGGTGAAGATGGGTATGTCCCCTGCACATAGGAGCTGAACAGTGCAGTAGGGGAGACACACCCTGATCGGCCGGCTCCTAGACTGATGTGTGTTATGAGCGGCAGTATGGAAATGGAGGAGTACACTGTGTTGTGAGAGCTTGACAGCCAGGCGAAGCTCTGAGGAGTGGCGGGAGCTAACCAGGTGAAAGAATGAGAAGGGTGGTGGCCACCAGCACAGAACTTGGAAGGGTGTTCCTGGCCGGGCACACTGCATGTGCAACGACCCTGTGGCAACAGGGCGGATTCATTTGCGGAATTGACAGCGCTGACATTGCAGGTGAAGTAGGACTTCTGGGCAGGAGCCACCTCTTGCTGCCTGGTGGCCCGTGTTAGGGATTTTTACCCCAGAGCAAAGGGAAATGGCGAGTGTGAATTTGCTCTTTGAGAAGATCACGTTAGGCTACGCAGATGGAGTGGGGTGAGGGGCCAGTGGAATCGGATGCCCAGAGCCCGGATGGGAGATGTGGTAGCTTGGATCAGGGGGTGATGAAGAGGTTGAGAACGTTTTTGAGGGTTGAGAATTCAGTAGCCCTATGTGATGACTGGATAGAGGAGGGTGAAGTGTCCAAGGCTGCCGTGTTCCCAGTGCAGGCAAAATAAATACAGGGTCTAAAATTCAAAATAAACAGAATCCATCAAACCATGTGTTTTGTCCCTCCCTTCTCCCCTTCTCTCTTCCTCAGCCCCTGTCTCCCCCCACCTTTCTCTTCTCTCCCCCTTCCTCCCCTCTCCTCCTGTGCTTTTCTCTTCCCTTCCCTCCTGTCTCCTCCCATACCGTCTCCATCTTCCTCTTCTTCTCCCCTCTTTCGTTCTCTCTCTTTCTATTTCCCTCCTCATAATTTTCTTAACTTTATGATTCAACTCAGTAAAATAGAAGAAAGATTGGGATGCTTGTAAAGAAACTTTGGTCAATAACTGGAGATGCCCAAAGCTTAATTCGTTTCTATTAATATGAAATGGGGGTTTGATATGAAAGCATTCTAAAATATATTGTCTCATTCATATTAAAACCATACAACTTCTGAGCACCTACTTTAAAATCGCTGGCGAGATAAAACATGAGCTGGCTGGGTGGTTTCCGGCTGGTGCATCAAATGTCTGCATGAATTGCAGTGTTGCTGTAAATATTTCCGGGCGCAGACAGGTAGCTGCAATAGGAAAAACCCGAACAAATTCTTAAGATGCCAATATTGTCACAGAGTCTCCATGCAGAATGAAGTCGTTTGACAAAGTGTTTCCCTGGTGATTTGGCTGCAGATGAAAATGTCTTCAGCAATAAAATTCCGAGCTTGAGTCCCTGCTCTGTGCACTCATCAGTCAGCGGATGACATACCAAGGATCTTTTCTGCGGTGTTAGTTAATATGTTGGCAGAAATATGTGAAACATTGTTAGGCCCTTCAGTTTCTGTGCATGGATGTTTTTCTACCTTTAGACATACGTTCATTTACCAAATTATTTGCCAGCTATAAATCTATGACTAATCAATAGGATTGCATGAAAACAAAAATGGGAAGTTTTTTATTTGAAGAATTTTCTTAGTTACCAGGACTAGGAGACTTATAGCAGCTCCACCATCATTTGCAAATAATTTCAGGGAGATTTAAGGGTCAGTAAGGCAGTTAGGGGGTGAAGCATATTTTAATTATAGTAACCAGATAAGCTGTATACAGCTTTACAAATTAATACATTATTATTTAATAGGTCACCGTCACGTGTGACTTTAATCACACTTCGTGTTGTAGCCAGTTTCATTAGCAGAGGTGTTTTATAACTTACAGTAATTTGTACGTAATGAGTTCAGAAGTTGCATTTGCGTGATATCAAAGAAATAATTTACCCTGTACATTACCACTCATCATCAGGAGCAGAGTCTGGCAGGATTAGAGTGCGTTTAATAATGAGGTCATTTTATACTGCATTACCTTATTTCTTTGGGTGCCAAGTCTGGTTTCACAAAGTCGTCTAAGAAACAGGAGGGAAGACGAATCACAGTCATTTCACACGTATTTAATAAGCATGAATTACCCAGTGAGGTAAACATCCATTCTTTCCACTGTGAAACAAGGGGGTTTTGAATTCTTGCTATACTGGCTGTTTCCTTGTCTAACGCCACCCCACCCCCACCCCCAGCCCCGCCGAGCGGCTGCGCGGATGAAGCTCTTCTGGGACAGGATGGAGCTGTCTGTGTGTTCATGGCACGCGTGGCATACTTCAGCTTAGGTGTGGCAAAGCCTCCGTGCAGCCTTGCCTCTGGGTGTCCACTGCCATCTCAGGGATGGCCCAGCCTCGTCTGTTCCACAACTAACCTCTTTAAGAGCCTCTGTGAGGGCCCCTGGGGCCCCTGTCCTTGCACGAAAGAAGGAAACGGGAGCTCGGTGACTGACAGCTTTACAGCCGGCTCGGGCTAGTTTTCACTTGTCATTTCAGAAAGATTTTACTTAAAAGCATAAGCCCGATGGGGCATAAGTTCTGGAAAGTCTTTTGAGGCCACAGAGTGCTCCTGGAGAATCTTCAGGCTAGGGCAGTTTGCATAAAATGCAAGGATATTAATAGGTTCTGAACTGGAAAAGGGTGTTATGTTCAAATAAGCTGGAAGGACCTCAGGGAAACTGTTTTCTGATATGTGAGTGTTTGTGTTTAGTGTCCAGCCAGGGCATACAGAGTGTAGTATTTTCCACATTTTATTGACATAGAGCCATTTTTGGAAGAGTGTCTTACCCAAGGGTTTTTCCGCCATAAAATACATAAATATGTAAATATATAAAGCATATAAAAAGTACACAGTTACACTGTTTAGTCCATGACACAAATTTTGTCAGGTTAGAGGAAATACTGTATGTTCATAGGATTTTCAAGCTGTAGAGTGCCTTAAAAACATAACAGATTATGGTTATTTTTCTCCCTTGATCTTGTTGGAAATAGTGCCACAAAAATCATGTGACACATTCTTCGATTGTTCAGAGTCCAGTGATCTGGAGACTGCTCTTTGTGTCCCTTCTTTTTCCTGTCCCCCTGTTCCCCACAATGGCAGAGAACTTCTTAGTTTGTGTTGATATTACTAATTACAGAAAATGATCATTAGTCTGTGGTTGATCCGAGCGTTCATTTTAAGTGGATTTTCTGGTTGTGTTTCTGCCTTCAGCATGTTCACTGTCAGTTCCAAATGCCCAGAATGGCTTTGCTTTATATTAGTGCAGCCCTGTAATTATCTGCGCCTTGCCTCTGTTTTCCGCAGTCAGCTTCTCCAGGCTGGTCCATCTTTAAAAGGAGGGGCAGGGGCAGTGGGGTTCACAACAGAGTCTTGCTCCACAGATACACAGACTGCCTGCCCTACACGAAACCGCCTGGCTCCGCCTGCCTGATTTGTCCTCTTTGGTTTATGCTCACAGTAGCATATTTGTAAATGTTTATTGAATTAATAAGTAACTTTGCGTGCCATAAATGCCATTTGATTTCATGTGGAGGCAAGATTGAATTTCTTCATGGTTCGATTGAATACTGTTGATTCTCTTATGTGATTTGGGGAACAGACAGCTTTTCAACAGTAGTCTCAGTGAGCTAATTTGTTGAGGATGTAATTTATTCACAATACTTTGGTTGCAGGGAGTAGAAGGGACATGTTCCATCAACCCAAATCATACATTTAGCCAGGATTTATAGCACCTACGACTGGCCCTGGATGCAACAGGGAATGAAATACAGCGTCTTCCCTCCTGAAGTTTGCATTCCAGGGAGAGAGGCTTCCAGTGAACAAATGCAAGAATATCATGGTAGATGGTGGTGAGGGGGGAGGAGGGGAATGTCAAGGAGGTCTCAGAGACCTGCAGGATGTGCAGAAATTTAGGGGAGAGGGCTCCAGAAGTAGGGTTGGCAGGTGCACGCGCCCAGGCAGAAGCAGGCTGTGGCACAGGAGTGAGGCCATTGTGAGGTCAAGGAGGTGACAGCGACCAGAGTTTGGTTTTGTTCTCAATGAGACAGGAAGATATTGGTGTGTTTTGAACAGAAGAGTGACACGATAGAGCTATTCTTTTAGAAGGATCACTATTACCTGAAGGGTAAAAAGGGGAACAGAGAAAACAATTTGGAGGCAACTGCAGTGACCTAGGCAGGAGCTGATGGCGGCCTGGCCCAGACGGCCCCGTGAAGGTGATGAGTAGTACAACACCGCGGATTTACTTCAAGAGGACAGGCTGACCGCATTTGTTGATGAATTGGATGTGGGATGGAAAAGAAAGAAAGGAGTCAGATTTGACTTTACCTTATAGCTGAGCAACTAGAAGAATGAAGTCGGCATTATTCCAATGGGGGATCCTGCAAATGGGCAGATTTGAGAGGGGCCAGTTTAGGAATGGTTAAGAGGAGGTGCCTTCAGACAGCCGAAGGGAGATACTCAGTTGCAGGTGCCTCTCTGAGTCCCGAGGGGGAATTGGGATCTTGACTGGAGATGCACACGTGTCAGTAGTGTATAGGATGACTGGTGGTCATGAGTCTGGAGGAGCTCATCTGCGGAGTGAGCATGGAAAGAAGAGAAATCCAGAGGCTGAGCCCAAGGCCCCCGGGGTTTAAGAGTCAGCGAGAGCAGGAGTACGGGGAAAGGCAATACGGGAAACTGAGTCATGAAGTGAACTAAGGTAAGACTTTCCCAGGAACCATTTGAATTAAAGGGTCTCAAAAAGATGGAAACGATCAGTTTTGCCAATTGTCAATGGTAATTGGAGTAAGATAAGATTGAGATTAACCTGTGGAGTTAACATTGTGGGGGTCTTATCAAGGCAAAGAGCTTGTTTTTGTGACAAAATAGGTTTAGAGTAGGAAGCTTAATTATCTTGGAATGGATTCAACATAGATAAATCTTTTGAGAATTTGCTCCCAGTAAAGGCAGGGAGAAGGGCCATAGCAGGAGCGGGATGTTGGGTTAAGGGGATGGTGGTTTGGGGTGGGCAGTAATTCAGTGTGTTTATGTTAGTGGGAACACAGCAGAGTTAGAGAAGTAGATGCTGTAGGATAGAGGGGAGACTTGCTGGGGCAGTGTCACTGTATGGGTGACAGGGACTGGAGTCTTGGGGAGAAGTGGGGGGAGGCCTTGTTTAGGGCCTGGGCTGTCCCTGCAGAGTGCAGCACAGGCACGGGCGGGGTAGGACCCAGGGCTGGGCTGTGTGGGCTTCTCTTTGGACTGTTTCAGTTTTCTCAGTGAGATGGGGAGCAAGCTTACCTGCTGCGAGGGAGGATGGAGAGGAGGAAGTATTATTGTGTCCCAGAGAGAGAGAGAGAGAGAGAGAGAGAGAGAGAGAGAATGAGAATGAATAAAGTA
The DNA here is from genome assembly GCF_014108415.1 of Molossus molossus. Lineage (NCBI taxonomy): Eukaryota > Metazoa > Chordata > Mammalia > Chiroptera > Molossidae > Molossus > Molossus molossus. The sequence goes on from NW_023425344.1 coordinate 111,702,812, forward strand.
GTTGGCTAGGAAGGAGAGAAAGAATAGCCTGAAGAAGTTAGGTAGGATGGCCAGGGAATAGAGGGCTCCTGGTGAAACTCAACAGAATTGAAATTTTTTCTTTCTTCTTAAGAAAACCTGCCCAGGATATCTTCAGAAGTAACCACTGTTCCATTGTAGAAATGTACCACAGTGTGTTTATCCATTTGCCTATTGTTGGGTATTAATACTGTTTCCAATTTGGGGCTATTAAGAATATAGCTGCTATGAACATTCTTGTAGAAGTCTTTGTATGGACGTATGTTTTCATTTCCCCTGGGTAATGTCCTAGACACAGAACCACTGGGTTGTGGAATAGATATATATTTAACTTTGTAAGAAACTGCCGGTTGTCTCAAGTGGTTCTGCAAAAGTAACCAGGCAAATGCGTCACCCTCCTGGGTGGAAAATAAGTTATAGAAAATGGAAAGTGTAAGGTAGTAGAAATTCAGTCTCAGCTCCGTCATTAGTTAATCTTAGGAAAGTCACTGAACTTTTGTGGACTCAATGTCTCCAAAAGCTACATGGAGGAAATAAACTAGGTAATCTACTAGGTCTCTTTCAGATCCCAATCTCTGTGAACTTTGGTAAAATTCAACTGTGTGGCAATACATAAACAGAAAGCCACATCTCTGCACATTTCTGTTCTGTGGGAATAGAGCAGTGTTTAATGGACTGGACACAGGACGAAAATCTTAGAACATCAGGTACAGCAGAGGCGAAATGATTAGGCTCATATGAAGCTCACAGTTGCCTGTGAAAATCACATATTCTTTGAAAGAAAACATCATAAGGTGATAGAGGATCCAACTCAAAATTTAAAATAAAGAGTTATACCTACGAAATAGCTCCCACTCTTGTTTTCATTAGAACATATACTAAGAGATGCAATTAGATGGTTCAAGAGAAAACAAAACTGCTTACACGGTCCGCTGTTTGGATTGCTGTGGTTTGTTTTGAAACTAGAGAGACAAAACATTGGCTGCTCTCACTTTTGCAGAACGACTGGCTAAGCGTTCTTCTATTTCTCTGTGCTCCCTCCAGCCAAGAGCAAAGGAAATGTCTGTGTCCTTCCAGCAATAGGAGTGATAGCCCAGGGCCATCTTGTCCTGCATCTTGTCTGTAAGCAGATCTAAATGTACACTGGTGCAAGTCTTTGTCTCTTCTTGGCTCCTGTTCTTGAACTTCAGCGCTGAACGGTACAGACCGAGGAGGCATTGTTCGCTTGGCTGAAGCCGTCTGATAAATAGAGGATGCAAGAAAGACAGATTGAACATCAGTGTGAGACCACGTACTTCTGTAATTTGTCTTTTGGGTTAATGAGAACTAGGAGTGGGAGGGGAAAACCAGTGGGAGATAACTCTGAGCCAGGTGGGGAGCCTTGACTGAGCTATGATCTGTTGGGGAGATAAATGTCCAGTTGGTGTCCGTCGCCAGCCCATGTCCTGGGGTTGTGAAATCCTGCCACCCAGGGCGGGACGAATGCCCTCTGTTTGTCACTGCTTTCTCAGAAGGGTCTGAAGAATCTAAGCATGACCAGGCAGACACAGGCCCGTGGAGTGCTGGATTTGAATGTCAGGTCGGTTACACCAACCTCTTGTCACATGTAGAGTTCCTTCTGCAGCATCTCTGGCCTGACTGCCATCTGGCCTCCACTGAAATACTTACCATGACCTGGAACTCACTACCCCAGCACAGTCGCTGTCGGATACATACATGTGCTTCTCAGAACATCCTCTCAGGACACAACCTCACCAAGCCGTGCCGTGCAACCTTTTTTCTACTGCATGAGGAAGGAGTCAGAAAAGCACACCCACAGCTCCATGGCATGGCAGCTCCGGTTCACCTCATTTCTCTCCTCAGGTGGGGATGGATCATGGGCACCATAAGCATTTTATTTCTGATCTTGCTTGCTGGTCTGAAGAAGCACAAATAAGCTTTATGTCTTATTCCCCGGTCAGGGACCACTGTGTGCCAAGTGGCGTGATACACCCTTACGTCGATGCAGAAGGGTGGCTCTTTTCGCACATCAGGCTTATAGTTTTCATATCTGTGCAAAAGTCCATTTATTAGTCATTTTAAAGCAATCTCAACCAGAGCAATTTTATTGACCAGAGGACATTTGGCAGACTAGAGACATTTCGGTTTCCACATCTGGTGTGGGGGGTTTTACTGGTATCTAATGGGTTGAGGCCAGGGATGCTGCTAAATATCCAAAATTGCGCATTACAGCGCCCTCCTCCGCCCCCCCCCCAAAGAATTATCTGGTCCAAAACGTCTTTGCGCTGGGATTGAGAGACTCTGGTCTAGAGGAACCAGCACTTCCAGCCAACCAGTCGTACTGTGGTGCCGTCCAATGGTGGCCACAGAGTTGACTTTTTTTTGCTTGTGCACAAAGCTATATTAGGATCTAGGAAGATTCAAGTTTTAATTTCATAAACAGAAGAGCTTCTGGATGTGTGTTCGTCTTCATGGCCTTACAGAAGAGTTAGAGTAGACCCCAGCAGTTTGCCGCAGAAAGGATTCATTGTGAGTCGGATGTTGGGAACCTGGTTGTAATATGATGCTGGTGGCATGGTATTTTGCTTGCTTTGATCCACATCTATCATCATGGTTGGGGGGTACCTCTGAACCCTAAATGGAGACTATTTTTTAAAGGCCTCCTGGGGTTTTAAAGATATGTCCTATTTACTGCTAATAAGCCAAGGAGGTATAGGTTGTTGTTTCCTGCCATTGAATCAGCTCCAACTCCTGGTGACCCTGTGCACGCATGATGTCCAGCATGTCCTCAACTCGCTCAGCTCCTATAGACTCGTGCCGGTGGGTTCTTTTGTGGAATCAATTCATCTCACGTAGGCTAAGTCCAATTAAAAGACAGGAGTGGGCAGTCAGGATCAGAGAGTCTTAAAAGGCTTTGCTTTTTCAATAGTTTAGTTATAAGCTTTCAGAAAACATTTGTTTTCCATAGTTTAGATAGAATTCTAAATCTGGTGTGTCGTTTATTGTCGGTAGGGGTTTTGTTTCAGTGGTTTTATTTGTGTAAGAGGGGAAACAAAAGGAAAAATTGTTGAATAAAATCTTGTGAGGTTTTTTTGTTGTTGTTTCATATTGTCTTAAGAAGGCAAAAGTACTATTGATGCCAGTTTTGAAATATAACAGCATAACAGATATAAGCATTGCATGATTTCCCCCACCACCCCTTTTGGGGCAGAGCCCGTGCTGAGAGGCCGCAGAAGAACTTGTCAGCAAGGCAACAGCTAATTAGATTAGCTCCAGTGCTTCTCTGGACAGCTGTCAGGCACACGTCCTGTCACGTTTGCCGTGTCAGTTCAGGTCCCTTCTTCCCAACCCCTCCAACACAACCAATCCTAACTTGAAAATGAATGGGGTAAACATTGCCGAGGGCCCACTCCGCACTGGACTCTTGGTGCTAGGTGTGGTTATTAGAATGGAAACAGGAAACACATTCTTGAGAGCCATCCGAGTAGGGTCAAGGAGGGCCCCTGGCCCACAGTGGAGGTGACTCTGAGATACCTCAGTGACAGTGTGCCCGCAGTACAAACAAAGGCCCGACCCACCCAGGTGAGTTCCTTTTTTTTTAAATGGCTTGTAAGCATAATGATTGAAGGACTATTTTCACTTTTAAATGAAAATGGCAAAACTAAAGTTGGTGAACTGTTGTTCAGTGGTGGTGCACTTGATGGATTTTGAAGGTGTTCTAGAGGTCCTCGGTGGTGCTCTTTACTGATGGTAAAAAAAGATAGACACCCCGCTTCCCTGATTTCTTTTATTGTGAAGTTCACAAAAACACACACAGCAGGCTGGGGTCCTGCTGGGGATGCCACTGGGCCAGTGTGCTCTCTAGGGGTGACGGAGCCCCGATGCGCCCTGGGCTCGTTCCTCCGTACGTCATCTCAGTGCTCCGAATTCCTCCCCCGGAGATGCGCTCTGCGCCACCCTGCCCGTGCTGGCCTAGCAGCTCCCGTGCAGAAGCCTGTCTCCTGATCCTCTCCCGCGGAACAAGACGGCGGTCTCTGTGATGGCCGGATCAATGATCAGAAATGGCTTACTGGCAGACAGTTGGATGCTAATTATGATTGGAACCTTTGGGGCCCGTGAGCCCAAATCTGTTGTTTGTTGTTGTTGCAAAAAAAAATGAAACACCATAACATATGAGAGGAAATGTGTTGGGTTTTGAACTGAAAGTGACGCAGATTAGTCCAGGAGACTGTGCTAAACTGTTGGTTTGGGGGAAAGGGATGGAACAAGTGGCCAATTAATTGGTACTTTCCGATAAAGAAGGGACTGAGTTTGGATATTGCAATGCAAAGCAAAAACAAAAAATTGGCATTGTTTAAATTGGAGGTGACATTCCGAGGGGTGTTCTCAGAATTTCTAAGTTGGTTATCCAATTTGACTGCATGCTGTGTCCCAGGTTTGTGAACTCTTTCTAGCCGGTTCTACCTGGGAAGAATTATTTTCAATTAAATGGATCATGACCACTGGAGAAAGAATCATGAAACGCATCTGTAGGGTGGGGTCATGGTGTGAACAAAACTGCCCAGCTCACAAAGGGAGGTTTGGGAATTGACCTGTGCTAATACTGGCTTTGGGTCTGATTCCATTCTTCCCATCAAGAGTTACCTTAATGAGGTGGAGAGAGGAAGGGAGGTGGGTCCTCCCTGCAGCTCTGGGACCTGAGAGGGTGGGTGCTGTCACTAGCTCTCATGGCGGGCAGAGAAGAGGGCCCACAGACCCTTGATCATCGGAAGGGATGATGTCTATTGGGGTATTGTGCAAAAAGTAGGAAGAGGACCAAGTATTAATGGGAAAACAGAAAAGTAGAGAAAATAAGAATGGGAAACTGTAGTCAATTCACATAGGTATGGGAATGGGTTGATTTTCTTTTCTTTTTTTTTTAAACATCTATTTATTGGTTGCCACCTGCATGACCCCAACCAGGGCCGGTGACGAACTGCAACCAAGGTACATGCCCTTGGACAGAATAGAACCCGAGACTCTTTGGTACGCAGGCTGATGCTCTAACCGCTGAGCGCTGGGCTGATTTTCTTTTGCAAGGCTTACGATATGATATAGGCAATGTTCCAAGCATAAATCTAGAAAAGTCTTGAATGAATAAGTAAACAAAAGGTACCCAGAAAATAAATACTTTTGGGGGATTCCATGGTTGTTGTTTTTTAAATAGGTTTTTTTTCCTCAAAGAAAGTTCAGTGACTCATCATTTCTTGTTAAATCAGGTGGCTGATACAAAATAAAAGTATGAAGAGCAAATGTAATTAATATTGCATCTCACATTATAAATCAGATAAGAGTGTGTGGCAGAAACATGAACTGTCATTTAGGTCTTACTTCTGGACACAGCAAGTCCCCACTCATGAACCACTCTCAATGCAGAATCATTTCTCGGGAAGATTAACAGAGGCCAAGACAACTGTATGAAAATACACTGCACCGTTCTATGCAGAACAGCCTGTAGTTGAGGACACATTTCTGTATAAGAGGCTATTTTAAAGTCCCTGGAAATTTGCCCTGGCCGGTTTGGCTCAGTGGTTACAGCGTCAGCTCGTTGGACCAAAGAGTCCTGGGTTCAATTCCAGCCAAGGGCATGTACCTCAGGTGTGGTTTGTCCCTGGTGCAGGTGGCAACCAACTGATGTGTCTCTCTCACATCAATGTTTCTTTCTCTCTCTCTCTGCCTCCCACTCTGTCTAAAGATAAATGTAAAAATATCTTCGGGTGAGGATTAAAAATAATAATAATAAAATAAAATCCCTGAAATATTTCTCTAATTACACCTTGGTTGAATTTCCTTATACTTTTTATTGCTTCCAAGGTAGAAGTGCAAGATAAGACAAATGGGAAGTTCAGAGAATTGTGTCCATTAAATCTCATTTCTCTTTGTATTTTCCAACTTTTTGATAATTTTAATTCTTACCATGCAGTAGTCTAGTGACCTCAGTCCTCCCTCTCATGAGCCAGGAGGGGAAAGCCTTCTGTGTTAAAGAGACCCAGCATCTCCAGTCTTCCCTAGCTCTGTGCTGTGGCAGAGTTTCACCTGGCACAGGTAGAGATTGGGAGCTCGGCTCTGTTGGAAGGAGTGAGGCGGATAGGGGACAAGCCACCTGCATGAACACCTGGATTTGTTCGTGAGTGTCCTCGTTCATTTAGTCACACACTCGTTCACTTGCTGACTGGTCCACAGTAACTTGCTGGGTGTTCATAGAGTGCCAGAAACTGCATCCGTCACTGCAAAGAAGTCACACCCTCAGGTATAAGTCCCAAGCGAGCATCGCAGCAACAGTGTGGCCTTATGACATCACAACTTCCACAGAGGGGAAGCACGTGGGAACCAGTGCAGCCCGAGAGCTGTGTTACCTACTGTTAATACACATCCTTTTATGAATGGATGCGGGAACTGCAACTTGGCACTCCTGAGCTTTCGAATATTAGAAAACACACTAACGCCAGTGGTTTAATCACTGGGTCTCTGGACACCGTCAGCTTTGTGTGAGGCCTTCTGGGTGACTGTGGGCAGAGGATGCAGTCGGTCTGAAAAGAGCCTGGATCGGGCTCCCAGTCGTCTTAGAACATGTTTCTGCCACTGACCACCTCTGTTACCGTGGCTGACTCATGCCCAGCCAAGCCCCCATTTCTCATTTATAAAATAAGATGTTTAAACAGTAAGTTTAGGTCCTAATTTTTTAAATCTATGCTTTTTACTTTAATGGGTAAAATCATCCCCAGAGATTTTAAAGTTTAACCCAACGATTTTGTTACCATAATGGGGAATAAAATGCAAACAAACTCTTTTCCAAAATATCATGGATTTCAAAAATATCATCTGAGCAGCCTGAGGTCAGAGGAGCTATTTCAGTATAACAACTGCCATCTGTACCTAACAGACATGATCCCATTTAACACAACAACCTCAGGAGGGAGGTGTGGTTATTACCTTTGTACATTATAATGTCCATACTGTCTGTCTTGTGTAGATGAGAACATCAAGACTCAGAGAGATCCCGTAACTTCTCCAGGTTCACGTACTGGTGAATATCAAGATGGTACTTGAATCCACATCTTCTTTGTGGCTCAAAGAACCAGTAAGACTGATAGTCTCAGCAGCTTTCTAGCCACAGCGCCCATCCCAGAGGAGGGGTCCAGTGTGTGTGTGGTGGCGGGCGGAATAGAGATGAAATGATAAAACGTGATCACTGCAGACATGTACCCTTCTGTCTGTTTCCCATTATCGAATACTTTGTATCACAAGACACAGAGGAGTTGGTGTTTCCAGATCATTTTCTTGCCAGTGGTTGTAGTGATAAACCTTCATTAATGAAAATAACGCCATGATCCTCTGGCGCTTTGATACCAAGTATAGTCTCCTGAACCAGCAGTATTGGCGCCGCCTGGTAACGCCTCAGAACCACTGAGTTAGACGTCGCTTGTGCACAGGTTCTCCAGTGATTCCTATGCCCGTGCAGGTTTTGGGGGGCTCTTCATATGTAGCAGGTCCCCAAGAGAACCCTGGGCCGCGGGCAGAGGAACACACCTCCCTCGTGATGCCGTGTTAGTAACATGTGGCCAAGGGCGGCGTGTGGAGATGAGACTCGAGAGGAGTGAGGATGACCCCAACACAGGAGAGGCTGTACAATAAAAATCTGTTTCCATGGGTCTTTATACACCGTTGAGGAAGAAATGGTCTTTATTCTTTTGGAAAGAGTCATTCTAGATTGTTTAGAAGTTTAAACAATAAAGTCCAGTTGTGAAAAGTAAGAATTAATAAAGAGAGATGAAAACTTAGTTCTACAACAGACTTCTCAAGGCTCTTCATTTTAAACTCAGCGCAGGACTCCTAGCCCCTTTGGTTCTTTCCCCCTGGAAATTCACATCTCCTGTAACACAAGTCCAATGTGGAACGTCATGCCGGTCGTATGAAGTAATTACTCATATTATTGTCCAGAGGAAACACACAGCATGCAGCCACAAATACCTTCCTACCTGTCTCGTGCGCTGTTTCTTAAATGCACAAATTTTGCATTATAACATAGAGTAAAAAACGTAAAATTTTTTGCAACCGGTTTATTTTAACCAGTAAGTGAAAATGGAAGCTTAGCTTATGTGTTCAGTGAAGTTTTTAAGGTTTACATTGGGAAAAAAAAAGAAACTAAGAAATATGTACAACATATAAATGGATTATAATGTGAATGAAGACTTTTGTGAAATGCGAGGATGTGAGTGAGTTAATATGTGTGTATATGTTAATAATTGTTCTGACATGGAGGAAGAGTATCACTAACTCTTGGATTTTGTAACATGTTGGTATTTTATAGCTGGTTAAAGCAAATGGCAGTTGCTAGGATTTCCAAAGCTCTCCATTCTAACTTCTAGGATCATGTTCTCCAAACTGCTAATTAATGTAAAGTCAGCTTCATATATTGAGATGTTTAATCAATTGGCAGATTGCTGTCAATAAATATGTCTCTTAAGTGGTTTGTAATAGACAGGCTAATGAAGTGCTCTGTGCGTGTCGGCGTCTGGGAGAAATCCCTCTTCCTTCTGGGCGTCCTGCCATACGTCATTAGTCTCCCTTCGGAGCAGAGGGGAATGTCCTTCAGCATCGCCCGTCTGACCTGTGGATGGGGTATCCGGAGAACCGGAAAGTGAACTGCACTGTATGCTAGTGGTTAGTCAAGCACCGCGAGGTGGAAACGGTGGTGACTGGTGACTTGAAGGATTTTGATAGTAGCTAACGTCCCTTGAGCAGTCCTCCGTGCCAGGCTCTGTGCCCAGGACTCTGACTTCAGTTACTCTTCAGTCTTCACAGCCGCCCTGGAAGGAAGCGCACTGTTTTCAGACCTTGCAGATCCTTTATGTTTCCAGTATCTTTGTCAGGCCACTAGGATCCTGCAACAGACTGCACAGATCACATCACCTGATCCACATGTGATTTTTTTTTTAAGTCGTTGTGATTCCCATTTCCGGGGCCTTGAAGGAGGGAGCACTCACCGGTCACCAGTGATACCCAGATGCAGAGCTGGATGGCGCCACCACATCCCAGTCAAAGCACCCTGGGCATGTGGCTCTCATGGGCCCTGCTGCCCCCAAGGGCTGGCACCACCTTGAAAGGGACAGTCTTTTCTGTTTTGAGATATTTTCCAGTTTAAAAATCCCATCGCCCCATCCCAAGAGCACATGAGGCCTGCACAGGCAGACCTTGAATATTGCATATTAGGTCATCATGAGAGTAGGCAGGCGACTGGCCTGATGGGGACACTCTGGACCCCGGGGGGGCAGAAGCTCTTCATAGGTGGACACTGGGAGGGAGAGCCTGCTTCCCGTGTCGGACCTTGTCCATGTCCTCTGGGAAGCAAGCCAAGAGAAGGCTTTCTTCAGCATGGATGTAAAGCTTCTCGTGAAGGTATACAGGTGACTTATTCTGCCTGAATTTCCCCAAGCTCCTGCACTTGTCTTTGTTCATTAATAAATACTGCGCAACTAATGTTCCCATCTGGCAGCGCGCAGAAAGGGGCCTCAAAATGTAGCAGTGGTTAGAGCTCTTAAATACTAATGAAGGTGGTGCCTACTTGACATGGTAGAAGGGTGGGTCTTCATTCTAGAGTTCTTAATTTAGAATTGCCAAGTGACTAATATTAATTAGGGAGCCAGCTGTATCCTTCAGTTCTGTTGTATATTTCTCCTTAGGAGCCTGTGAAAGGAGTAAGTCTGAGCCTCCTTTAATCAATCAGCCCATGAGCAATTATCTATTAAATATACTCTGTGTCTCTGGGATCAGGCTATGTGGACAGAGATTTATAAGGTACAGTCTCTGCCTTCAGGATCCTCACCTAATTGAGGAGCGCACACCAACAGAGCTGGTATTTCAGGACCGGGGAGTGCAGGCAGCTCTGTCTGTCGGCTGTGTGAGGAGTGGGGCAGCGCAGGATGAGGGGGCTTTTCCAAACCTCACGGTGCCCTCTTTGCCAGGGTCACCGAGCCAGCCAATGCACGTGGGGGAGGGTGTCGGAGCCCCAGGCTTGGTGGCTGGACAAAGGCTGAGGACCATCCCGCAGACTGGAAAGTTGGAGTTCAAAGGAAGGGACAGTGATCATGGGCAGAAATGGTGGGGAGGACCAGAGTGGGCTCTGAAGAGGGAGGGATGGGATTGCCAGTGGGTGGTGAGCCATGGGCAGCCCTCAGAGGCTGGAGGAAAGAGAGCAGGTCAGTCAGACCAGAAAGGGAAGGAGCGGGCAGCCTGCGGGTACAGTTACCCCAGCTCTCAGGCCCCGTCCATCCCAGCTGAGTGAGTGGTTCTGCACATGCTTCCACACACGCAGTTTTGAATATGGCAATATTTCGGAAGTGTTTTCATGCTAGACACAGTGCAATGGCTACGAACTAATACATGTTTTAATCTCATCTGCATTGCCTGGCCGGTGTGGCCCATGCACCAGGAGGTCGCCCCTTTGATTCCCAGTCAGGGCACATGCCCAGGTTGCAAGCTTACTCCCCAGTAGGGGGCGTGCAGGAGGCTGCTGGTCAGTTCTCTCTCTCATCGATGTTTCTCTCTCTCTCTCTCTCTCCTTCTCCCTTTGTCTCTCTGAAATCAATAAAAACATACTTAAAAAAATTTAATCTACATTAATACATTTTCCATCACTTTCTTAAGTCTAGATATTCAACAATATCATATGTCAACCCGTGGCGTGTCGTGTTTTCCATTTCCTGCCATGGCCAGTTTAAAACTGCCAGCACAATGGCCTGAGTCATAGAGATTGCGTAGTCGTCGGCGGTACACACGTATCTGTATGTTCTGTTTCCAGCACACTGATCAGTAGCTGCAATAACCTCAAGAGCATAGAAAATGATAAAATATGTAAGGATAAGAAAGTGAGAAGCTTTTGTGTTTGTGCTTTAGGCCTGTTAATGTATGTCTAATTGATTCACAATAAACTGCACATACATAAAATGTAACTTTAAAAACCCTCACATGTGACCGCCTGCAGGGACTTAGTCCCCTCTGCTAGAGGGTGGGGGCGTGGCTGAATCAGGGGCTCAGTGCTCTCAGCTCTTAATAAAATTATTCCCGGAATGGCTTTTTTTATATAATTTTTTTTTCTTTATTGATTTTAGAGAGAAAGTGGAAGGGAGAGGGAGATAGAAACATTGATGAGAGAGAACATCGATTGGCCACCTCCTGCATGCCCCCGACTGGGGGTTGGACCCACAGCCTGGGCATGTGCCCTGACCAGGAATCGAACCAGCAACCTCTTGATATATGGGTCGACACTCAATCACTGAGCCACACCGGCCGGGCCCTGGAATGGCTTTATGTGAAGCACCTCAATATCTCTGTCCATGATTGTGTGTTCTAAGTCTCTTGACATTGATGTGTTCACATCCATTAAATTCTAGTTCTTTGAATTCCTAGCAGTTGAAGGTGTCTTATATGACGATGACGTTGCAATATACTTTCTTCGACTTTGCCTGGCCAGTGTTAATTTTTGCTAATTTTTTTCCAAGCTCAAATTGCAGGTCAATTTGCAGTTTTCTCTTCCTTTCATCTTTAGAAGCTCAGATTGCTGAGTTGTGTCTGTGGATTGGCAGCTCGGTTAAAACACCCGAGGGTGCCGTGCTTCTTCTCCTGCAGGGGTCCAGAACCCAGAAGCCTGCAGCTCTCCATGCTCCTCGCTCTCCCCGCGGTAGCGTTCCCTTCGATGACCAAGGAGAGCTCCAGGGCAAGGGCCCTGCGAGCCTGAGCCGTGTTATCCGCAAGCTTCCTCTCTCTAGATTTAAACTCATCTTCGGGAGCCATCGGATAGGAGCTTCTCTCCTCAGACTCTGCCACTGACCTCTTCGCACATCTCTTCTAGGAGCGCTAATTTGCCTTCAGTTGCACTTGTGTGTATGTGCGTAAGGCCTCTCTAGCCCGGTTTATAAACAGCCCTTTTCCGTAAGTCCAGACATGCAGAACAATCTTTTTTCCCCAACTGAAAACCTTTTCACTGAGGGTTTTCTGATCCCTTACCTGCTGCTGCTTTAGGTCAAGTCCTGCTCAGCTGCCATCCTTGGAACACTGCCCTGGGTCTGAGGCTCGGAAATCCTTGACCAGCACCCCCGTTCTCGCAGCCACAGTCCCCTCCAGAGAAGGGGAACCTGGGAATGGTGGACCCCGGCTTCTCTTTTTGTTTCGTAACTTGGAGAATTTTGCTGACTTCATATCATCAGCAGCCTCAGATGGACTCTGTTAAATAGCTACATATGAGTGGAATCTATACAAAAAGCAAAGTACGTACAGAAACACTCCGTGGAGAGTGATTTTGCTGTATCCAGATAGCCCCTGTGTTGTTATAAGGTTTAATGTTTTTCCTGAAATCAGTTCACATCCTTACATTTATTTTTCAAAGAAACGGTATCGCAGTGAAGAAAAACATACATGGTAGTTAAAATCGGAAGCTTACGTCACTCACCTCACAGAGCACCGCTGAGAAACGTCGCATGGGGGAGATGTTCTATCAGAGGGGCTGAGGGAAGCAAAGCCGTTTGTCCCTGGCTTTAATAGTCAAGTTTAATTTCACTTGTGAGTTTTGTTTATACCAGCCTCAGCGCTGTTGACCTTTTAGGACAGACAGTTCTGTGATGGAGACCGTCCTGTGCATTATAGGATGTTCAGCAGCATCCCTGGCCTGTAACCACTACACGCCAGTGACACCCCCCAGGTGTGTCTAGACGTTGCCACAGGGCCCCTGGTGGAGAGCAAATGGTGCCTGGTTGAGAGCCACTGGGTAATACATAAGTCATATGTTGTGCCTTTACTACTGGGGTTGTTGTCTTTAATTATTACTTTGTTAAGTGTGCATATTTAAAGTATTCTGCAATTTAAAATAAATTTTTTTCTTTTTTGATTTTGTAGAGAGAAAGAAGGGATAGGGAGAGAGAGATAGAAACACTCGTGAGAGAGAACATCGATTGACCACCACCTGCACTCCCCCCACTGGGGACCCAGCCCACAACCTGGGCATGTGCCCTGACCAGGAATCAAACTGGCAACCTCTTGGTGCATGGGTCGATGCTCAACCACTGAGCCACATCGGCCGGGCATATTCTTCAGTTTTTGAGACCATGTTTTATAGCATTCTTGTGACTATGCCTCTAACTCCCTGTGACAGGAAATGGAAGTGGCCCTGGCCTCTCCTGAGACCGTCTTGGGGTCGACCTCATTCCTTCTCTGTAGAGGCGAGTGACCTCTTCCCACTCTTTGTCAGTTCCCGAAGGGCTCCTTGGTGAACGGAAGACTCATCTTCCTTACCTTCCTCACGTGTTTCTGGCTGATGTGCAGATATGCCTCGTTTTAAGAAAAGTCAGTGACAAATGACTTTATGTGTTATTCACTATTGACATCAATGGAGACCTACATTTTTGTGAAAAGTCTGGTTTTCTGTGAAAGGGGAATATTGGAAGCAATGTGTCCCCAACAAAGAAATGTTTATATTAATTATGAAATGCAGTATGGATACACAGGTACCCGTCAATAATTTTGTTTATGATTATGTGGTAAATACCAGTACTATTCCTTTTGTTTAAAATTATAAACCTAAATAAAAAATTATAAACTATGATCATTATTGCTTAAACATACTTTGGATGTAAACTTGAAAGAAATTTACTAAGATGCTAGTAAAAGTTATGTTTCAGTAGGAGATAAGATGAATTTCTAAATGGGTCAAAGTATGTTTCTATTTTTTTTTTTTAAATGAAATTTATAAGTTAAAAAAAACAAAGGAAACTATAGTTCAGATTACTGCCAAAGTCCCTTTTCTTTATAATTCTAGCTAAAAAATGTGCATTTTTTGCACATGTACAAATGTTCAAGGGTCAGCATTCCTTCAGAGCTGATTTGATTTCTGATGTATCTTTGGGCAGAGGGCTAGCCAGCCACCTCGTGTTGAAGGAGACACACACACAGGATACTTCCTGGGTGTACCCAGTCAAAATAATATGCACTCATGGAAGTGGGCAGTGGGTCTGCTCCCTCTGTTTTTGGCAACGGTGGGTTGTTTTTTAATACAAATGCCTCTAGGATGAGATTAAACCTTACCTACCAAAAGGAAGGACAAGGTTGATTCGCTCCTAGTGACAGCCATTATTCAAGTTGCTGCCACGGAGGGGTAATGATTATAAGCCATGTCACCAGCTTTTTCACTAGTAAAGACTCAAAACTGGAACCAGATTGACGGGACTGAAGCAAACACTTGGTGTGCTCTGTTATGTGAGCCAAATACACACTTGTTTGCCTGCAGGATGCATAGTACAGTTTTAAAAAACTACATGGGTGTTATTGCACATGATATTTTTATTTAAACATTCTTCCTTCAGTGTCTTTCCATTTTTTTTAATGTTTTTATTGATTTTTGAGAGAGAGAGAAGAAGGGAGGGAGAGAGAGAAACATGGATGTGAGAAAGAAACATCACTTGGCCGCCTCCTGCATGCCCCCTGCTGGGGATCGAGCCTGCAACCCGGGCATGTGCCCTGACCTGGAATTGAACCTGGACCTCTCAGTCCATGGGGCAACACTCAGTCCACTGAGCCACACCGGTCAGGCTCTTTCCTTTAATTTTTAATTTCTTAGTACTTTATAATAGACAGATGTGCTTTGAGAGGAGTATTTGGGTATCAGTCGTGAACCTTGTACTCAAGATTTGCTAAGTGCCTAGCATTTAATCCTCATTACTACTGTGTTAGGTGGTGGGGAGAATGCCCATTTCATATGTGGGAGAGGTGAGGCTCAGAGGGATGAACAGTTCCCATGTCTGTGGTTCTGTATGGTGGTATAGTCCATAGTGATTCCTTTTGAATAGGGCGTAACTTTATTGTGCCATTTTAGGGACCTTTCTTTTAGGTGTATATAGTTCTTGTTAAATGCTCTCTGTTTCTCCACTTAATATCTGCTAAAAGTTTGGGGTGCTTTTTGCTTGTTGACTGTTTTTATGTGTTACACCTAATTTGAAATTGAGATTATGGTTAAATAACTGCTCAGCATGATTATTTCCCTTAAGTATAGGAGGACTTGGTTTGTCAATTTCATCCTTGTTCATAATGGGAGGGTACATATAGTTCATCTCAACTTTAAGGAATTGCCCTTCCTTCCCGCAGTTTGAATTCTCTATTTCTGGACTTGATTCTGTGCCCACCCTCCTCACAACTACACATTCCCAAGAAATATAACCTGATGTGAGATGGTTTGATATGTGTTTGCATACATACCACCTTCACATCCATCAGGGTCTTCTGCACTCACCAGAACACTGTGTGGTATTTGGGAAAAGTTTTTTAAATGTTGATTTCAAAGAGCTGTAGACATTTTAACAACGGTTTCAGCTTTCCTCTGATGTGTATCAGGAGAAAAGTACAGTAACAGAATAAGGCAGCACACCTGTCTGAGTACATCTCAGTCCATCAAACTACATCTCCCTGAAAAGGGAACACTCGCAGCCAAGTGTGCGCTAAACAGACCCCGGGGTGGCAGCTGGACCTTTGCTGCCTGCAGGTGTTATTTTCTCATTCTTAATATTTTAAATTATTCTCTGGCACCATGGCAAATAGGACCAGAGCTCGTGGCTTTAATGAAAAGTAACAATGCCCAGTATCAGGTGGGGACGGACTGAAGCCTCAGACCCAGCGAGAGTGGTAAAGCTTGCAAACTCAATGTCCAGACATCCAGCCCATGTGGTCCGAGCCTTTGTGCTGGTAACCTGAGGTGTGGCAGTCACGTGGTCTCTCCGAGGACTCACAACCTACTTATAAGCAATTTCCAAGCGCTTGAAGCACAGAGGCATATGGAAGTTTCACTCTCAGGCTTAATATACAACATGCAAAATGAATTTTTCACATTGGGTTTTTAAAAGATGGAGAAGTTCCAGCTTTTCCTCACTGGTGTGCTTTTTGGAGTTACTGCCCTTCAAAGCAGCTGCAGAGGGAAGACTGTAATGTAAGCATAGTGGCGTTTGCAAGTGAGAGCCGTAGGAAAGGCGTGGATGGTTTTGGAAACATTATTCTGGGTGTCGAATTGAACAAAGAGTCATTACTGAAGAGAAAAATAACTGGAAACTCATTGTTCATACTCTCTCGGACTTGAGCCTGGATAACCATACTGTGAAATCAGGGGAAAGTAAATAGAAAAATAGCAAATTAAGAGGACAAATAACCCAGGGGAGGGTGGGGTGCCCGCTGGCATTGGCAGAGAACATATAACCAACGTCTGATGCATTTCCCTAAGATTCGGTGTGTTTCAAATTGCTCTGTGGCATCTTAGCAGAATCTAATCTGAGTAACAAAGAGCTGACTAGTGAACATAGTTGGTTGAATTCCCTTAGTACTCCTGAAATATAACAGAGCAAGGAACAGTATAATGAAAAATAACAGAGAGAGTAGCTAGGGGCTTAACTTATGATCAGTGTTCATTACAACAAATGACACTCACTGCAGAGTTACCATAAAGATTATTGACTCTTACGTAATGTGGTTCCCATCTGAATAGATTTGAGAACAGCTTAGCATGTGAATGGGAGAGCTGAAGCTGGAGGAGGACAGAGGGTGTAGCCAGTACCCTTATTCATTTTTTCAGTTGGTACTCAGGCACCGCCCATTCAGAACCCTGGACAGAGCAGGGCCCGCCTTCGCCCACAAAGACTCTCCATGGTTACCTTTGGCTTGGACCAGCATGTTATGCGAATACCAGGCTCAGAAAGTGACTGAACTTTTTTAAAACATTGTTTCATTTACAGTTAACATTCAGTATTATGTTTGTTTCAGGCATAGGACACAGTGATCAGACATTTTTATGTACTTTACAAAGTGCTCAGCTAAATAAGGAAAGTGACTAAACTTGTTGATAGTTTTGTATCCAAGTTTTATATCCACCTGATGTTCTCTGCCATTTCTGTTTCCTTAAGCATAGATATTGCAGTGTTTAAAAAATATTTCTTTGGGAAGAAGCTTTCATTTATGTGATTTCATACTCTTAATGACTCTAGGAAGACTGTACTGTTATTAACAGTCCTATTATCCAGATGGAGAAGTATGCTCAGAGAAGTTTAGTTTGCCAAAGTTACCTAGCTGCCAGTTATTATAGATGAACTTCAAAACTGGTGTCTCCAACAGTCTGCTTGATATTTTAATTTCCTCATGGGTGCTGAGCATAGAGAGATTCATGTTCTCATTCGTTCTCTCTCTCTCTCTCGGCTGGGTTTTGAAATAAGACAAATTAGGACTTGAACCTTTACTTTTTCATTTGAGATGAGATCCTGCAAAAGTGACCAAGTGACCTAACCTCTCTTAACAGTGGTTGTAATGAAAGAAAAAGTTTATGTCTGATGTGTGGCTAGACACTGTGCTAAGCTCTTCACATGATGTCCTCATTCCGTCCTCCCAGCCATAAGCAGTGTAGGCCTGATTGCAGTACCCGTTTTAGAGACTGACAAACAGGCTTAGAGGAGCTCAGGCTGCACAGCCAGTGTTTGTCACACCACCCTTGCTCACTGTGGGCCGTCTGTAAGTCAGCTCTGTGAAATGGCCTTCAGAAGAGAGGCTCTCTGGTGATGTTAGCTACAGGTGAGGGTTACGGCCTCAGTGACGTGGGAGATGCAAGCACAACAAGGGACCCCAGCGAGGCTAATGGGTGAGGGGCTGTGTTGTTTCGGGGAAAGAAGCAGTGGCATTTGGGAACAAGTCACCCTTTGTCAAAAGAGGACCTTGAGAAGGAATGGGGAAATTAAAAATACTGTTACCTCGACGTAGCCAACAGGTTTGACATATGTCCCCTATCTCTTTTAAGCAGCTTGTTTTCTCCTTTATAAAAAAGCCTGGTGGTGATGCCCCGTCTCGCGGCCCCTGCAGCGAGAGCCCGTTGAGCTCCCTGCGGCCCACCCCAGACTGCTGGCCCAGCAGTCACAGATGGACAGGGGCACGGAGCAGGAGCAGGGGGAGTACCAGGGGCAAGACGTAGTGTTTGCCACAGCCGGGTGACCAAGCCTGGCTTGCCTGGGAAGGGGTAAAACTCATCCATGCGCACAGCCTATGGCGGCAGCTTCTTGACCCAGTCCTGCCGCAGGCCTCCCGGTAGTGCGCTCTGGCCAAGTTCAGACTGAGCGCTTTTGTCTCTGGTCGGTGCTTTTTTTAGTTTTCTTGCTTCGGGGAAAGAGGGGCTGACTATACTTTCCTCCAACCAAGCAGTGTCCATGAGCTTTAGGAGTTATTTGTATCGGCCTGAAGACTTTCCAGGCTCGTACTCAGAACTATCATGAACAAAGCTATTAAAAGGACCTCTAGGTAAATGAAATTACTTTTTTAAAAAGTATATGTTATATATGTTCATCCTTCTTTTTTCTAACGCACCAAGGGTAATCACGTTTCAGAAAAGGGTCCTCAGCTTTCCAACAGTGCGAGGAGATGGCTCGACCCCCGCGCTCCAGCGGTGCTGTGTCGTGCGGGAGGCGCCTGCTGCGGCCGGTCCTTCTTGACTCTGGAACTGCACCCTGTCTGCCTGGGATGGGCCGTAGGAGTAAAACACTCGCCAGGTTTCAGAGACAGTGAAAAACATCATTACACTTACATGACATACTTACTAAATCATTTATCTTTACATTAAGGATAAAAATGATCATTAATCATTCATATTGATTATATGTTGAAGTGATCAAATTTTGGATATACTGGATTAAATAAAATCTAGTATTAAAGCTCATTTCATCTTTGTCTTTTTATGCTTTTAAATGTGGCTACTAGAAAACTTAAAGTTACATTTATGGGATCTCATATTTTGGATAGAGCTATTTTACAGATACATAAAAGTATGGAGTATATTTCTATAAATTGTAACTACTAATATGTGTTTTAAAATAAGATTTTAAAAATAGCCTTTTGAGCTATTTATGAGGGGGAAATTAACTCATCATATGTATTCTTTATAACAGGCACCACTTACTAAAGAGGGGCTTGTTTTACCATTCTCAGGAAAACAATGTTGGGCAGAAACCTTGGTTATTAATAGCTATTCGGAGAGAATATTTTTCCACGAGAACTAGGGTCAGCTTGAGTCACTAATTACACAGCACGGTTCGTTAATATTTGAGGGAACTGCTGTGCACGCATTCCCTCTGTGATTTTTCACCCGGGTGGTGGTGTATCAGCCACCTTGCGACCACACCCCCTGGTGCCCTGGAAACCAGAGCAGCAGGGGCCCCAGCTGTGCCCCACAGGTCCTCTGGCCCTCTGCACCTCCCGCTCACGCCGTGACTTCCCTCACGCCCGCTGTCTGTGTGGAGAACGCCCTAACACCTTCCAGGAGTGTTTTGTGGGTGAGATTCCTAGAGGAAGCACTTGAGATTCTTGGAAGAAAGGGCTGTTGTGACAAGCTTTAGCTCTTCTCTCCCCACCCACAGCCACAGTTCCACTCTGAGTTGATGAGGCCTGTGGGGGGCGTCACGTAACTAACACTTGAGTCCGGAGAGAGAGTCAGACCCTCCTCTTCATGCATTCCCAGGGCCCCACCCAGATTTATCACTGAGGCGCACAGTTCTCTCCTATATCGTTTTACGTCAGGCATAAACCACAAACATCTTCGTGTTTAACCTTTGTTCACTCGAAGACCATACATTTTAGAGACTCTGAAAAATCTAACTTCAGCCCTGGCCAGTTCGGCTCAGCGGTTAGAGCGCTGGCCTGCGGTCTGGAGAGACCCGGGTTCGGTTCCCGCTAAGGGCACGTGCCTCGGTTGCAGTTTGTCCCCGGCCCTGATTGGGTCATGTGGGTGGCAGCCATTCCATGTGTCCCTTTCACATCAATGTTTCTCTCTCTCTCTCTCTCTCTTCCTCCCACTCTATCTGAACAAAATATTGAAAAAAATGTCCTCGGGTGAGGATTAAAAAAAAATCTAACTTAAAAATACTAGGAGGAAATGGATGACATAGATTGATATTTGCTGACTAGGTCAGGGCTAAAAGTATTTTTTCAATTCTTAATTGCTTTCAGAGTATGTTTTTTCCCACAAAATTGCAAAACATGAAAGTGAAACTGAAGGAAGGGTGGACTCCGGAGACCCTCTCCTGTTGAGCTCTCACAGGGGTCTTCTCCGTGATTCTTCTGACAACCGTTGGCTTGTTCCCAGATGCCACTTGGCTCCTTTGCCCACGAGAGCCCCGCTCCTCCCGTTCCGCCAGTCCCTCCCTGCCACTGGCCAGTAGCTCAGTGATTGGGATCAGGGATGGAGGGAAAGCACAAGTCAGCTTGCTGTGCCGTGTTCCGAGGATGGGGTTTGGTTCCTCAGAGAGAGCCCAGCTTACAGGAGGGAGTTGGCCTTGCTGGGGAAATGGCAAGAGGTCATGAATGCATTTTACCTGTAGCTGCTGCTTCCTGGCATCTACCTGGTGAGTCTTCTGGCCACAACTCTATGTGGATAAGTCTACCTGTAGGTAGGTGGATGCTTTCTGGTTTTGATTACTAAGTTTATTTATTTTTTTATCTCTTTGCTCTGTCTGTAAGTTCAGTGTGACTCGCCTCCTAGAAAATCCATGGAGAGGGAGGAGGGACAAAGAATACCATGCTGTCTAAGATCTCAGGCGTCATGCCATCATCTGACCGGAACATAGAAAGAACCCTAGAGATGCGAACCCTGGAAGGTTGCAGTTAATGTGATTTTGCTGACGGGTAAATGAGTTGCTATTAACATAGTGCTGTACACGTTTCCTATGTAAAGGGTTCAAGTTCCATTCAGATGCCCAGCTGTGACCAGGTTGAGGCCATTGCTTCGAGTGGTCTGTCTAAAAGGGTGCAGTCTGGATCAGCCCCGTCAGTGTGTGAGCGCGAGTGGGGCCCACAGGCCGGGCAGTGACCACCTACGTAAGTCCCCATGCCCATTGCATGACTAGGGAAACACAGACTGTGGATTCATTCCAGAGCCTCTGAGTCTCAGGGTTACTCGCCCTGCACTCTGGAACCTACAGGTCTGTACTTAAATTTAAACAGAATTCTGGCTTTCCACTGACCCACCCACGAGTCAGCTGCCATGGTCAAATCATCAGGTCACCTGGACTGAGGGAAAAAGAGGGAAGTGTGGTCTCAGGAACAGAGTCTAAAGTGTTAGCCACAAAGAGGAGGAAGAAGAGGAACTGGTATTTCTATTTCTGTGACACCAGCACTGTATTTGTAGCACTACATATATCTGGGACCACAGGACAAATATGTACCCCACAGGGTTTCTTTCATTCATGTGATACTGTATAAGGTTTAAATGAGTTAATAGATAGAAAATTCCACAGACGCTTCATGTGGAAATGCTGCTGTATAATCGGTGGTATGTGAGTTTTGCTGTTGTGATCATTAGCTTAATAATTTTAGAGGTTGTGGACAACCTGGAGCCATTCACAAAGGAACCATGTGTGACCAGAAAGACTCTTATATATCCATAATAAGAATTTATTCTGATTTTTAAGTTGTTAGTCCAAAGGAAAAGAAAAAAATCCACTAGTTTTGTGATATTCATTTTAACTTAATTCTCTTTTATAAGCAATTACTATCTTTAGCTAGTTCTTACTATTATCAGATATGATTAACATTCAACACAAGCCCATTGTACCTTATGGGAATTTAGTGGGAACCCTGATGACAGTACTGTGAAAGAACCTCCATGAGAGGATGGCAGACGCTCCCAGCAGCCTCACGGAATGGCACTATGATGCATTTACTGCATTCCCAGTCTCACCCTTGCCATTAAATCCAGAGCCCTCGCAGAAACTGAGAAGCACATAAGAAACTGACGTAGGAACCCGACTAGAGCCTTGGACTGCACAGCACACATTATTTCCATAGACAGCTCTAAATGTGAAACAGATATATAATCAGTGAGAATGGAAATGGGACATTGGGAAATGTTCCTTGGCTAACATATTCTCTCATTCCACCAGTAGATATTTATTGGATGGCTAGTGTGTCGCAGGTACTGGAGAAACAAAATGATTAAGATAGTCCCTGTTTCAGAGGCACTGATGATCCAGTTGAGAAAACACAGAGTTGGATACTTCCAATACCTTCTACAGTCATTCATTCAGTCAACAAACCTTCGTTGCGTGCCCATGGCAGCTCAGTCACAGAGCATATTAAACAAGGCAGGCAAGGTTCCTGCCATCTTGGGAGGCGGGAAACAAGCAATCACATAAACAAAATAATTATACTGTGACTACTGGTGTGAAGGAACTGAATGTGGTCAAAGATAGACAATGTGGGGAATTCATATTGGAAGTCGACCAGAGTAAGAGTCAGGCAGGACTCAGCATTCCTTTGATTTCAAGGAGCACAAAGCCTAAGAGGCGTGGAGATTACTTGGTTATTTTATACTGAAAATAATCTAGGGATACAACAGACTTCACAGGCATGACCTGATATAGGGGCTATATGTGATCTGTCTCTGTCCTTGAGTTCTGCTTCTGTGCTGGTTTCTGTCCCAGAAAGGCTCTCTTTACAGATATCAACATGGCTGGGCTCAGATCTGGGATCCTACTTGAACTAAAACAGGAAAGAAAGTACTTTTTCTTCCCAACAATTTGAGCTGAGTCCCTAGGTCTTTCTCTAGTTGTCTCAAACTGGCCACTGACTCAGGTATAAACCAGTTACTGTGCCAGAGTAAAAGAAAGGTTTGAGACTGTGTCATGTTGTGACACTAAAGCTGGGACAGTGTAGCCAGATTGTGAGTGCCTGCATTCACATGAAAGCTATTTAACCTCTCCGTGTGTTTGTTCCCTTATCTGTAGAATGGGGGTGGTATCTGCCTATCTCGGGGAGACCTGGAGAAGAACATCAGACAGAGTGAATAGCAAGTACAAACTTCAGAAGTGGGCAGGAGCCTGACTTGTTTGCCCATGTGCTGGGTATTGGGAATGTGGAGGGTAGAGGTAGAAGAGGGGAGAGAGCTGGCCAGAAGCTGGACCATGCAGGCATAGATACCATTTGAATGGTTGGCATGGTGCCATGTGTTTTCCACTTCCTCTTAGAGCTACAACTCTGTCAGGACATCTGCAGCCTGGGTCCTCACTGGAAGATGCTTAATTCTCACTGGCAGCATTTACCCTACTGCATTGCTGACCAACCCTCTCTGGCTTTTTTTAATACCAGTGCTCTAGGTACAATCAAGTCTTGCTTGCCTGAGAGTTATGCTGGTATTATTTGGGGTGACTTTTCATGTTATGCTTTGATCCATTTTTTATTGGTATTGTCATTTAACACCTAGAGGACCATTGTATTACCTTTAAATTCAATTTGGGGGATTGGTCAAGATGGCAGAGGAGTAGGTAGATCTTTCTTCCACCTCCTCCCAGGACGAGACTGGAAATAACACTAAATTGGGGAACATTCACCCAGAATTACAAACTTAGTACTAGCTGAAGAGGATAATTTTGACCGGGAAAGGCAGAAACCACCTGGAGACTGGAGTCTTTTGTATGTTTTTGTTTTGTCGTGTTTTATTTTGTTCTGTCAGCACCTGCACAACAACTCACATGACATGGTTGGAGTTGTGCCTCACAGTCAGCCATCCTGAGGGAAGGTCCCATCCACAAATGATACAACAATCAAGACTCATTTACAATAGGAGAGCCCAACTAACCCACACAAGGGACACTCCTTGAGCATCCAGATCAGGAGATCAAAGAGACTGCACCTCTGGGTCCCAGAGGATACTTACTATATAAGGTCACCCCACTAAGACTGGGAGGCATGGCAGTTCTGTCTAATACATAGAAATGAATACAAAGGGATAGCAAAAAATGGGGAGACAAAGAAAAAACACCCAAATGAAAGAAAAGGAGGAAACTTCAGAAAAAGAGCTAAATGAGATGGAGATAAGCAATTTATCAGATATAGAGTTAAAAGTAATGTTTATAAGGATGCTCAAGGAACTTAGTAAGAATTAAAAAGAGCTTAGTAGGAACTACAACACCATGAAAAAGGAAATAGAAACCATGAACAGGAACCAGTCAGAAATTAGGAATGCTATATCTGAAATCAAGAATGCAGGAAGGAATGAAAAGTAGGTTGAATGAAGCAGAAGACTGAATCAGTGATTTGGAATACAAAGTAGAAAAAAGTACCCAATTAGAGCAGCAATAAAGAAAAACAAATTAAGCCCTGGCCAGTTTGGCTCAGCGGTTAGAGCGTCGGCCTGCGGTCCGGAGAGACCCAGGTTCGGTTCCCACTAAGGGCACGTACTTCGGTTGTAGTTTGTCCCCGGCCCTGGTTGGTCGTGCGGGTGGCAGCCACTTGATGTGTCCCTTCACGTCGATGTTTCTCTCTCTCTCTCTCTCTTCCTCTCTCTCCCTCCCACTCTATCTGTACAAAAAATGGAAAAATATCCTCGGGTGAGGATAAAAAAAAAAAATTAAAAAAAAAAAAAAAGAAAAACAAATTAAAATCAGGAGGATGGTTCAAGGGAACTTGGAACAACATGAAACGTAATAATGTCCACATCACAGGGGTACCAGAAAGAAAAGGTGAGCAAGGAAAAGAGAACCTGTCTAAAGAAATAATGACAGAAAACTTCCCTAACCTGGTGAAGGGAAAAGTCACAGGAGTTCAGGAAGCACATAGAGTCCCAATCAAGATGAATCCAAAGAGACCCACTACAGAACACATCAAAATTAAAATGACAAAGAAAGAATCTTAAAGGCAGCAAGAGAGGGACAAAGTTACCTACAAGGGAGTTCCCATTAGACTGTCAACTGATTTCTCAACTGAAACACTTCAGGCCAGAAGTGATTGGCATGAAGTATTCAAAGTATTGAAAAGCAAGGACCTGAACCAAAGACTGCTCTATCCAGCAAGGCTATCATTTAAAAATTAAGGTGAAATAAAGAACATCCCAGACAAATGGAGGCTAAAGGAGTTCAGTACTACCAAACCAGTATTGCAAGAAATATTAAAGGGACTGCTTGAAGAAGACAATGAAATCAAGAGAGAGAGGAACACGGGCATAAAGAATAAAAATGGTTTTAAATAAGTACCTATCAGTAATAACCTTAAATGTGTAAATGAACTAAATGCCTCAAGCAAATGACATAGGGTAGCTGAACAGATAAGAAAACATGACCAATATCAGTGCTGTCTACAAGAGACCCACCTGAGAACAAAAGATTCACACAGACTGAAAGTGAAGGGATGGGTTAGCAATACTTGTATCTGAGAAAAGAGACTTCAAAACAAAGGCCATAAAAGAAACAAAGAAGGTCACTACATAATACTGAAAGGATCAGTCTAGCAGGAAAATATATGCACCCAACATAGGAGCATGTAAATATATAAAAAACTCTTGGAAGACTTTAAGGGAGCAATCAATAGCAATACAGTCATAGTAGGAAACTTTAACATCGAACTGATATCACTGGATAGATCTTCCAGATGAAAACCAACAAGGAAACAGCAGCCTTAAATGACATACTTATCAGATGTATTAGATTGATATTTCTGAACATTTCATTCCAAAGTGGCAAAATACACATTCTTCTCAAGTGCACATGGAATATTCTTAAAGATAGACCACATGTTAGGCCACAAAATAAGTCTTAAATGCAAGCAGACTGAAAGCATATCAAATATGTTCTTGGACCACAATGGCATGAAACTAGAAATCAACTACAATAAAAAAAATATCAAAAACATTCAAACACAGGGAGGCTAAATAACATGTTATTAAACAATTAATGTATTACCAATGAGATCATGGAAGAAATAAAAAGTGTCCAGGAAACAAATGAAGATGAACAAACAACAACCCCAAAACTATAGGACACAGTGAAAGCAGTCCTGAAAGGGAAGTTCATAGCATTACAAGCCTACCTCACAAACAAGAAAAAAACTCAAATAAACAACATAACCCTACAACTAAAAGAATTAGAGAACAACCAGAACATCCTACTTCCCAGAGGAAGTAGGAAGAAGGAAATAATGAAGATCAGAGTAAAATAAGTGACGTAGAGACTAAAAAAAAGCAATACAAAAGATCAGTGAGACCAAGAACTGGTTCTTTAAAAAGTTAAAACAAGATTGATGAATCTTTAGCCAGACTTATCAAAAAACAAAGAGAGAGGACCCAAAGAAATAAAATCAGAAATGTAAGAAATGAAGTAATACTTGATATCACAACTAGATGCCCAAAACTGGACAACCTGTATGAAATACTCAAATTCCTAGAAACATACAATCTTTCAAAGCTTAATCAGTAAGAATCACAATACCTGAATAGCCCTGGCCGGTTTGGCTCAGCGGTTAGAGCATCGGCCTGCGGTCCTGAGAGACCCGGGTTCGGTTCCCGCTAAGGGCGCGTACCTCGGTTGCAGTTTGTCCCCGGCCCTGGTCGGTTGTGCGGGTGGCAGCCACTCGATGTGTTCCTTTCACATCGATGTTTCTCTCTCTCTCTTCCTCTCTTTCCCTCCCACTCTACCTGAACAAAAAATGGAAAAATGTCCTCGGGTGAGGAAAAAAAAAAAAAAAAAAGAATACCTGAATAGGCCAGTAACAATTAATGAAATTGAAGCAGTATAAAAAACTCCCAGGAAACAAGTTCTGGTGTGGATGGCTTCATGGGGGAGTTTTACCAAACATTCAAAGAAGAACTAATACCTGTCCTCCTCAAACTATTGCAAAACTTCAAGAGGAGGGAAGACTTCTGAGTTCTTTTTACAAGGTCAGCATTATCCTAATTCCAAAACCTGATAAAGACATTGCAAAGAAAGAAAAGTATAGGCCAGTATCCCTGATGAACATAGATGCTAAAATCCTCAACAAAATATTACCAAATTGGATCCAGCACTACATTCAAACGATCACGTGCCATGACCAAGTGGGATTTATTCTGGGGATGCAAGGTTGGTTCAGTATTTGCAACTCAGTAAATGTGATACATC
This sequence comes from Molossus molossus, assembly GCF_014108415.1. Lineage (NCBI taxonomy): Eukaryota > Metazoa > Chordata > Mammalia > Chiroptera > Molossidae > Molossus > Molossus molossus. Next base: position 111,729,793 of record NW_023425344.1, read on the forward strand.
ACACAAACAAAATGAAGAAGAAAAGTCATATGGTCATATTAATAGATGCAGAAAAGGTACTTAAAAATTCAGGCACCTATTTGTGATAAAAACCCTCAGCAGTTAAAGCATCAGTCCTCACTGAAAGGTCTCAAGTTTGATTCCCAGGCAAGGGCATGTCCCTGGGCTGTAGGTTCAGTCCCCAGGCCCAGTCAGGGTTATGTGGGGGACAACCAATCAATGTGTTTCTCTCACATTGATGTTTCTCTCACATTGATGTTTCTCTCTCTCTCGTCCACTCTATCTAAATATCAATGAGAAAATATCCTCAGTTGAGGATTAATCGAAAAAAAACTCAATATAATAAAGGCTATATGTGACAAAACTACAGCCAACATCATAATAAATGGGCAAAAACTAAAAGTGTTTCCCTTAAGATCAGGAACAAAACAGGGATGTCCGTTTTCACCACTCTTATTCAACATAGTGCTGTAAGTCCTAGCCATAGTGTTCAGAAGAGAAGAAGAAATAAAAGGCATCCAAATTGAAAAGGAGGAAGTAAAACTGTCATTAATTGTAGATGGCATGAAACTGTACAGAGAAAACTTTAAAGACTCCACCAAAAATCAGATTTAATAAATAAATTCAACAAAGTATCAGCATTCAAAGTTAACATCTAGAAATCGATGGGATTGTTATACACCAATAATGAACTCTCAGAAAGAGAAACTAAAAAAAACAATTTTATTTCATTTACTATTGCAACAAAAATAATAAGATACCTGTTAATACACTTAACCAAAGAAGTAAAAGACCTGTACTTGGAAAACTGTAGGACATTGAAAAAGAAATAGAGGAAGATACAAACAAGTGGAAGCATATACTGCGTTCATGGGTTGGAAGAATTAATAATCATTCAAATGCCCATACTACTCAAAGCAGTGTGTAGAATCAACTGCAATCCTTATTGGAATACCAACAGCAGCCCTGCCAGTGTGGGTCAGTGGATTGAGCATTATCCCATGGACTGAGAAGTCCTGCTTCGATTCCAGGTCAGGGCACATGTCCAGGTGGCAGGCTCAATCCCCAGTGGGGGCGTGCAGATGATAGCCATTCGATGTTTCTCTCTTACATTGATGTTTCTATCTCTCTCTCTCTTCCTCTTTCTCTAAAAAAAAAAAAAAAAAAAAAAAAAATCAATAAAACATTTTAAAAAGTACCAACAGTGTAGTTTACAAATCTAGAACAAATACTCCAAAAATTTACATGGAAGCAAAAAGACCCCAAATAGCCACAGAAATCTTGAGAAAGAAAAAGAAAGTTGGAGGAATCACAATACCAGATATCAAACTGTACTACAAAGCCATTGTAATCAAAACAGCCTGGTACTGTCACAAGAACAGGCATATTAGACCAGTGGAACAGAACAGTGACCCCCAGAAATCAACTCACACCATTATGGTCGATTAATATTTTACAAAGGAGGCAAGAACATACAGTGGAGTCAAGATGGTCTCTTCAACAAATGGTGTTAGGAAAATTGAACATGCACATACAAAGGGATGAAGCTAGACCACCAGTTTACACCATACACAGGAATAAACTCAAAATGGATAAAAGACTTACATGTAAGTCGTGAAACAATAAAAATCTTGGAAGAAAACATAGGCAGCAAATCTCAGACATTTCATGTAGCAGGATTTTCAGCGATACTTCTCCTGGGGCATGGTAACAAAGGAAAAAATAAACAAATGGGACTACATCAAACCAACATGTTTCTGCATAGCTAAAGAAACCATCAAGAAAATGAAGAGGGAGTCCTATGTACAGAGAACATATTCACCAATGATACATGTGATAAGGTGTTAATTTCCAAAATATACAAAGAACTCATACAACTCAACCCCAGGAAAACAAAAATCTGGTTAAAAATGGGCAAGGGATCTTAATAGACAATTCTTCAAAGTGAACATACAGATGGCCAATAAGAATATGAAAAAATGCTCAATGTCACTACATCAAAGAGATGCAAATTAAAATTACAGTGAACCTTACACCTTCCAGAATGGCTACCATCAGTTAATGAACAAACAGTAAGTGCTGGTGAGGCTGTGGAGAAAAGGGGACTCTAGTACACTGTTGTTGGGAATGCAGACTGGGGTAGCCACTATGGAAAACAATATGGAGTTTCCTCAGAAAATTAAAAATGGAACCTGCCATCTGACCCAGCAATGCCACTTCTAGGAATATATCCTGTGAATCCAGAAACACCAGTCAGAAAGAATATATGCACTCCTATGTTCATAGCAGCACTATTTGCAATAGCTAAGATCTGGAATAACCCAAGTGCCCATCAGTAGATGAGTGGATTAAAAAGCTGTGGTCCATTTACACAATGGAATACTATGCAGCTATAAAAAAAAAAAGGATATCTTACCCTTTGCAACAGCATGGACGGACCTGGAGATTATTATGTTAAGTGAAATAAGCTTGATAGAGAAAGACAAATATCACACAATTTTATTTATAAATATGTGGAATCTAATGAACAAAATAAACTGGTGAACAAAATAGGTACAGAGGCATGGAAGCATGGAACAGACTGACAGATCTCAGAGGGGAGGGGAAAGGAAGAGACTAACCAAAGAAAATATATGTATATCTGCATAGCCCATGGACACAGACAATAGTGTGGGGAAGGCCTGGAATGGAGTGAGGGCTAGGTGGATGGGGGCAGAGGGGGAAAATGGGAGACATTTGTAGTACTGTCAACAATAAATTTTTAAAAAAGAAGAAATAAATGAATTCAAATTTTGGGTAGTGCGTCACTCTTGCCCTGACTGTCATAACTCTCCAGCCAAGTATGTATTGGCAGGATGTGAAATTTAAAGTGGGTTGTGTGGTATGGACAAAAGCAGTAATTTGTGTTTATATAGTATTAATAACATCCAGTTGCCCATGTTAAAGGACCTATTAGTTAATTATTATTTAGCCTTCAAGAGACAGATTCAAGCTAGTGAATTTTAAAGTAGTATTTGTGTTGTTTTTTTTGTGGGGGATTTTTTAGGAATCATTTTTGGAGGGAATAAAAGCAAACATAAAAATAACTTTTCCCTTTGTATTTATGAATGTATTTGTGTATCTGTGTATTAGAAACACATAGAAACATATGCAGTTTAGATCTTTTAAAAAGATCTCTATAGATACAAGTACTAGATCACAAAATAATTATTGTTATAAATAATATTCTTTTTTTTATCCTCACTGAGCGGGAGGGAGAGAGGGAGGAAGAGAGAGAGAGAGAGAAACATCAATGTGAAAGAGACACATCGAGTGGTTGCCATCCACACGGACCCAAACCGGGGTCAGGGACAAACTGCAATCGAGGTACGTGCCCTTAGTGGGAACCGAACCTGAGACTCACTGGTCCATGGGTCGATGCCCTAAACCGCTGAGCCAAACCGGCCATGGCTATAAATAATATTCTTTAATCTCCAGGTATGAAATCTATTAAGGAAGTAGCTTGTTTAGGAACTTAAAAAATCCCTTAGACTTGTTTTGTTTTGCCTTTTAGTTTATTCTGGAAATTGCAACATTGAGCACTTTACAGTTTAATTTAAAAGGATTACCTATTTTCTTAAATGCTTAAGCAGGGAAGCAAGTTGCAGTCATTGATTTTTCTCTGCATGTATTCCGTGAAAGCTGTATTTGCTCCTTCCCCAGGGACCATACCTCTGAACTGCATGCTTGCCGGTGACAGCTCAGACCTCTGATACATAACCAAAGACCTCGCCTAATATTCTTGCAATTGCTCGGGGAATTTTTATTAAGTAAAAGCATCATTAAAGTAGACAGGATGATGAAGTTTAATGAGCATCTTTTGTGCATGAGATTGTTAGTTTTGGTCTGCCAGAATTCTTGTTTCTCTACTCCAGTGGGGCAGATAGCAAGTCTAGAATGTATGGCATATTTTAAAATCTGCTTTATATTTTATATTTTTGTATAGCTTAATATGTGTTGTAAGCCACCTGTAAATTTTTTTTTTTTTTTTTGGCTTTTAATATGGATGCTGTTGGCACATGTATGTTTGTACTTGTTTTGTACTGTGTGTTGGTGATGGAGAGCGTGGGGTTATAATGTAAAATGTGGAAGTGAGAGACATATTGGCGTTCGTGAATTACATGGAACCATCTCTTAGAGGTTTGATCTCCAAAAATCATTGCCTTTTGAATTAATGAGACTTCTCAAGAGAATATGCTAACTATTAATTTTTTTTCCTTTGAGACTCAGCAGTTTCTGTGCTAAGATTCTGCCACCAGCCCCCATCCCCTCTAGATGGGATAAATAAAGCTATTCCAAGTGCTTATTAATAATCCCCGCTTCACACTTTGTCCACAGATTTATTTGTGAGGATTTTAAATTTAGCATCCTACCGTAAGATTACAGATTATAAACAGAATTATTTCTCTGCACTATCGTCACTGGGCATATATGTAGATTTTAAAATTGGTACTTTTCTTGGAGCCCTGGCCGGTTTGGCTCAGCGGTTAGAGCGTCAGCCTGCGGACCAGAGAGTCCTGGGTTCGGTTCCCGCCAAAGGCATGTACCTCGGTTGCAATTTGTCCCCAACCCCGGTTGGGGTCCTGTGCGTGGCAACCACTCGATGTGTCTCTCTCACATCGATGTTTCTCTGTCTCTCTTCCCCCCTCTCTCTCCCACTGTATCTGAAGATAAATGCAAAAATATCCTCAGGTGAGGAATAAAAAAAAAAAAGATTTTCCATGGAAACCCCTATGAGCAAATGACCTAAGAATAACATACTGTGGCGCTCACATACCTGGCATTCTGAAATAGCGTTCCCCTGGCACATGTGTGCTTCTAGCAGTGTCCTGGGTATAGAGAAGACAAACGAAGTGAAGTCCGCCTTCGAGAAAGTAGGCGGCTTATTAGGAAGACAAAGCTGAGAGACCCACAAAGATGGGAGACAAGATAGCTTGGAGAACTAAGAGTTTGATCTTTGAGACTGATTGCCTGGGTTTGATCAGGGCCTAAACTTGCCAAGCCTCAGTTTCCTCGTTTGAAAAATGAAGACAATAAAAGCCCCTACTTCATTGGATTGCGTGACCATGAATGCTGAGTGAATGGTGGCCATATTTTAATGCGTCCCCACAAAGGCACTCGACTGGTGTTTCGAAATAACGTGCCAGGAGCAGGAATTGCTGTGTGGGTCACCAAGGACTTAATGATGAAATCCTGGTAAATCCCACAATATTTTGTGAAGGCAGAAATGAGGGTGCAGGGAGATGGAGGGAGCTGTGAAAAGCCTAAAAATATGAATGAGATCTGAATTACAGAAAGAGCTCAGGCAGGCATTCCAAGCAATAGTAACACAGATCTGCAAAAACAGACCGAAAGGAGTGCAGGCGGCAGGAAAGGCTGGTCCCAGGCCTCCAGCTCATTGAGTACCCTGTGCTTTTCCCAGCACGTCCGTGAACCAAAGCCAGTCTAATTGCCAAATCCACATGAGGCAGTCACATGCAGAGATGCCCATTTGCCAGCTAAGATAATAGTTATGCAGGAAAGAGGTGCGACTCTAGGGTTTCTTGGCTTTTTCATGGCAGAACTCACACTTGGTCCATCTTTCCTCCCTCCACATTGCCTGCCTCCAGTCAGCCATGCTGTTGGTGAACAGAGATGAGGTTGGGTAAGTTACGTGTGACCTGGCATGTTCTCTGGCTGCCGTATGCCACGTACCAGGCTGGGTACTTGATCCCATGGGCAGTGGACGCTATTTTCTATGCATAAAACAAGGAGAGATTATTGTCACTTGTGTATAGGACACACTGGGGGAGGGAGTGGCCCAGCATCAGGGAGACCAAGAAGGGACCCATTATAATAATCCAGTGGCCATGTGATAGAGGCCTGGAATAGTGCAGGAGAGAAAGAGAATGGATGGAATGATAGGATGATGAAAATAAGAAGACACACCATAAAGCGATTAATTAATTCACTAAGTTATGAACCTTCTGGGAAGCTAATGAAAACCGTGTTCCTCTCCTGCTGAAAAACTCAGCCTGGGGTTTCAGATACTTTCCTGGTCCCAGGCTAAGTAGAGAAAGTGTCAGTCAGACTTGATTCATGTGGTGACTGAAAAAAGAGGCAGATGTCAAAATGACTTCAGTTTTGATCCTGAAGGTCTGGAGACAGAGAGGGACAGACGTGGAAGTCGGGTTGAGAACTGTTCTGTGCTTTGTTTGGGTTTTAGAGCAAAGCGTCCAGGTGGGAACAAGGCGCAGCAGGGGTTCAGGATGGCGGCGACTTGAGGGCTGCCACTCTGAGAGAATCACTGAAGCTATAAAGTCAGGTTGGTCTGGGGAAGAGAACACAAAGAGATAAAGGCAGGAAAACAAGGACCAAAGAAGTGGCCAGAGAGAGAATAGCAACCAGGATAGTGCATTGAAACCAAGAGAGAGAGGGGATGGGGATTTTCAAGAACAGTTGGGGTGGTCATTGTTGCAGCCACGAAGGGGTTGAGGGTCTGCAAGAGACCCTTGGATCCAACAGAATGAGAAGACACATGGATTTTTTTCTAAAAGTAAAGATGTATATAATAAAATTTACCTATCAACAGTAGAAAAGTATGCTCATCATTCTGCTTTAATATAATTGATGCAAAATGTATTCTGCATTCTGGTAGATGTCCACAGGCAGGGAGCTCAGAGTGGCCAGCGCGCAGGCTCCTTCCACAAGGTGCCTCAGGAGGGGTGGGTCTGGCGACTCCAGCAGTCCCCGAACGTTCCATGATGGCTCCTCTAGTGCTGGTGGTGGGCAGGGCCCACCCCAAGGGGCCCCGCGGAGAGCCCGGGGCCCGGCGTCCTGGCTCGCTCACGTCCCACACGCATCCCGCCTCCCACATTCTCTTCAGCCTGTTCATCCTGAGTGTAATTGATCCCTTCTGTCACTTTAGATTGTTCTTTGGTTTTTTACTCCTTAATCATCTAGAAACCTCAGATTTCAGGGGACAGAACATTTGCTAAGACTCTGTGCTGCACGTTCCCTTCATTTGCTGGGTTGACCAGCTGCCCCACTGGTGACCTCGTGCCAGGCTTCCTTTGTCAACACTCTCAAGCTGGCACGGCCGGATGTCGGTGCCCCGCAGAAAGCCCCCCGAGAAGGGATCGGATGGCAGAGCGGCGGGCCTGGCTGTGCTCCGTGCGTGGGGGCAGCGTCTGAGAAGCGGAAGGAAGTGGCCGTCCTGGCCTGGGTCCTGGACTTTGTGAGAGGGTCGGTGGCAGTAGCCATCCTGGTACACCTGCTCTGTGCCTGAACAGACAAGGCCCGTTTCATGTCTGAGCTCATCTCTCCACAGCCTTGTGAGGGAGCTGGAAACTTATCCTCATTTTGCAAATGAGGACATCAGGTAGCAAGTTAGTCACTCACCCAAAGTCACACACCGCCCAGAGCCAAGCAGGGTGCGGGGGTGAGAGGGAGGGCTGGGGCTGTTCTCCGGGGCCCTCGGGAGGGGGGATGAACACCACCTGAGCAGTGCTGAGGGCATCTGGCAGTCTGGCGGCTCCAGGAGGGCTGGGATTTTCCCAGGTGGGGAGGTAGAAGGAACAGGTCCAGCAGCTGTCGTCACCAAGGCCCTACGGGGCAAAGTGCTTCATGAGAGGAGGATATGGGTCATCGGGAGGACAGAAGTCCATCCCAAAGGCTGTGGACTGTATTAATTAATTATGGGCTTTATTTTCTGTATTTTATGAGGCTTTGACGTGTGTGGGTCTTGCTGGCTGGGGAGAGACTGCCCTCCCAGGGCTAGCTAACCGCTAGCAGTCAGTAGCCAGCATGCCTGCAGCTATTCCTGACACTTACGAGCCAAGCACTCTGAAGCCCGGACCCCCAAACACCTCCTTTATCTAGAACACTCACCAAGACAACATTCCCTCTTCCTGGTACCGGACAACCAGAGACCATCCTGTGGCCTAGAGGCACTGAGATGATTCAGACTCTCCCATTCTGCAGTCGCTCAAACTTGCTCACTCTGCCTCACCCAGTCCTTTCCATAAAACTCCTGCCTCCTGGCCGGCCTGGCACTTCCCGGCGCCCAGCATGGGCTGGTGTGTCCCTCCGCTCAGCAGCTGCACGGAGTAAGCTTCTCTCTGGGGCATGGACCTCTCTGTCACCACTCAGGACCTCCAGGTCCCAATATAAATTAATCCCACGTACTTTCAGAACATGAGCCATGAGTGTTGGCTTCAGAGAAGGGAGGGGCAGGACTGTCCACTTACCTACCGCAGAGTGGACAGTGCACCAGCCTGCTCTCCTCCTTCTGGTGGGAACAGTGCCCATTGTTCCTTTGGGCACACTGTGTGTCCTTTCTGAAGCTTACTTTTTCCTTTTCCTTTTCAATGAGCTGCTACCTCAGAAAGTGTCTTTTTCCTGCTGAAACTAAGTGGCCTCTTCCTGGTAGGCTGCCCTGTGTGTGGCCCGGAGGGTCCTCATCACTGCTGGAACAAACCACCGTGAGCTTGGTGTCTGAAAACAAAACAAATCACCGTCTTACCGTTCTGGAGGTCAGAAGTCTGAAATCAAGGGGTCCTCGGGGTTGCTCCTCTGGAGGCTCTGGGGGAGAATGATTTCCTTGCCTTTCTAGCTGCCGGAAGTCATCTGCTCTCCGGGGGTGGTAGCCCCTTCCTCCACCCTCAAAGCCAGCCGTCACCGGCTCAACTCTCTCTAACCCTGACCCGCCTGCCTCCCTCTGACGAGGACTCTGACTCCTTTGGGCCCGCCGGGTGATCTAGGTTAATCTTTCCAGCTCCAGATCCTTGACCTCATCACCTCTGTAACGTCTCTTTTGCAATGTATTATGTTCACGGGCTTCGGAGATTAGGATGTGGACATTTGGGGGCCATTCCGCCTATCACACTCCCCAAATGGAGGCCCCATGGCTAAGCGCTGGTGGAGCCAGGAGCGGAGTCCGAGGCTTCGGACCCTGAGACACTTGTCCTTACTGCCCTGCCACAGCCATGTGTCCACGGGGGACCAGTCTGCTTACTAAGCGGCGACTTGCATCTGCTCACAAAGCTGGAGGCGTGCAGGGATCACGCAGAGAAGGACGGGCAGTGTCAGCCCGGCTCCGGGTGACTCGCCCAGGAAGTGGGGCGCTGCAGCCAGCTCTGCCTTCGTTGCTGTCTTCAGAGAGGAGTCGGACCTTTCTTCCAGAGATGCTGGGGGATTTGACATTGACAGAAAATACTTGGTTATTATTTTTTTTTTCCCAGAGGAAAAAGCCCTTAAGTGAAGTGTTCATATAATTATCTGTGTTTAATCACTCTGACTGTAACCCCACATCCGTCCTATTTCTCAACAGGCATGTGCTGCCACTTGCAGCAGGCTTGTCATGGTGCTTTGCTGGCTCATAACCGCCACGGCCCCTGCCAGGAAAACCGCGTCGCTGTCTTACGCGTGGATTGGCGGAAGCGCGGTGGGAGTGAGCGACGCTAACCGCTGGCCCACAGTTGACAACCAGGAAGGGGCAGAACTAGGCTTCGAGCAGCAGGCGCTGGGCCTCCGCTCTGACTTGCTGTGTAGCCCAGGAAGTTCAGGCACACCGCGGGGTCTGCATGTGAAGAGGCAGGAGTGGAAGCTCTGAAACATGCCATTTCCTTCCTAAAAAGGAGCTTTGCTGAGTCCCGAGCGCTGCTGCACCCTCTTCTGAAGCGACTTTGCTAGATGACCACGCAGGGCCCAGGGAAGCCTTCCGGGCCTGAGGGTCAGGGTGTGGTGCCGCAGGCCCTCGGGGGCTCTTACTCCTCCTCCGACCTCATTTGGTCAGAACCACTTTCTTAGCACCTGAGTACTGCATTTCCAAGGGACCCTGGCATTGTCTTCGTGCACATTTTTGTAACCCTTACAGTTCGATGTCTGTGAGTAAGAATGGGGATGAGGATCTGGGACCAGAGGAGAGCTGAGAGGAAGCTGTGAGGAAGCTGGGTAACTGAAGCTCCCAGGGCCGTGTGAGGGCACAGGGCGGACTCATCTCTGCTTTGGGCCCAGTGACAAGAGCCCCAGAGGCCCCTTCCTGGCATCGCACACGGAGCACTGAGCCCGAGGAAAGCAGTGTTCTGGGAGGAGGAGGACCGACTGGCAGTCCATAGTACGTTAAGAGAGTGTGGGATCGAGGACCATAACCAACACGTCTGCTTGGGCTCCAGGCTTCCTCTGCCTGTCAGATGCATCCGGGAGAAGTGCTGGAGGGCCGAGAGAAGGGGTGCACGCGTGTCCCCCCACCCTGGATATCTCAGGATAAATCTTTCCATCTCAAGATCTTTAATGTAATCACCTTTGCAGAATCCCTTTTGCCACCTAAGGTGTCATTCCTAGGTTCTGGCTGTTAGTACAGGGACATCACTAGGTTGAGGTGGCCACGGCAGTAATGTTGAACTGGCTGGACTTGCCTCTGCCTAAGCCAGTGGTTCTTCATCTGGGATCCAGGGCCCCTGGTGTCCATGACACAGATTTCAGGAAAACCAGTGGCCCTTTTTACAGGGTGAGGAAAAGGGGCAAACGTGGGTATAAAGACCCATTTTCCTGGGTAGCAGGTTCTCTTCCAGGAGTTCTTTCTGTGGAGGTAGAGTGGCCCACTGTCGGGCTGGGTGGGCCTGGGCCGCCTCTGTATTAGATATAGGAGAAAGTCTAGGCACTCACAGAAGTTGAAAGCTAATTTGCAGGCTCAAATGTTACCAGTCCAGGACATGTGGTACCTCTTTGACCCAGGAGATGGCCCTCCGCTGTGCCGGGTACTGGGATATACGTGCTCCAGTTTCTGTCTGCCCGCTACCAGCTCCAGGCTCTGCATCCACGTTCCCTGGGAGCAGAGACCTGTCCTCAGATCTTCAGATCACTGTTAGTAGAACCCTCCCAGACTGCTTTTTTTTTTTTAATCCTCACCCGAGGATGTTTTTCCATGTAACTTGAGATAGAGTGGGGGGAGAGAGAAACATTGACATGAGAGACACATTGACTGGTTGCCTCCTGCATGACCCTGACCAGGGTTGGGGACTGAAACACAACCGGGGTACTTGCCCTTGACCGGGATCAAAGCCGAGACTCTCTGGACCTCCGGCCGTTGCTCTAGCCGCTCAGCCAAACCGGCCAGGGCCAGACCACTTTTAAGGAGACACTTGGAAGCCCCAGTGTCCTATCAAAACCCTCAGTGTCCGGCTTTCCCTAAGCATCGATCAGTGACCACCTTTGTGTGCCAGGTGCACCCCTCAGGCTGTCAACCAGGGCCATCAGCATATCAGTAAAGCAGTGCCTGGCCGTGCGGTGGCCAATGCGAGCGTCAGGGAGGGCGCCGCCTCCGCGAAGGGCGCTTAGAACAGGGCGAACTAGTCTGGGGAGGCCCGTCGTCCTGTCAACCACGAGTCAGTTGCAACAAGCAGGCAGGCAGTGCCTTTCATCTACAGAAGCCAAAACACCCACCGGACTCTCTGGGGACACGGTCATGTCAACAAGGGAAGTTGAGGTTGAGCTGTATTTATTTTAGGGTGGCTTTTAATTCAGTTTAATCAGAATCACTCGTAAATTATCCGTGAATTACCGTCTGCTGTTCAGTTCAGCCCTCTCAGCCACAGAGCTGGTCCGCTCTGACTGAACGCCGCCCGCCGTGACGGTGGGGAACTTTGTCAACATTTAATCAGCAGCCTTATTAACGCGACGTTGATGTGTGGCCGCCACCCCAGCACTATCAATCAGGCCTGTGCGGGCTCGGACGCCATTGCTCTCTGTCACATTGTCCAGCCCCTGGGCTTGCAGGCCAGGCACGGTGCTCACTTCTCAGTAAATGGACACTCTGTCTCCTCCATTCCACCCAATTCCTGTCATTGTCGACTTCAGCTCTCACAGCCCTCGGAGCTTCAGTCTGGAGCGTCTGGGCCGAGCACGATCGGTCCCCACATCCTGCATCTCTCTTCCTCCGGAGTCACTGCACCCAGCCCGGTGGTGGGAAATGCAGGAGACACGTCCAGAGTGGACCTCCTGGAGTGCCGTGTGTGTGCGTGTGTGTGTGTGTGTGTGTGTGTGTGTGTGGAGAGAATTTCTGATGCTTAAGTATAGTGTAGGTGGAAAACATTATTCTGAGTGAAATAAGCCAGTCAGAGGAAGACAAGTGCCGTGTGATTTCACTCATATGTGGAATTTAATGAACAAACTGAACTACCAAGCAACATAGAGGCAGCCTCATAGCCAGAGCAGGCAGGCAGCTGTGGTGGGGGCGGGGGCGTTGGCTGGGGAGGGTTGAGCCAGAGAGAGAACTCAGAACACGGCAGGTGTGGTGATCGCAGGCTGCGGGGGAAGGGGCCGGGCGGAGTTGGAAGAGGGCAAAGGGGATACATGGTGATGGGAAAAATGAGATTAGATTAAATTAAAGATATATCCGTGGTATACGACCCAGAGAAAGCAGAAGTTGGTGGGGGTTTTTTTCCCCCGCTTACTGAGTATTCCTGGAGATGAACCTGTTGTTAAAGGTCTATCAAGAGAAGCCTGTTTGGTGTGAGTCAGGTCGATCTCACGGTTTCTCCCTCTCTCGTTTCAGTCTCTACGGCAGACACATGCAGGCAAATCCAGAACCGCCGAAGAAAAATAATGACAAATCGAAAAAGATCAGCCGGAAACCCCTGACAGCCAAGAATAAATAAGGGGTTGGCCTGGGCTGGACTTCTGGTCACTTTTCTCATGATTACTTCTGTTCTGTCTTGCTCTGTCCCACAAATAAATTCAGTTAACCCTCGAACAGCATGGGTTTGAAAGAGCAGGTCCACTTATACACGGAATTGCTACAATGAATACTGTAAATGCATTTTATCTTATGATTTTCTTAATGAGATTTTTTCCCTCTAACTTTATGGTGAGAATACAATATATAATACATACAGCATACAGAATATGTGTTAATAGACTGTTTATGTTACTGGTAAGGCTTTCTGGTCAACAGTAGGCTGTTAGGATTAAAATTTGGGGGAGTCAAAAGTTACATGTGGATTTTCAACTGCATGAGGGGGTTGGCACTTTAACCCCTGTGTTCAAGGGTCACCTGTACTGTGTGTGTGTTTCTTTTCACTTTTCTTTCTAGTGCTTACCACCTTACCTTTTAATTTCTTTTGGTAGGTAGCAGAGTTTTATAAATTCTTAAAACCGTTTCCATTTGTTTTCTTAAAATTATCAAAGACAGGAAATAAAACTCTAATTCAGCTGCAAATTCCACAGTAGGCACAGGTTTCGGGTCCTTGAATAGATGTTCACAAAGCTGCTTATTATCCAAAGAATAATTAAATCATGTAATCATTTCAGTGTCACAGTTAATGCTGTTCACTCTTCTGTTTATTCACCTAACTCATTCTTTGGCTTTATTAAAAATGTTTCTTCACTGCTGAGATATTATGTTAACTTACAAGTGATTTTAATAAAATCTTGAATTTGTATCATGTGTTGCTTTTTGATTAAGGAACAATCTGATCTTAGGTATATGCACATTTTTTACCCTTTTCCCCAAATTTTTCTTGTCCACTTTTATTGGTTACAGATAATAAACTTTGAAATTTTCCATGTAAAAGAAAAATGCAAAATTAGAGCTAGTTTTTTCTCACATTGATGTGTCAGTTTTTTGTTGTTGTTTTGTTTCGGTTTTCTTTGAAGACTGTTGCTAATTTAGGAAGGAGCAGAAAAACAGATCTCTAGGGGATTCTGCCAAAGGATTCTGGGAAGGCATGTCTTAGCTGAAGAAATGGTGACTTCTGCCCATGGCTCGTAGTCAAGAGCTGTGAAACGGAGAGAAAAAGAACTCATGTTTCTTGTCGCTGCAGAAAATCAGCTCATCTCGAGGCATTCTTCTAACGGGATTCCGTGATGCCAAGGAAATGTAAGTGTGCACACTCTACCCCACCCCGCGCAGAAACCGCTCTTGCCGAGTCATCCAACACTGATTCTAACAGCTGTGATAGGCAGCTTTGTTCTTATCAACAGTAATACGTGTGTAAGTGAAAACACATCCAAGCAGAATTTTTGTGCTCCGAGGGCTGCCTACACCAAATGCCTGGAAACAAAAGTTGTGTGAAGATGTTAACACTGAAATGGATGGTGGTGGGTCTATGCCAGCATCATCTCCTCTCCCCGATGAGTACCCAAGGCCAGGAGCACTGGAACTTGTAAAACCAAAACCAAAACATAACCAAAAATCTTGAGTTACTTAGGCAATGGCTGAATCAGAGAGGCTGCCAATCAAGATCTGCACGTCTTATTCCCGCATCACTCCCGGGTGGAGCCCTGCTGTGGGAAGAGGAGTCCCCGGGTGCCACCACCTGTTTGGGAGTAGGGTTGATGACGTTTTCTAGGTGCGGTCTTGGCCTCAGCCTCATTTTTTACAGTGAGTTTTTAGCCTGTGAAATTGCAAGAGGAATGCTTCTCCTGTTGTTGATTAGAAAGACCATCTAAAATTAAACTAGCAACAAAGCAAAATAAAATAGGTATGATACTTAGTTTAATGTGATATTTAGTAAAATATCAATATTTATGAATAACTTTTAAAAAGATGAACACTCTAGATAGAAATATGGGTAATACACATAAATCCACAAGGGGGAAATATCCAAAAAATGTGAAAAAGAAAAGTCCAGACTCACTAGTAATAAAAAAAAATACAAATCAAAGCAAAATAAAGAATTGTGTAACAATGAAAAAATGTGCAAATATTTTTAATATAGTATTAAGTGCTAGAAAAGTAACATGAGATAAACATTCTTATACATTGCTATTGGGGATGTAAATTTCTCTTCAGACATGTGGTAGCAATTTGACAATAAGTAGCAAAACTTTTTTTGCAAAAAGATGAGACATCTCTTTTAAGATATTAGTTTCACCCTGGCCAGTTTGGCTCAGCAGTTAGAGTGTTGGCCCACGGACCAGAGAGTCCCGGGTTTGGTTCCCACTAAGGGCACGTACCTCAGTTGAAGTTTGTCCCCGGCCCCCGTTTGGGGTCATGTCAGTGGCAACCACTCGATGTGTCTCTCTCACATCGGTGTTTCTCTCTCTCTCCCCCCTCCTCCCTCCCACTTTATCTGAAGATACATGCAAGAATGTCCTTGGGTGAGGATTTAAAAAAAAAAAAGATATTAGTTTCGATAACTAGAAAGAATAAAAGAATGGAACAAAGGGGTGTGAATATATCTTTTTAAAAAGAGTTTTCTATATTTTTTTTCTGTTTCTGATTCAATTTCCTAGTGTTAATTATTTTTTTAAATTCCCATGTGCCACCCTGTCTCCCTTGGCAACCATCAGCTTGTTCTTGATACCTACGGGTTTGTTTAGTTTGTTTATTCATTTATTTTACATTCGACTTATAAGTAGGATCATACAATATTTCTCTTCCTCTCTCTGACTTATTTTACAGTGCACAGTATCCTTTAGGTCTATCCATATTGTTACAAATGGCAGGATTTCATTCGGTTTATTGCTGTATAATAATCCATTGTATATATACTACATTTTTATCCATTTATTTATTGATCTAGGTTGCTTCCATCCCTTGGCTATTGTAAATAATGCTGCCGTGTACATAAGGATGCAGATACCTTTTTGCATTAGTGTTTTTGTTTTCTTTGGATGCCCAGAAGTGGAATTGATAGATACCTGTTTTTATGCCAGTACCATACTTTTTTTTTTTTTTTTTATTACTCTAGCTTTGTAGTATCGTTTGATATCAGGGAACATTCTACCTTCCACTTTGTTCTTTCTTAAGATTTCTTTGACTATCCAGGGTCTTTTGTGCTTCTATATAAGTTTTAGGATTAGTTCTAATTCTGAGGAGAATGCCATTGTTATTTTAATAGAGATTGCATTGAACTGTATATGACCTTGCGTATAGACATTTTAGCTATATTAATTCTTCCAATCCATGAGCAAGGTATATCCTTTCATTTATTTGTATCTTGTTCAGTTTCTTTCTTCAATGTCTTGTACTTTTCAGAATACAGGTCTCTCACCTTTGTGGTTAATTCTAGGTATTCTTTTTGATGAGTTATAAATGGGGTTGTTTTCTTAATTTCTTCTTATGATTGTTCATTATTGGTGTATAGAAAAGCAACAGATTTCTATATATTGATGTTGTATCCTGTAACTTTACTGAAATCATATATTAAAACTGTTAGTTCTAATAGCTTTTTGGTGCAATCTTTAGGGTTTTCTATATACAGTATCATGTCATCTGCAAATAATGAAAGTTTTGTTTTTTTTCAATTTGGATGCCTTTTATTTTTTTGTTTTGTCTAATTGCTGTGGCTAGGACTTCCAGTGCTATGTTGAACAGAAGTGATGGTAGTGGGCATCCTTGTCTTGTAATAAATAGTAAAACTTTATAATTTTTATGTCTAGGAATTTATCCTGAGGAAATTATCAGAGATGCACACACGAACTGTGTTTGAAAATTGCCCTATTACAGTGTATATACAAGTGGAAACGTGGAGAAAAGCCAAATGCCCACCAATGGAAGAAGGGTTAATTGTGGTGTACCCACAATGGTAAACTTTTATGAAGACATTGAAAATCGTTGAACAATATCTAAGGGCGCAAAGGGCAATAGTTATATCATCCAGTTGCGTAAAACAAGATTTTAAAAACTATGTAAGAATGGCCCCGGTTGTGTAAAAAATAGTGTTTATAATTTAGTGCAGAAAAAGTGAATGGAAATGGACTGGGATTTTATGGCTGCTAAGTTATCTGAGTGTAATACTTTAAGATTTTTAAAATTTTATATTTAGACTTATTTTCTTTAAATTTTCTATAATGAGCATCTATATTTTTGTAATAAGTAAATATTAAATGCATATTTTTAAAAAATTGATATATAATCTAGAAAATATCACATTTTTTAATTCAAAGCATAATATAAAATCTCAGGGTGGTTTTCTTTTTTCTTTTTTTTTTTAATTTTATTTTTGTTACAGATGTTTCTCCTTTTTTACCCATTGACATCCTCCTCCCCATCCCCCCCGCCCCGTCCCGGCTTTGTTGTCCGTGTCCATTGGTTATGCATACATGCATGTAAGTTTTGTGGTTTATCTCTTCCCACCCCCCACCACCCCCTCTCCTGAGGGTTGTCAGTCTGTACCCTACTTCCATGTTTCTAGGTCTACCCTATCTTATTTTATCACTAAAGTCAGTCCTCGCATATTTTCATACACTCATTTTGGTTACTTGATACCTGGATTAACAAAAGATCCAAGTTTGAAAGGTAGCTTTTTTCTCCCTCAGTTTTATTGAGGTATAATTGGCATATACTGTAGAAGTTTAAGATGTACATCATAATTACTTGATATATATATAGGATATCCCCAAAAAAGTATACACAACTTGGAATAATTTTAAAGCCAGTTTTTATTAAAATACATGTCATTTTCAAAATGTAATAGAATCTACAGATACCCTGTATACATTTTGGGGGACACTCTGTATATTGTAAAGTGATTACCACAGTAAGTTTAGTTAACATCCATCATCTCATACAGATACAAAAAAGAAAAAAAATATTTTTTCCATATGATGATAACTCTTACGATCTACTCTCAACTTTCAAGTATATCGAATAGCACTGTTGACGGCACTCATCATGTACATTACATCCTTAGTATATTTATACTGGAAGTTTGGCTTTTTGATCACCATTATCTCTCACTTTTCACCCCTGCTTCTGGTAACCATAAATCTTATCTCTTTTGTCTACGAGTTAGTTTTGGGGGGATTTTTTGTTGTTAGATTCCACAAATAAGTGATAATCAGTGTGTCTGTCTTTCTCCATCTGACTTGTTTCACTTGCATAATGCTTCAGGGTCCATCCATGTTGTCACAGGTGGTAAGATTTCCTCATTTTTTGTGGCTGAATATTTCATTGTATATATACCACAACTCCTTTATCCATTTGTCTGTTGAACACTTAGGTTGTCTTCATGTCTTGGCTACTGTTAACAATGCCGCTGTAAACATGGAAATGCACATATCAATTCAATAATAGTGTTTTCTTTTTCTTCAGATGTTCCCAGAAATGGAATTGCTGAATCATGCGGTAATTCTATCTTTAACTCTGTGAAACCTCTATACTGTTTTCTGTATTGGCCACACTAATTTACATTCTCATCAACAGTGCACGAGGGGCCCTTTTTCTCCACATCGTCACCATATTTCTTAGATCCCTTGGGGTTTTTTTATGGTAACCATTCTAACAGGCATGAGGTGATATCTCATTGTGGTTTGATGTGCATTTCCCTGATGATTAGTGATGTTGAGCACTGTTTCCTGTATTGTTCATTCATATATCTTCTTTGGAAAAATACCCATTCAGGTGTTTTGCCAATTTTTTAATTTGGATTATTTGTTTCGTTGACATCTGGTTATGTGATTTCTTTGTATATTTAGGCTCCTAACTCCTTATTAGATACATAGTTTGCAGGTGTCTTTTTCTCATTCTGTAGGTTGTCTTTTCATTCTGCTGACCATTTCTTATGCTGCGTAAAAACATTTTAGTTCGATGTAGTTCCACTTGTGTATTTATTTTATTTTATTGCTTGTGCTTTAGGTCTCATATCCAAAAAAAAAAAAAAAAAAAAAACATCACCAAGAACCATGTCAAGGAGCCTTTTTCTGCTTCTTATAGGAGTTTTATGGTTTCTCGTCTTACGTTTACATTTCAAGTTAATTTTTGTGAGTGTAAGATAAAAAGATCTAGTTTTGTTCTTTTATATGTGAATATTCCATTGTCCCAGCACCATTTATGAAAGATATTATATCTTTTCTTCATTGAGTATTCTTAGCTTTCTTGTCAAATATTAGTTAAACATAGATGCATGGGTTTATTTCTGGGCTCTTGAGTCTGCTCCATTGGTCGGTCTGTCTTTTTTTTTATGTCAGTAGTGTACCTATTAATTACTATAGCTTTATTATATAACTTGAAATTAGGAAGTATAATGCCTTCTCAGTTCTTTCTTGAGATAGCTTTGGCTCTTCAGGGTTCTTTGAAGTTAAATAAAAACTTCAGGATTTTTTTTTTCTACTTCTAAAAAAATGCCTTTGGAATCTTGATATGAATTGCGTTGAATCTATATATATGGCTTCAGGTAAGATGGACACTTTAACAATAGTTTTCCAGTCCATGGGATACCTTTTCATTTATTTGTGTCTATTTTAATTTCTTTCATCAGTGTCTTACTGTTTTTAGTGTAGAGATCTTCCACTTCTTTTGGTTATATTTATGCCTAAATATATTATTGTTTTTTAGGCTATTGTAAATCTTTTCTTTTTACTTTTTTTCCCCCAAATAATTCATTGTTACTGTATAGAAAGGCAACTGATTTTTACATGTGAATTTTGTAACCTGCAACTTGACTGAATTTATTGATTAGATCTAATAGTTTTTGGTGAGTCTTCACAATTTTATACATATATATTATATGTAGTATTATGATATTAAGACCATATTGTAGCTGGAGAGAGATATAGGTGAATGACTAATGCCTAACTTGAGGTCACAGTGTATCTGGTAGAACAGAAACAGTAATATCTTGGCTGCTGGCCCTGCCATCTTTAAATGTTTCTGAGTGTATTTTAATGAAGATGTCCAGGCTCTTTTGTGGTTGACTCACACTGACCAGAGCACTTTGGATTTTGCATTTGGGTCCTTCCTCTGGACTCATACAAGGCACATTGGGGCGCAGGGTCCTTTCGGTCTACGCTGCTACACAAGAACTCTGTAGTTATTTTAGGAAGGTTTTTAAATAAGTATGCAACAATTAAGTCATTGCAAGAGAAACCAAAAAGTCAGGTAAAAGTTTGAGATTTCACAGGTTTGAGTAAAGTCTCATCTATAATAATATTTAGAGCACAGTAGACACTGGATGTCGTTGGGTAAATGCTTGGCGTTTCCAATGGATAATTCTAATGTCTTGTTGCTATTTTACCTAAACATTGACACTTGTTTTGTAAATGGAGAGGCCGAGTCTCCTTAGGGATGTGAGGAGACCTTCTGAAGAATCGGCAGAACGTCTGATAGGTTTGCAGGCTCAGGAATCGGGAGTGAACCAAGCGAACAGGATTGGGTAGGAATGCAGTGTTTTCAGAAAAGGTCTCTCATTAGGAAAATCGCTCATCACCTGCTACTTACGGAATGGTCAGCTCCTCGGGTAAGAACTGAAGGAGCCGTTGGTTCCACAGCTGACGGTGCCCACTGCTCCCCAAGGTCAAGTCCGCCCTCCCTCAGCAAAGAGCATCCCACTCTGCACGCTCCCAGCACCAACTTGACCCGGCTCCGGAGGCACCCGGTTCTGGGTGCTTCTGCCCTGCACGTTGTGAGGCCGGCCTTTCCTGCGACAGCGGTCAGCTCGGCGGGCACTTCCCGCCCCGGAGGAGAGCGGCGCCCACCGGCGAGCCGCTGAAAGCAGGCAAAGCCGCCCACCCGCGGACTCCCCCGGAGCACCCCGAAATATCCCTGCCGCCCGGCGGGCCGTCTTGCTGCCTGTGTGGGCTGCTCTGTGTCATCGGGCAACCAGCGTGGGAACCAGGAGCCACTTCCGCAGTCACCGCAGCTGTGAGACAGGTGCCCGTGACCGAAGCCCTCGGAGGCGCTGTCTGCTTAAATGAAACCAGTGTGGGCTGCAGCGTCGCCGCGCTGTGTGTCAGCAGCCGCAGCCAGGCTTTCGGTGAAAGGCGACAGAAACCAACTGGATCTAAAAATAGACGGTGCGGGCCCTGGCCGGCTGGCTCAGCGGTTAGAGCGCGGCCTGCGGTCCTGAGAGACCCGGTTCGGTTCCGCTAGGGCACGTGCCTCGGTTGCAGTTTGTCCCCGGCCCTGATAGGGTTGTGCGGGTGGCGGCCACTCGATGTGTCCCTTTCACCTCAATGTTTCTCTCTCCCTCCCACTCCATCTGAACAACCACAAAAAAGTGGAAAAAATGTCCCTGGGTGAGGACAAAAAAAAAAAAAAAGTAAAAACAGACGGTGCCAGAGAGTGGTGGTTTGCAGAGAGTGGTGGTTTGGAGAGAGTGGTGGTTTGCAGAGAGTGGTGGTTCGGAGAGAGTGGTGGTTCGGAGAGAGTGGTGGTTTGCAGAGAGTGGTGGTTCGGAGAGAGTGGTGGTTCGGAGAGAGTGGTGGTTTGCAGAGAGTGGTGGTTCGGAGAGAGTGGTGGTTTGCAGAGAGTGGTGGTTCGGAGAGAGTGGTGGTTCGGAGAGAGTGGTGGTTCGGAGAGAGTGGTGGTTCGCAGAGAGTGGTGGTTCGCAGAGAGTGGTGGTTCGCAGAGAGTGGTGGTTCGCAGAGAGTGGTGGTTCGCAGAGAGTGGTGGTTCGCAGAGAGTGGTGGTTTGCAGAGAGTGGTGGTTCGGAGAGAGTGGTGGTTCGGAGAGAGTGGTGGTTCGGAGAGAGTGGTGGTTCGGAGAGAGTGGTGGTTCGGAGAGAGTGGTGGTTTGCAGAGAGTGGTGGTTTGCAGAGAGTGGTGGTTTGCAGAGAGTGGTGGTTTGCAGAGAGTGGTGGTTTGCAGAGAGTGGTGGTTCGGAGAGAGTGGTGGTTCGGAGAGAGTGGTGGTTCGGAGAGAGTGGTGGTTTGCAGAGAGTGGTGGTTTGCAGAGAGTGGTGGTTTGCAGAGAGTGGTGGTTTGCAGAGAGTGGTGGTTTGCAGAGAGTGGTGGTTCGGAGAGAGTGGTGGTTGGGAGAGAGTGGTGGTTTGCAGAGAGTGGTGGTTTGCGAGAGAGTGGTGGTTTCGGAGAGAGTGGTGGTTTGGAGAGAGTGGTGGTTCGGAGAGAGTGGTGGTTTGCAGAGAGTGGTGGTTCGGAGAGAGTGGTGGTTCGGAGAGAGTGGTGGTTCGGAGAGAGTGGTGGTTTGCAGAGAGTGGTGGTTTGCAGAGAGTGGTGGTTTGCAGAGAGTGGTGGTTTGCAGAGAGTGGTGGTTCGGAGAGAGTGGTGGTTTGCAGAGAGTGGTGGTTTGCAGAGAGTGGTGGTTTGGAGAGAGTGGTGGTTTGCAGAGAGTGGTGGTTTGCAGAGAGTGGTGGTTGGCAGAGAGTGGTGGTTTGCAGAGAGTGGTGGTTTGCAGAGAGTGGTGGTTCGGAGAGAGTGGTGGTTTGCAGAGAGTGGTGGTTTGGAGAGAGTGGTGGTTTGCAGAGAGTGGTGGTTTGCAGAGAGTGGTGGTTTGCAGAGAGTGGTGGTTTGGAGAGAGTGGTGGTTTGGAGAGAGTGGTGGTTCGCAGAGAGTGGTGGTTTGGAGAGAGTGGTGGTTTGCAGAGAGTGGTGGTTTGGAGAGAGTGGTGGTTTGGAGAGAGTGGTGGTTTGGAGAGAGTGGTGGTTTGCAGAGAGTGGTGGTTTGCAGAGAGTGGTGGTTTGGAGAGAGTGGTGGTTTGGAGAGAGTGGTGGTTTGGAGAGAGTGGTGGTTTGGAGAGAGTGGTGGTTCGCAGAGAGTGGTGGTTCGCAGAGAGTGGTGATTTGCAGAGAGTGGTGGTTTGCAGAGAGTGGTGGTTTGAAGCGCAGGTGCGGGGAAGACACGCGAAGACACCTGGGGCCCGCACCTGGGGCCCGCAGGGCTGGGAGGGAAGAAGCTGCAGCTGGAGGCAGCAGCCATCGTGAGTGGCGGTGTTCAGACGGCGCTGGCTTTGGCTTTCCTTGGTCACCCGCCGCCTGCCTTGGGTACTAGGCTGTGTTGAATTGTGTCCCTCCAAAATTCATGCCCTCCTGGAACTTCAGAACGTGACCTTATTTGGAAATAGAGTTTTTGCAGATAGAATTAGTTACGTTAGGATGAAGTTGTACTAGATAAGGGGGGGCTACATCTAAGGAGTGTTGTCCCTGCAAAAAGGCCACGTGGCGTCTCGGGGACACATGGGGAGGAAGGCCAGGTGACAGTGGAGGCAGAGGTCGGAGCGATGCAGCGGCAGGGATTGCGGGCAGCACCCGGAGCTGGCGGAGGAGGCAGGACGTGCCCGGAGCCTGCGGAGGGAGCCTGGCACCGCGCCACCTGGATTTCGGACTTGTCGCGTCGGCAGCTGTGAGAGAATACACTTCTGTTGGTTACACCGCCAACTTGGGGCTTGGTTACCGCCGCCCCAGGAGAGGAACATGGACCTCTAGAAGCAGCTCGGAACAGACGTGGGCTGCCTCTGCCAACCTTGGTGCCCCTCTGAGCAGAGAAGCCAGGGCCAAGCGGGGCCGTCCGCGGTTTTCCTTGTGTGTGAGCTGACGCCCAGGAAGGTGGGCGCGTTCCAGGCCCCGGCACGCGAGCCGGACCCGGAGTCCCAGGCCTGCCCTGGGCGGGCGCCTTACCCGCTCCTGGCTGTGCATCCCGTCCCCCCACCCAGAACCCGCGCGATTCCTGTTTCATCCGGTAGCTTCTCTGCTGCAGAAATGGCTAAAAATGGAATTATCTCTTTTGAAGGAAAAAAAAAAACACAAAACCTTTTTGGTTACCTCATTTCCTTATAGGTGTTCGGTGACAGTCTGCATTCAAGCTTATTTTCCGACCCAGAGCTGTAAACAAAGACAAAAAGAATCAAATGAAAAGGGTTTTTCCTGCACTGCCAGGTTATTTTTCTCCTTGTTGCCTAGGTGAGGCTTACTTCATCCAGGTTCATGCACCAAATGACAAGCTCTCATCCAACTGCCCCCGAAAAACTTGCACAGTGGTTTTGTGATAACAGAAGTGATTCATGAACTCATTCATCAAAGAACACATATTGGATATGTGCGGACTATGTGCTCATTTTCACAAATTATCTCTGGCAGGATGCATAAGAAATGTAGCAGATGTGGCCTCTGGCGTTGTGACCTGGGGACATATTTTTCACTGTCTGCCCTTTTTAGAAAGTTTCTACATGTATTATATCTTTAGAATAAATATTCAATTTTAGTATGCCAATGGTTTCTCTGAAATAATTTCTAAAATAGTTATTGAGCATGCCTTACATATAGACACTGTACTAATTATGGAGGATGCAGTTTTAAGCAAAGCAGACATAGTCCCTGTCCCCACAGAATGTAATCCAGCGATCTCAACCTGTTTCATCTCATGGCACACACAAACTAGTTACTAAAATTCCATGGCACACCAAAAAATATCTTTTTTGCAGATCTGGCAAAAATAATAGATATAATTTTGATTCATTCACACTGGACAGCTATTGTTGTGTTGGTTTTTGTCATTTTTTGTTTTTTGTTTTTACTTGACAATCTAAGGGAAAAGAGGTCAGTGCCCCTCAGGGATTGCATGTTTTAAAAATTCTTGCAGCATCACGGTTGAAAACCGCTGATCTAGTCTAATAGGAGAAACCATCTATACATTAATAGTCACACAAATAATTATATAATTACAAATGTTATAATCCTCTGAAAGTGATGAAGTGGGTGCGATAAGAAAGAATAATACAAGGGACAAAATAAGGTGAGCATCACTGAAAACCTGAGAGAAGGATGTTTTGTCTGAAGGGAGGCAGAAGTAACCAGACACGAAGAGGGAAAGAGTTCAGGCTGAAGCCTTGAGCAGAGCAAGGACTTGGGAGAATCCTCAAAGCAGAAGGAGGCCAGAGTGGCTGGCGCGGAGTAAAGAGGTAGGAGAGGTGAGCAGGAACCAGATCACACAGGATTTTCATCCATTCATCAAATGGCCATGCCTTGTACTGTCCCAGGACGAGAACCACAGCAGTAAACAAACACATTTCATTGAAAGCTCAAAGGGACTCCATTGAAGGATTTGCAGTAGAGACTGTGTGTGATCTCACGTAGGCACGTCGAAGCGCACCTTGGAGAAGTGGAGAAGAGCTGTATCAGGCAGCTGGGCACGGCAGCGCCTGGCTGGGAGCTTTGTCAGGCCACTGCTGTGTGGATACCAAGGTTAACAAAACCAATATTGATGTCACCAGCGTTAGCAAAATGGTGGTCATTTTGTCCCACAGTCGTGGTGTGTCCATTCTGAGAAAATTTCTCTAGGAAACCAAAAACTGAGAAGATGGTGATTAATCTGGTTGTTTTGACTATGAACTCTTAAAGATGGTAATAAACTTCATTTCTCCATGAAGATCAATTAGCACAAGCTCCCCGCTGCACCATCGTTTAACAGCCTGTCATCCACACAGAGCTGTGTGACACCAGAGCAAGAGAAGGCACAAATCATCACTCTGGATCAATTAATGATATTTCTGTTCGGACTTTTATTTTGCCATTTTACTCGTCAAGGACACTAACAGCCCTCCTAGCAGCTCATTGATTTTTTCCTTTATGATTTCTGACTGCAAGAGAACAGAGATCACCAACTTTATAGAGAGATGTGTGCATTATAAAAGAGTTCTCAGCATATTTACATTTTTCATGTTTTCCCCAAGAGATGCCTATTTGCATATAGTTAGCAACTTATGACGTTATCTATGGAGAGCAGAGTTGAGAGAGAGCAGCTCCCTACTCAGCTAATTTAGTTTAATCAAAGCTGTGGGAAATAAAATATTGCCATGTTATCTACATTCTCACCCCACCAAAAGAAGATTGTAGTATGAAAACAGGATATAAGAGAACCTTGGAGATTCATTCAGGTGAAATTTTTGGAGACCATCCCGTCCAACCCCTGCCCTGGACAGATGAGAACACTGACGCCCAGAGAAGTCAGATGATCCCAGAAATTCAAGAAGTTCATGGTCAACTAGCAGCAAACTGCGGACAAGAATCAGAATGTCCGGACATCATTTGGGGATCGTTTAATAAAATATGAAAGGGGAAGAATAGAAACAAACCAATGAAAGGTACGCTCACTGGCCTGTAATCACCACACAGAAGTGTACCCCACTTCCCTCCTCTGAAACGTGACAGTGACGGCACCAATCTCCGAGGAGCTGAGTGACTTAGGAGACCTGATGTCCTGCTAGTGCTTAGAGTTACCAGACGTGCTGAGTATCAGTGGCCCGAGAACGTGGGTACTATTATTTTGCCAGCAGCCTCTGCCCCACCACCGCACGTGGGCCAACCCTCCCGGATCCCCCCGGATCCGATCACAGCTGCCTGGAAGGCCTCATGACAAGGCCCCCATGCCTGGAACAGAATATAATAGGATATTTGTATGTGTAATCCCAGAGATTTGTTTGAGGTGTGTATGTGGGGGAGGATACAACCCCCCAAAAAGCAAAACCAAGCCCTCTTCATTACTTACCAGAGCAAAACAGAGCAGCGCTCTTGCAAAGACCATCAGTGTTCGCTGGAAACACCTAGAGAAAGATCTCAGTGCCGTCGAGGTGTAGCGAAACGGAACTGGTGGCTTCACACACATTTTGAGACTGAGGTAAAAATCCATCTAACCTCACTTAGCAAACATATACCGTCTGCAGGTCTCCGGGCCAGTCTGTTCGGGTCGGGACTCGACTTCCCCGTCAAAGTCACAGAGGAAGAAGACAAAGAAAGAAGACTGCCTCTCACCTTACCTGGCGCCTAACATGTGCCTGGATGTGTGTGTGTTGTTGCACCTAAATTTCAGTATCCCAGCATCATACCTTAGTGCTGAATATTAGCATTGCATGCCTCCGGTCATTCCTCTTTCTCGTTGGTCCGGGATGGCCTGAACGTTAAGCCTGGCTGACATGTACAGACGCATCTTGTTGTAGCTTCGCCTCCGTGGTTTCTCTTCCAGACCTTCTCACCCTCTGTCTCCTGCAAGGGAAGGTTACAAGCCCTAAGCAGCTCTTCCTAAGTAAGGGGGAACTTGAGTAAATGAAAAATCAGGAGTGACCAGAATCAATGAGCATCAAGAAGGATATCCCAGGGAAAGCTCTTGAGCAGACTGCTTCGTGGGCATCAAAGCTAGAACTACTAGAATAACACTGAGGAGAGACAGAAGTGTAGCAGAAAGATGGTCACGAAAAGTCTGCAGATCAGTAACATAATTCAAGTCATTAACAACGGAAGGATGAAATTCACATTTTGATTCAGCATTATTTGAAGTAAGAGTAAAGAATAACTAAGTTTCCTTCATCACGCCTCTGTTTTCAACATGCTAATTAGGGCGAAATCATTTGTGGTGTCCATCCGTATCGACTGAAATCCTCCTGCTGAGGGACACAGAGCTCTTTACAAGTGTGTTCATCCTCTTCGGGGAATACAGAGCAAAGCAGGCACTTCCACCCTCTTTCCACAGAAAAATTTAAAATGGTAGACGTTTATAGGACGATGTTGTCCACCGTGATTTTCGGCTTAGATCTGTGTGTGAGGCATAGATAAGCATCAGCAAGGCTGTAGCTAAACCCCACTATTTATAAAGGTGCCCAGGGGCTGGGATCTGAAGCATCGCAGTGAGTCACAAAAGGGATCTGGGCTGATGGAGGGGGTTCGTATTATGGAAGAGTCTGTTATAGATGCGAATCTATGGCTGCATTTCAAAGGCTGTGGTTCTTGAAACATTTTCATGTCCTCCCTCAGTTGGAAGCATCTGTGTCCAAAATAACAAATGGCCCCTTGCTTTTCCCTCTGTACCTCAGGAGGCTTGCTTTTTTGAAGTAGATGGAAATCAGTGTGGAAATCATGAGGGAGGCCCAGGGAAGACTAAAATTGGTCATTCGCAGTGGCCAGCAACCCCTGGACCCTCCTCTAAGTGGCTATTTCCATGTCACAGTTTTTTTTGTGTTTTTTTTTTTTTTTTTCACTTTAAAACATTCTGAGATATTTTCCATGGTGTTGTGGCTAACCATTTTTAGTCAGTTAAAAAAAATGCCTTTATCACCTCCCACCAGGAAACTCATGGAACACACTGTTGGAGATGCTAAAACTTTGTTCATTTCTCCTTTAAAAATATTAATGGTAAGCATTACAAAAGAAAGAGAAATCATTTCATTTGGTTTTCTGAAAGCCAAGTTTGAAATTTGAAAGTGCACATCTGACTGCGAAGAAAGCCCTTGTGAGTAATCGCAGTGAGCAAACCTGATCGTGTCCACTGGCAAGGCTGGTGCCAGGTTCTCCTTCAGCGGTGGGTGCAGATGGTGCCAGGGTGCACGAGTTGGAGGGTTCAAATGTACAAAATGCAAAAATTCTGGTTCCCCAAAATGAGTATGTCTGGTGGGAAAGAATGATGAAGGAGGAGGGAGGTGGGCGCGGCCGGGGTGTGAGGGGCTCAGCGGACAGATGAAGGGGCAGGATGGGGAGTCCCCGCTAGTCCCCTCTCACCTTCCATCTCTCTCCAGAGAGGAAACCCACAGTCCTCGGTGAGAGAAGGTCAGGCCATGCAGCCGAGAACTCGCTCAGCACTGACCAGCGCACAGCTCTCCCTGCACCTGGGAGAACGAGTGAGCCGGTAACTAACGGGTATTAGGCTTTTTTTATTCTGTGGTGAAAAAACCATGGCCGAATTCCAGGCACAGCCTCTAGCAGAAAAGAAGGGCAGCAAAGAACAACACTTTCACAGACTCTTCTTTGTCTTTAATTTATCTTTATTGTTGAAAATATTGCAGATGTCCCCCCCATTTCCCCACTCCTGCCCCCCCTCCCCACACTGTTGTCTGTGTCCACTGGTTATGCACGTATGCATGGAAGGTCTTTGGTGCCTCTCTCCCCCCCTTCCCCTCTGGGATTCCTCAGGCTCTCACAGACTCTTGGTCATTGCTTTCTTCCCCATGTTGGGAAGAAATGCAAATTATTGTGATGGATTTTTTTTCCTTTTCTTAAAAAAGACAAGGAAATAAGTGAGATGCAGTTGGAGGGAAACAGAGTAAAGGAAATAAAACCAGGGGAAGACGACATCATTCTTTATAAAAAGAGCTGAGTATATGCAAAATTTCCCACATTGCCTTTTTCTTCCAAGTGGATCATAAATCCACCCCAAGTCAGAGAAAGGGAGTCTGCTACCCAGCAGGGAGATCTAGTCCACTGAACACTTGGCCAACTTCTTATTTTCTCTCTCTTAAAAGGAACAGTCCTTTTAAAAGTATTAACAAATAAAGACACCTGAACTAAAGCAAAATGATGAGCAGTCGTATGGGTTGAATTTTGTTCCCCCAAATTCACGTGTAGAAGCCCTAACCTCCACCAGTATCCCCAGATGTAAGCTTATTTGGAAATAGGGTCATTTCAGATGTAATTCTTTTTTTTTTAATTTTTTAATTTATTTTTTTGTTACAGATGTTTCTCCTTTTTTATCCCATTGACATCCCCTTCCCCATCCCCTCCACCCCGTCCCCAGCTTTGTTGTCCATGTCTATTAAGGGCATATAAGTTCTGTGGTTTATCTCTTCCCTCCCCCCCCCCACCTCCTCTTCTGAGGGATGTCAGTCTGTGCCCTACTTCCATGTGTCTGGGTCTACCGTATTCCTCAGACTGTTATGTTCATTATATTCCGTATATAAGTGAGATCATGTGGTATTTGTCTTTTTCTGCTTGGCTTATTTCACTTAGGATAATACTTCCCAGGTCCCTCCATGTCGTCTCAAAGGATAAGAGATCTTTCTTTCTTACAGCTGCATAGTACTCCATTGTGTATATGTACCACTGCTTTTTTATCCATTTTTCTACTGATGGACACTTGGGCTGTTTCCAGATCTTAGCTATTGTAAATAGTGCTGCTATGAACATGGGGGTACATATATTCTTCCTGATTGGTGTTTCAGGCTTCTTAGGGTATATTCCTAGAAGCGGGATCACTGGGTCAAATGGAAGTTCAATTTTTAATTTTTTGAGGTAGCACCATATTGTTTTCCATAGTGGCTGCACCAGTCTGCATTCCCACCAGCAGTGCACAAGAGTCCCCTTTTCTCCACACCCTCGCCAACACTTGTTGTTTGATGATTTGTTGATGGCGGCCATTCTGACAGGTGTGAGGTGATACCTCATTGTGTTTTAATTTGCATCTCTCTGATGATTAGTGATGTGGAGCATTTCTTCATATGTCTCTTGGCCATTTGTATGTCCTGTTTGGAGCGGTGTCTATTCAGCTCCTCTGCCCATTTTTTAATTGGGTTCTTTGTCTTCCTTTTGTGGAGTTGTATGAGCACTCTATATATCTTGCAAATTAACCCCTTATCTGATATATCATTGGCAATGATGTTCTCCCATACAGTGGGTTGCCTTTCCATTTTGATGATTGTTTCTTTTGCTGTGCAGAAGCTTTTTAGTTTGTTGTAGTCCCATGTGTTCATTTTTTTCCTTTGTTTTAGTTGCCTTAGGTGATGTATCAGTGAAAATTCTGCTCCGTATGATGTCCGAAATTTTGTTGCCTACATTTTCTTCTAGAATTTTTATGGATTCATGGGTCACATTTAGGTCTTTTATCCATCTTGAGTTTATTTTTGTGTATTGTGTAAGTTGATGGTCTAGTTTCATTTTTTTGCGTGTAGCTGTCCAATTTTCCCAGCACCATTTATTAAAGAGGCTGCCTTTACTCCACTGTATGCTCTTGCCACCTTTGTCAAATATTAATTGAGCATATTGCCTTGGGTCCACTTCTGGGTTTTCAGTTCTGTTCCACTGGTCTATATGCCTGTTCTTGTGCCAGTACCAGGCTGTTTTGATTACAGTTGCTTTGTAGCAGATGTAATTCTTAAAATGAGGTCACATACTGGAATAGGAAGAGCCCCTAACCTCATGCCTGGTGCCTTTATAAAAAGAACTCCATTGAAAAGAAAGACACATGAAGAGAGAGGGCAGACTGAAGAGACACAAGGAGGAGATGGACATCTACAGAAAAAGAGACAGGTTAGAACAGACCCTTCCTTCACAAGGAACCAATCCTATTAACACTTGATTTCAGGCTTCTATCCTCCAGAACTGTGAGACAATAAACTTCTGTTGAAGACCCATTTCTGATACTTTGTTATGGCGGCAGACTAATATAAGCAAAATGTTGTCAGATAATATAAAAAAATAATAAAAGCTAACATCCATTGAGAAATGTTCATGCACCAGGACCTACGCTTTATATATGCATTACTTAGTCCTCAAAGTTTCCATCACGGATGCCTCCTGAGGTGATGCCTGGAGCTGTGGCAGCCACTTTTGTACATGAATAGGGACAAGCCTAAAGACGGAAACCAAGGTTCTGAAGATGTCAGAATGGGAAGACAGAAAACACCTGGAATTAACCAGTCCTAAAACTTTCTATCTGGAGAGTTTTTTATGTGAGATAGTATCTTTCTTATTTAAGGCACATTTCGTTGGATCTTTTGTCACTTGCAGTCAAAAGCATCCTAACTAGATGCTTTTCTCCGTTTGCATGTGTTTTACCAACTTCCTTTGAAGGTACGGGTTATGTTGCTTTCATTTTTACACTTGAAGATCCACCCATGGGGCCAGCATGTGGAGGTAAAATTCAATTAGTGTTTGTTGAATAAGCAAATAGAACAATGTGTCCCCAAACAGATAATATGGCATTTAGCAGATGGAGAGATGAAAACTCCATGATTTTCTGAAGATCATGGGAGTGATCCCATGACTCACTGGGGTGGCGGGGACCCCTGACCACCTCATTTTCATGTTGCCCTGCCTTTGGGGCCATCTGGTGTGTTTGCGGAAGTCTCTGCCCAGTGCTACTGTCTCCCCCGTGCCTTCGCTTGTGTCCAGTGTGCGTATTGCCTATTTTTTAAAATTAATTAATTTTTAAAATTTTATTTTTGTTACATATGTTTCTCCTTTTTCACCCCTATTTTGTCTATTTTTGCACTATTTAGAAGTTTTCATTCCATCTGTAAATACTTAACCTGTTTGTATAACTAAGAGTCTAGAATCCAGGGACCACATCTGTGCTATTATCTTGGTGCAATACCTGATATAGCTCAGGCTTAATTTGGCAATAATTAAATCCTTCTGGATAATGACGGCATCTGAAAATATAAAATGAACCCCTCAGAGGCACACCTCTCTTCTCAGCCTGTGTCCTGCACGCTTTCTAGGAGGGAATGACGAAAGGAGAAATGAATAGGATTGGAAACTTTTTGAGCCTGTGATCTGGGCCACATAGTAGATTTTGTTTGTTTATTAAGTACCTTCTGAAAGAATATTTATATATATAAATATATATTTTACTGTAAGACAGATCCTAGACATGGAAATGCTGAGTCAGAAAATGCACATTTTAAACTTGTTTAGATGCTGCCAATCTACCCTCCAAATTTTTTTTCTCATGTGCTCTTAAAAAATAAATGTATTTAGGTCAACCTTAGTGAAGATTAGCAGTATTGGTAAAGGATAAACATATATAACTACTGTTCTTATTTTAATATATTTTGCATATATTACAAGGTCAAAATTGTATCCCAGGTTGACTTTTAGATTTGGCATGAGTCATGGCATATTCTGTGTGCAAAATCTTTCTTCCACTGAGCATGGCCAGCTTGTCCTTGATGTCTGAATACGCAGGCACCAACTTTCCAATAAAAAAAGTAGTGTGGCTTGGTGACTTTGGAATCAGACAGATTACATTTGACTCCTACCTCTTCTGATTATTAGCTCTATGTCCTTGGGGAAATTATATAACCATTCTGAGTCTAAGTTTTGTTTTATACAAAATTGAAAAATGTAACAGTAAAGACTACTTTGTAGGAGGTTCAGAGGATTAAATTAAAACTCCTGCCACGGTACCTCATCATTGTAGGGGAGTGACGGTGTGGCTCGTGCACGATGGAAGCCTGTTCCTGAACATGACCCAGGGGAGGTGCCACCCAGCCACTCTCTGTTCCACGCCAGGCAGGGGTTGGGTGCTGGCTGCCTCTAGAAGACTTTCGAGTCATCCCTGTCATTCAGTTTCCCTAATCACTGCACATAAAAGCAAAGGGGAAAGTGAAAACCTGCGACCCCCCGCACTGCAACCTTCTAGATCCTGGGACCAAAAGGGACCTTTCAGCACGTGTTGGTTGGCAAGGTTATAATTGGCACCTTCAGGATGAACCACACAAGGACCATTCCTCAAGGATTAAGGCAGCAAGGAAGTGTGGGCTTCCTTGGGGAACCAAAGTCTGTTCTTCTGCTGTAACCGACACTCTGCAAGTAGCACAACAATTCTTGCTCCCCCAGGGCGCCCAGAGCTCAAACTTGTCATGGAAAAGTAAGGACAAGAAATTCCACAAAGGAATGTGTGACCGTAATTGCCAATAATTTGAGTAGAAGGGATATTAAAAAGGTGCTGTTTATTATTAATTCTCTTTTTATAATATAAACAATCATTTCTAATACATTTATTTTGACAGTAGTCCAAGACTTTAAAAATATTCCTATGAATCAGTTATAAATGGGGATAATCAATTTCTTGGTGATTATACTGATTAAGGAAACTATTCATCTGTTATAGTTTTTATCTCAGATATAGTCAAATGTCACTTAAGTCTCTTAAGCTTAAAAAACCTTGCTGTTAGCCAGTACGCGTGGTAAATGTAAAACGGACAGCACAAATATTATGAATAGTGTCTCTTAGGACAAAACTTGATTTGTTTGAAGGCAGATGACATTATAAAGGATAGTCAAGATGTCAGGTGAAGGAGTTGGTGTGCTACTTGATTTACTTAGCATCTTTGTCACTTTATAGATTGAGCTATGATTGATGGTAACATTAATATAGAAAGTATGTTAATATTACAACAGACTTGAAGATCCCCTAACTAGAAAATTCTCCCTGTCCTCAAACTAATGTAATTGGAATAAAGTGCCCTAAGGATACAATGCTTCTTAGACTACAAGGTTTTGATGTAAGGAATCTTTCTTTCTTTTTAAGTTAAATCAGCTTTATTGAGGTATTCGTTATATACAATAAAATGGACCTGTTGTAAGCATGCATTTCAATACATTTTGACAAATTTATACACAAATGTAACCACCACCACCACAATCAAGGTACATAGGATATTTTCATCACCCCAAAAGGTCTCCTTTCTTTTTTGTCTTTTCCTAGTCAGTTCCCCCTCCTCCTCAGCCATAGCACCTGCTAAACTATTTTCTGTCACTCTTGGTTGGATTTGTCTTTTCTAGAGTTTTATATAAATGGAATCTTTCACAGTGTGGTATATTGTATCTAACTTCTTTCCCTCAGCATAACACTTTTGAAATTCATCTACATTGTTGCATATATCAATAGTTTATTACTTTTTTTTTTCTTTTGGCTTGTTAGTATTCCATTATATGAAGATGGTGCGTGTGTTTATCCATGCTCTTGATGATAGACATTTAGTGTTTGCCCTTTCTGGCTCTCATACATGAAGCTGCTTTATACATTCATGAATAAATCTTCCTGTGAATCTATGTTTTTATTTCTCTTGGGTAAATATGCATGAGTAGTATGGTAGGGCACATGGTAAGTGTATGTTTATAAGAAACTGTCCAACTGTGTTTGAAAGGGGTTGAACAGTTTTATATTCCAGCACCAGGTATTCCATATATTTGCCAACACTTGGTATTGTCATGTCTTTTAAATTTTGGTCATTCTAATGGGTGTGAAATGACATCGAAGTGTGGGTGAGGACTACGGAGGTCAAGCACCATTTCATATGCTTATTAGCCATGCATAGATCTTCTCCAGTGAAGTGTCCATTCATATCTTTAGCTAGTTTTAAACAACCAGGTTATTCATCATTTAGTCATGGGGTTGTAAAAGTTCTTTATACTTTCCAGATACAGTGCTTTGTCAGGTAGATAGGTAGGTAGGTAGGTAGGTAGGTAGATAAATAGATAGATCCGATCTTGCACCCCATAACAATGTTTCAGTCAATGACATACTGCATATACATCAGTGGTCCCATAAGATTATATTGGAGCTAAAACATTCTTATTGACTAGTGACATCATAGCTGTATAGCATTGCCCCTGAGTTTGTGGTGATGCTGGGTAAACAAACCTGTGCTGCCAGGTGTATAAGACTATAGCACATATAATTGTGTACAGTACCTAATACTTGGTAATGGTAACATCTACTGAATGTAATACTTGATTGTGATCATGACAAACCACGTTAATGATTTATGTATTCACTCTATTATATTTTTTCCTGTTATTTTAGAGTGTACCCTTTCTACTTATAAAAATAAGTTTGCTGTAACAGCAGCAGCCTCATGCATCTCCTTGGTTGTGTCATTTTCTTGTGCTTGATCAATCTTGTGAACAGTAACATGTGGGACAGGCCTGTGGCCTGGGAGCAGTAGGCTGTACCATGGACCTGGGTGTGTAGTAGGCAATACCATCTAGGCCAGCGGTTCTCAACCTGTGGGTCGCGACCCCTTTGGGGGTTGAATGACCCTTTCACAGGGGTCACCTAAGACCACTGGAAAACACATATTTCCGATGGTCTTAGGAACCGAGACACCGCTCCTGTATCCGTCTCCAGACGGGTCCGCTCACATGCAGATACACCCACACACAACATGAAGAACTGGATTAAAGGGTCGCGGCATTAGGAAGGTTGGGAACCACTGCTCTAGGATTCTGTAAGTCACCCTATGATGTTCGCACATGGACAAAATCACATAACGAAACATTTCTTAGAATGTATGTGTCCCCATTGTTAAGTGGTGTATGACTATTATGGTCAGTCCTCACTTAACATCTTTGATAGATCCTATGACTTTAAGTGAAACAAGACATAACAAAACCAATTTTACCACAGCTAATTGATAAAAATAAAAGTTAAATTCCTACTGTATCTTATCATTATTATAACAAAATGATGCTGAATGAAATGCTGTTATTAGAGAACTTGCTGTATAATATTTTCTCCAATCTGTTTCTTGCCTTTTCATTTTAACATGGTCATTTGAAGACCAGAAGTTGTGAATTTTGATGAAAAGGGACTCTTTTTAATGCCTACTTCTTGTCTCCTCCACAGTGTTGAATGTTGAACTTTGAATAGAGCTCTTTAAACACCCAAGTAGACCTTTAGTGAGTCTTTGTTTATTGACAAACTAGGAAAAGCAGAAACATTAGCTCTGAATTGAGAATTCTGTTTTAAATGTCCACATTCTTGCTTTCTTCAAGTAAATTATGCAGATATTTTAAAGCAGTCTCGTGAGGTAGAAAAAATATCTATGCTCCCATTTTATAGGAAAATAATCTCAGGTGACCAACAGAAAAATCGAAGCACATGACCTGAGGTGATGAGAGTGGCTGAGGTGGGCGAGTGGGGGATGCAGCGAAACTAATTGGTCACAGCGATGGTTCTAATCCAAACCCCTCAGGGTCCGTCACTTGGTGCCCAAACCCACTGAACTACGTAATTATAGCAAGGCCAGGGCCTGGAGGGATCAACCCACATCTGCTGGTACTGATTCTTTTCATTTTGTTTTCTTTCTTTTTTTTTTCTCCCTCCCTCCCTCCCTTCCTCCCTTTTTTCTTTCTTTGGTTTCTGCTCTCAGTGCCTCTATGAGCTTCATTCAACTATGGGTAGTTTTGTGGGTCCTTCTGTTTCCCTTTCTTCCTCTTTTTTTTCTCCCCCTCTCGTCTCTGCCAGTCCTGAATGAGGAGCTCACTTTTTATAACTGAGCAAACCTGGTTTTCGCAGTGTGCAGGAAAACGTACATTTGTCTACCTAATCTCCTGATGGTGGTAGAACCAAAGCGAAGACCAGATCCTCCCGATGCCAGGATGCCAGCCAGCGGAGTGCCCGCTGCACAGAGGCTTGGAGGAGGGCTGGAGACGCGCACCTCGTTCTAGGAGAAAACCCTGCAGTCCCCTCATTGCATCGAACTCTCTTATTCTTGCCCTGACAGGTGTGCCCAGTGGTTAGAGCGCTGGCTTGAGCACCGGAGGGTCTAGGTTCGATTCCCAGTCAAGGGCACTATCTAAGTTGCAGGTACGATCTCAGGAATGTGTAGGAGGCAACCAATCGATGTGTCTCTCTCATATTGACCTCTCTCTCCCCCACAACTGCTAAAAATCAATGGAAAAATATCCTTGGGTGAGGATTGGCAAACAGCAAACAAAAATGGTCTTCCTCCTGGCCAGTTGACTCTTCACTCTCTTTTTACTTCAAAATAACATAGTAACTAGGTTTATTTATGAAAAAAAAAAAAATGCATGCTTGAAATAAATACAACCAATACAGAGAAGTTCCAAATATAGATTATAAAAAATTATTCCACCATAAAGAAATAACTGTCATTCACATTTAACATGATTTCTAACAATATATGTATTACACAGGTATGTATAGAAATAAAATGTACTTGTATATAGTTTTACAAGAATGACAGATAAGAATAAATACTTAAAATTTTATTAAAATAGGATTGTATTATATGTGGATTTTAAGTTAAAAATTTTACATTTATTTGAACTTATAAAATAATTAAGAGAAACTAAGGAGAAACTGAAAGATACAGGTTTCTTCACCATAAGTAATGTTACTTCCTAGAAAACCTTTTATTTTAAAGTTAATAAAATCACAAATTATTAATAGAACTATTCTGTTTTATAAAACTTTAGCAAAATATAATTGGCATGCAATAAACTACACATAAAATGTACAACTCATACAATGTCCGATTTGGTAAGTTTTACACGTGTACACACCTGTGAAGTTATAACCATACTCAAGACAGTGAACATACCTTCATCCTCAGAAGTTTCTTCATGCCCCTTTGCAAATCCCTTCCTTTCAGCCCTCCCTGCCATCCTTGCCCCATCAAAGGCGTGTGCTTTCTATCATGCAGATTAGTTTGAATTTTCTGGAGTTTTATATAAATGGAATCATGCAGTATGTACTCTTTTTCACCTAGCTTTTTTCACTTGATGTAAGTATATTGTGATTCCTCTGCATTGCTGTGTACATCAGCGGCGCATTCCTTTTCATTGCTGCATATGGTTCCATTGTATGTTTATGCAACGAATCGTTTGTACCTCTCTGTCGATGGGCATTTGGGTTGTTTGCAACTTGAGGCTATTACAGTGATAAATTGGGCTCCATCAAAATGTAATACTTCTGTCCTTCAAAAGAAAGTGTTGAAAGCCTGAAAAGAAAAACCACAGACCAGAACTAGATACTTGCAATGCAT
Organism: Molossus molossus; assembly: GCF_014108415.1. Taxonomy (NCBI): domain Eukaryota; kingdom Metazoa; phylum Chordata; class Mammalia; order Chiroptera; family Molossidae; genus Molossus; species Molossus molossus. Next base: position 111,767,764 of record NW_023425344.1, read on the forward strand.
GTATCTGATAACAGATTTATGTCCAGGATACAGACAGACCTCTCAAAATCCAAGAAAACAAACAACCCATTAGAACCGTTTTTAACTACATATTTTGATTTTAACAAAATCTGCTAAATCCTTGCTACAAAAAAAAAGAAGAAGAAGAAGAGGAAATTAGCATTTACACTTCCTCCTGCAATTTCTCTCTTCTATTTCTATTTTTTATGGCTATATTACTGTTTTTTATATTGTCGAAACTTGTAACATTTTTAATGTGGTCCGTAACCATAATTGCCACTGTATGTATTCTTAGTTCTTTATCTAAATAGATTCAGTGCTTACAGCTAGTTCTTCAGGATATCTTTTTTATTCTTAAAGGTTTTGTTTTTATTAGTTTATGACTGGCTGGACCTTGTCAGCAAGTAACTGTTTCAGAAGGGCCGTGTGCGTCCTGCGTGTGTGCGTGTTCGACTGTAGCTTCCTGTCGCTGTTGCTCCTGATCACGGGATTTGTCTGCTTAACTCAACCTAAATCGGTGTCCTCCATGACTTTGAAATTAAGTTAATGCCCCTGTACTTTTCCTTCCAGTTGAACAGAATTATAATTAACTAATTAGTAGTGTAATTTTTGTTTACTGGCTTTCCTAGATGATACAAGTTTTGCAGATAAAAATCATGTCTGTTTTATGATGGTGATGACATAGTCCTAGCACAATATATGGCTCAAAATAGGTGCTTGAAGCATTTGTTCATTTATTTAACAAATATTTGTTGTTCAAGGAGCTAGAGATATAACCATAAGTAAAATAGACCCCCCAAAATCCCTACCCTCATGGAGCTTACATTCTGGGGGAATGGGGGGAGGCAGAAAATAAATAAACAAACATGTATGGTACTTGGAATATTTTAGAAAAAAATATGAATTTTATATGAATAATTTATACGTAAAAGATATAATATGTAGAGAGTTTTAGAGAAAAGTTTAAAAGGGGTGGAGATTATGGTGATTTGAGATAAGAACTATTTAAATGTGGTGGCCAAGGAAGCCCTCCCAGCAAAGTGATGTTTAAGGAAAGACCTGAAGGGCACAGAATTCACTTAGGACCAGAATGAAGGTTGTAAAAGGGAAGTAAAAACTGTAAGAGATACAAAGTTGAGGAGGAAGGAGGCGAGTTTAGAACAGATTAGTAATCCCTTTCTCATCACCCAAGTCCACATTCAACCAGGAATTTATACTGAACTGAGGAGCAGAAATGTAATTTGGATTTTCTGATTCACTTTTTTCCTTCAACCATCCCTTTTCTTGACCAAGGAAGGGAAAGGTGTCGGAAGGCACCCTTAGGCCTCTGTTGGGATCGCCTGATCTCAATCACAAATTGGGAACAAAAAGTAACAAGAAACACTGATCAAGGAGTTTTAATAAAAATAACTCTTCACAGGTGAAAGACTTCTGCTTTCTCTTTATTTCAGAATAGGGAAGAGAGAACTTACTCATTCTTTATTTATTTATTTTAAATTAATTAACTTTTTTTTGTTACAGATGTTTCTCCTTTTTCCCGATTGACACCTTCCTCCCTCTCCCTCCCCGCCCTGTCCCCAGCTTTGTTGTCCATGTCCACTGGTCATGCATACATGCATATAAGTTCTGTGGTTTATCTCTCCCCCACCACCCCCTCTTCTGGGAATTGTCAGTCTGTACCCCACTCCATGTCTCTGGAACTACCCCATTCCTCAGACTGTTATGTTCATTATATTCCACAAAGAAGTGAGATCATATGATACTTGTCTTTCTCTATTTGGCTTGTTTCACTTAGGATAATACTCTCCAGGTCCCTCCATGTCGTCTCAAAGGATAAGAGATCTTTCTTTCTTACAGCTGCATAGTACTCCATTGTGCGTATGCACCACAGCTTTTTTATCCACTCATCTATTGATGGACACTTGGGCTGTTTCCAGATCTTAGTTATTGTAAATAGTGCTGCTATAAACATAGGGGTACATTTATTCTTTCTGATTGGTGTTTGAGGCTTCTTAGGGTATATTCCTAGAAGTGGGATCACTGGGTCAAATGGCAGTTCAATTTTTAATTTTTTGAGGTAACAAAAATTTAAATTTCCATAGTGGCTACACCAGTCTGCATTTCCACCAGCTGTGTACTAGAGTCCACTTTTCTCCACACCCTCGCCAACACTTGTTTGATGATTTGTTGATGGCGGCCATTCTGACAGGTGTGAGGTGATACCTCATTGTTGTTGTAACTTCCATCTCTCTGATGATTAGTGATGTTGAGCATTTCTTCATATGCCTCTTAGCCATTTGTATGTCCTGTTTGGAGACGTGTCTATTTAGTTCCTCTGCCCATTTTTTAATTGGATTCTTTGTCTTCCTTTTGTTGAGCCATAGGAGCACTCTATATATATTGGAAATTAACCCCTTATCTGATGTATCATTGGCAATGACGCTCTCCCATAGACTGAGTTGCCTTTCCATTTTGGTGGTTGTTTCTTATACTGTGCAGAAGCTTTTGAGTTTGATGTAGTCCCATGTGTTCATTTTCTCCTTTGTTTCTGTTGCCTTAGGTGATGTATCAGTGAAAATTCTGCTCCGTATGATGTCTGAAATTTTGTTGCCTACAATTCCTTCTAGGATTTTTATGGATTCATGAGTCACATTTAGTCTTTTATCCATTTTGAGTTTATTCTCATGTAGGGTGTAAGCGATGGTCTAGTTTCATTTTTCTTCAAGTAGCTGTCCAGTTTTCCCAACACCATTTTTTAAAGAGGCTGTCTTTACTCCATTGTATGCTCTTGCCCCATTTGTCAAATATTAATTTAGCATATATGTCTTAGGTCCATCTCTGGGTTCTCTCTTCTGTTCCATTAATCTATCTTCCTGTTCTTGTGCCAGTACCAGGCTGTTTTGATTATAGTGGCTTTGTAGTATAACCTGAAATCTGGTAAGGTGATTCCTCCAACTTTGTTCTTCTTTTTCAAGATTGATGTGGCTATTTGGGGTCTTTTTGGGTTCCACATAAACTTTTGAAGTATTTGTTCTAGTTCTGTGAAGTATGTCGTTGGTATTTTGATGGGGATTGCACTGAATCTATAGATTGCTTTGGGTAGTATGGACATTTTAATGATGTTAATTTTTCCAACCCATGAACAAGGTATGTTTTATATCTTCCTCTATTTCTTTTTTCAATGACCTGTAGTTTTCTGTGATTAGGTCTTTTATGTCTTTGGTTAAGTTTATCCTAGGTATCTTAATTTTTTTGCTGTGATGGTAAATTAGATTGTTTTTCTTTAGTTTCTCTTTCTGTGATTTCATCATTGGTGTATAAGAATGCCATCGATTTCTTGATGTTAATTTTGTATCCTGCTACTTTGCCAAATTCATTTATTAAGTCTAGTAAGTTTTTGATGGAGTCTTTGGGGTTTTCTGTGTTTAGTATCATGTCATCTGCGATAATGACAGTTTCACTCCTCCTTTCCGTTTTGGATCCCTTTTATTTTTATTTTTCCTCTCTGATTGCTGTGGCTAAGACTTCCAGTACTATGTTAAATAAGAGTGGCGAAAATGGGTATCCTTGTCTTGTTTGTGTTCTTAAGGGAAATGCTTTTAGTTTTTGCCCATTGAGTATGATGTTGACTGTAGGTCTTTCATATATGGCCTTTATTATGTCAAGATATGATCCCTCTATTCCCAGATTGCTGAGCGTTTTTATCAGAAATGGGTGCTGGATTTTGTCAAATGCTTTTCCAGCATCTATTGATATGATCATATGATTTTTATCTTCATTTTGTTTATGTGGTGTATCACATTTATTGATTTGCAAATATTGTACCAGCCTTGCATTCCTGGGATGAATTCCACTTGGTCGTGGTGAATAATTTTTTTGATGTAATGCTGGATCTGATTTGCTAGTATTTTGTTCAGCATTTTGGCATCTATGTTCATCAGGGATGTTGGCCTGTAGTTTTCTTTCTTTGTAGTGTCTTTTTCTGGTTTTGCAATTAGAATTATGCTGGTCTCATAAAACGAGTTTGGAAGTCTTCCTTCTTCTTGAATTTTTTTGAAATAGTTTGAGGTGAATAGTTATTAGTTCTTCTTTGAATGTCCAGTAAAATTCCCCCATGAAGCTGTTCGGGCCTGGACTTTTGTTTGCTGGGAGAGTCTTGATTACATCTTCAATTTTTTTGTTGTTATTGATCTGTTCAAGTTTTCTATCTCTTCCAGCTCCAGTTTTTGGAGACTATGTGTTTCTAGAAATTTGTCCATTTTGCTTAGATTGTCGAGTTTGTTGCCGTATAATTGTTCATAATATCTGTTAACAATCCTTTGTATATCTGTGGTGTCAGTTATTATTTCTCCTCTTTTATTTCTTATTTTGCTTATTTGGGTTCTCTCTCTTTGTTTCTTGGTGAGTCTAGCTAAGGGTCCATCAATCTTGTTTATATTTTCAAAGAATCAGCTGTTTGTTTCATTGATCCTTTGAATTGTTTTTTTTGTCTCCATGTCATTTATTTCTGCTCTGATCTTTAGTATTTCCTTCCTTCTACTTGTTCTGCAGTTTTCTTTCTGTTTGCTTTCTAGTTCTTGAAGTTGTGAGGTTAGATAGTCTATTAGAAATTTTTCTTGCTTCTTGAGGTAGGCCTGTAGTGCTATGAACTTCCCTTTCAGAAATGCTTTTCTGCATCCCATAGATTTTTTTGTTGTTGAGTGTTCATTTTCATTGGTTTCCAGGAAGTTTTTTATTTCTTCCTTGATCTCCATGGTAATCCATTCATTGTTCAATAACATGCTATTTAGCCTCCATGTTTTCAAATGTCTTTGCATGTTCTTGTTGCAATTGATTTCTAGTTTCGTGCCATTGTGATCTGAGAAGATGCTTAATATGATTTCAATCTTCTTGAACTTGTAGAGACTTAGTTTGTGCCCTAACATGTGGTCTATCTTTGAGAATGTCCCATGTACACTTGAGAAGAATGTGAATTCTGCAGTTTTTTAGTGTAATTCGCTGTAGATATCTATTAAATCCATTTGATCTAGTGCTTTATTTAGAATCTGGGTTTTCTTGTTAATTTTTTGTCTAGAAGATCTATCCAGTGATGTCAGCGGGGTATTGAAGTCCCCTGCTATAATTGTATTGTTGTTGATTTCTGCTTTGAAGTCCTCCAGAAAATTTTTCATATACGTTGGTGCTCCTATATTGGGTGCATATATCTTTACCAAGGTTATATCTTCCTGTTGGATAGATCCTTTCAATATTATATAGTGGCCTTCTTTGTCTCTAGTTATGGTTTTCATTTTGAAATTTACTTTATCAGATATGAGTATTACTACCCCAGCTTTTTTTTCCTTTCTGTTTGCTTGAAAGATTTTTTTCCATCCCTTCACTTTCAACCTATGTGAGTCATGCTTTCTTATCCAGTCAGCTACTCTGTGTCTTTTTATCAGAGCATTCAAACCATTCACATTTAAGGTGATAATTGAAATGTACTTATTTATTGTCATTTTTGTTTAGTGTGGTTCTATTTTTCTTTCTATTTCTTCTACTAATTACAGCAGTCCTTTTAGCATATCTTGCAGTGCTGGTTTGGTGTTAATATATTCCCTTAGCCTTTTTTGTCGGGGAAGGTCTTTATTTGACCTTCTATTTTGAATGATAGCCTTGCTGGATAGAATAGTCTTGGATTCAGATCCTTGTTTTTCATGACCTTGATTACTTCATGCTACTCCCTTCTTGCCTGTAGTGTTTCTGTTGAGAAGTCAGGTGAGAGCTTTATGGGATTTCCTTTGTAGGTAACCTATTGCTTATCTCTTGCTGCCTTTAGAATTCTCTGTCTTTAATTTTTGGCATTTTAATTACTCTGTGTCTTGGTGCAGGCCTGTTTGGTTTCTTAGTTGGGGCTCTCTGTGCTTCTTGAACTTGAATGCCTTTTTCCTTCACCAAGTTAGGAAAATTTTCTGTCACTATTTCTTCAAATATATTCTCTAACCCTTGCCCATTTTCATTCTCTTGGGGACTCCTATGATTCGAATGTTATTACGTTTCAAGTTTTCCTGCAGTTCTCTTAAGCTGTCTTCCTGTTTTTTAATTGTTTCTTCCTTTTGGTTTTCTGATTGTTTGATTTTTTTCTACCCTGTCTTCTAATTCACTGATCCGGTCTTCCTCTAGTCTGCTGATTAGTCCTTCCAATGTGTTCTTTATTTCTGCTATGTCATTCTTCATTTCCACTTGGTTGGTTTTCATTGTTTCTATATCTTTACTCATGGTGCTGATGTCCTTATTCATGCTGTTGAGCTTCCTCAAGATCATGGCTCTGAACTCTACCTCTGATAATTTGCTTAACTGCATTTCATTTATCTCATCTTCAATAGAGTTCTCTTGTTCTTTCATTTGGGATTTGTTTCTTTGTTTCACCATTTTGGCTATCTCAGTGGGTTTTGGAGCCTGCCAAATTGTTCCTGTGGGTGTTGGTGTTCTGCTGTTTGTGGCTCCCTCTACTGGTTTTGGATGGACCTGGGTGGGCCCACATTAAACACCACTGTCAAGTCTTACTTTCCTGGGTAGATTTTCAAGCTCAGGAAAGGTTCAGTTATCCTCTAGCTTTTTCCTGGTGGCTAGTAGTCTCAGTTACTCAGTGCCTTGGAATGTAGCCCAGGTGTTCTGCATAAGAGGATTTCCAGAGGGTGGGATAGATGCTGGTTGTTAATGAACCTCAATTTGCATTTTTTGTCTCACCTGGGAAAGGCTGAATCTCTGAGGGGGAGGGCTGCTGCTTTTCCCCACAGCTCTGGGAAGGAGCACACTTGCCACCGTCCTTTGTGGCTGCAACTCAGCAAAAACTCTGAGTGCCCTCCAAATCCCGGGTGTCCCTACAGAGTTTCAGCCCAGTCTGCCCTCCCTCTGCTGTAGCCCCCAGGTGAGTGGCTGTGGCTATTTTAGTGCTCTGTTCTGGCTCTCTGCGCTGTGGAGCAGGCTTGGTCTTTATTCCCCAAGGGCGCTGCTCACAGCTAAGACTGCTGCTCCCAGCCCACCACCCTCTCGTGCCTCTGCAGATCTTACCAATGTTCCTGGTTATATATTCCTGTCCTGCTGCTTTTTTGTTGCTTTTTTTCTGAGGATTTGTCTTTATTTTAGTTGTAGTTCCCGTTTGGTCCTGGGAGTACATCTGTGTAGCTTCCATTCACTCCGCCTCCACTTTCACTCCTCTAAGCCTATTTTGTGCACAGCTGGGTCGCGCAGGCCTCTCTGGTGGCCCCGCCCATCCATTTAATAAGTATGTTTTGAGCATCTTTCATGTGCCGTGACCTGTACCAACTCTGGGGGATGCAGCATTAAGCTCATTGAGCTTATAGCTTAGTGACTAACACTTGAGGATTACATTAAGATTTACACCAGAGAAATTGGCAAGCACCACACATCTGAAGTTGTTTTATTAATTATCTGTACTTAAGATTAAGTGAAAAATAATAAAGAGGCGGCTTCGGAAAAAACATTTTGTGAATTGGACTGTGGGTGGGCCAGGAAACCCCTTTGTCACTCAATTTCTTCACCTCACAAATGGGAATAATAATAGTATCAAGTTCATTACATTATTATGAAGAATCAATATTTTAATACCTATAAAGGTCATGGAATACTTTCTGGCTTACAATAAGTGCTCAATTAATGTTAATTACTATTTAAAAAGATCAAGTGATGGAGAAATTTAAAATTTGCAGACGAAATTTAAAATTTCATTGTATTTCTAGCTAATATATTGTGAACAGCACATGCAGAAATGAGACAGTAGTCTAGTATTCAAAATTGTTACCTGATTCAGCAGAGAAGTCACGCATGTCATTGATAAATGAGTGAAATTCCAACATATGTCTTGTTAGTTGTTTCACTTTCCTCTCACTTGTTAACGTAAACAAAAATATCAACCACATTCATGTCAGAACTAAGCTCGTTTATCATTTGCAGCCATAGCTTGCCTACAGATAAAAGAATTCATCAAAAGTCAACAAAAACAGCCCTGGCCAGTTTGGCTCAGCAGTTAGAGCGTCGGCCTGCGGTTCGGAGAGACCCGGGTTTGGTTCCCGCTAAGGGCACGTACTTCGGTTGCAGTTTGTCCCCGGCCCTGGTTGGTCGTGCGGGTGGCAGCCACTCGATGTGTCCCTTCACATCGATGTTTCTCTCTCTCTCTCCCTTCCTCTCTCTCCCTCCCACTCTATCTGTACAAAAAGTGGAAGGATGTCCTTGGGTGAGGATAAAAAAAAAAAAAAAAAGTCAACAAAAACATACTGTAGAATTAATCAGCTCATGTTTGAATCCATTGTTGTCATTTTCTCTGTCCACAGCATCATTGTGGGTTCAAAACCAAAGGTCAGAGGGCAAGCCTGTTGATGGTTACCAAACATCTTCTCCTGTGCACAGCTCTCTCATGGCCCACGGTGGGTAATGCAGAGGCTGATTGCGCATGAGTGTTAATGCTTCTCCCTGGCGACACTGGGTAGGCCGGCCAGTATGAATAAAACTTTCATATGAGGAGCTGACTCTCCACTATGAGTTAGATCACATTAAGTCATTCTTTCCTTCTGTCCACCTAAGACTATCACCAGGCTACTGATGGGTGGGACATCTGATAGGTCTAGTGATTGAGTCAGAATTCACAAAACAGCTTTACCTGTGTGAGAAACTGAGAGCTGTATGGACACCGGTCCTCAGTCCAGGCGGCTGACAGGCTTTGCATGCACAACAAATGTCACATAAAGGGGTAGCACAGCAATGTCACTTTTGTTGTGTTACCAAGACTTTGCATCTGTGTCTAGTGATGGGGTCAACATTCACAAAACACTTTACCTCTGGACATTTTGTTTTTGTACATTGAAGCCATATATAGCATGCCATAAAAGGGTCAAGAAAGTTGAAATTTTATAACAGTCTGGGAATTCACCCCCTTGAGGAGTGTCTCCACTTCATAGGAGAATTTGCCAGCATGATTAAGTAGGTTTCTGAAAGGTCTTATTTTACTATGGATAAGATATGTAGTTGAATAACTAGGATGCCTTGGATAGCCTCCAATAATTGCTAAGTCTGGGCTCTGTGGATGTAGGCCACTGATACACGTCAACATTGAAGACATGAGAGGACGATGGGGAAGGAGGAGGAGGTGGACTTTTCTTTGACTCCCTGGAACTGGCTCAGTTTCTAGTATAGAAGGCTAAGGACCACCAAAGATTGCTGGTGTCACAGATTATATGGCAAGGCTGGACTTGGGATTTTTATCTAGATCAAGATCTGTCTATGAAAGGCTTCAACATGTTGTTTTACTAAATGCAAACAACAGTCTACTTTTAGAAGTGTGTTACCAACCCGAAAGCATTCTGAAAGTGGTGGTAGTCCACTGAATCTTCTTTGGCTTATTCTTTTACTTAAAAAAATTTGGATAGATAGATAGATGATAGATAGATAGATAGATAGATAGATAGATAATTGATAGATAGATAGATGATAGATAATTGATAGATAGATAGACAGACAGATGATGGACACGCATGACTCATGTTATGTTCTATTAGTCAGGGTCTAACCAGGAATCAGAAATCATTTCAGTTTTTATTTATTTATTTTTTATTTTTTTATCCTCACCCGAGGACATTTTTCTATTTTTTGTTCAGATAGAGTGGGAGGGAGAGAGAGGAAGAGAGCGAGAGAGAAATATCGACGTAAAAGGGACACATTGAATGGTTGCCACCCGCACAACCCACCCAGGGCTGGGGACAAACTGCAACCGAGGTACGTGCCCTTAGCAGGAACCGAACCCAAGTCTCTCAGACCGCAGGCCAACGCTCTAACTGCTGAGCCAAACCAGCCAGGGCATCATTTCAGTTTTTAGAAGAGAGGACCTTTAATGGGAGTGGGTTACCCAAGTAGGGGAAAATGACAAGCTAAATGTGGAGCAATGGAGTGAGCCTAAAATTGGCAACAAGGAGCAAGGAGAGTGAGAAGAGGCGAATTTCCTCTCTATTTCACCCTCCCCCCTTATTTGTCTGCCTCCCTTCTTCATCTTGCCTGTAGCAATGTCTCTAACTATTAGAAGGTGGGGGGACAATGGAAGGACACTTCTTACCTCATGGCAGCTGGAATCACCACCATGGAAACACAGTGACTGTCCCAGAGGCCATCTGCTGCAGAAAGGCAGGGAAAATACCGTTTTACCAGCACCACCGATACCTCCGTCTCTCTGCAGTACCTCTTCTTGACTGAACCCCACTAGAGGCCAGCTTACATAGAAGCCTGGGAAAGCAGCCTCCAGAATTAACTCTCCTGTATTAGTTTTCTATACCTGTGCAACTGGGTACCGCAGACTTAGAGGCTTAAAACAACACATATTTATTATTTCATACTTTCCCTGGGTTGGAGTCCAGGCACGGGTGAGGGGGGTCTTTTACTCAGGGTCACCCATGTTGAAATCACGGTGTTGGCCAGGGTTGTGGTCTCATGCAAGGCTCTGGTCCTCCTCCACACTCATTTAGGCTGTTGACAGAATTAAACTCCTTGTGGTTGTAGGATTGAGTTTTCTGACTGGCTGTGAAGTC